>NC_047091.1:13719572-14368458 GCF_902459505.1 Geotrypetes seraphini
ATGTTTTGTCTCCTCATTTTACCATGTCAGCTATTCCTGACTTCGACCTTAAACTTTTCCAAATATTTTTGCCTGTCTTCCTATTTCTGTGATCTTTTGTAGTTTATGAAAGCTAACCTCTTATTCCTTCCCTTCTCAGCAACTATTTTTGAGAACCAAAAGCGACCTTCTTTTCCTCTTACTTGCCTCACAAAAAGATTTGTTGCCCTTACAATAACTCCTTTCAGTTATGCTCACTGCATTTCAATTCCTTCCAGACAATTCCTTGATGTAATCCCCCATTCGAACAAAGTTAGTTTTTTAAAAGTATAGAACTTTTACTTTTGAATAAGCCCTCTCTATACCCATATTAATATTAAACCGTACCATGCAGTGATCACTGGTTGCCAGATGATCACCCACTGTAACATCAGAAACACTTTCCCCATTTGTAAGCACTAAATCCGGTATGACTCCATCCTGCGTGAGTTCCATTCCTAACTACTGGAACTGTTCTCCTTGTAGAGCATCCAGGATCTCCCTACTTCAAGAAGACCCTGCAATAGGGATACCCCAATCAACATCCGGCATGTTAAAATCACCTAATAGTAAAATTCCCCCCTTTTAAGATATATTCTGAATGTCCACTATTAAATTTTTGTCCACTTCTTCTGTCTGTATTTACCATTCCCTTTTACTAAATTAATCCAGTGCCTCTTCCTTGCCCTGCAGATCCTGCAATTGTGTGGCTTTAATATGATCTTTAACATATAATGCTAATCCCCCTCCTTTTCTTCCTACCATGTCTTTCCTGAACAGATTATAGCCTGGTATAACTACATCCCAGTCTTAATTGATGATGTTATTTCTTTGTTACTATTTGTTCCCCCCCACTTGATTTTATTGTACAACCACCTTGCAAATAGCTGACAAGGCGGTATAACAAAGTTTTAATAAACTTGGTTCTCCGTGATCGCCACTATATCCAACTCTTCTTCCATCACTGCTTCTAGATCCAGAATTTTGTTTCCCATACTTCGAGCATTAGTATACAGTGGTACCTCGGTTTACGAGTGCACCAGTTTGCGAGTGTTTTGCAAGACGAGCAAAACATTCGCAAACTTGGTGCCTCGTAAACCGAGCTTGCCTCGCTGTACGAGCGCCCCCTCCCCCCGCGATCCGGCATCCCCCCGCTCGTGTTGCTCCCCCTCCACCGCGATCCTACTTCCCCCCCCCTTGAGCAGTCAATGACACCCTTTACCCGACTTGGCACCAGTGCCCGAAGATCCTCCCTCTTCCGGTGCGGCCTGGGCTGCGAGATTGAGAGTGAGACCAGAAGGCTTTGAGCTTTTGCCCCCCCACCCCGGTCCATCAGCACCTCTGCCCATGTCCAGCAGCAACCCTTACCTCCGTTCTTTTTTGTCTGCCCTCCACCGACATCTGCCTGAAGTCGCCGCGACCTACAGGCACCGATAGCCTCTGCAGCCTGCTCCCACTCCCTCCTCGCCGTCGCTTGCCGCCCCCTCCCCCCCCCCCCGGGGAAGCTTTGTGCGTTTCCGGCTTCAGCAGCCTCCTGTCTGTGGGCCGTCCACCCGTCTGCGCGCACACATCTGCGGGAGGAGGAGGAGGTCAGGGTTGCGCGGAGCAGCCAGCGCTAGGCAGAGCCGGGGTCGGGCATGGACTTTGCACCGCCCAGGCCGGCTCCTCACTTCGCTCGTGGAGGCGATCCGGTCCCCGGCCCGTTCGAGAGAGGAGCCGCAGCGGGTGGGTGAGCAGGCAAGAGGGTGAGAAGAAAATGCTGGCAGGTGCGCCTGTGCCCCCCCCCCCCCCTCCGATTCAGCGGCAGCAGTGAGGCGGCACTCTGGCGGTGAGTGACGGCGAGGGGAGAATTGCTCCGTGTTCTGGCCTGCCTCCGTGTTCGAAAATTGAATTTGGCACGGAGGCACACCTTACGGAGCCAGGAATCACAAAACTAAGTGCGCATGCGCGCTTAGAGTTTTATTATATTTATTCGATTTGAAGAGAAACCAGAGATGGAACTGAGGTTAACATACATTAATTCATGTTAATATGTGTTAACATAGCATAGTTTAGCTAATTTAGTCCTTATACAAACTATAATAGTTAGAAAACCCTAACTATTTAATCCCAATAAATTGAATTAGTGTTCCATTTATAAGATTAATCTGTAAAAAGCATTAAAAAATCAATTTTACTCTTGGTCTTTTAGTACCCTCTAAACACTTTATAGTCAAATCAGTTTTTAATGGCAGGGCTCAACAAATATCAGGTGCCATGAGATACAGCATCAAAACTGCATGAAGGATGACAAGTATGGAGGCCCTTCTCCTACCTGGCTGGCACCTCTAAATAGCCTACCCAGCTTGCCTGCCCCTGCACCGCTTGTTGAGTGGCTGAGGTCAGTTCTTGCGAGTCCCGCGAGGGGTGACATTGGCCATTCAGTGGGCAGTGCGGGGGCAGGCCGGATGCTGAAGAGATCACGGCTGCCCTGCACCGCTGGAGACCCAATTTGCGTGCCAGCGAGGGGGGGCTTCCTAAAAAGGTACCGGGGGTGGGGGGAATGAATGTAAAAGGCAGGGGAGGTACCGGAAGATAAGCTGCGGCTAATACCATGGGGCAGCTTATCTTCCGGCTTTTAAACATAGGCCACCCTTTTCTGCGGCCTATGCAGAGGGGCGGCCTATGTGCGGGGGAAATACGGTACTGTCTGTCTTTCTGTGATTACAATCAAAGTGGTTTACATATTATATACAGGTACTTATTTTGTACCTGTGGCGAGAGGGTTAAGTGACTTGCCCAGAGTCACAATAAGCTGCAGTTGAGAGGGGGGCCGAGATTTAAAACATTGTTCTGATGCTAGGGCTAAGATGATGGAGTGACAAATAGGCAGTAACCAGAGGCCTGGAGAGAGGTGAAATGGAAAATGGCCAGAGGCCAAGGCATATACAAATAATGCAATCATTTGTAAGTCTGGCTCTTAGAACCTAAGAAAATTTGAGACCTACTTTTATTGGATTTTTGATACAGTACTACTAAAGCTAAGGTGTCCCGAGGGCACTCAGTGAACTGCTGAGAACTGTTGGGAAGATCAGTATTTAAGACTTATCGATTCTGTACACTGCCTTGGATGAAGAAGGCAAAGAATTAATAAAACAAAAATGAATCACTGGGCAATGACTATGGCCATAGAAATGAAAGAACTTTAAGCATTCCTCTGTATATTATCTTACCTGAACATGTGATAAGTCGCTTTCCTTAAATTGCTGTAGGACAGAGAGAGCTCCCTCTTCATTAAATTCTCTAAGAGCATCTACTGCTCTTTCATCAAGGTCAACATATGCTACCAAACCTTTAAAAAAAAACAACAACAACAACACACACATACAGAAAATTATTATTAAAGAATCTCTGCCTCCAGCAAAACAAGTACAAACAAGTTATTTACCCCATTTTAAAGCCATCTGCTACTATTTAATTTATACACACCTGCACAGTATCACCTATATACACATCCATACAGAGAGATGAAATGAGTGAGAAAAAGGAAAAACACAAAAAATATAGGCATCGCATAGCCCTATCTCACTGAAGGGTAGCCCCAGCAGTAGAAACACAGAGCAAACATAGTAAAATTTCAGGAGCCAGTAAACTGCAACCATCTGCCTCCTGGAGATATAGAATACTGAATGGACAGGAGTCGTTACATCCAAGAGGGACACCTGTAAATCAGTTCTATATCTCCACCTGCTGGTAGATGTTTGCTATCCCACTAGTCTCAGGATTCATCTGCTGCTGTTGCTAAGGAAAATATAATCTGAAAGTATTCACAAAGTAGGCTTAAGCATCCAATCTTTCGGTTTATATACCAGGATCATCCTCCAGTCAACAGAGGCTCAATTTGGTTTACAAAAGAAGAGTGCATCATTTTGAGTGACTGGTATAGTCTTTTTCTGCCAATAGGGGGATGTAGAAAAACTGATCTTTCCCAATGACATCACTGGTATAACCTGCTGGTGCTCATAGGAAAGTTAAAAATATATTTGTCTATCTAGTTTGGGAGAGAGAGAGAGAGATAAGAGTCCTGTTAACTAGTCTGTGGTAGGGTCTCAGACAATGCAGATGGACTAAAGTAAATTAATAAGTATGACTACAATATCACCTCTCTCACTTCCTGATTGCATCATCCTGACTGGATGTACCCATGTGGAACTCACTGGGTTGGGAAAGACCCCTGAATGATGGCCCTGCCAAAGCCCAAACAGGCTCTCTACATAGTTAGCACATCTAGTCTAAAGCTTCACAAAAGTGCACTTTGAAGAGACTGATCAAGCTTCCACCCAGATGGTCACCTACACTCAAGTTGAGTGAGCCCTGAATCTAGCACTCTTGTTCCTGCAAATTTAAGTGGCCTTATTGGCTTTGATCCAATGCACAATGAAGGCATTTGACACTGCCCAATGTTTCTTGAGACCATGGAAAAGGACAAAAAAAAAAAAGATTTAAGAAGTGAACGGTATGAAAGGCCATAAAATACTCAGAGAAAGACAAGTACGGTGTCCCAACATGTCAGAACCTAGCTGACAAAAGCAACACCAGGAAAACTGTTTACAGTGAGGTTCTTAATCAAGGTTGACTTGAGAGGCTCAAAAGGAGGACTGGAAAAATCATTGAGCACCAAGTTCAAATCTCAGGAATGATGAGATAATTGAATAAAGGGGGGGGGGGCACAAATGAGAAACCCCTTTCATAAATCAAACAATATTTCCATGAGTGGCAAAGGAGAGACCTAGGATACTGCAAAACAACCCCCCCCCAACCCCCCCAGGAAAGCAGGCACCAGCTGATCCTTTAGAAAGTTCAACTCTAGCTTCTGGCTGAAACCCTGCTGCAGAAACCAAAGAACCTCAGAAATCTGCCCCTTTCAAGGGTCTCAAACCCAGACACAGGTCTGGAAAGTGGAGACACGTGTGCCTAACTCAAGGTAGTAATTGAAATGACCAAATCTCTGTTTTGGCACCAAAACCAGCCACATATCCAGGTTCAGGTTTCAGCCAAAAATGTTAGTGCATTTTCAGCTGAAACATGCCCCTCTCCCACTGCCCTCACCCTCCCAGACCCACCTGTCATCCAGCTCCCCCCTCCCTGGGACTACCTTGGCGCCTAGGTGGTCTGGGTCCTAACCAGGGAAAGAGCGACTTGCAGTTGCTCTCAGCCATGCCAAAAAGACTACTAAGACCTTCAGTGGCAGTCTCTCAGCAGCCACCTTGAGACTGGAACAGGTAAAGTAATAGCAAGGAGAAATTAGGTCCTTACCTGCTAATTTTCTCTCTTTTAGTCCCTCCAGACTGGAACAGAAACGGATGGTTTACGCTCCTCTGCTAGAAGGTGGAGACTGAGACACTGACTTTTGGCATCAGTACAAGTGGACTATTCAGTCTCTTTTACAATTAGTCTTTACGAATAGCCAAGTAGAAAACAACTAGGCTGATGCAGAACATACGACTCCACACTCACGTGGAGAAAAAACATAAGCCTAGCCCCAAGTGAACCAGGAAAACACTGTTGGATACTGATTAGAACAAGAATCTTCACAAACATCCCAAAGTTTGCCAGCTAAACCAGCTGAACCAAATGCTGCTGCTTTTGTAGCTTCCCCAATAACCAACACCCGCAGAAAAGTACTCTTCGTGAAAAAAAAAACAAAAAACAACATGACAAGACGAGGTTCTATGCTAGTCTGGAGGGACTAAAAGAAAGAAAATTAGCAGGTAAGGATCAAATTTCTCCTTATCATCCCTCCAAACCAGCACAGAAATGGATGATGTGTATCAAAGCAGTACCCATCAAGGGTGGGACCCCCAAAGGGCCACCACTAGAACGCGCTCAACCAACACGACATCTCGACACACCTGAACATCCACACGGTAGTGCAACACAAAGGAATGGAGAGAAGACCAAACCACAGCTTTACAGATCTCCACTGGGAGGTACAAGAGAAGACTGCCCATGAAGCTGCCTGACCCCGAGTGGAATGAGCTTTGAGAAATTCCAGAACAGGCTTTGAAGAAGGTATGCTGAAGTGTATCACGTAATGGTAGCCTTGGAAGTACCATCCCCCTTATGAGGACCTGCTAAGGACAAAAAGATGATCCGATTTCCGGAACTTCTAGGTCCTCTGAACATAAGAGCGAAGGACCCTATGGACATCGAATTTGAACAACTGACCGCTCAAAAGAGCCCTCCTGACCATCCAAGACTGGGAGGACCACGGACAGATTGACATGAAAAGGCAGAAAGGAGGAAACCGGCCGCAGTATGACCCGCTTCCTAGAGATCTCCAGGAAAGGCAGCCTGCAGTTCAGACATGCATCTCATGGAAGTAATAGCCAACAGGAAGACCACCTTAACAGTAAGGTCCTTCAACGTACAGGAACTGAGAGGCTCAAATGGAAGACGAATGAGCACAGAGAGAACTAGATAGAGGTCCCAGGCAGGAATAGATGGCCAAACTGGCAATAGGAATAATTTTGCTACTCTCATGAATCTAATCATATCTGGAGAAGAGGCCAGCTGCTGACCATGCAAGAGACCAAGAAATGAAGACAACACGGCAATCTGCACCCTAAGAGAGGACCAGGCGAGGCTACACTCCAGGCCATCCTGCAGAAACTCCAAGATGTGAGGCAAAGCAGCGCAGAGAAGCTCAACCCCCCACATGGAGCACCACTCTTCAAAAAGATGCCAAACACGCACATAAGCCCAAGAGGTCAAAAGTCTTCAAGATCCTAACAGAGTGGAGATCATCTTATATGAATATCCCGTCTTCCTCAGGCGAGCTCTTTCAAGAGCCATGCCATAAGACAAAAGGGATCCAGATTGAACAGACCACTCCACCTGCTAGAAACTGAGAAAAAACATTGTAAGAGGGACTGTACAGCATACTTATACTGATGCCAAAAGTCAGTGTCTCAGTCTCCACCTGCTGAAAGAGGAGCGTAAACCATCGGTTTCTGTGCTAGTCTGGAGGGACAATAAAGAACTGTAAGTTGAAGCAGATACAGGCAGTAATAATCTGAAATGTCAAGATTGCTGCTGTGTGACATTCAGTCAGAAATGTTACAAATTTTGACAATAGGAGCCAGCAGTTAAGGGATAAGCCATTGTCTCCTATACACACCTCCAGCCCCAGGCATACAAATCCCTATGGGCTGACACAGATCCACAGCCCCTAACCCAAGACCTCATTTCACTCTTATTGGGACCCTCCCAAGCCTGCCTACTGCTTCCAGCGCACGACCATTCATGGTGTGGAAACTTGGTTTTCACTTTCATAATATATTTTTGAAAGAGTGTTATTTTCTAGACACAGAGGAATAAAGCAGATAGGCCAGTTGGAATCTTTCTACACTACAGGATAGCCCAACTGAGAAGCAGGAATTGGTGGGCAGGGGACCCTGTGTAGAACACTGCCAGTAAACCTTACTGAGCTGTAGTCTGTATATTGAAGCTACAGAAAGAGAGTCATTTCTCAGGGTCAAGGGGGTAAAGCAGTGGTCTGGTCCAAGATTAATACCAGTCTAAGGATTCAAACTCACAGGACTCAAGCTGTGGACTGCACCCTGGGAGAAGGGGGAAGGCTTAAATCAAGCACCTTCCGCCAACAGACTAGACCTTCAGTATCTCCTGGAGGTAGAGCAAATACCGTAGAAAGCAAATACTGTAGAAAGAATTATTTCTGACATATTGATGTCAGAAATAATTCAGTATCAAATGGGGCGGTGGATGGCCTTGTCCCTGTACCTGCAGTGAGCACTTTCTTCCCCCTCACCATTTCAGCGAGTTACCCGCGGCTACCCGTGGGGTAACAGCCGTGTCATTCTCTAATCTGAAACCATTAGCTACTCATCAGGTGCCTGTTCAGATCCCTGATAGTTGTGCCTCCTTTATGTGTTGCTTGCCTTACTGGTACATAAGATCATACACTTTTGACTGCTGTTGAAATATTCTTCCCCCTGATATTCAAATGTAGTCAGATTTTTGCTGTTTTAGAAGATAGCTAACAGCATATTTCTTTCAACTATAATTACTGTTGTGCTTTGTGTGTTTGCTTAGATATGTGCATTTTATTATTTTATGTTGCTTGCTATCTGCTTGGAGAAGTGTTTTTGGAATAGCAGAATATAAAAGTGCAAACAAAAGAAAAACATTCCATCAAAAGATACACCTGAAGACATTTCCCATTCCTTGTCCTGGATGAATGTTCCTATATGGATCCCTCCCTTTCTCCAATGAGACAATGGGAGCTGGAGGTCTGGAAATGCCTTATCTGGAAATCAGCTGGAACAAGGTGGTTTTCTGACATATTGATGTCAGAAATAATTCAGTATCACACGGGGCGGTGGATGGCCTTGTCCCCGTATCTGCAGTGAGCACTTTTTCCCCCTCCCCCTAACGGATGGATCTCAAAGACACTAACTGTCACATGCCACCGCAAATATAACCAGAATTACTACTATATTCTCTTAACAACAAAGATGCTCCCACCTGCTAAGAAAAGCTATGTTACTTCCATGTTATATCTACACTGAAAACGCTGCAATTTAATCCACCCAACATCCACTAAACCTGTATTTTTAATTGTGTAATATCTACACTGTAAATGATATAATCCAAATTCCCTTTGTCTATACTGTAAATGTTGTAAAGCCTGTATTCTTCACCAAAGTTTGTCCTACACATACTATGAATGTACTCTTGTAACCCGTTCTGGGCTCCTTTGGGAGGATGGGCTAAATAAATGACTAAATAAATAAATACATTTTTGGGCCAAAAAAATGGGGGTCTCTGTTTATATTCAGGTCAATACCTACCTGCACCCTCTTGGACTTGTTGCAGGCCGCCAGGCTCTGCACCCTGCCTGCCCTGTCCATTGTACCTCATCTCTGCCAATATCCTATATGCCACCACAACTTTCATATGACCCGCGTACCTGGAATCCCTGAAGATCCAGAGGTGTAGTAGGCAAGAGTGAGCTTTCTGTGCTCCTGCTCCGCTGCTGAGCTGGTTGCTGCTGCGAGTTCTGGTGGTTGGGCTGTACCGAGCAGAAGCGCACTTGCCGTGCTGCTGCTCAGCGCTGAGCAGCTTCCTGAATGGCTGTGGCAAATCTTGCAAGAATTTGCAGGAGCCATTCAGGAAGCTGCTCAGCACTGAGCAGCAGCACGGCAAGTGTGCTCCTGCTCAGTACAGCTCAACTGCCAGAACTCACAGCAGCGACTGGTTCAGACGCGGGGCAGGAGCACAGAAAGCTCACTCCTGCCTGCTACACCTCTGGATCTTCAGGGATTCCAGATACACGGGTCATAAGGAAGGCGCGGTGGCATGCAGGATATCTGCAGAGAGGAGATACAATTGACAGGGCAAGGAGGGGGGACAGGGTAGAGAGCCTGGCAGGGAATGGAGGAAAGGGTGGCTGGGTGCAGAGCCTGACAGGGGAGTGTATATGTGTGTGTGTGTGTGTGGGAGGGGGCGTTGGGTTCAGATCCTAGCAGGATACTTGATTATTAAGCCATCCGTCTTATATTCGAGTCAACCATTTCTCCTCCTAAAATGGAGGTCTCGACTTATATTCGAGTATATACAGTACTTGCATAAATACTATACACCCTACTAAAGATGAAATTTACAAGTGCCTCAGGGGTCTAGCCCCATGGCTAAAAATGCAGCACAGGAGTATTATAAGCAAAGATTGCAGCATCGCAGTTACATACAGCATTTCAGTTTTTAGGAAAAGGAGAAATTGTCTAAAGCTTCCCCACACATCATATTGGGGCAGGAGAGGATTGAAACATGAGAATGAGGATCAAAGAGGGAAGAATGGGAGAAGAGTCAAAAAGACATAATAGAGTGTCCCAAATTTGGTATCTTGCTCTATTTATGTGTTGCACTAAGCCTGTATTTTGTAAGAACAAAACAAGTTCTTGTTATTCCAGGGATGCCTTTCTGATTTTTGTAGATTACAAGGGAAAAAAAAAAAAAAATGGATACAGGTTTTGTTTCCTGAATCACAGGTTAAAAAAAAATCATACTTTGACTACAGTACTCGGCAACCCCTTCTTACATTAATATTTTGGCACCTTTACAGAACATTGCAGAGAATCAAAAGAATTACAAATGCTAAAAGTGTTTTAGATACGAGTTAGAAAGCAGCTAGATGAGCAGCCATCTACAAAGTTCTCCCTATTACTGTCAAAGTGTAACACATGAATGAAATCAGTGAAAAAACATTGCTTGAAATATAGGCATAGGTTCATCTAAAGCTGTGTTCTTCAACCGCAGGGCCGGCACGTGCATCGGGCCCGAGACAGTGTTCTTCAACCGCCGGTCCGCGGTGCGATCAATGCAGCGGGCCGACTCCCTCTCCCTCGGTGCTGCAGTGCACAAAGCTGCTGGCAACAGGTCCTATGCCTGAACCGGAAGCCTTATCTCTGATGTTGCAACATCAGAGGGACGGCTTCCAGATGAGGCGTGAGGAGCCACTGCCCACGGCTTTGTGTACTGCAGCACTGAGGAAGAGGGAGCCGGCTCGAAGATAACACCGGGGGCAGTATAAAACAGCCAGGAGGGAGCAGGCCAGAAGGTAAGGAACAGCATGGAGGGAGGGAGACAACAAAGATAGGGGGAATGATTTTACTTTTAAATTTAGTGTTTGAATTGTGTCAATTTTGAGAATTTACATCTGCTGTATTTTTCACTGTTCAGGAAGAAATGCATTTGTTTCTTTTTCTCTGGGGGTTGTACTGCATGCAGAGTCTTGCATCTTAGGGTTTGTTTGTATATATTAGTATTTTTAGTTTTTGGTCCTATTTTTGCATAGGGGTTATCTGTGTTCTGGTAGGAATGAATGTTGAGAAGCATAGTGTGCTTTGTGTAGTTTAATTTTGTGGTTAACCATAAAGCACAGTTACTTACCGTAACAGGTGTTATCCAGGGACAGCAGGCAGCTATTCTCACATGTGGGTGACGTCATCCACGGAGCCCGGATGAGGACAGCCTCATAAGCAGACTTGCTTGAAGAAACTCAGAAGTTTCAAGTCTGCCGCACCACGCATGTGCGAGTGCCTTCCCACCCAGCACAGGGCGCGTCTCCTCAGTTCAGATAGCTAGCAGAGAAGCCAACCTGGGGAAGTGGGTGGGTTGTAAGAATAGCTGCCTGCTGTCCCTGGATAACACCTGTTACTGTGCTTTATCCCAGAACAAGCAGGCAGCCTATTCTCACATGTGGGTGACCTCCAAGCTAACCAGAATTGGATGGTGGGAGTGTTGGCAATTCAGGAGAATAAATTTTGCAATACTGCCTAGCCAAAATGGCCATCCCGTCTGGAGAAAGCATCCAGACAGTAATGAGAGATGAAAGTATGAACCAAGGACCAGGTGGCAACACACTGTGCTTTGCGTATTTCCTCAATAGGAGTGGATCTGAGGAAAGCTACTGAAGCCACCAGGGCTGACTTTGTGGGCTGTGACTCGACTCTGTAGATGCAGTCCAGCCTGAGTATAGCAGAAATGAGATACAAGAAGCCATCCAGTTGGAGATGGTTCGCTTAGAAATCGGATGTCCCAACTTGTTTGGATCAAAGGAGACAAAAAATTGAGGAGCAGATCTGTGTGGTTTGGTGCGCTCTAAGTAGAAGGCCAAAGCACGTTTACAGTCCAGGGTATAAAGAGCTGATTCTCCAGGATAAAAATGAGGTCTTGGAAAAAGCACACTGGAAGTACAATGGATTGATTGAGATGAAACCACTTTCGTTAAGAATTTAGGATGAGCATGGAGGACCACCTTGTCATGATGGAAAACTGTGAAAGGTGGATCAGCAACTAAAGCTTGTAGCTCACTAACTCTTCGAGCAGATGTGAGAGCAATGAGAAACACCACTTTCCAAGTGAGGTATTTGAGATAAGCCGTAGCCATTGGTTCAAAAGGAGGCTTCATCAATTGAGCAAGAACAACGTTGAGATCCCAACCACTGGAGGTGGTTTGACACTGAAAAGACCTTTCGTAAATCTGGAAACCACAGGATGAGCAGGAAGGGGTTTCCCTTCGATAGGCTGATGGAAAGCAGCAATTGCACCAAGATGGACTCGAATGGATGTAGACTTGAGGCCAGAGATTGAAAAGTGCAGAAGATAAACCAAGACAGAAGACAAGGAGGTAGCTTGAGGCTCCTTGTTGTGAGAGATGCACCACGTAGAAAATCTAGTTCATTTTTGGTGGTAGCACTGTCTAGTGGAAGGTTTTCTAGAAGCCTCTAAAATGTCCCGAACAGGTTGAGAAAACTGAAGAGGAGTTATGTTGAGAGATACCAAGCTGTCAAGTGTAGAGACTTCAGGTTGGGATGAAGTAGCGATCCTTGACTCTGTGTAAGCAGAGATGAAAAAACTGGTAGAAGGTATGGCTCCCTACTGCTGAGTTGAAGAAGAACATAAGAACATAAGAAGTTGCCTCCACCGGGATCAGACTAGAGGTCCATCGCGCCCAGCGGTCCACACCCATGGCGGCCAATCAGGTCCATGACCTGTCAAGTGTTCCCTGCCCTAAAAATCCTATCCTTACTTCTATCCGTATCCCTCAATCCTCTTATCCTTCAGGAATTTATCCAAACCTTCTTTGAATCCCTGTAGTGTCTTCTGCCCTACCACAACCTCCGGGAGTGCGTTCCATGTGTCCACCACTCTTTGGGTGAAGAAGAACTTCCTGGCATTGGTTCTAAACCTATCCCCTTTCAGTTTCTCCGAGTGCCCCTTGTACTTGTTGTTCCCCAGTCTGAAGAATCTGTCCCTGTCTACCTTATCTATGCCTTTCAGGATCTTGAAAGTTTGTATCATGTCTCCTCTAAGTCTCCTCTTTTCCAGGGAGAACAGCCCCAGCTGTTCTAGCCTGTCGGCATACGAAAGGTTTTCCATACTTCTTACCATTTTCGTCGCTCTTCTCTGGACCCCCTCAAGCATTGTTATGTCCTTCTTGAGGTACGGCGACCAATACTGGACACAGTACTCCAGATGCGGGCGCACCATTGCATGATACAGTGGCATGATAACTTCCTTTGTCCTGGTCGTGATACCCTTCTTGATAATACCCAGCATTCTGTTTGCTTTCTTTGAGGCTGTCACGCATTGAAGGGAGAACCAGGGTTGCCTGGGCCACTGAGGAGCTATTAGAATCATGGTGGCATGATTGTTCTTGAACTCACCAACAGCCTTGGGAATCAGAGGGAATGGAGGGAACGCATACAGAAGGAAAAATAATGTTCTTACCTGTTAATTTTCTTTCCTTTAGATGCAGCAGATGAATCCAGAGACCAATGGGATAGCACAAATCTACCAGCAGGTGGAGATGGAGAAACTGATTAACAGGTGGTCCTATTGGCTGGCACTCCTCCTGTATCTTCAGTATAGCTCCTTGCCCAAGCATCCATAACCATCAATAGGCATAGCATGTAAAAAACTTCTTTCCCATAACAAATCTCAAAAGGCAATACAGAATACAACCATCAATAACAACAAACTTTGAAAGTTGCAAAAGAAAAAACCGACAGACAATATCCAGAAAGGGTGGGGCTCTGGATTCATCTGCTGCGTCTAAAGGAAAGAAAATTAACAGGTAAGAATATAATTTTTCCTTTCTTAGCAACAGCAGCAGATGAATCCAGAGACTAATGCGATGTAGCAAAGCAATCCTCAATCTGGGTGGGAAGCAAACGCCGCCTCCGCAACAACCGAAGCACTAAATGCATCCACCACATGCACCTCCACATCCAACCGGTAATGCCGAGATAAAGCACTCTCGGAAGACCAAGAAGCCACGAGACAAAAATTCCTCCAAGGAAAAAAAACCTCTGGACCGAGTCCAAGAAGTTCTGATGGAATGGTCATGAAGTTCTTTCCCCAACTGCTTCCCTGCCATCAAGCAAGTGTAAAGAATGTCCTCCTGGACCCATCGAGCGATGGAGGCTTTGGACGCCGCCATACGTTTGAGGCGTCCCTTGAAGAATACAAAAAGGTGATCTAAACAACTAAAAGTCATTAGAAACCTAGCTTGCGAAGAACGCTACGCACTTTAAAAAAAAAATGCAGTGAATAAAAGCACGTCTCCCCATTTCTCCTCCCAGGAAGAAGGAAGGAAGGAAAAATTATGTTCTTACCTGTTAATTTTCTTTCCTTTAGATGCAGCAGATGAATCCAGAGACCAATGGGATAGCACAAATCTACCAGCAGGCGGAGATAGAGAAACTGAATAACAGGTGGTCCTATTGGCTGGCACTCCTCCTGTATCTTCAGTATAGCTCCTTGCCCAAGCATCCATAACCATCAATAGGCATAGCATGTAAAAAACTTCTTTCCCATAACAAATCTCAAAAGGCAATACAGAATACAACCATCAATAACAACAAACTTTGAAAGTTGCAAAAGAAAAAACCGACAGACAATATCCAGAAAGGGTGGGGCTCTGGATTCATCTGCTGCGTCTAAAGGAAAGAAAATTAACAGGTAAGAATATAATTTTTCCTTTCTTAGCAACAGCAGCAGATGAATCCAGAGACCAATGCGATGTAGCAAAGCAATCCTCAATCTGGGTGGGAAGCAAACGCCGCCTCCGCAACAACCGAAGCACTAAATGCATCCACCACATGCACCTCCACATCCAACCGGTAATGCCGAGATAAAGCACTCTCGGAAGACCAAGAAGCCACGAGACAAAAATTCCTCCAAGGAAAAAAAACCTCTGGACCGAGTCCAAGAAGTTCTGATGGAATGGTCATGAAGTTCTTTCCCCAACTGCTTCCCTGCCATCAAGCAAGTGTAAAGAATGTCCTCCTGGACCCATCGAGCGATGGAGGCTTTGGACGCCGCCATACGTTTGAGGCGTCCCTTGAAGAATACAAAAAGGTGATCTAAACAACTAAAAGTCATTAGAAACCTAGCTTGCGAAGAACGCTACGCACTTTAAAAAAAAAATGCAGTGAATAAAAGCACGTCTCCCCATTTCTCCTCCCAGGAAGAAGGAAGGAAGGAAAAATTATGTTCTTACCTGTAATTTTCTTTCCTTTAGACGCAGCAGATGAATCCAGAGACCAATGGGATAGCCCACATCTACCAGCAGGCGGAGATAGAGAAACTGAATAACAGGTGGTCCTATTGGCTGGCACTCCTCCTGTAGCTCCAGTATAGCTCCTTGCCCCAGCATCCATAACCATCAATAGGCATAGCATGTAAAAAACTTCTTTCCCATAACAAAAATCAAAAGGCAATAATACAGAATACAACCATAAACAACAACAAACTACGAAAGTTGCACAAGAAAAAACCGACAGACAATATCCAGAAAGGGTGGGGCTCTGGATTCATCTGCTGCGTCTAAAGAAAAGATTCTGCTGATATGGTGGCCACATGTGAAAATGCAAACAATCTCACAGTTCCATGTGGAAATTTTCAACATCGAGAAACGAAGAGACTCATAAGAAATTGAGCGCTAGGCAGAGCAATTCCCCCTTTCATTCGGGTACCAAGAAGCAAATGGAACCACTTCCCTCAGATCCGAAAGAGCTGAAACCACAGTTCCAAGCACTAGCAAACCTATCCCCCTTTGAAACAATTTACATTTATGCAGACGACATCCTCGTCCTCCTCGAGACCGATTCGAACCTCACCGACCTGTCTAAGAACATATCCTCTTGTATAATGAACCTACAATCCTGGACCCACACTGTGCAAATGAAATTGAATGAGTCTAAAACAAGACTTCTTTGGCTCGGTCCAAAACTAGATCACTTACCCACCTCCATCCCACTACCCTCTGACTCCTCTCTGCAGCTTGAGTTCTCGAGCAAGGTCTTGGGCATCATCATTGATTTCACATTGTCCTTCAATGACCACCTCCAATCCTTGGTAAAAAAAAATGCTTTTTCAGCCTTCACATGCTGAGGAAAGTTAGATCCTGCTTCCATCAAAAACATTTTACCCTCCTTGTCCAATCCATCATCCTCTCCAGATTGGACTATTGCAACTCTATCTACTTAAGCCTAAGAAAAACCTCCACAGACTCCAACGGATTCAGAATGCCGCAGCCAAGCTCATCTTCGCTAAAAGTAAATTTGACCATGTCTCCCCGCTCCTGGCCAAGCTCCACTGGCTTCCGATAATCGCCAGGGTCCACTATAAATGCGCCTGTTTAACTTTCAAAATCCTATAAGGTATCCTCCCTCCCTTTATCCCTCTTTCTTGGAATTCCTCAAACCCTAATACCACCAGATCCTCCCACAAATTAAAACTATCTTTCCCCTCGCTAAAAGGCATTTCCCACACAGGAAAGCTAGGGACCTCCCTCCACTTCAAAATCACTGAGCTCTGGAACAACCTTACCTCCCCTCTTCGGAACTTGAGCTCTCTCCAAGTTTTCCGCAAACATCTGAAAACCTGGCTTTTCTCAAAAAATGTAAGTCTCCCTTCAACTTAGGAATCAAGGAAACTCTTATATCTTGGCATCCCAAGTCCTCTAAATTTTCTTCACACTTCTACCTCTAACCCTCTGTTGTAGTGCCTTCCTATTTCTCCTACTGTAAACCGCGTCGAGCTCTACGAACGTGGAGATGATGCGGTATACAAACCTAAGGATTAGATTAGATTAGATAACGCACCAGCGTCACCCCTGGATACTCAATCCACAGGGAAACCAAGAAAGAATCTGCAATAGGAGAAAGAAACGCAAAGATGCAAGCAGCAGGCAGAATGGGAAAAGTCTCGTGACCTGTCAATATTACAGCTCCCTTTCCACGAGAAAGCCGAAAGAGCTGGCAGCGGAAGTAACGACCACTATAAAGTGAAGCAGGAGTCAGGGAACGAGCTGGAGGAAAACTGCAAGTTCTGATCAGAATAAAGGAACACTCCTGAGAACCAACCAGTCACCCAATGGAATAAGGACTATGATGGAATTCTGAAAATCAAGATTAAGCTGCGGCAGCCTGCATCTACCGCCCCGTGGAAAACAACAGCATCTAACAGGTATAAGACAAAGCTCACATCGGTAATGAGAGCTTCAGGGATGAGGCTAACAGCCACATAATGCATGCTCCTCTGCGGGTTTGATAGAATAGGTAACTGGCTTCTGGTTAGAAGGAGCTGTACAACCCTTCCTGTCTGGTCGGGGGGTCCGTCTAGCATGTGCCATGAGAAAATGGCGACAGGAGAAACCAGCGTGATAAGCATGGAAATCTGAAGTCCAGGCCCTATCAGAAATAGAGAAAGAGAGTCCTGGCCGCAGGAAGATGCGAAGTGTCATTATGCCCATAGAGACAGCCCGAACTTGGAAACTGTTTGTACTACCTTTAGGCATATATATCCTATGCCACTACTAGACACATGCAGCGCAGCACAGAGGCCCAAATAAGGACAGTTACCAACAGACAAAGGCTCAATCTGCAGGAACCCCAAGAGAAACAATGAGATACCCATGTGAAATACAGGGCACTATCTTACTGCTGATCTCACTGTGCCGTGATATGCCATATGTCGACCCAGTCTGGAGACAAACCGAGACTGGGTGACCTAGCACAGGTCAGAGTCTCTCTGGTAATCCCCTTGAGTGCTAACCCCAGAGTCCGATTAAACTAGCAGCTTCCTTCAAGTGAATATAGCAGGAACACAGACATAGACATATAAATCTGCCCAAGCTTGTCCAGCTCCTACCAAATCTTCTCGACCTCTTTCATCCTTTCAGAGGCGTTATCTCCCAGAGCAGCTCCTTACACTCAAGCATCTCCTAAGAAACCACAGCAGCAGCAGAAGCAACAGAAACCTCAGCCTTCTGCTGCACACAAGGCTTCTCAGCCTTTTTGACTGTCTCAAACAGAGCATAACCTCCATCGTTCTGCCTCTGTCCTCTTCTCTTCCTATAGGAGGTCATCTCCATCATTTTTACCATCGATGGGAGACCATTACATCAGACCTCTGGGTGTTGTCCATCATCAGGGAAGGATACTCTCTTCATTTCACTCAGATTTCACCGGAGCTTCCTCCAAGAGAGTATCCTTCCTAGACCACCCTTCTTCTTCAGGAAGCTCAAGCTCTGCTTTATCTCCTTGCCATTGAGGAAGTTCCCTTGGAACAGCAGAGCAAGGGGGTTTTACTCCCGTTATTTCCTAGTTCCGAAGAAGATGGGCTATCTGCGGCCTATATTGGATCTCAGGGCTCTCAACAACTTTTTGGTCAAAGAAAAATTTTGCATGTCCCTGGCATCCCTATATCCCATTCTAGATCAGAATGATTGGTTATGTTCTCTAGATCTCAAGGAGACTTACACTCACATTCCCATTCATCCAGCCTCCTATCAGTACCTCAGAATTTTGGGTGGGGAATCTGCATTTCCAGTACAGAGTGCTACCCTTCGGCCTGGCATCATCTCCAAGAGTGTTCACCAAGGGAAGCAAAAGATTTCTCATGCTCAGACAACTTCTTAGTGGCGGCCTCTATAGATTCAAAGATGTCATTGCCCTCAAAAGGAATATTGGCCAGACGAGCCTGAATATTGGGGTCCATATCAATAGTGCGAAGCCAGGCAAGGCGGCGCATCGCTAATGAGAAAGCAGTGACCCTTGAGGAAAGCTCAAACGCATCATAAGATGACTGGAGAAGGTGTAACCTAAATTGTGCTAGTGTAGCAATGACTTGCTGGAACTCTAAAAGCCTATGCTGAGAAAACCAGGGAGTATTTCAATAAAATATTTGAAATAAGTAGTAAAGATGAAATTATAATTCAAAACTCTGGAGGCCATCATCGAATTTAACATAAGAACATAAGAATTGCCGTTGCTGGGTCAGACCAGTAGTCTATCGTGCCAAGCAGTCCCCAGGTCACAGATCAGTGCTCTAAATGAGTCCAGCCTCACCTGCGTACGTTCAGTTTAGCAGGAACTTGTCCAACTCTGACTTGAATCCCTGGAGGGTGTTTTCCCCTATAACAGACTCCGGAAGAGCATTCCAGTTTTCTACCACTCTCTGGGTGAAGAATCAACTTCCTTACGTTTGTACAGAATCTATCCCCTTTCAACTTTAGAGAGTGCCCTCTCGTTCTCCCTACCTTGGAGAGGGTGAACAGTCTTTATCTGCTAAGTCTATTCCCTTCAGTATTTTGAATGTTTCGATCATATCCCCTCTCAGTCTTCTCTTTTCAAGGGAGAAGAGGCCCAGTTTCTCCAATCTCTCACTGTACAGCAACTCCTCCAGTCCCTTAACCATTTTAGTTGCTCTTCTCTGGACCCTTTCGAGTAGTCCTTCTTCATGTATGGTGACCAGTGCTGGACGCAGTATTCCAGGTGAAGGCGCACCATGGCCCGGTACAGTGGCATGATAACCTTCTCCAATCTGTTCATGATCCCCTTCATCATTCCTAGCATTCTGTTCGCCCTTTTCACCGCCGCCACACATTACGCGGACGGCTTCATCGACTTGCCGATCAGAACTCCCAAGTCTCTTTCCTGGGAGGTCTCTCCAAGTACCGCCCCGGATATCTTGTATTCGTGCATGAGATTTTTCTTACCGACATGCATCACTTTACACTTATCCACGTTGAACCTCATTTGCCATGTCGATGCCCATTTCTTGAGCTTGATTATGTCATGTTGCAGATCTTTGCAATTCCCCTGTCTCAAAGAAAGCAAACCGATTGTTGAGTATTATTAAGAAGGGTATTACAACAAGGACGAAGGAAGTCATAATGCCGCTGTATCGCGCAATGGTGCGCCCTCATCTGGAGTACTGTGTCCAATATTGGTCATCGTACCTCAAGAAGGACATGGCGATACTTGAGAGGGTTCAGAGAAGAGCGACGAAAATGATAAAAGGTATGGAAAACCTTTCATACGCAGACAGGTTAGAAAGGCTGGAGCTCTTCTCCCTGGAAAAGTGGAGACTCAGAGGAGACATGATAGAGACTTGGCATAGAGAAGGTAGAAAGAGACAGATTCTTCAGCCTATTGGGAACCACAAGAACAAGGGGGCACTCAAGAGAAATTGAAAGGGGACAGGTTTAGAACCAATGCTAGAAAATTCTTTTTCACTCAGAGGGTGGTGGACACCTGGAATGCGCTTCCGGAGGTTGTGATAGGATAGAGTACACTACCGGGTTTCAAAGAAGGATTGAATAAATTCCTGAAGGATACGGGGATCGAGGGATATAGATAGAGGTAGAGATATGTTATGAAAAGATATAGATAGAAGGACAAAGGGGATTAAAGGATTTAGACAAGGATCACCTTACAGGTCATGGACCTGATGGGCCGCTGCAGAAGCGGACTGCTGGGCGCGATGGACCTCTGGTCTGACCCAGAGGAGGCAACTTCTTATGTTCTTAACTTTGTATCGTCCACAAATTTAATCACCTCACTCGTTGTACCAATGTCCAGATCATTTATAAAGATGTTGAAGAGCACCGAGCCCTGCGGCACCCCACTGGTGATGGCCTTCCAGTCAGAGTATTGTCCATTTACCCCCACTCTGTTTCCTATGCTCCAGCCAGTTTTTAATCCACGTGAGTATTTCACCCTCGATTCCATGGCTTGCAATTTTCTGAAAGTAGTCGTTCATGTGGAAAATCCAGATATACAATGTCAACTGGGTCGCACTCGTCAATCTGCCTGTTTGCTCCCTCAAAGAAGTGCAGTAAGTTCGTCAAACAAGATCTGCCTTTGCTGAAACTGTGCTGGCTGGTCCTCATCAGACCGTGTCCATGGTCCTGCCCTCTCTGCCAGGAGGTATGGTAGCACAGACCCTGGAAGGACGACTCCTCTTCAAAGAAGATTCCACAAGAAGGGACTGATGAGATAGTTGAGAGTTCTCAAAGCCCTTGCAATGTAAAGTTCTATAACACGATTCCAATTTGCCTGGAACAGCAGGAATGGAATAAGATGTCCAGATTTCGTTTGAAAGTCTGGGAAAGAAGCCTATTAAGAGGGAGTTAGAGAGACTCCGCAGGAGCCCGAGGCAAACCCATTTCCTCTAAATACTCCTTAGAGTACTTAGAACCAGAGTCTAATTTAAGGTCCAAGTCCTCAGCCATTTGATTGAGGAAGGAGGAAAAGGACAATTGATCCGCAAGAGGAAGGTCTCGAGATGGACTCGATGACCTCGAGGTGCCTCGAGTAGAAAACAAAGGCGATGCCTTTGATATCTCAGAGAATAAGCAGACTTGGATGAGTCACTGGGAGAAGCAGAACCCTCAGGTTCTGCTATCGGTGTCCTCGATTGAGGGGTTGGAGGCTTTGAAGAGCTGGAACGTCTGGATGAGGAAGGCTTTTCCCTTGAAGAGGACTTGCGCTTCGATGAGTGCCTCGACCGGTGATGAGAATGCTGCCTGGAAGCAGGTCTTGTTAAGAGGTCGAGGAAACTTCGCCCTATGCCTCGAAACAGGCAATGCCTTATGTGAGGATAAAAGGCTGGAAGCTGTAGATCAAAGACGAGACCCCATAGACTCAGTTGTTTGGATCAAGGTATCTCAAAGTACTCCCAAAGATTCGGCTCCTTGTATAATAATAATAATAATAACTTTATTTTTCTATGGAGTGTGAAGATTCCAGACCAGACACTCGTAAAGACTTGACTCCTTGCATAGAGTGTGTAGATTCAGCTCGAGGCACAGGCAAGGCTCGACCACTTGCGAGACTGCTGAGTGCCCAGGCCGGACTGCAGGAAGCAGAGTCGAGGCAAGACTATATTTGGTCAGTAAATGAACAAACTCCCGTTCCAAAATGGTCTGGATTGTAGCCTGCAATTATGGATCTGAGTCTGAAACTGGATCACTTGCTGAGGCTAAAGGCTCAGAGGACGAAAAGGAAGGATACTTCGGCTTGGATGAATGCTTCTTGGGCAGTTTGAGAACTACCACTGGAAGCGTCTGCTGAGGTATCTGACCTGAGGGAAGCTCAGGAGAAGATTTGGCAGATTTACTCAAGGTCCAGGACGTTCCAAATGAGGAAAGTCTGATGAATCGAGGTCGAAGTCGTGGAAGCAGGAGGATACCCCGTGGCAGGCTTGACTGAGTCAGAGGTCGAGGTCGGAGCAGGGGTTTCCACAGCGAAAATCTTCTCCACTTGCACTCGATGACGTTGAAGGTCTCGAGGTTGAAGGTAGCACAACAAACACACGACTCCGGGCAATGGTCAGGCCCCAAACAATGAAGGCACCAGCGGTGTGGGTCAGTGAGGGAGATCGAGTGCTGGCACTGGCTACACTTCTTAAAGCCCGTGACTGGCTGGGACATAGAAGGAAAAATAGCCACTGCAAAATTGAAGCCCGCAGGCTGAAGGCGTGCGGCAAGGCCCACCTTCACGCGACGAAAAAACAATAAAGAACTCTACCTTTTTTTGTTTTTAAAAACGAAATAAAAGAAGCACAGCGACACGGTAATAAAGAAATAAAACACGAGCCACAGTGAGAGAAGGCATGAAGCGAACTAAGTTCAGCGCAGAGTGTCAAAGACTGGCTTCTCGGCTCCGCGGAAAACTGAGACCTGAGGAGATGTGCCCTGTGCTGGGCGGGAAGGCACTCGCACATGCACGGTGTGGCAGACTCGAAACTTCTGAGTTTCTTCAAGCAAGTCTGCTAGCAAGGCTGTCCGCATCTCGGCTCCATGGATGACGTCACCCACATGTGAGAATAGGCTGCCTGCTTATTCTGGGATAATGTGTTGTTAATAAGATTATATTGTGTGTGTGTATATATGAAAAATGAATGGAAAAAATGGTGTTACAATTAGTACTATTATGGAGGCAGGGTCTGGGGCAGAGATTGGGCGGAGATGGACGGGGTCTGGCTCACGACTTAGCCCAGTGTCCTTCAACCGCCGGTTGGCAGACTGGTGCCGGTCCACAAAATAATTATTTTATTTTCGCCAGTCCTTAGGTGTCAAAAGGTTGAAGAACACTGATCTAAAGGATCAAAATAGCTCTGCTTTAGAACAGATGCTGTATTTTTTTCCTAGAAAAAAAGTTGTCAAACATGACACCCAAATTCGACCCACAAGTTTAGATGTAAAAAGAACTAGACCAGTATTTTAGTAGCTTTACTTCACATTTGTAATAACATCTCATGCATTTTTTTAAACAAAAATTATTCTACATATTGCAAAAAAAAATTTAAATTTAGAACTTAAAATAATGCTATTGATTATACCCAAAGTCTTTACCACATGTTGCCACTTAATTCATTTAATCCAGTTCTACTTTATTAGAATCCACTAAATGCACTCTGGTTTACAAGAACAATGGGAATCTGAATACAATGAAATGCATGTTGGAATACCATAATGAATTAGGTTGTCGGTATTGGTACTACTGTACTTACGTGCAACATTCACTAATCTTTCTCCTAGAATTGCAGATCCGATTCAGACAGTGTAAATAGATTTGCATGCCCTTCATCATGAAGGCTGTTTTGCTTTTAATCTTAACACCTGAGAATTTACCACTTCAAGATTTATAATGGCCTGAAAGATATCTTTTTCTTCTCATCTTAATATCAGCTTGGACCTCCACTAAATTTTTAGATATGGAGCCTGAAGACAGGCAGTACAGTTTTAACTCTTGACTTTATCTTATCTGTTCTATATAACATTGGCATTCTTTTTTACCTATGAATATACAGTATATGTATTAAGCTTGTAAACCACTTAGCTGTTGTAACAAAGGGCGATATACTGTATAAAGTCAAATAAACCATAACCACTTCAAAATCTATAAAATTAATGTTCCAAGACTTGGGCGAGGGAGGTGTGAACACTAAGTCCACCACATCTAAAAAAGATTTTTTTTTTCTTCTTTTGACTTCTTAATAAGGTTAAAATGAACCAAAGGTCAATATGCAACTGAAATAAGCTAGCAGCAGTTGAGTGTTTGGATATTTCTATATCTATTATTTGGCAAAACAACCTCCCCATACTCCCATGTCTTGCACTCCAGATCTAGCAATATTGAACATTAGGCAAATACTATGTCAAAGTGACAGATAAGTGTGATTTTTTTTTTTTTCCATAGCTAAATATATAAGTTATGCAGAAGAAACAATGGGACAAAGAAGGTAAATGGTAGGGCATGTGTACTACTGAGTTCGGCGAAAGATAACTCAATGAGCCCTGAAGAAAACTGTGTAGTTTAGATGAAAGAGCTCTGGATATGCAAATCACTGATTGCAAATTGCAAAGTGGACAAGTAGACAGGATTTTACAGAGAGAGGTATAGAAAAATCAGCTTTCTTCTATGAACAGGCAGGTTATTTCCTTTTCAACTAATAGATATCCAAAAGAACTGTTTTATTGCACTAAATAACTGGTAAAATATATTAGTAGCATGCAGAGAAACTTTTTGTTTTCTTGGATTTTTTTTTCCAGCTGTATTTGATCATTATCTAATATAATAAAACGGTAAGCCGCGCATGCGCACTTCCTAAACGTGCGTCCGTTTTCTGTGAGCTGTAGCGACCCATAGGAAGTGCGCATGTGCGGCTTACGGTCCGGCCTCACGCGAGGCAAGACAACTGCGCGCCCTTCTCTGCTCTCCACCTGCAGAGCGGCAACTGCCGCCTGCTAGCACACCCTGCTCTCTCCAAGCTGGGACCGCAGCCAGCCAACGATCGCTTCCACAGCGTGGAACAAGTCGACGACTCCCCCCTCCCGCACCAACCGCTGCCGCTCCTGTTTGAAGCGGCCTGATGAGGTTCGCGGCCGGCTGTTTTGAACCTCGCAGGCCACTCTCCACATGAAGCACGTTCCCTCTGACGCGATCGCGTCAGAAGGAACATGCTACCATATGGAGAGCGGCCTGCGAGGTTCAAAACAGCCGCCCATGAACCTAAGCAAGCCGCTTTGAACAGGAACAGGAGCGGCGGCACTCCCCCCTCCTTTCAGCGGCTGGCAAACAACATGGAGGACTGCTTCCGGGAGGAATTGGCTTCCAGCCTCATATCTCAGGCCTGACCCGCGACTCAAAGGGGAGAGGATATGCTGGATGGAGGGAGCAAGACAGATACTGGTTAGAAGACTGAAAATAAAGGGGGAAGAGAGAGAAAGAGAAGATGCTGGAAGGGAGGAGTTAGGGAAAAAAAACAACAATAAAAAAAACCTCCCAAAAAAACAAGCAACTGGAGAAATAGAAGCAGATAGAGATGCAGAAAAATAAATGGAGGAAAACTGAAAGATAAGGTTAAAGTCTGAGATGGATGTAGGAGAGGAAGTGAAGACAGGAATGAGAGAAGAGCCAAATAGACTGCAAACCCTGGTAAGAAAATTGAGAGAAGAGAGCAGAAACTGGGATAAACATGAATAAAATGGCCAGACAATAAAAGTAGAAAAAAAGAATTTTATTTTAAATTTCATTAACAGAAAATGCAGTTTTACTGTAAATTTGCATTGCTTTCTTTTTATATTCCAAAGTGTATAGTGTTTTTTCTCTTTCTCTGGTGTTGAACTGCATATTGCTGGTCAGGGAGAGCAGGAAGAGGTGTTGATGGACAGGGGGGGGGGAATGAAGGGAGGCCTACTGCTGGACAGGGGGAGCAGGAAGAGGTGCTGATGGACGAGGGAGCAGGAAGAGGGGTGAGGTAAAATAAAGGGAGAAGGGCTGCTGTTGGATAAGGTGAGCAGTGATGGGGTGGGGGAGGACACAGGGGAGGTAAAAGGAAGGGAGAATGAACAGGGGGAGCAGGCAAGGGGTGGTGGTGGACAGCCAAGGAAAAAAAAGAAAGAAAGCTAGAAATACAGAAAGCGGCTAAGGAGAGAGAAAAATAAATAAAGACAGACACACACACACACATATTCTAGCACCCGTTAATTTAACGGGCTATAAGACTAGTTATTCAATAAACTATAATTCTCACCACTGAAGAGTTGTGCCATGGAAAAGTTCAAGTTAATTATGCATGGCTCATATTTGATGAGCAAGAGTCAACCTACAAATTTCTTACAGTGATAATGGTATTCTGTTTAGCATTTGAATTTTATATTTATGGTTCATTAAAATCCAAGTGGAATATAGTGAAAACATGAGTAAAAGATTTTCTATAATTAAACAGAAAATGAAAAATCTCAACTACAGGAATATTTTGGACATAGCTGTTGTATAAAGTTCAATGTAAACTATCATTTCCAAATTGCAACTTCATCAATGAGAATGACAAAGTACAAGCACAAATCATAAAATCATACATTACTGTATATTTTAAAAGGAATATAGGTTGCAGGTGCACCTTCCTCTAGTGTTAAAAAGTATATTTGCTAATTTAATTTACAGAAGAACAATATTTAATTTTCTAATACATAGGATGCAGCGGAGAGCGCGGATTTAAATGAGCCGGCCATATACCACGGCAATGAGGAGAGGCATGCTGGGCTGTGAATCATAGCAACAAGAAAAGGCAGGCCAGTCCAGGGTTACAAGAGTAGAGAGGGCAGGGGCACTTATCCCTGCTGGCTGCTTCAGGCCCAAACACTCCCTCAATGACTGCCTAAAAGGAGCAGGTAACAGGAGGCACTTATACCAGGCCGGCTGCCTAAGTAACAAGTGCCCCCAAACCATACAGGAAGGACTGCTCTTGTGCTGGCTCTCCAGGGATGTGCAGTACTCCCTTGTGTTTACAGTACTCCCTTGTGTTGGTTTTGTTTGAGGTTGGTTATTTTTTTAAACAGCCCAGTAAAAAAAAGATTAGGTTCTTACCTTGCTAATATCTTTTCTAGTAGATAGGTGTGTTATTCTGGACAGACAGGTAATATCCCTATGCTCATGAGTCATGCAGAAGGAATCCACTCCAACTTTTGAATCCCTCCTTCTTCACCAGAGGGCTCTGCTGCCCCCTTCAGTTTGTACCAAAGCAGGTGATAGCCCTATACAGAAACACATGCGGAGGGGGGTATGGGGAACCTCCCTGAACTACAACTATGTTCTGCTCTGAAATTATAACAAATATGTTAAACATTGCCTTTGAGCAATCGAAACAATGAAACAATTGTGCCAAACAGAAACATTTATGGAGCTCAAGAATTATCAATCAGGGAAGAAAAGTGGGAAAACACAAACGTTTATTTCCAAACACAACCTGTTATTAAAAGCAGAGATTCAGTTTTATCAATATAAATGAAGGACTCGATGCTGCAGACATTTTGGTACAGAAACATGTACCTTCTTCAGGAGTCTGCAAACAGATTGAATACATAGTCATTGGAATGAGAACATCCACAGATAAATTTAAAAACATGCAAATTAGTATGAAATTTAAAAACAAACATGCAAATTAATATAAAATAGAATGTGTACTCTCATAAAAAAGCATACCAATGGAGGACCTACATACAACAAACCAAAATATATATTTGAAAAACATTAAAAGAAACATAATACAAAAAAATACATCTGCAGAACACCTTCCAAGTATATTTAAACAATCATTAAAATGTTGCATGCTTGCATGTTTTTATATTTTAATTTATCTGTGAATGCTCTTATTTCAATGACTGTATGTTCAATCTATTTGCAGAATCCTGAAGGTACAAGTTTCTGTACCGAAACGCTGAGTCCTTCGTTTATACCAATAGACCTGAATCCCCGCTTTTAATAAAAGTTTGTGTTTGGTAACATCTCTATTTCCCCACTTGTTTCTTCTCTGATCTATATTTCTGTGAAAACATCATGTTGCTTTATTTGCTTCCGCTCAAGTATTACCACAATGTGTTATAACAATAGATAACTGTATATACTCAAATATAAGTCGATCCGAATACAAGTTGAGAGCCCCATTTTTCCCCCCCCAAAAGGAGGAAAAATAGTTTGACTTGAATATTCAAGTGCCATGCCCTGCCAGGATCTGCACCCAGTGTCCCCTCCATCATGCCCTCCCCTGCAAGGTTCTGCACTCAGCCCCCCTCCCTGCCAAGATTGCACCAAGCCCCCTTCCCTCCCTGCCCTCAATCCCATTCCCTACCAGGCTGTGAACCAAGCCCCCTTCCCTGCCAGGCTCTGAACATTGTCCCACCTTCCTTCCCTGTACCCTCTTCCCCCTAAAAAGAGCCAACCTCATCAGTGATATCACAAAGGCTTGATTGTCCCGTACTCCCCTCTAACACAGCCAGCAGATTACCGGTAACCATTCCCCTTAAACCACCTAGTGGAAGACCAGGACAGGAGGGATCCCTCCCCTCTCCTGCCCTGGCCGACACTAACAATTACCACCTTCCCTCGCGTACCTGTTTGTTCCCTGGTGGTCCAGCGTGTATCCCACGCTGAAATCCTCCAGAAGATTGTAAAGATAAGTAGCCAGCGGCGCACCCAGACCAGCACGCAGCAGCGATCTTTTCGTGCTGCTGGCCGGCCCTGCACTGCTCCTTGATTGGCTGCCGCAAGTTCTCACGGCAGCCTATCAAGGAGCGGTGCAGGGCCGGCCGGCAGCACGAAAAGATTGCTGCTGCGTGCTGGCCTGGGTGCGCCGCTGGCTACTTACCTTTACAATCTTCTGGAGGATTTCAACGCGTGATACATGCTGGACCACCAGGGAACAAACAGGTACGCGAGAGAGGGAAGGAAGTAATTGTTACTGTCGGCCGGAGCAGGAGACGGGAGGGATCCCTCCTGTCCCGGCCTAAGGCAGGCCTACAGAAAGTCCGGGAGGGTTTTGGATGGTCACTGGGGGATGACCCGAATATAAACCGGGACCCCCATTTTTGGGCCAATTTTTTGGCCCCAAAATCTGTTTATATTCAAATATATATGGTATTCTTTATACCCTTAAAGTCTGATTGATATTTAAATCTGTTTAGACAAAAAATCTTTCCTGCTGGCAGATACAGGAGATAACTGACAACAGTGGGCTCCAGAATGACACACTTATTGCACTAGAAAAAGAGGTTAGGTTCTTACCTTGCTGATATCTTGTCTAGTAGATAGGTGTGTCATTCTGGATGAATGGGGCATAGAAAAGTAGTCCCAGATATCTAGGGTGGGATCAAGAATAAATCAAATCAAACCAGTGCGCCGGCTAGTAACACTGAGGACCCATAGGCGGAGTACTTCTTTGCCTCTAAATCCACTCTGTAGAACTAAGTCGCTGCCTTGCAAACCTCCTCAGGGGAGACCACCTGAGCTTCCACCCACAAAGAAGCCAAGCTTCCAGTTGAATGTGCCTTTACAGAGACTGGTGAATGTTTTCCACAGGCAATATATGCTGTTGAAATGGACCTGCAGAACCATCTGGAAATCATGGCCTTGGAATCAGGTGCACCACATTGAGTCTGACTAGTAAGCACAAAAATATGGTCAGATAGCCTGAACTCGTTGGTAACCTCAAGATATTGTAGAAGCACTCTTCTCACATCCAACTTTTTCAGAATATGATCCTCCATCTTAGAACGCCAGCAATCTGACCTCTTGATTGGTATGGAAAACCAAAATAACCTTCGGCAAAAAGGACAGAATGGTGTGCAAAGAAACTGTGATCTTGAGAAAAGGCTCTCCACAAGAGCAAGCCTGTAGTCCTGAGTCTCTTCTCGCCGAGGTAATAGCCAAAAGATTGCCGAGCGTTAGATCCATCAAGGATGCTTCCTTCAGCGGCTCATACGGAGAATGACCGAGCCTTGCAAAATCATGTTCCATGATGTAAATGGGTGTTTTACTGGAGGGCCTGAGCCACAGCACCCCCTTTAGGATTCTAGCTATTTCCGGATGAGACGCCAACGAAGCCTTAAGCTCTTGAGTCCTGAAGCAAGAGAGTCCTGACACTTGGACTCTAAGGGACGCCATTGTAAGACCCTTGCCAAGGCTAGTCTGGAGAAAAGCTAACACAACTGAAATCAGAACAGAGAACAACTCTACCTTTTCCTTACTGCACTGGAACTTAAATGTTTCCCATGCCTTTGCATAAGCAGAGACCGTTGTAGTCTTTGTGGCTCTGACTACCTCTGAGTATCCCTTGTGCTCTAATGCCACACACTCAAGAGCCATGCTGTAAGAGCAAAGCGATCCGATCTTCTAGAACTGCTGGCCCAAGCAATAGAAATCTGGCTGAACACATAGTTTAAGACTTGCACTAGATCTTCATACCACGGTCTGCGTGGCCAACCTGGAGCCATGAGAATGACTTCTCCCTGATGGCTTGCAATCCTGTGAAGGATCTGGCCTATCATGATCCACAGAGGAAATATGTACAAGGGTCTCGGATCTTCAACTGAAGAATCTGTCCGCCTTCTTGTTTTTTGCTGTATGTCAGGTAACCCCAGTGATGAACAATGGATTGGAAGGCTGCTGAAGACAGCATCCATTCTCACAGATCCAGTGTGTGTCTACTGAGGAAATCAGCCTGAACTTTGTCCACTCCCGCAACATGAGCTGCTGAAAGAGCCTAAGACGAAACTCTACCCACCTAAGTAGAAAGCGGTCCTCCAGACTCAACTGTGCACTCTTGGTGCTTTCTTAGTGACTGGCATACGCCACCTCACTAGCATTGTCTGAGAAGACTCAGACCGCTTGTCCTTCCAGACTTCTTCAGCCACTGCAACGTCAATCAAATGGCTCGAAGTTCCAATCTGTTGATCGACCACTTCTTTGGGAGGCCAACCAACGCTCCCCCAGATCAGGCATCCATTGCAGTGAGCCCGAAAAGGCTGGTATCCATTGTCGGAATTACCCACAAAGCTATCCCATGGGGCATGCCCCTTGATAACGCCTGTGGATGAAGCCACTAGCCCATAATGATCCGAGCATCCGGATTCCACGGCAAAGGCACCTGCAGGGAGTCCAACAGGTGACCACCACGACAGCAGCATGCTCTGAAGAGGACTCATATGAGCCTTCGCCCACAGTATGTCTATCGAGGCTGCCATGGAACCTAGTACTTGGAAGTAGTGCCATGCAGACGGAGCTGGTTTGGCCAACAAGCTCGTTATTTAGTTGCAAATCTTCTGTCTGCATGCCTCTGAAATATATACATGACCTTCTGCCATGTTGAAGGCGACTCACAGGGATGGGACAGAACCAGATGGTTCTTTTGGAAATTCACTATCTAACCAAGACTCTGCAGGATCCAGGCCATGTGAGCCATCACTTGTTCTCCTTCTGGGAATGACAGAGCTCTTATCAGCCAGTTATCCAGGTATGGATGAACCTGTAAGCCTGTGTTGTGCAGATGGACAGCTACCACCATCACTTTGGTAAAACACGCAAGGTGCTTGAATCAGTCCAAATGGAAGAGCAGAGAATTGGTAATAGTTCTTTAGGACATGAAATCTCAGGAATTCACCATGTTCTGGAAAGATGAGAATGTGCAGGTAGGCTTCCATCAAACCCAGAGAGGACAGAATGTTCCCTGTTGCCACCATAGCTATGATTGATCGTACTGTATTCATGCAAAAGTTTGGAACTTTCAGCACTGCACTGACATGTGTAAGATCCAGAATGTGCCTCCAATTGTCTGAGCCTTTCTTGGGCATGACGAAGTATATGGAGTATCTGCCCAAGTTTGAATTTTTGGACAGCAGAATATCTAACAGCCTCCGAACTATAGCCATAACCTTGCTTGCTTTCTCCGGTCGCCCCATCATAGACTTCACAAACCAGTTTGTTGATGGCTGGGTGAATTCGAGCTTGTAACTGCTCTGAATGATCTCCAGCACCCAACGGTCTGATAAGATCTGCACCCAGGCCTCCACATGCTCCGAGAACTGTCCCCCTATCTTCAGAAGAACTGTTCCAGACTTGACATCATTGTGCTTTCTTGGAGGCTGAAGCGGAATGAGAACTGGAGGCTTGGCTCTGCCTGGAACCTGAGAATCTCTGTCTGAATTCCTGGAAGGTTCTCCGAGAGAAGGCTCCTCCCGAGTACAGCCAAAATCACCTGGAGCCATAAAACCTAGACCCCCTGGACCCTTGAAAGGAAGTCTGCTGAGGGTAGCCTTGGAGGTGGATTCTCCTGCACATTGTCTAATTCACAGCATTTTGTGGGCCGAGATCAAATAAACCAAAACTTTGCTCATGACTCTGATGATGTCATGGAGAGCCTCGGCTACATAATCCACTCCTGCTAATAGGAGTTGAGGCAAAGGCTCACCATCCACCAGCTCAAGCCCCCGCAACCTGGTATGAAGGCATGTGTCACAAACAAAGCTACTGCAGCTGCTGTTAATTCCCAAGGCTAGTGCTTCGAATTGTTTTAAGAATCACATCCACTCTGCAATCCTGCATATCCTTTAATTTGCCTCCCTCACTTGGTAAGGACAAGCATTTAGTTACCTGCGCTACTAAGGAATCTACCTTGGGTTGAACAAACAGTTGCTGACACACCTATGCTATCGGATACAGCCAAGCCATTGTCTTGGCTACTTTAAGGGATACTTCAGGAATATCCCAATGCTCCTTGACTAATACACCAATATCAAGATGCCAGGGAAACAAAGAAGACTGGGTTCTCACTCCGTTCACTATAGAGCAGGGAGCAAAGGGGACCTGCTGGGAGTCAAGTGCATCTCCTGCAAAGAGTTAGCAATAAGCTCCAACAGAGCAGAGGGTTTGAACAGCCAGTGGACCATGGAGTCATCCCCTTGATCAAGGGGCCAACACTGTATCTTGCGCACTCACTCCTGCCTGCGACCCTGAATCTCCCAACATGGAGGGCTCGCTCTGTGACAATAAAGGCATACAGATAGACCCCCTCCTTCTCTGAGTCTCCCTTGGAAAGGACCACCGGATCCTAGCCAGCCTCTGACACTAAGGCAGACATGCCCTGGGAGCCCATGCCCCCTTGCGTGCTATCAGACTTTCCTTATGGATCTCATCCATCCAGATAAGCTCTCTACATCAGACTGACAAATTCCAGGAAAAAAATGTCATATTAGGCAGTGCGGAGTCTCAAGATGACTCCAGCTTGCATCTCTTGGGCTACGCAGCATCCACACTCCTGCACTTAGGATGATTGTCATTACAGGGCTCTGGAAGGGATTTATTCCCAACTGATAGATCCTCCCCCCAACTATTCCTCAGTCGACGAGAGCAAAGGGGAGGCTAAGCCAGCTATTCCCACCACCCTTCATATGCTGTGTGAAATGTGGCACAAGAGCACTCTTTAGGCGCCCATCTAGTGCAAACCTGGAATGAATTAAGGGTAAAAGGTGCCCGAGGACTTCATTCCTGCCAATTTTGAGGCAAAACAAGGTGATTTGAAGTTTCTGGAGAACAGTATTTTGGCGTTAAAAAAGGCTCCAAATCACCTTAATTAAAATTAAACAACAGCAAAAAGTTATTTTGGAGGAGGGGAAACCTTTTTTTCAGGTTTCTGTCCTTTCCCTTAGCTTTTAAAAAACCCTTTCTCACGATTTTCCTCATAGGCTTTAACAGCCTTACACACCTGTGACCTGTGCTGGCTACATGCTGCAGCCTGCCTCAGCTCCTATAGATGGATCTGGGAAAAGAAATCACTGCCTCAAATGGACTGCTCCACCAATGCCGAATCTTCAGACTGCCACTGAACCGGAGTCTGACAGACTAGTGCTGCCCAATTCAAATTGATTCACAGATTCACTTTGGTGAATTGATTCGTTGTCTGAGAAAATCTGACTCAATGATTCAGTGACTAACAACCCCCCTCCCACTTCCTCCTGGTGAGTCAAGTTTCAAGTTTATTAGTTTTTAATATCCCGATCATAAAATAAATATCTGACCGGTTAACAATGATAAAAAATTTAAAATAGGAAAATAAGAACTAGTTACTAGTGTATTAGAAATATTGGAGAAAACATATTAATCCTATACAGACAGACATGACCGTGAGGATGATTGGGAAGGAAGGGAAAAGTTACATAATATTAGAAGAAATGATATAGTGGAAGGGAAAGAACATGAAGGATAATTTTGCATGATATTATGATATGCGCTAAAGTAAAGGGTTAGTATTGTGAGAGTGTTGAAAATTAAATAGATGGAGTAAAGACATACCTCCAAGGCCTCCTAAAGCAGAAGCAGTGGTATCATTCTGAATAGGCTACTCGCAGCCTGCCCTGCTGGGGCCTTCCCTCAGCCACATCACTGATGACATGGAAGAAGGAAGCCCTAGCGGGGCAGGCTGCAAGTAGTCCATTCAGAGGGATGTTACTGCTAACCATCCACCAGAAGGCTTCGGAGGTATGTCAGGTCTCATGGCGGGAGAATTGGTGGGGTACTGCTGCACAGGGGGATGGAAGGGAGAGATAAAAACCTACTGCATAGGGGGATGGGATGCTGCTATACAGGGAAATGGAAGGGGAGGAAAGATGTTGCGTATGGTGGGAAAGAGGAATAATTGTTGGGATGAAGGAGAGGAAGGGAGAAATTCTACATATGGTGGAGGGGAGGGAGACATGCATGGAGAAGAGGGAGAGAGAAATTTTGGATATAGGGTGGAGGGCAGGGAGAGATGGTGCATGGAGAGAGAGAAAAAAATGTTGTACATCATAATGGAGGGAAGAAGAGATAGCGAGAGAACGAGCAGTGGGAAAGAAACAAATGTTGGATATGGCAGTGAAAGGTAAAAAAATAAATTTTAATTCCTATTTTATGATTACAATATGTCAGATTTGAAACGTGTATCCTGCCAGAGCTGGTATAAGACAGCGAGCATGAGCAAGGACCTAACAGAGAGAGGTAAAGTCTTTTGTTTTTACACCACAGCGCTGGCATAGGTTTGGAGAGGGAAAAGATGGGGGGGGGGGGTGGAAAGGCTACAATGTTTGGGGAAAAAGGAAATATTATGTTCTTACCTGTTAATTTTCTTTCCTTTAGGAGCAGCAGATGAATCCAGAGACTAGTGGGATAGCTCACATTGACCAGCAGGTGGAGATAGAGAAACTGATTAACAGGTGGTCTTATAGACTGGCATTCCTCCTGTACATCCAGTATGCTCTATCTCCCAGCAGGGGTTCGTAGCTATACTTCTAGCTCCTGGATCCTGGCTGTGCCGGGTGCATTTCTGTGAATTTTCTTTTCTTCTGTTGAGACTAGTTCTCTTCAGAGAGAAAAGGGGGAGAGGCGAAATGCAGCCAGACACTCTGCAAAGCCCTGAGCCCCCTGCCTGACAGCTTGCGCTCAAGTCCCTTCTATCCAGAACTCCAGAAAAGTTTCTGCAGGCTGGCCAAGTTACCACAGAGGGATTGGCCCGTCAGCTGCAGACCTCAGTCTGCCTCTCCTCCACAAAGGCAGAGCTGGACCCTTGACGGGGGGAGCTCCGAGCACCAAAAGCCATTTAAAAAACCCACAAAAAAGGACTGTAAAAGAAAAACCAAAGAAATATACAGAGCAGATCAGAAAGACTCCTTCCGGCTTGCGTTCAAAAGGAAAAACTGAAAGGGGCAGCAGAACCCTCTAGTGATGGAGGAGGGATTTAAAAGCTGGAGTGGACTCCTGCACAGCTTGTAAGGATGGGGATATTACTGTTCATCCAGAATGTCACACCTATTACACTAGAAACCCAATTAAGGGAGACCTTGTCCTTTTAAAAAAAAAAAAAACCCTGGAGGAGTGAGTCAGCTGCCCAGAAAGGACACAGATAGGGGGCAGATATTGACATGGAGTCACCAGGTGTACCCCAAGTCAACTACACGAAACCTGAACACCTCAGCTCACTGAATTAAAATATAAAACAGGAGCACAGCACAATGAAGTCAGGAAAATGGAAGATATTCATCTATCCACCTGAGTGGTCAGGGAGCATACCATCCTATATCACAGAAGACAGCTCAGTGTTCTCTATCTCTGCCTACTGGTGGATGGATATAACCCATTCATCTGGATTTGTCTGCTGTAGATGACAGGGAAACAGTAGATTCATAAGGAAAAATTATGTTCTTACCGGTTAATTCTCTTTCCTTTAGAAGCAGCAGATGAATCCAGAGACAAGTGGGATAGCTCACATCGACCAGCAGGTGGAGATAGAGAAACTGATTAACAGGTGGTCTTATATACTGGTATTCCTCCTGTCCATTCAGTTATGCTCCTTGCCCAAGCATCCAGGTATAGGAAAATGAGCATCCAAAAAACTTCTTTCCAGTAGCGAAATTCCAACATTAAACTAAAGAACACAACTACCAACAATAACCCAACCGAAACTGGCACACAAACCACAGGCATAGCGTACACAAAAAAGGGTGGGGCTCTGGATTCATCTGCTGCTTCTAAAGGAAAGAAAATTAACCGGTAAGAACATAATTTTTCCTTCCTTAGCATAGCAGCAGATGAATCCAGAGACAAGTGGGATGTAGCAAAGCAAAATTCAAACCGGGTGGGAAGCCAATGCCGCCTCCGCAATAACTGAAGCGCCAAAACTAGCCTCCTCACGGGCCGCCACATCCAATCGGTAATGCTTCGAAAAGGTATTCCCAGAAGACCAATCTCCTCCAAGGAAAGACCCCCGGACTCCGCCCAAGACGTAGCCAACGCTCGAGTCGAATGAGCACGAAGCTGCTCCGGCAACCGTTTCCCCACTATCAAATAGATCGAAGCAATCGTTTCTTTGACCCAACGAGCAATGGAAGCCTTAGATGCAGCCATACCCTTGTTCTTGCCCGCGAACAAAACGAACAGGTGATCCAACCGACGAAAGTCGTTAGTCACCCCCAAATAATGCAGAACAATCCGGCGCACATCCAGGAAACACAACAACGAGAAGCGTTCCCCCCAATCCTCCCGCCGAAAAGCCGGGAGGAACAAACACTGGTTCACATGAAAGGAAGAAACCACCTTAGGCAGAAAGGACGGCACCGTCCGAACAGACACCCGAGCATCTGAAATGCGCAAAAAGGGATCCCTGCAAGATAGCGCCTGCAACTCCGACACCCGTCGAGCTGAAGCCATAGCCACCAAAAACACCGTCTTCAACGTGACATCCTTCAGAGTAGCAGTAGATAAAGGCTCAAAAGGTGCCGCCCGCAATCCCCCAAGGACATGTTTAAGACTCCACGCGGGACAGGTACGTTTCACAGGAGACCGGATATGGTGAACCCCCTTGAGGAATCGAACCACGTCGGGCTGCGATGCGAGCGCAGAACCAGAGACCCGACCCCTGTAGCAAGCAATGGCTGCCACCCGAACCTTCAGGGAATTATAGGCCAACCCTTTAGCAACGCCCTCCTGCAGAAAGGAAAGAATAGCCGACAGAGACGCCTGGAAGGGCGAAATACCTTGCCCCCTACACCAGGACTCAAAAACTCTCCAGACTCTAGCATAGGAGGCAGAGGTAGAAATCTTTTTAGCTTGAAGAAGAGTTGAAATAACCTGTTCCGAATAGCCCCTACGTCTCAGCCGCGACCGCTCAAGAGCCAGGCCGTAAGACCAAAGTGGGACGGATTTTCCATGGATATTGGACCCTGAGTTAGTAAGTCCGGAGTCACTGGGAACCTCAGACGATCGCCCGCTGACAGCTGTATCAGATCCGCGTACCACGGCCGACGCGGCCAATCCGGAGCCACCAGGATCACCCTGCCCTGAAAGCGAGAGATGCGGTGCAACACCCGACCTATCATCGGCCAAGGAGGAAATACGTACAGAAGGCAACCCGGAGGCCACGGGAGGGCTAACGCGTCCACCCCCTCCGACTCCTGCTCCTTGCGTCTGCTGAAGTACTGCGGAAGCTTCGCATTGCGGGACGAGGCCACGAGATCCATCTCCGGAAGACCCCACCGTAGAACCAGCAGATCGAACGCCCGAGCGGACAGCTCCCATTCGCCTGGATCGAGCAGATTTCTGCTGAGAAAATCCGCCTGAATGTTTTCGTGACCCGCAATGTGTGCCGCTGAGAGAAGAGGAACATGCACCTCCGCCCATCGAAACAGAACCATCGCCTCTTCGGCCAACTGAGGACTCCGGGTACCCCCCTGGCGATTGATATACGCCACCGCCGTGACGCTGTCCGAAAAGACCCTGGTCGGACGGTCCTGAATCATGGACTGAAATGCCAGAAGCGCAAGCCTGATCGCCCTCAACTCCAGCATATTGATCGACCACTGGGCCTCCTCTGAGGACCAAACACCCTGCGCCGACGCCTGCAGGCACTGTGCTCCCCAGCCCAGAAGACTGGCATCCGTCGTAATCACGACCCAATCTGGAGTCGCCAGCGGCATGACCCGGAATAGATTGAACTCATTGAGCCACCACCGCACACTGCGGGCCACCTGAGGACTCCACTGGAGACACCGATCGTAGTCCTGCGACACCGGGGACCACCGGGAAAGTAGAGACTTCTGCAACGGCCTCATGTGGAACCGGGCCCAGGGGACCACCTCCAGAGCCGCCACCATCGAGCCCAGAACCTGTACATAATCCCAAACCCGAGGCCTAGGCGACCTGAGAAGCAGACGAACCTGAGACTGTAACTTCTCTCCCCGGTCCCGGGGTAGAAACACTTTCCCCAGACAAGTGTCGAACCTCACTCCCAGATGCTCCAATGACTGGGACGGGGACAGAGAGCTCTTGGGAAAGTTGATGATCCACCCCAAAGACTGGAGGAGAGAGATCACTCTCTGAGTCACCGACAAACTCTCCTGCCTGGAAGAGGCGCGAATCAACCAGTCTTCCAAGTAAGGGTGTACACAAATTCCCTCTTTGCGCAGAAATGCTGCCACCACCACCATCACCTTTGAAAAGGTGCAGGGAGCCGTTGCAAGACCAAAGGGCATCGCCCGAAACTGATAATGTTGGCCTAGGATCGCAAACTGAAGAAATCGTTGATGCGGAAGCCAGATCGGAATGTGTAGGCACGCCTCTTTTAGATCGAGGGACGTGAGGAACTCCCCAGGTTTCACCGCTGCAATCACGGAGCGCACTGTCTCCATACGGAAATGGCGAACCCTGAGAAACTTGTTGACTCTTTTGAGATCCAGCACAGGTCTGAATGACCCCCCTTTTTTGGGCACAATGAAGTAAATGGAATATCTGCCGAGACCCACCTCCTCCGGAGGCACCGGCACCACCGCCCCCAGATCCAGAAGCACTTGAAGAGTCAGGCAGACCGAGTCTCCCTTGGCCGCCCCATTGCACGGGGACACCAAGAAAGAATCGGCGAATTCTAACTTGTAACCTTCTTGAATAATATCCAAAACCCACTGATCCGACGTGATCTTGGCCCACTCTGCCAGAAAAGCAGACAGCCACCCCCCCAAGGGAATAGCGGAGGGAGCCGAGACACCGTCATTGTGGGGTGCGACTTGCTGGAGCACGGGCTGGCTGAGCTGATGGGGGTTTCGCCGTACGAAAGGAACTCTTTTGCGGAAACCTAGGTCTCGAGGAAGTGAAGGAACCATAAGCGGGCTGAAAGGATGGCTTACCATGTCTATATCTCTTAACATCCCGGAAACGTGGTCTGGCCGCCAAGGATTTTAAAGGGGGCCTAGGTCTGTCTTCCGGTAAGCGCTGTGTTTTGGTATCACCAAAATCCTTCACCAATTTATCCAAATCTTCCCCAAACAACAAACGCCCTTTAAAAGGGAGTTTCACTAGCCGAAGTTTGGATGCCGCATCCGCAGCCCAATTACGGAGCCATAAAGATCTGCGAGAAACCACCGAAAGAGACATCTGCTTTGCAGAAGCGCGAATAATATCATATAAGGCGTCCACCACATACGCTAGACCAGACTCCAAATCAGCCAGTTCCGAGGGAACAGAGCCCCCGGACTCCATCAAGTTATCCGCCATCAGCTGAGACCATTGCAGACAAGCCCGCGCCGCATACGAACTGCAAATCGCGGCTTGTAAGGTGACTCCAGCCACTTCAAAAGACATTTTCAGTGAAGATTCAATCTTCCTATCCTGGACATCCTTCAGCGCAACACCTCCCTCAACCGGCAAGTGTAGTCTTTTTGGTAACCGCGGCCACCAGCGCGTCAACCCTGGGTAACTTAAATCTCTCGAGTTCATGCGGGGCAACAGGATACAAGAGCCGCATGGCTTTCGACACCCGTAGACTAGCTTCCGGAGTGTCCCATTGTGTCGCAATAAGCTCCTGCATTGCTTCATGCACTGGAAAAGACCTAGTTGGCTTGCGCGTCCCCGCCATAAGGGGGTTTGCGGACCCAGAAACTGGAGTATCCTCCTGCGAGATGTTTAATCCCTGCAACGCCTTAGAAATTAAAGAAGAAAGTTCTTCCCTGTGAAAAAGCCGGAGAGCGGAAGGATCATCCACGTCCCTACCCTGGGGTTCCTCCGCTTCCAAATCCAGCACCTCATCTTCCTCCAGCGACTCAGGAAGAGTAAGAGATAAAGGGGAGACAGGGTCAGGGTCCCCTTCGTCCACCGCCGCAAGCCTGCGCCTCTTCGCTACCTGAGACTTCACCGGAGGGGAAACAGCATTAACAGCAGCAGTACCAGTATTACTAATAGTAGTAGTAGTAGTAGTGGAACTAGAGGGAACAGGCAGCACAGGAAAATTCAAAGCCACCGGCTGAACAGGCTGAGAGCTCTGTAAAACAAAGGCACGGTGCATTAACATGACAAACTCCGGAGAAAACGAGCCTAGCCCGAATCCCGCCGACCCTGCCTATCCTGTGCAGTAGAGCGGAACCGCGGCTTCCCCCAGCGCTCCCGACACCGCTACAGCCGCCGAATTCCCCTCAGACGCCGGCGTGCCTTGAATTATGGCCGACTCGACTGCGAGGGAAGAGGAGCTCGATCACGCCTCCCCAGCGTGGGAAATTGCCTAGTCACACGCCGGCATGAAAGAATCCTCTGCCGGTGTATCTGCACACCCGGCAGAGCACAGTCCCGACGGTGTCCTGCGCTTCCCACAGCGCGAACACCGTTTCACAGTCTCCGCTGCCATTTTTTTTTTTTAAACGGAGAAAGCCCGCCAAAATCGCCGACGCAGCCCTCCAACAAAACTGGCACCCGGGACCGCACAAAACTCACTAAAACCCCAGAAAACCAAGGTTCTTACTCACCTAAACAAACTTCCCAATCACACAACAGCAAGCAAGTAAGGTTATGGCTGGTAATTGCATCGAAGGCTGACCAAAAGGCACAGCCCAGCAAGGCAGGCTCAGAATTTTTTTTTTTTTTTATTACTGGAAAGAAGAAAAAATACCGAGCCCAAGTCAACCCCTCAAGCAACCGGAGGGGAGGGTGGAGAAGGGACCTGGGGGGGCCCAGGTGTAGCTCCCAAAGCTGGCACCGCTCAGCCAGGCACCCCTGTCTCTCTGAAGAGAACGAGTCTCAACAGAAGACCATAAATTCAGCCAAATTCACCGGGCACAGCTAGAGGTATAGCTACTAACCCTGCTGGGAGATAGAGCAAACTGAATGGACAGGAGGAATACCAGTATATAAGACCACCTGTTAATCAGTTTCTCTATCTCCACCTGCTGGTCGATGTGAGCTATCCCACTTGTCTCTGGATTCATCTGCTGCTATGCTAAGGAACTGCTGTTTGTGACCATGATCAACAACAACAAAAAAAAGGCCGGAAAAAAATGGCAAGGTCAATAAGCCACTACAATTGAGCAGCAAAATGAAGTGTTTTGAACTAGGCAAATAAGATCCAGCTTTCACATTACAAATATGTAACCTAAAAGTCTAAGGAACAACTATTGTAAAGTCATTTTAGTGTTTTAACACTACATTTTAATTTTTGTTGCAGTTACAAGTGAATTAAATCTCTCAGTGAATGGGTATTTCAGAACCAGGTATTTTTCTATTATAAAGAAAAAGTGTGCGAGACAAACTACTTTCCAAATTATTGAATCCCTGAATAATACACACTAAGGAAATCTGAAGATAAAGAGGTGCTTATGAGGGCTAGAAATTAATGTTACTAGAAAATGATGGACACATTAGATGTTAAATATTTGTATCCATTTCAGAAGTGAAGGCTGAACTACCAAGCAAGCATAGATTTTTTTTTAATTGGGTAGAACTCAAAATTTCATATTCTCTGCTGTAAATTATTTATTTCCCTTCATTAAAACAAATTCATTACTACTCTTACTGCAAGAGATGGGTCCTTCTTTTTTCTAACTAAAGGATATACTGTACTCTTCTTTCAAAGGTACCTATCTCAAGAACTTAGCTCAGGGTCCAAGAATGAGAATATTTAAAGTGTGGTGGCTGATTTATTGAAAACTACTAAACCATCCTCCCTGTGGTAACTTGAAAGCTAGTCACTCATTGAAAGTTAGACAGACTTTTGGTATATAAGAACAAAATTATTATTATTATTATTATTATTACTGGTGTTGGTAAAATGGAAATGACTGACATTTGTTTACAACCAGATGCAACAGAAAGTATCTGCAAACTTAAGCAAGAAAGACACAGCTGCAACTCAAGAGCTGCTTTCTACAGAACTCTGCTTCAATCTGTGTAGACACCTTTGCTACACCACCACTGAAAAATAAAGTAGAAATGTCTCCTTTAACAAAATATGTTGAACCATGGAATAAAAGGTTTAAAATAAAAAATGTAATCACTAGTGTATGAATGGGCTATTTCTGTTATTTTCTGTGGTACCACAACAAATACATTCAAATTAAAGCAACAGGGCTGGGGGAAAGGGAGACAAGGATTAAAAATGCTAGGTCAAACTAAAAAAAAAAATTTTTTTTTAAAATCTTATTTTTAAGTGTCTTTCCAATTATACTAACCCTATCTATATATTCTTTTAATTATGCCAAGTCAGAATTACTCAGCCAATGATCTAGACCTCCATAAAGGTTGGTTTTTAAGAGTCATTTTTGAGACATCTAAAGTAGATGTGAAAAGTAAAATGGGAAATTTTACTCTATATGGAAAAAATGGTGGAAAATACATTTTCACTTGTGAAAACAAACTGATGAACTGTTCTGATTCAAGTGGCACTTCATGCTAAACACTAAAACTGCTCATCTTCATGAAACACAGGGGTCAAATCAGCATCAAACTCAATTTGCCTTCAGATAAATCCTAAGTAGTGAGACATTCAGATCAATACAGATCAGAAATGTTCATTTTTAAACCTGAAATCTGCAGAATTCTGAAAACGTATTCTCCTCACTTTCACAACCAGTCAGAAACAAGAAATGCAGAATATACCTGTCTGAAATATTTCATCAAGTCTTTCTGCCACCTTCTGTGGGAGGCCTGCCTCTATCAGTGTCTTGTAGTGTTCTGTGTGAGTTACACTGGAAGTATCCTTTGGTTCTTCCTCTTCTTTTAATTGAATCGCATTACCATTCACCTCATTAGCCATTTTAATATGCTGCTGGAAAAAATTCAGGAGCTCCATTACAAATTAGCAATTTCTGCTATATTGTAGGATAACACACGATTATCTGCAACTACTGTATTTAGAAAACATATTGCTATAACCTGCATCAAAATCAAAAAGAAAGAAAAAAAGAAACACAAGAGAACACTACACTTCTAAAGGATGACATTCCATTTCCAAGCACTTTATATACACCAAAATACATAGATCTTTCACTTGTAGAGGGATGCAAAGAACTCAAATTCCTGCATAAACTCAGAAAGTTTTTAACTATGAGATGTACACTCGTAAGTACAGTCTATCTTCATGTATGTGAATAACTTGTTCACCAAACTTCAGACAGAACTGCTTGACTACCATGATTTCCTCCACTGACTTAACGCTCCGTAAATGAATCCATTATCAGACTCTTCATGCTAATCAGAGAGCAAATGCTGCATCCAACTAAGGCAATCGGTTTACAAAATATTAGATACCACTATGCAAGTGGTAACTTCTCAAACAGAGATCACCACCAACACTGGTTTGCAGAAAAACCATTGCTAAAGCATGTGTACTACTACATTAGGTCTTCCAAACAATCCTGTGAAGGAAACATGCTGCTGTTTGCTCCTCTAACATCAAATACTGTATCAATCTCTTTATTTAAGCCACCATAAACGAAATTCACTCTCAATCAGCTGCTTGGCAAAGTCTGCATAAAGAGCCAATGAGATGGAAAAGCATTGTTGCATGATAAATAATATATACACACATGTAAAAAGCATTCAAGGAAGAGGGCTGATTCAGTGGCATATGCAACAAGTATAAAGCAATGCAACCAATGAACACAGACCATTTGTATCCATTTGCTCAGTGTAAATTACATACCAAAAACATTTTAACATCTATAAAACAAACCATAAATTTTCAAAACAAATCTAGTCAAATTAAAAAATACAAGTCAAAACCTAGAACAAAGACTAAATGTGCCAAGGAAGTTTGGACAAGTCAGATGCCGGTTTTCATTTAGAACAGAAATTTATAGATGGTTTAGTTTAGTTTAGTTGAATGTAATAAGCTCAAAAAGGAAAACTAAAACTGATACAAATTTTTGAACCTAATTAACTATGACAATATTTGAAACTATGCTTCCCAGCACAGTTATGTACAGAAATAAAAATTTAACTGATGCCCAAAAGTTAAATATTCTGTAGAACTAAATGGCTGTAAATTAACAGTCACAGTTGGCCCCAACGTGAAGCATCCTCCTGCTTTCCATTTCCTCCCAGTACTGTCCTATGAAAGAACAATTCAAGGCTGGCCATGTTATGGCTGTGATTTACAGACCAAAGAGCACCATCATAGACCTTAACTCTCATGCTCATCTTTTTCTAAGTCAACACTATGTTGCACCAACTGTATAGCAATATATATAAATAAATAAATAAAAGTTAAACTGCTGAAAATAAAGCGCATTGCAAAAAATACCCATGCAAATTTTTGAATTTGTAAACAACCCTCCCTCCCCAAACAAAAAAACACATACCATATATATTTGAATATAAACAGATTTTGGAGCCAAAAAATGGCCCCAAAATGGGGCTCTCAGTTTATAATCTGGTCAGCGTTGACACCCCCCCCCTTCCCAAACTTGTTGCAGGCCTTTGCTGGGCCTGCGGTAAGACCTGGTAGTCCAGCAGTGGGCTGGAACAGGAGCAATCCCTCTCAACTGCCCCAGCCAACTTTAACAATTTTTATCTCTCTCCTGCCACATCCCACCCCCATACCTTTTAAATCCCTGATGGCCCAACGGGGAGGGGGGGCTGGGACAGGAGGGTCCCTTCCGTCTCCTGTTCAGACCGACTTTAAACAACTTTTATCTCCCTCTTGCCCCCTCTGCGTACCTGTTAAGTCCCTGGTGGTCAAGCGGTGAACTGCGACAGGAAAGATCTTCCTTCACTCCTGCTCATGCAGAGCCACCAGCTAATTGCCTGCCCGGAGTTTTTATAAGAATTGCAGCAGCCAAATTAGCTAGCGGCTCTGCACGGGCAGGAACGAAAAGTTGGGGGGAAAAAATGTTACCTCAGTTTATATTTGGATCGGTTTATATTCGAGTATATATGTTATAAATCCTTTCCACACAAACTAATGGAAACTCTAATCAAACGCCAATTGGATACGAACCTGAATGAGAATCTACGGGATCCCCGTCAACATGGATTTATTAAGGGGAGATCCTGCCAATCCAACCTGATCAGCTTCTTTGACTGGGTGACGAGGAAGCTGGATATTGGGGAGTACCTGGACTTCAGTAAAGCATTCGATAGCGTACCACACCGCAGGTTGCTGAGCAAGATGAGTTCTATAGGATTGGGCGACACATTGACAAAATGGGTTGGGAACTGGCTTGGAGGTAGGCTTCAGAGGGTAGTGGTGAACGGCACCCCCTCCGAAATGACGGAGGTAATCAGTGGAGTGCCGCAGGGCTCGGTCCTGGGCCCGATCCTATTCAACATCTTTATAAAAGACTTGGCAGAAGGGTTGCGAGGTAAAATAACATTATTCGCCAATGACGCCAAACTAAGCAATGTAGTGGGCAAAAGCACAACAGACATAAATTCAATGTCCGACAACATGATGCACGACCTACTCCTACTGGAGCGCTGGTCTAGGTCCTGGCAACTCAGCTTCAATGCCAAAAAATGCAAAGTCATGCACCTGGGCAGCCAAAATCCATGCAAGACTTACACCCTTAATGGCGCGATCCTAACAAGAACTGAAGCAGAACGAGACTTAGGGGTGATCGTCAGTGAGAACATGAAGACTGCCAATCAAGTGGAGCAAGCTTCATCCAAGGCAAGGCAAATCATAGGTTGCACACGCAGGAGTTTCGTCAGCCGTAAGCCTGAAGTCATTATGCCATTGTATAGATCCATGGTGAGGCCCCACCTGGAATACTGTGTGCAATTCTGGAGGCCGCATTACCGTAAGGATGTGCCGAGACTGGAGTCGGTCCAGAGAATGGCCACCCGGATGGTCTCGGGACTCAAGGATCTCCCGTACGAGGAACGGCTGGATAAGTTGCAGCTGTACTCACTCGAGGAACGCAGAGAGAGGGGTGACATGATCGAGACATTCAAGTATCTCACGGGCCGCATCGAGGTGGAAGAAGATATCTTCTTTTCAAGGGTCCCGCGGCAACAAGGGGGCATCCGTGGAAAATCAGGGGCGGGAAACTTCACGGGGACACCAGGAAATTCTTTTTCACTGAAAGGGTAGTTGATCACTGGAATAGTCTTCCACTTCAGGTTATTGATGCCAGCAGCGTGCCTGATTTAAAAGCCAAATGGGATAGACACGTGGGATCTATTCACAGAGAAAGGTAGGGGAGGGTCATTGGGGTGGGCAGACTAGATGGGCCGTGGCCCTTATCTTCTGTATATTTCTATGTTTCTATCCTTAGATGCACAAAAGCTCTAAAGTTTAAGCTTTTCATGTTCGAGTTATTTCAGTACCCTGGGAAGTACACCATCCAGGTCCAGGTGATTTATCACTCTTTAACTTGTCGATTTGGCTTAGTACATATTCCAGGTTCACAGAGATTTCTTTCAATTCCTCCTCCTCATCACCCTTGAAAACCATTTCCAGTTCTGGAAGATTTCTTACATCTTCTTCCGTAAAGACCAAAGCAAAGAATTCATTCAGTCTTTCCACTATGGCCTTATCCTCCCTGAGCGCATCTTTTATTCCTTGATCATCGCAACGGTTCCACAGATTCCCTAGCAGATTTTCTGCTTTTGATGTACCTAAAAAAAGTTGTTAATATAAGCTTTTGCCTCTTTGGCAAGTTCTTCATATTCTTGTTTAGCTTTCTTTACCAGTGTTTTGCATCTAACTTGCCAGTACTTATATCTCCTCTTACTTTTTATATTGGGATCCTTTGGGCTGTGGAGTCGGAATCAAAGACATTTTTGGGTACCTGGAGTCAAGAGTCATGGGTACCAGAAACAGGAGTCGGAGGATTTATCTATTGACTCCACAGCCCTGCTTTAAAGGATGTTTTCTTGGTTGTAATAGCCTCTTTCACTTCACATTTTAACCACGTCAGCTCTTATTTTCTCTTCTTTCCACGTTTTTCAATATGTGGAATACAACTGGTCTGGGCTTCCACGATGGTATTTTTAATCAATACCCACGCCTGTTTTACACTTCTGACCTTTGCCACAGACCCTTTTAGCTTCTTTTTAACCATTTTCCCCATTTTATAGTAATTGCCCTTGTGAAAATTAAATGCCGCTACAGTAGATTTCTTTAGCGACATCACTCCATCAGCTCAAATTTGATCATGTTATGATCACTGTTTCCCAGCAGACCCTACACAGTTACCTCCCGTACTATGTCCTGCACTCCACTAAGGACCACCAAGTATAAAAAACAGTAGCTACCCCTCCTGTCAGTTCCTGGACCAGTTGCTCTAAGAAGCAGACATTTATGACATCTAGGAATTTTACATCCTTAGCACTCCCTGATGTAACATTTATCCAGTCAATGTTAGTGTAGTTGAAATCAATAACTCAATCTTGTAATCAGAACAAAAAATGCAGGAGTCCATTGCCTTGCACCATGAACTGCTATACACCAAATGATAATCAGCAATTCAAAGATTGGGAGAAGAGAGGTCTCGGAGAGGCTTCATGGGCCGAAAAAAAAAACACTCCTAAACTCCTTCTGGTTTTTAATCACAGTCTTATACTTGTATAACATTTTCTTCACTTCAAAAAATCTTCCGCTTACATTAATAACCACAACACAGTACAGGCAATATATGAAAAATGAACAAAGCAGTGGAAAATGTATCAAGAATTATTTAGCTTGTTCCGTTTTTCATCCTTGCTCCGGACACTCGTCAGCTGTTTCCAGCAGTGGTTTTTTTTCCCCCCCAAAACCGCAAAACCTAATGCAGGGATCTCTGTTCAATAAACAAGCTAAGAAGCCAACTAGGGGAGGTGGGAGGGTTGTGAAAATATCTGCTCACTGTCCCTCGATAACACCTGTTACATGTAAGTTAATTGTACTTTATCCCAGGACAAGCAGGCAGCATATTCTCTCTAGCTACTATGATTGGGATGGAGGGAAGTTGGCAGCTCAATAGAGAATAAATTTTGTAGAACTGCTTGGCCGAACTGACTATCCCATCTGAAATTAGTCTTCAGACAAAAATGGGATGTATAAGTATGGTTTGGGGAGTCTGCTTCATAAATGTCCCCAAAGATAGAGGAATGAAGTGAACTACTGAGGTGGCCATTGTTTTTATTTTTTGTTCTGTAACACGACTTTGCAGTGGCAACCTAGTCCAAGCATGGCAGAATGATATGCAGACTGCAAACCTTGGAGTGATTATTTTCTTGATTACAGGAACTCCTAGACTGTTGGGATTGAAGGACAGGAACAGATAAGTTGTAGATTTGAAAGACTTAGTTTGATGTGGACAGTAAACTAAGTCAAGTTTACAATCCAATGAGTGAAGTACAGCTCTCTCAGAATTAGAATATGGTTTGGGGAAGAAGGAAGGAAAATCTATAGACTGGTAAGATGTTAATTCCAGACTACTTCTGGTAGGAAGAGGAGATGAGTGAGAAGAACAACTATATCATAAGAAAATGTTGTATAAGGTGGATCAAGTAGTAGAGATTGGAATTCACTGACTTGGTGTGCAGATGGAATACAATTTTGATGGTGCCACTAAAATAAGTAGGGGAGTCTTGATGAGATCATGGAGTGGTAGTTTTAGACATTCCTCTAGGATTTGCTCAAAGTCATGCAGCTCTTGGTTCTGGTTCAGATTCTATATGAATAGGAAAAGCTTGTCCCATTTGCCTTATAAATGTGGTAAAAGAAAGGCTCTCCGGTGGTAAACTATACCTAGGCATAAGAGGAGATGAATCTGATGAAAATCCAGAGGACTCTGGTGCAGAACATTGTGGGTCAGAGAAATCCTGAAGGGATAGATAGGAGTCCTTATGCTCTAAGGTTGGAGATTAAAAAACTTTTCCTCCACATGGCCGTGACAAACACCGATGAAAGAGAGCCTCAGAATAAACAGGACTACCATTGCTGCACTGAAACCCAACAATGAGAACAAGTACGAGCATGAAATCGCATCGCTACTGCCGTGCTGTAACCAACAAGGAAACCAAGCGCATGCATGCAAAGGGCGGGAAGTCCCGGCTCCCTCCACGGATTTCTAGTCATAAAACTTTGCCTCAATAAAATATCCATACCTTAAATGTACGATGACCGAACCCACAGTACTAAGACTCTCAAACAGAACCTGAAGTTCAAACAACCGTAAAAGCCAGACATACTCACAAGCTTCTTGTTAGGGCCGGTTGAAGCCAGTTTGCAGCAAAAGCATGGCAGAATGTAGCAACTGTGGTCTCTTTTTTTTTTTTTTTTTTTACAGAGAAGGGAAAGAAGAAAAAGCACAGTTACTTACCGTAACAGGTGTTATCCAGGGACAGCAGGCAGATATTCTTAACACATGGGTGACGTCACCGACGGAGCCCTCGGTACGGACCTTTTTAACTAGAAGTTTCTAGTTGGCCGCACCGCGCGTGCGCGAGTGCCTTCCCCGCCCGACGGAGGAGTGCGTGGTCCCCAGTTAGTATAAGCCAGCTAAGAAGCCAACCCGGGGAGGTGGGTGGGACGTAAGAATATCTGCCTGCTGTCCCTGGATAACACCTGTTACGGTAAGTAACTGTGCTTTATCCCAGGACAAGCAGGCAGCATATTCTTAACACATGGGTGACCTCCAAGCTAACAAAGAGGGAGGTGGGATGGTTGGCCATTAGGAAAATAAATTTTGTAACACAGATTGGCCGAAGTGTCCATCCCGTCTGGAGAACGCATCCAGACAGTAGTGAGTAGTGAACGTGTGAACTGAGGACCAAGTGGCCGCCTTGCAGATTTCCTCGATGGGCGTGGAGCGGAGGAAAGCTACAGAAGCAGCCATAGCTCTGACTCTGTGGGCCGTGACAGTTCCTTCCAGTGAGAGACCGGCCCGAGCGTAGCAGAAAGCAATACAGGCAGCAAGCCAATTTGAAAGTGTCCGTTTGGAGACAGGACGACCCAAACGGTTGGGGTCGAAAGACAAAAAGAGCTGAGGGGCTGTTCGGTGAGCTCTGGTACGATCAAGATAGTAAGCAAGGGCACGCTTACAATCCAGCGTGTGCAACGCCTGTTCCCCAGGATGCGAGTGAGGCTTAGGGAAGAAGACGGGCAGCACAATGGACTGGTTGAGGTGAAAAGCTGAGACCACCTTGGGAAGGAATTTAGGGTGGGTACGCAGAACAACCTTGTCATGGTGAAAAACAGTGAAAGGTGGGTCGGCAACCAGTGCATGCAGTTCGCTAACCCTCCTGGCAGAGGTGATGGCAATTAGGAAAAGCACCTTCCAGGTTAGAAGCCTGAGAGAAGTTGTGGCAAGAGGCTCAAACGGAGGTTTCATAAGAGCTGAGAGAACCACATTCAGGTCCCAGACGACAGGAGGAGGCTTGAGAGGCGGTTTGATGTTGAAGAGGCCTCTCATGAATCTGGAAACCAGAGGATGAGCCGTGAGAGGTTTTCCGAAAATAGGCTCATGGAACGCAGTGATGGCGCTGAGGTGGACTCTGATGGAGGTAGTTTTGAGGCCAGCGTTGGACAGAGAGAGCAAATATTCCAAGACAGTTTCCACCGCTAAGGAGGTGGGTTCCTGACGATGCCGGAGACACCAGGAGGAAAATCTGGTCCACTTCTGATGGTAACATTGGAGAGTGGCCGGTTTCCTGGACGCGTCCAAAATGAGGCGGACCGGTTGAGATAGGTTCTCCGGAGAGGTCAGCCCGAGAGAAACCAAGCTGTCAGGTGGAGCGAAGACAGATTGGGATGTAGCAGAGACTGATGCTGTTGCGTAAGTAGAGTAGGAAAGACAGGAAGAGGAATGGGCTCCCTGGAGCTGAGTTGAAGCAGGAGGGAGAACCAGTGTTGGCGAGGCCACCGAGGTGCGATGAGAATCATGGTGGCGTTGTCCTTGCGGAGTTTGGACAAAGTCCACAACATCAGAGGAAGTGGAGGGAAGGCATACAGGAACCGATCCCTCCAATCGAGCAGGAATGCATCCGGGGCCAGACGGTGAGGCGAGAAGAGTCTGGAGCAGAATAGGGGCAGCTGATGATTGTGAGGAGCTGCAAAGAGGTCCACCTGCGGAGTGCCCCATCGAGCAAAGACGGAGAGCAGCGTCGGGGGGTCCAACGTCCACTCGTGGGGTTGAAGGATGCGACTGAGATTGTCGGCCAGAGAGTTCTGTTCGCCCTGGATATAGACCGCCCTGAGAAAGAGATTGCGGTCCGTGGCCCAGGTCCAGATGCGCAGAGCCTCCAAACAGAGGGGGCGAGATCCGGTGCCGCCTTGCTTGTTTATGTAGTACATGGCGACTTGATTGTCCGTGCAGAGGAGGAGGACTTGAGGGCAGAGGAGATGTTGGAACGCCTTGAGGGCGTAGAACATGGCTCTGAGTTCCAGGAAATTGATGTGATGACGACGCTCCTGTGGGGTCCAAAGACCCTGGGTGCGCAGATCTCCTAGGTGAGCTCCCCACGCATAGGGGGACGCATCCGTGGTGATGATCATAGAGTGAGGGGGTAGATGAAAAAGTAGACCCCTGGAAAGATTTGAGGAGTTCAACCACCATTGGAGAGATTGCTGAAGAGATGATGTCACAGAGATGGGATGAGAAAGAAGATCCGTAGTCTGAGACCACTGGTTGGCGAGAGTCCACTGAGGCGTGCGAAGGTGGAGACGTGCCAGAGGAAGGACATGCACCGTCGAGGCCATGTGACCCAGGAGGACCATCATCTGTCGGGCAGGAATGGAGGGATGCATGAGCACCTGACGACAGAGGTGGAGCAGGGTCCGCTGACGATCGGAGGGGAGAAAAGCCCTCATTAGTGTGGTGTCCAGAACTGCTCCAATGAATTGAAGTCGCTGGGTGGGAAGCAGATGCGACTTGGGGTAGTTGATCTCGAACCCCAGGAGGTGGAGGAGAGAGATGGTGTGATGAGTAGCCTGTAGCACAAGTTGAGACGTAGGTGCTTTTACCAACCAATCGTCCAAATAGGGGAACACCTGGAGGTTGTGAGACCTGAGGAAGGCCGCTACCACTATAAGGCACTTGGTGAAGACCCTGGGTGAGGAAGCGAGGCCGAACGGTAGCACCTTGTACTGATAGTGATGGTGCAATACCTGGAACCGCAGGTAGCGGCGAGAAGTTTGATTGATGGAGATGTGAGTGTAGGCCTCTTTGAGGTCCAGGGAACATAGCCAGTCGTGTTGAGAAAGAAGAGGGTAGAGCGTGGCAAGGGAGAGCATTCTGAACTTCTCCTTGACCAGACACTTGTTGAGGTCCCTGAGATCGAGAATGGGACGGAGGTCTCCCGTCTTTTTGGGTACCAGGAAGTAGCGGGAGTAGAATCCCTGCCCCCTTTGATCTGGAGGTACTTCTTCGATGGCATTGAGAAGGAGGAGGGATTGAACCTCCCTCAGGAGGAGGGGGGTTTGAGATGAGTTTGAAGCAGACTCTACGGGAAGGTTGTCCGGAGGTAGAGTCTGGAAATTGAGAGAGTAGCCGTGGCGGATGATGTTGAGGACCCACTGGTCCGATGTAATGATTTCCCAACGGCTGGAGAAAATGGTGAGACGACCTCCGATGGGTTGTGGAAGAGGTAGCAAGGGTGGATGACTGGCTATGCCCTGGAGAGAAGAGTCAAAAGGGCTGAGTTTGTTTAGTAGGCTGAGGAGGCTTAGAGGGTTGAGAGGCCTGAGATCGAGCCTGAGCGTGATGTTGCTGTTGACGGGGCCGCCTAGATTGCTGGGGAGGCGGATTGAGTGGCCTGGCTGAGAACCTCCGTTGATAAGATGTTTGTGGCCGATAAGGTCGGGTAGGCGGTGCCTTCTTTTTCGGCTTGATCAGGGTGTCCCACCTGGTCTCATGGGCAGAGAGTTTCTGGGTGGTGGAATCCAGTGACTCTCCAAAAAGCTCATCCCCGAGACAGGGGGCGTTGGCCAGACGGTCCTGGTGGTTGATGTCCAGGTCGGAGACTCTGAGCCAGGCCAAGCGACGCATGGCTACAGCCATGGCAGAGGCCCGAGAGGTGAGCTCGAAGGAGTCGTATATCGAGCGGACCATATACTTGCGCATTTGGAGAAGGCCAGAGATGTGCTGTTGGAATAGCGGGACCTTGCGCTCAGGTAGGTACTTCTGGAGGGCAGACAGCTGTTGGACCAAGTGTTTGAGATAGAAGGAAAAATGGAAGGAATAGTTGTTTGCCCTGTTGGCAAGCATGGCATTTTGGTAAAGCCTCTTGCCAAACTTGTCCATGGTCTTACCTTCTCTGCCAGGAGGGGTAGAGGCATAGACACTGGAGCCCTGAGTCTTTTTTAAGGTGGATTCCACCAGAAGGGACTCATGGGGCAATTGAGATTTGTCGAATCCAGGAATAGGGATGACACGGTAAAGGTTGTCCAGTTTACGGGGAGCTCCCGGTACCGTGAGGGGATTTTCCAAGTTTTTGTAGAAAGTCTCCCGTAGGATGTCATGTACGGGAAGCTTGAGGAACTCCTTAGGAGGTTGCTCAAAGTCTAAGGCTTCTAAAAAGGCTTGGGACTTTTTGGAGTCAGATTCCAGGGGAAGGGACAGAGCAGCAGACATTTCCCTCAGAAATTTAGAAAAAGAGGACTGTTCAGGTTTAGAGGTGGCATCAGGTGCCGATGGTTCCTCATCAGATGAGGAGGGATCCTCCTCGGTACCGAGAGGAGTCTCCTCCCATAAATCAGGATCCCTGACCTCTGGTGCATGTCGGGACACCGGGGTGGAGGGCGCGGTGTGGCGAGTCTTGGACAAAGATTTACCAGAGCGCACCGAAACGGTACCAGGGGAGGACGATCGGCGTCGTTCTCGGTCCCGAGAAGAGTGCCGGGCTGCCTGGTGCCGAGGAGGATCCAGTGTGGGTTGAGAATGAACCACTGGATCATCATGAAGTTGTTGGGCCGAAAGGATCGGCATCGAGGTGTTTACCGGTACCGAAGGAGTGGACACCGGGGGCTCGGTGCGGGGCTCGGGCCGGTCTGGTACCGGAAGGAGCGGTGCCAGGATAGAGGGTAGCAGTTGTTCAAGTTGTTTCTTCAACTGCTCCTGAAGCTGAGTTTGTAGAATGGCCGAGATACGGTCATCTAGGGGTGGCATCGGAACCGCTTTCTTTTTCTTCGGTTCCTTGGATGCCGCTCCACGCCCCGGCGATGAGGAGGCCGATGACGAGGCACTCACCGATATCGGGGCGGAGCGTTTACGGGACCGGTGCGATGCCGGTAGGGACGGTGTCGCCACCGTAGCAGGAGGGCGCTCGAGGGAAGAGGAAGGCTTCTTAGCCGGCTTACCTGGCGCCAGTGGCGCCGATGCGGGGTCGGTCGGTGTCGAGCTTGACGGTGCCGATTTTTGCGGTACCGCCGTTGAAGGAGATGAATCCATCGCCGACTCGGTGCCGAAGAGAAGGGTTTGCTGGATTCTTCGGTTTTTAAGAGTTCGTTTTTGCAAAGTGGCACAGCGGGTGCAGGAGTCCGCCCGATGCTCCGGACCCAGGCACTGCAAACACCAATTGTGTGGGTCAGATACGGAGATCGGGCGTGCACACCGCTGGCACTTCTTAAAACCGACCTGCGGGGGCATGAAGGGGAAGATAGCCTCCGCAAAATCGAAGTCCGAGGCCTGTATAATGGCAACAGGCCCCGCCGGGGCAAAAACGAAAGTAACAGGAAAAAATCAAAGTTTTTTTTTTTTTTTTTTTTTGCAATTCAAATAAAAAGAAAACCCGAAGGTAGAGGGAGAAAAATTTAGAACAAAAGCGCGAGCGGGAAGGCAAAAAGTGATTTCAACGGCCGTTGAAAAAATACACGCGTCTTCTTCGCTCCGCGGAAACGAAGAAACTGGGGACCACGCACTCCTCCGTCGGGCGGGAAGGCACTCGCGCACGCGCGGTGCGGCCAACTAGAAACTTCTAGTTAAAAAGGTCCGTACCGAGGGCTCCGTCGGTGACGTCACCCATGTGTTAAGAATATGCTGCCTGCTTGTCCTGGGATAAAAATTGAGACCCAGTCAGACCCTCTAGCAATGGAGGGAGGGTGAGGCAGGGACCTGGGGGGGCCCAGATGTAACCCCTAAAGCCGGCACTGTTCAGCCGGACATCCCTGTCTCAATGAAGAGAAAATCTCAACAGGAGAAATAGCATTGCCAGCTCACTGAAGAGAAACCTCAACAGGAGAAAATAAAGTTCCAGTCACAGCCAGAACTCAGGAGCTAGTTGAATAGCAACCTTTTCCTGCTGGGAGATAGAGAATACTGGATAAACAGGAGGAGTGCCAGCCAATAGGACCACCTGTTAATCAGTTTCTCTATCTCCGCCTGCTGGTAGATGTGAGCTATCCCATTGGTCTCTGGATTCATCTGCTGCTGTTGCTAGGAAAGATAGTGTCGGAAAGGACTATGTCTCCTTCGAAGATGGTCCAATGTCAATGAGGAAGAAGTGCTTTGATGATGGGATCTGGATTTGCGTCGAGGAGGAGACTTAGATCTGGCATCATGAGGCCGGTACCAGAGAAGTCGGTGCAGAAGTTAGCTTTGATTGGTCTCAAAGCATAGCTGCTAGCTCCTTGCTCCATATGAAGCAGCTTGCGAAGTTAGACCTGATTGGTAAGTTGTGGTATCCAGGGTGTTGAGGCGTTGGTGACCTCGATGTTGAGGCACGCCTAAGAGGAGAAACTTCCTGTAATGATAGAGGGCGAGACTGCTGCTGACGCCATTTGGCCTGCATTGATTTACTCGATGCTATAGATGCCAACATCGGAATAACTTCTTAACCTGTTTAATAGATGGTATTGGCACCAGTACCGAGGAAGTTGGTGCTGACTTCGACACTTTAACATCTGATGTGATGGACATCTTTGATGGAACTTGGTGTCCAAAAAGTTTCTCCTGTTGTAGACATCAAGCCTTCAAAGAGTGTTTTTTGTAACTTTGAACAGCAATAACAAGAGTCTGCTCGGTGCTCAGACCAAGGCACTGAAGACACCAATTGTGCAGATCAGTAACTGATACGGTAGTTTGATGGGAGTAAAACCATTGGATCTGGGGTGCAATGGGCAGCTAGTTTTGCTGTGCAGAAGCCAGTAAAAGTCACTATGGACTATGTGGGATGCTTTACAGCTCCCCAACAACACTTTGATATCTGTGGTACAGGTTGTGGGAGAGCTTTCTAATTCCAAAGAGCTGATATAGGTCCAATTTTGGGAATTGAATCAGCATGCTTACTAGATAGACTCCTTAGATACTTAAGTTGGAGAACTTCAGCAGGTAAACTTTAACCTGCTTATGGAGAAGAAGTTAATACAGATGAAAGTGGAGTAATTGGAAAACCAGACACGGAGGAATACCCTCTTAAAAATTTCCAAAATCCCCTTTGGTGGCTCCTATTGATATGCTGCATAAATATATGAGATATTTTGAAAATACCATCTGAATCCTTGCCACCTTGTGGTAAGGGCTCGATATTGGAGACTCATCGCAGATGGATGTTTCCTCTAATAAGAGATCATGATGATCCATTACATTACATTGTGCTTGCTGACTGTGTAACCACAAGTTCAACGCGGTTTACAAAAGACTATTAACAATAAGCATAATACAAAATGAATTAATTGATCAGGTACTTAGGATTCATTGTGGTTTACAATAAGATCAAGATCAATCATTAAAGTTAAGAGGAGACTTAATATTTCTGAATTTCGGGAATCTTCTTTGGAACTAGTGATTCAAAGTACCATCTTATTTGCAACATTTAAATTAGAAAAGCATTCTGTTAAATTTGAAAATGTTCCTTTTTCTGTGTTTGTGAATTTTGGATCCTAAATGGTGGTTGAAATTGAAATTTTATTTTCCTATCTGTAAAATTTTTTGGGAATTTCTTTTTTCTTTCTGTTATCACAGTGTTATTATGTGTGATTGTTAAATCAATAAAATAAATAAAAATCAAGTTAAAAAATGAATGAGAATGATAAAAAAATAAATCTGAAAGTATTTATAAAAAACAAAAAGGCAATACCATAGGTAAGAGAACATCATATCATAGAAGACCCAGTCACTGATCCTGACTTAAGGATTCTACCACCACAGAATTTCATTAAATGTTACTGAAACCTTTGAAACTATACTAAGCAACCTTCAGTTGGATACACACCTATTCTGACTTCATTAGAAAATAGAAGTAGATTGCACTAGCTCATCTTGACATTACCTACAAATTTAATTGGACACATCTTCTCCCATTACAGACATCTTTCGATATCACCAGTATTTGCTGCATACGGTTTGTGAAATCAGCAAGCATCACTCTATCCCAAAATTCCAACTCACAGAAAGTGTGGATAAAGTTTCCCTATTAATAAGGAATCACTATATCAAAACTTTGCAAACAAAATCTTTAAAAAATGGCAAGAGTAAGTGCCAGCAAGAAATAAAACTGTTCAGTAATGCTGAGGCTTGAGCTGACCTGTATACTGACATAAACACTGAAATCATATTAAACTACTTTAAAGCAGAGTGCCAATATATTTTACTGAAGAACATGGAAAGGTCTACTTTATTCTTTTATAATAAAAACCCAACTAAAGTCAAAGAAAATGAGCGATAAATTAATATACTATAATCTACTTGAGAAAGGCTATATGCTGCTCAACTAGACAAGCATTTGACACTAGCCAACAACAAATACTTCAATATGTCCCCTTTTACAAAGCTGTGCTATAGCTACCGTGTGGCACAGGCACCAAAGTCCATTAATTCACAATGGACTTCAGTACGATTAGTGCAGGTCGCCGCAGTAACCAGCTTAGTAAAAAAGAGTTCCTAAATGTATTCTGAATAAATTTGGACACAAGCACAAAATAAGAATTCTTAACTAGATCATATGAAGCAAAATTAACATTAAGAAATAAATGTAATCAAACCTGCTCTACCATGAATTGAGCTGGAAAAATATCAGCACCCAGCTCACCTGGAACCTAAACTTTTACAACTATTGCTCTAACACAAAGCAGCAAAAAACATACGAGGGTAAATCAAAAAGTAAAGGCAAAATACATTTAACGGCTCTAACAGAAGTAACTGTGAGCTACTAAACTTATCACTTTTCCACATAGTCCCCATGCAAGACGACATATTTATTGTATCGTTCAACTAAATTCTGCACTCCTGCAAAGAAGTTTTTCAGCTGCTCCCAAAGCTAGGAGAGCACCGCTTTTTTTACATAATGCTTTGTCTTTTGCTCTCCAGGTTGCAGTGATACTGGGATTCAAGCGCAAGTTGGAGGCACACCTTCTTGCATATCATATTGAGGGATACGGTAAATCCGGGTCTCCAAAAAGGAGTACCTAAATGAGCCGCCGCGTGTGCGGATCGTCGGACTAGATGGACCTCGGTCTGATCCGGTGAGGGCGTTTCTTATGTTCTTATGTGATGCACCAATGTCTCATCCTTGGTGACAATTTTCTCCAGAATACTTGGATCTTCTTCGTATCTTCTTAGGAACTAGGTTGCAACCTCCACCCACTCTTGCTCGTACAGATCTGTAAGCTGTTTGGGAACCCATCATGCGTAGACTTTCCTGTATCCCAAGTCATCATCCATTATGGTAAATGCAGATCCATAGCTGATATCTGAATTTGCAACCAACTGAGACACCATTATCTGTCGTGCTTCTCTAATCAAGACATTCCTCTGTCAATGTGCTCGTGTGCACAATGTTGATGGGCGACCAGAATGACCTTTGTTGGTTACACCTGCTCTTCCCGCTTTAAACCTTTTTATCTGCTCATAAACCTTTCATTGATTCATGGTGCTATATGTCCATACTGAGTCAATATCCGATGGTGAATTTCCATAGGTTTCACTCCTTCTCCCCAAAGAAAATAAACTACTGCATGTTGTTCTTCAATGGTACAATCTTGCAATAGAGCATCCATGTTTCTGACCTCATGGCTGCCACACGACTAAAGGCCGAATGCTGCACTGTGTGGATGAACTATCCAACAGACAATGTATGAGTACATATGTTGCATTTTGCTAGCTCTGTTCCGGTTACTGCATAATTTAACGATTGTTTACTTTTTGATTCACCCTCATATAAAAAAACAGAAAGACAAAACAAAAACTAAAAACCACCACTAGCAAAATGGAAACAATATTAAGAAAATTTACATTAGTTTCTATAATTTTTCTAAATATTTACCCTTTTTGGAAAGATGAAATGTCATCTACTTGCCCAACACACACTATGAACCACCTTGGAATGATGAACAAACATGGGACAAACTCAGAAATTTTTAAAAATGAAATGCAGTTACAAAAAGCAAATTGATGCTTCATCATATTAGTCACTCTGGGGCCCCTTTTACTAAAAAGGAATTAATGGGCTTGCCATGTTTTAATGAAGGACTTTCCAACACATAAGCCCATTTTTACCATGACTCAAAAAGTTGAATTAGATTCCGCTTTGCTAGGCACCATTTATACAATCTTGGCCCTTAAACCTGAATTCTTGAACTGGTGCCAAATTTTTAGATGCTGGTTGGCGCCCAAACTCAATTAAAAACGCCCATTCAAATGCCATTTCTAACTGAGTTTTAAGGCGTCTTAAAAAAAAAAAAACCAAAACAGTGCTGTAATCGTTCTTACTGAGATGCCACTGGGGGCTTGGCTAATGCTGGAAGTGGAAATAGATCGCCTCCTTAGGTGCGATTCACATCATAGACTGGTGCCTTTGGTGGAGACACGATTCTGTGTAGCCATCGCCATTGCGTGATTGACACACAATCGGCGGCCATCACCATAGCGCTGGTTACAGAACCCAGGCCTTAGTGCCTCCTAAATCGGATGCAGGATGTTCTCCCACATTAACATTTTTGCAGTTCTCACGAGCTAATAGAAAAATACTGGACCTACAAAAATAAATAATAATGATCTCTTAGGCACCAGTAAGCATCATAATGTTAGGTGCCGGTATATTAAGCTAGGGTTTTCTTGGCCTATTTACCAGTGCTTAAGTCAATCCATGCCCTAACCACACTTACTTTCATGTAGGCACATCGGTGCAGATGCCTTCTAGTGTGTGACATGGTAACCATTACTGTGGATATTTTTGCCCAGTATTACCATGGCAACGGTTGAATATTCCACGATAGTACCGCAGGAATGGGAACCGTTGCCACGGTAATACTGCAGCAATGGGGATGCGCAAGGCACCCTCCCCAAATACATTTTAATGTCCCCAGTGGTCTAGCAGCTTCTTCTGGAGCAGGAAAGAGCCTATTTCCTGCCCCCCGCTGCTGTTAGAGCCGTCGTCACTGCCAATCCGAAGATTCTGAAAATGGCTGCTGAGATTTCATGGGGCAGCCTCGTGAGACACTAAACATCCAGTATCTGAATTTTATTCAGAATAGCTATAAACTACATACAAATAAGTAGGAAAAGCATGCAGAGTATGGCATTCTTTTCAACTTCCTTGCGAATGTTTATATATAATGTATGTTTGAGGCTTAAAATGTTTTATTTGCAATGCCCTAGGCTCATAAAATTGCATAAAATCATGTTTTTGCTTTGAAAAGGGAGACGCAGGGAAGAAAATTAAGACTGCAGGGACGGGGATGAAATATGCACTTCACTGCAGGAATAAGGAGGGGACGGGGATGAATATTTGTCCCTGCGTCACTCTCTAATGCCTACCACAAGGTAGAAGGCACCTACTGGCTAATTTTTAATCATTTTTTAAATGGTGCTTTCAATTATCAACATCAATTAACCAATTAAAAAAAATTAAGTTAGGCACCCAAGTGCCTTTTATAGAATCAGACCTAAGTGTAGGTGTTCATTAGTCAGTTAGTGTGGCTGCATTAGTAGACGCTAACTGGATAAAATGTCCACGCCATTAACACACCACTCGATTTTTTTTTTTTAAATAGCGCACAATTGGCGCATACTATCAAAAATTATTATAGAACACTAATGCATTCTGCAATATCCCCCCCTCCAATGTTAAGCATATGTTGTATATATTTCTTGTAACAAACAGATAGATAATGCTTAATGAAATATGCATATAGCAGCAATTTTTAGAATAAGGTAGAAACTTTAAAGAACCAGGTGACAGATTATTAACAACATGAGTTTTCATATACTTATTTGACTTCATAAAATATCAGTGCAGTTGCAAAATAACATATGTACATATAAGCTCTAGTACACAAACCAGCTCAAAGGCTAAGGAATTTTATAATCTACATTTGCACAAGTGCAAACTAGAGAGCTGCATGGGAACAGGGCCGACAGGAATCTGCAGGAATCCCCCTGGCTCTGTGGGGATCCCCCTCGGGGTCACAGGGATTAGAGAATGACACGGTGACTGTTACCAGCGGCTAGCTACGGATAACCCACCAGAAAGGGGGGGGGGGGGGGGAAATCAACCGGTTGCCGCAGGTACAGGGACAAGGCCACTCACCACCCCTTGGAGCAGTGAAGAGAAGAGCCTTGTCACCGCAGTAAAGGATCTGCTGTGAGTTGCCTCCCTTCCCAACCCTCCAGGTCAGCGGGTGCAGCAGCATCCTCCCCCCCCCCAACATGAGTCCAGCAAACACCCTCCTTCCCTATCGCAGGTCAAACAGTCCCCCACTCTCTCACCTAATGCACTTGACACCAGGGATTCCATTTATAAACAGCCCCCCTCCCCCTCCACCAAAGCCGACTCAGAAAGCTTCCCTCCGATGTCAGAGCTGACATTGGAGGGAAGCCTTCTGGGCCAACTGAGGATCCTAGTTACCTCAATAGTCTTCCTTACAGATATGAAGCTCCTTCAAGTTTATTTAAAATTTTTTATACCGCTTAATCAAATTTCTAAGTGGTATACAATTATAATAAAAGTATATACAACATACGAAGATTAAAACAGGGGTTAAAACAACTTTAAATGTCATCAAAGGGAGAAATTAGTACTTAAAACAAAAAAGACTTATACCATGAACAAACCAAAAAACATGAGGAAAAAAGGTAAGAACTACAATATATGGAAAAAAGAAACAAATAAGGACAGAACAATGGGAGGGGTTAGACTGAAAAAAGTGTAATTTAGTCTTTACAAGGGCAGTTATGATTCAAAAGCATCAACGAATAAGAATGTTTTTTGTTTTGTCTTAAAATGACTCCGAGATGTTTCTGCATGTAGGTGATTAGGTAGGGAATTCCAAAGTGAGGGTGCAGATACTGCAAAAATGTTTGATCTCAAGGTGTTGATATGCGTCTTCAGCTGTACTTGTTTGCAGGAATGCATGCAATGGCTCTTGCATGCTGCATATGGCTGACCCTGAAGCCATCTCGATGAAGATGGCTTCCAGGTCAGCCATGTACCTCTACCTCACGTGTGCAGCATTTCCTGCATGCTGCCCGCAGCTGACCCGGAAGCCTTCCCTCTGATGTCAGAGGGAAGGCTTCCGGGTCAGCCATGTACAGCATGTAGGAACCATTGCTCGCAACTTTGTGAAGAAGCAAGTGCAGCTGGAAGGAGGAGGCCTACTTGGATGGCTCTGGTACACATCTGTGGGAGGGGGCATGAACTTGGGACACGGAAGGGAGGAAGCGAGCAAGTGTTGGAACAAGAAAGGAAGAGAAGGGGCATGTGACAAGGGCTGGAAGAAAGGAAGGAGGGAGGAGGCACGAACTTGGGATACAGAAGGGAGGTAGGGGATGTTTGGACAGAGAAGGAAGAGAGGGGACACAGGATGGAGGGAGGGAAAGAGATGCTGAGGTGGGGAGGGAATAGAAAGGGAGAATTTGTCAGGCATGGGTGTGTGAGTAAGCGGGAAAGAGATGGTGCACATGGGAAAAGACAGAAAGAAAGAGGAAAATTGTTGGGCATAGGAAGGGAGAGGATTGTTGGACATGGTGGTTGAAGAAGAGTGGCAGAGATGCATGGAGAAGAGAAAGATGAGAGGGAGAAATGTTGAATGTGGTAGTAGAGGGGGTGGGAGAGATACTTCCAAGATCCCTCTTTGCAGCAAGGGAGAGAATGAGAGAAAGAGATGGTGGACAGTAAGAGAGAGAGACATGTTGCATATGGGGGTGGATAAGAGATACTGTGTAGGAGTGGGGGGAGAGGAAAAAGAGGAAGAATGATCTAGGATAGAAGGGAGTGAAGATGCTGTATAATGGGAAGAGAGAAATGCTGGACCAAGGCAGGAGAAACCAATAACCGCTTGAAGAATTTGCAGAAGTCAGGAAAGCAGAAAGAGAGAGAAACTGGAACCAATTTGATGAAAAAATAAGTCTCCAGAAAACAAAGGTAAAAAAAAGAAATTTATTGACTGAAATATGTTAGCTTTGGAAAAGGTACATAGCAGATGTCTTTGTACTGTGTTCAACAGAAAAGGAAATGCATTTCTGGTTTTATTTTTTCAGTATTGAAGTACTTACTGACCCTTTCTATAGCTAGTGGGGATCCCCAAGCACTGCCAGCTGAGGACCTCCTCCAAAGATAGCCAAAACCCCTTCTACAAAACATAGCAGTTGCTGGCAGCATCTATGAGCCACTAAGGTGCCAGCAACTATGGCTTAGGGATGTTGCTGTTGTCTGCCAAGCTTGGTAAAAGAGATTTTTTGGCCACCTTCAGAGGAAGTCTTCAGCTGATATATCTTGAGGGTCCTCATCAGCTGGACTATTTTCTATTTACATAAGAGGCTCTGGCAGAGACTCATTTACAAAGTATGAATTCTTCCCAATTAATATTTCCAAATTAATAACTTTGCTTATTTGTAAATGGGTCTCTACCAGAGCCTTTAATTCAGTAGCATAATTAACTACTTTTAAAGTTTATGGGGAAGGGACCAATTTCTGTTCCCGTGCAACTCTCTAGTGCAGACTACCCATTCTCTGATTCCTATGCACACCCACAGTGAAATATAAGCCATGACACTTACACATGTACTGCCACATTAGCTGATATTTTATAAAAGATATTGACAATGGAGCATTTTTACTAAGCTGCAGTAAGAAGTGACCTTAGTGCACTTTATGCAGGTCTTTCCTAACATTTAGGAAATTTTTATGCATGCATAAAAACGGCTTTTTTGTATTAAAGGCAATGCACTAATGTTATAATTAGCACAGAGCCATATTTAAAAATTGTGTGTACACTTATCACCAACCACTTTGTAGGCAATAAAGGTTCACGTGCTCTGTTCATTAACTAGTACAGAACCTCCATTCTGTCCACTGACATGCCCCCTCAAAAAAAGGAAAGAGATTTAGAACATTGTTAGCATGCACAACTTTGGCAGTTACAACTGAGCGTGTTTCATGGTATACCATTTTAAGTTAAGCCCACATTAGAGCCTAAGGCAGCTTAGTAAAAAAAAAAAAAAAGACACTAAAATACCAGCATTCACATGCTTTTTTGCACTTAAAATTAGGCAGCTTCTTTTTTTTTAGAGGGGAATGGAGTGGGCATTACAGCACTAAACAGCACATCCACATTAGTGAACATGAGCCCTTACCACCTACAGAATAGGCAACAACTGCTCTCACAGTAATTATTTTTTAATGGCTAGACCAGGGGTGCCCAACGCATCGATCGTGATCGACCGGTAGCTCAGGAAGGCAACGTGAGTCGATCTCAGAGCCCATCCCAGGCTCTGTGATAGACTCGTGTTGCCGTCCCAATCTACCGGGCCTATCAGCCTTCCTCTCCCCGACGTCAAAGACGCCGACGCCGGGCATTAGGCTGTTTTTGTCATTTTGGGGGGGGGGGGGGGGCATGTTGGCGTGGCGGTGGCAGCAGCAGCAACAGCCTGAAAAAGAAATCATCCTGGCCCGGGTCGGTGTCATACTCCGGAACTTCTACCTCTTCCAGCAGCCCTCTCCCTGCTTCCGGCCACACCCCCTGCTCCGCGGCTCTCTTCGGCAACTCAGCAGCAGCGATCGACACAAGCTTCTGACGTCGGGGCCTACCCTCTGCGAGTCCCACTTGTTTCAACTTCCTTTTTCCACAAAGGCGGGACTTGTAGAGGGAAGGCCTCGATGTCGGCAGCTTGTCTTGATTACCGCTGCTGACGAGTTGCTTAAGAGAGCCGCGGAGCAGGGGGGTTTTGCCAGGTGCAGGTAGAAGGGAGAGGGCCAGATGCAGGACTCGTGGGTGAGGGAGCAGAAGAGAGAGAGAAAGAGAGAGGGGAGGGAAACAAAAGGAAATATTTCATACTGTGCTGGGCCGGAGTGGAGGGAGGGTGGAAAGATTCTGGCTACCGGGTGCATTAACAAAGGAAAAGGAGGGAAAGCTGAAAATGGAGATAGTGACACAAAGAAGAGAAAGAGTAAGCAGGACCTACTGAATAAGGATAGAGATACAGAGGGGACATGAAGAGGAGGTGAAATAGAGACATAGAAGTAATGCTGAAAAAGTGTGTTGGGGGGGGGGAGATAAAGACATTGAAAGGGCAAATGGTGAACATGGGGTAAAGACAAGGACAGAGACAAATGAAGATTCTGAAAAAGTGGTGAGATAGGGATATAGGTGAGATGGACACAAAGAAGGGTGATGCTGGAAAATAGGTGGAATGGTAATTCTGATAGACACAGAAGGGAAATGCTGGATCAAGGAGAGATGGGGCTCAGGCTAGATGGAATGAGGAGAAATGCCTTGTTGGCCCGGAACTTTCTCTCTTACGTCAGAATTGACATCAGGGAGCGGAATGCTGGTCAGCGCGACGCTTCTGCAGGGAAAGCTTGGGATGGCAGTGGCTTGGGGGCTGTTCCCCGATGGCAGCAAACCGAGTGGCTTGGGGGAGGGCACGGAGAAAGAAAGAAAGGGGGCAGACAGGGAGACAGAAAGAAGGGGGAACAGGGAGACAGAAAGAAAAAGTTGGGGGAGAGAATGAGGTCTGGAGGAGAGGAAACATACAGGAGGCTGAAAGAAAGGAAGAAAGATTGGATGCACAGTCAGAAGAAGAAAGTGCAACCAGAGACTCATGAAATCACCAAACAGCAAAGGTAGGAAAAATGATTTTATTTTCAATTTAGTGATCAAAATGTGTCGGTTTTGAGAATTTATATCTGCTGTCTATATTTTGCACTATGGCTCCCTTTTACTAAACCGCAATAGCGTTTTTTAGCGCAGGGAGCCTATGAGCATTGAGAGCAGCACGAGGCATTCAGCGTAACTCCCTGTGCTAAAACCTACTATTGTGGTTTAGTAAAAAGGGAGGGGGTGTATTTGTCTATTTTTGTATTTTGTTACTGAGGTGACATTGCATAGAGTCATCTGCCGTGACCTCTTTGAAATAACCCGGAATATGAATAATTAACATTTTCTCTACCTTTCAGTGTGCTTTGTGTTTTTTTTTTAATTTTATTGTTGGTAGATCATTTTGACTTAGTCATTATAAAAGTAGCTTGCAAGCCCATAAAGTGTGGGCACCCCTGGGCTAGACGCTAAATAGCAACATTAGCATTTGGCCAGTAATAGATAAATCGTCCATTTTACGGCTGTGGTAAACATGGCCTTAGCATGCAGAAAGGGAGCGCTAATGCTGCTTTTCACACAGCTCAATAAGAGGACCCCTTAAGTGCAAAAGATATTTAGGATACTTAAGTTAACATTTATTCAATGTAAATTTTCAATATCCAACTTTCTCAAATATAACCAAACATTTATCCATGTAACTGTAATATTCAAATACTGCCACATAAAGGATGCTCACAGGGATAAAAATGCACTTTGGGATAAAAATGCACTTTTCTTACTATAATACAATTTTAAAAGTTAATTGTACTCATTTGTTCATGACAAACTCAAACAGGACAATTTCTTCAACCAAACTAGATTAAATGAATACCAAATCCACAACATAATTGAACGCATTAATAAATCTTATTTGGCATGCTTCAAATATCAGTTAAAATCTTGGATTAAACAGTACACAAAGGCATGCAAACAAAAAGAATCCAAGTACCTTAAACAAAAAACAATTTGGTAAAGTTTGTTTCAAAACAAGTGTTATGCAGTTTTCAAACAAGAGACCATAAGTTCTTGCCATTTTAACACAATTGCAGCAAATCATATTAAACTCATCATATGCAAAAGTAAAACAGATGCACTGGCATTTGAGATCAGATGACAGTACTAGAAAATGACACAGGGAAAAATTTGTCCCCTTAAGTTTTATCACTGTCCCTGTCCTATTCCTGTAAGCTCAGCCTTAAACGCACAAGCCTCGAACATTTATGATTTTAAAGTGTTTGAGGCTTGTGCAGATGAGGACGGAGCTTGCAGGAATAGGACAGGGACAGGAAAAGAACTTGCGGGGAAGGGAAAAAATCTGTCCCCGTGTCATTCTCTAGATCAGGGGTAGGCAATTCTAGTCCTCTAGAGCCACAGGTATGTCAGGTTTTCAGGATATCCACAATAAATATGCATGAGATAGATTTGCATCTCAAGGAGGCTGTGCATGCAAATCCATCTCATACATATTCATTGTGGATATCCTGCAAACATGACCTGCCTGTTGCTCTTGAAGACCGGAATTGCCTACCCCTGCTCTAGATAGTACTTGTTTGTACATTCTTTTAAATCAGTGTTTCCCAACCCTGTCCTGGAGGACCTCCAGCCAGTCAAGTTTTGGGGATAACCCTAATGAATATGCATGAGAGAGATTTGCATATAATGGAGGTGAGAGGCATGCAAATCTGCTCCATGCATATTCATTAGGGCTATCCTGAAAACCTGCCTGACTGGTGGTCCTCCAGGACAGGGTTGGGAACCACTGTTTTAAATGCTACCCTCTAGTCATGGAATATAAAGCAGAACTTCCAATTCAAAGATTCTTATACAGGATAAACAGATAGACAAAAGCTTCAATAATTTGTATTCCTCCTGTCCATAAAATCCAAAAATCAAATTCTCTAGCTATTCAGAAACTATGATTTTATCCCACAATTTTAAAATTTAGAGAAGTGTGTAAACAGAGGGATTGCCTGTTTTCCCTGTCCTGCATACTATCTATCAAGAGTTCAAGTCCAGTCCCTACCAACCAGCAGTCACATCCTTTCACAAGATACTCCACTCAACTACAATGCAGTAGGAAGAGGAGACTGGCCACCACGTTACTGTTTGATGACAAAGGAGTCATTCAGATGGGAAAAGAGATGCAAGTTGCCAATTTATGACAACCATCTGTAAGACTACCAGAAGTCACAAGGTCTGCAAAATATAAGAGCCTGTTTTACTAAGTATGATAAAGTTTTGCATGTATCCTGCATTTGCTAAAAAAATTAATGTTGTGGTTAAGTGTAAAACTTATACTGTATACTGATAGGACTGTGGTCAATAAATGGCTTGCAGTTAGCACATAATTACTATGAGCTCACATTAAACGCACTGTCACAAAGCACATGTGCACACTCAATGTGCCATGTTAACATGAACCCCAGTACTTTAAAAAAAGGCTGCTGGACCCTCCCCTCCATATCATATTCTCCAACCCCCACTAAGTGCATCACTTGACCCTCCTCCCCCACCTGCACTTACTAGAAGGGGTGAGTAGTTCCCAGGTAGGATAGTGTCTGGACAGCAGCAAACCCCAGACACTCTTGTCCCAAGTCTACAATAGCAACTCTGATTCCTAGTAGCAGTCTCATGGCACTATTGTTAGGGGGCAAAGAACTGCCAAATTAAAGTGAAGTTTGGCAGCTTGGCTTTACCAATATCATGGGACTACCATCTAAAGATCAAAACCACCCTTTTACTATTTTGAATGTAGGACTATTCCTCCCCTGATGCTAGCCATCAGAAAGGACCCACAATAAGTGCTGGGGAGGTCAGGTGATGCTTGCGTTGGTAGGAGGGGTATTTTTTGTGCAGTGGCTGTAAAAATTGTTTCATTGGAATGTGGCATTAAATACGCATTCTCCACCCCTCTCTCGCGCAGTTTCCACTCAACAAAGCTTGGCTTAAGCAATTTGTGCATGGTTTCTAATAGACATAGCCAGACACCCAATTTCGGATAGGTCTGAGCTTAAAGTTGGTATGCATAACCACTCCATCCCTGTCTGACATCTCTCCATCCCTTCCCCCATAGATGATCAGGTCTCTCAACTCCACTCCTCCTCCTTTAAAGCCTTCAGTTTTTCACTAGCAGACTCACACATATTGTATGAGCTAGCCTCGCACCTTCCCTCTGACCTGGTCCCATCTATGTATAATTAAGAAGTTGTGTCACAGGGACTGCTTCACTACTGATGAAGAACTGAAGGCTTTCAAATGTACCAGGTGTTTAGGGGCCCGAGACCAAATTACATGCAAGGAAGGGGCAGGGAGAGCATGGAGTCTTCAGCTAGCAGGGCTTGGGGATCCCCACCAGCAATATCACAACTACGATAGATGGTCCTGAGTCCCACACATGGGTACTGCACTGTTCTAAACACAGTGCTATTTTTAAGGCAGGTTTTAGTGCTTTAGTAAACGGGCTGCCCAGTGCTCATGATCTTCCATCTCCTTCAGATTCAATACTCAAACACCTTAACTCTGGTGGGCGATATGCTTCCAGCATATAATGGCCAAAGGACTAGCAGTAGAAAAATGTGTGCCACGTACAGGATTCTACATGCCTGGAAAGTGATACAAGCGGCAAGCACGAAACACTAAAAAGTTTCAAAAGCACGTGCGCGCTTCATTTAGACAAGTCTCGTTTCATGTTTTGATTATATACACGCGGGAAGACTACAAACGAGCAACGGAGCACCCCAAATGTTGGCCAGAGGTGGCTGATATTTAGGACTTCGTAGGCCCAGAAAAAGGCAGTGGAAAAACAGAGCGCAAGGACGCCTCAGATTATGGGGGGCGACGAGAAAGGACTGCCCGGGCCTGCTGCCTCTTCAACAACCGGCCCTCACGATGTGCAGAAACAAGCGACACAACATGTTACAGCAAGGACAGAAAAGCTGGGGGTCTACAAGGCCCGACCACCTGCAGGAGCTGGGCCTTGCCTTCAGGCCTTGCAGCCTATAACGGGGCTGCTCTTTGTCGTCCCGTCCCCCCTTCCCCCCATGTGCTCTGCCGCAGAGCATCAGGTTTCGGCGACGGAAGCAGCGTATAGCCACACCAAACTCACCGGGCCGCACTCTTTAAATTTGTCGGTATAAGGCTACCGGCCTCCGACGCCGCACTACCAGCGCACCACAGAAATGGCGCGAGCCTCCTACCCCCTCATGCACAGCTAGCCCGGCAGCGCGCGGGGTTTCCTGCAGCCCTTTACAAGGACTAAGCGTTCCAGCCAATCCGAGCGAGCCGCGGCGATGACAAGCGCCAGGTTCCGCCAGTGGAACTGGAGGAAAAAAAAAAAATGAAGGCGTGAGGTAGGAGGGAAGATGTAAAAAAAAAAAAAAAAAACCAATATGGCGGTCCACCTGAGCGAGATCTGATTTCTTGTTTTTTTCAAAAAAGAAAAAGTTGGTGTCATCCAATCAAAAGGCTTGAGAGAACTCGAGGGCGATCTTTACGACAAAGGCAGGGAGGCAAAGTTTGCCACGTGACCGGATGATGCGCACCTGCCGGAGGATGGCTTATATGCGAATTTTGCGGGAAGAGCTGGACTGCTAGATTTATTGGGAGAAATGCTGGTGATATATAGAAAAAAAAAGGCATGGAGGATTAAGATAAATAAAAAAAAAAAAGTTAAAACGTGCAAGTTCTGAGAATCTAGCCTTCATAACAGTATCAGCTACAGTAGAAATAAGAGCATATATACCAGCTGTTGTCTTGTTTTTTTAATTTTTAGGAACCTCTCTTTTTATGTGCCTATGATCAGTGCACCTACTCACATAATAGGCATATTAGCTAATCTGTATATATGGAGATGCTAAAGTTTTTCTGTTAGTACTCTGTAAACTGCCTAGTTGTAGATAGTATATAAGTTTTTTAAATAAATACCGTATTTTTCAGACCATAACACAGACACCTGTAGAGGAGAAAAAAGCAAGAAACAAAAATTTGGCTCCGAATTTTTTTTCTTGGGTTTTTCTCCTCTAGAAGTCTGGTATTGGGAAGCTCAGAGCCGCCCAAAGCCTCCCCCCACCTTTTTTTAGTGGCAGTGGTCCAGTGCGGGCTCCTGGATGTACCTAAGGCCCCACCCACAGGAGGAGCCTAAGGCTCCCGGGCCTATTCTGGTTGGCCCAGGCGCTTTAGGCCCCACCTGTGGGCAGGGTTTCAGCCGCCTGGGCCAATCTGGCCCCATTCTGAAGCCAGCTGGCCTGCCGGACGGGCTTGGCACCTGTCTGTCCGGCCAACATTTAACAGGTATGGGGGGTGGGATTGGGGGTGAGGGGGGTCAGCGGGGGGATCGGGGGTCAGTAGGGGGGCCGATCGGGGGTTCAGTCATGGGGGGGGGTTGTGTTAAGGGCAGGAGGGCCTGGGATCCCTCCTGCCTGTATTGTGGTGGGGGTAGGGGCAGGAGGGGTTGAGCTCCCTCCTGCCCAATCTTGTAGGGGGTGGGGGCGAGAAGCCAGGAGGGCTTTGGTTCCTTCCTGGCCCCATTGGACTCGGGGGGGGGGGAGGGGGATTAGAGATCACAGGGCAGGAGAGCTTGGGCTCCCTCCTGCACCGAACGTAATCAGGAGGTGCCATGGGGCAAGAGGGCTTGGATTCCCTCTTGCCCTGATGTCATCGGGGAGATCGGGGGTGCCGCGGGGCAAGAGGGCTAGGACTCCCTCTTGCCCCGATGTCATGGGGGGGGGGTGGATTCTGTAACCGGTGTTGTTTTTGACAGACACCGGTTACAGAATCCAGCTTTTAGGCGAAGGACTTGAGGTGAGCTTTATCAATTGGTTCAAATGGAGGTTTCATCAGTTGAGCTAAAACATTGAGATCACAGACCACAGGAAGCGGTCTAAGTGGCGGATGAATATTAAAAAGACCTTTCATAAATCGGGAAACCATAGGATGTGTAGAGAGTGGTTTCCCATCAAGAGGCTGATGGAAAGCAGCAATCGCACTGAGATGGACTCGAATAGATGTAAACTGAAGTCCAGATTACGATAAGTGAAGTAAATAATCCAAAACAGAAGCCAAGGAGGTAGACTTTGGCTCTAACTGACGGGTGGAACACCAGGCAGAAAATCTAGTCTACTTCTGGCCGTAACAGTGCCGAGTGGACAGCTTTCTGGAAGCTACCAAAATATCTTGTACAGACTGAGAGAATTGGAAAGAGTCGATTAGGTTGAAAGGAACCAAGCTGTTAAGTGTAGAGACTGCAGGTTGGGATGGAGTAAGGAACCCTGACTCTGAGTAAGCAGAGAGGGAAAAATTGGTAGAAGCAGAGGCTCCCTGGTGCTGAGTTGAAGTAGAAGGGAATACCACGGTTGTCTGGGCCACCGAGGAGCTATCAGAATCATGGTGGCACGTGCTGACTTGAGTTTGACAAGAGTCCTGAGAATCAGCGGAAACGGAGGGAACGCATGAAGAAACTAATCCCTCCAGTCTAGGAGAAAAGCATCTGCCTCGAGACGCTGAGGAGAGTATATCCAGGAGCAAAATTGAGGCAGCTTGTAGTTGAGGGGGGACGCAAAGAGATCTATCTGCGGGGTCCCCCAGCGAGCAAAAACTTGACGAAGTGTGGGAGAATTGATTGTCCACTCGTGAGGTTGTAGAAGGCGACTCAATTTGTCCGCCAGACAGTTGTGTTGACCTTGAATGTAGACAGCGCTGAGAAAGATGTTGCGATGAATTGCCCCAGTCCACATCCTCAGAGCCTCCTGACACAGAAAATGGGAACCCGTTTCACCCTGTTTGTTGACATAATACATGGCCACCTGGTTGTCCGTCCACACGAGAACCACAGTGTCGTGAAGAAGGTGTTGAAAAGCTTTGAGAGCATTGAAAATCGCTCTGAGTTCCAACAGATTGATATGACGACTGTCCTGCAGAGTCCACAGACCCTGGGTACGAAGGGCGTCAACATGGGCTCCCCAAGCATAAGTGGAGGAGTCCGTTGTGAGAACTTTCTGATGAGGTAGAGTGTGAAACAGCAAACCTCTGGAAAGATTGGAAGAGAGCATCCACCAGTGGATAGACTGCCTCAACAAAGGAGTTACTATAATCTGTTGAGAAGGCAGGTCGATCGCCTGTTGCCACTGGGATGCCAGGATCCACTGAGGAAAACGAAGGTGAAGTCTGGCATAAGGAGTCACGTGAACTGTAGAAACCATGTGGCCAAGTAGAATCATTTGCCTTGCAGAAATTAATGGAAGACGAGATACTTGATGACAAAGGCGAATGAGGGTATCTCGACGTGATGGATGTAGAAATGCTCTGAGGCGGACAGTATCCAGGGTGGCCCCAATGAATTGGAGAGATTGAGATGGGGTCAACTGGGATTTTGGGAAGTTGATTTCGAACCCCAGACTTTGGAGGAATAGAATAGTCTGTTGGGTCGCTGCAATAACCCCTTGTTGAGAGGGGGCTTTGATTAGCCAGTCATCCAGGTATGGAAAAACTTGAAGACTCTGATTGCGAAGAGCTGCAGCCACCACCACTAGGCATTTTGTGAAGACTCTGGAGGAAGAGGCGAGCCCGAAAGGAAGGACTTTGTATTGTAGGTGAAGATCTCCCACCTGGAATCTGAGATATTTGCGAGAGGCTGGATGAATGGGGATATGGGTATAAGCCTCTTTGAGATCCAGCGAGCACATCCAATATCCCTGATCCATCAGGGAATATAGTGTGGGCAATGAGAGCATCCAAAACTTCTCTTTGACCAGGAATTTGTTGAGAGCCCTGAGATCCAGAATGGGTCGCAGATCCCCCGTCTTCTTTGGAACTAGAAAGTAACAGGAGTAGAACCCCAAGTTCCGCTGAGAAAGAGGAATCTCCTCGACAGCTCGAAGGCGAAGAAGAGCCTGAGCTTCCTGAAGAAGAGGAAGTTGCGACCGATTGGAAAGACACTCTCTTGGAGGGTGATCTGGAGGTACTTGAAGCAAATGAAGAGAGTATCCCTCTCGCAGAATGGTGAGAACCCAGAGGTCGGAGGTGATCATTTCCCACTGATGATAAAAATGGGAAAGACAACCTCCTATGGGCAGAAGAGAATTCCGATGCAGGGAGGTTGGAATGCTCAAGCTGGGAACATCAAAAAGATTGAGCTGGCTTGGTGGAAGCAGGAGTTTGAGACTTCTGTTGACGTTGCTACTGCTGAGGACAACGAGGTGGAGGCCTGGAAAAAGCAGGAGTCGTTTTCCGAGGGTAACGACGTTTGTCTGTTTGTATGCCCGAGCTGGAGGTGTCTTGGGCTTAGGTCGAATGAGAGAAGCAAAAGAGCGCTCATGTTCTGAGAGGCGCTTAGTAGCCGCTTCAATGGAATCATCAAACAATTCATTACCTTGACAAGATAAGTTGGCCAATCGATCTTGAAGATTGGGATCCATGTCAACAATACGTAGCCAAGCCAATCTATGCATGGCTACAGCAAAGGCAGAAACTCGAGATGATAATTCTAAAGCATCATAGGAAGTCTGCAGCATGAAGAGTCTTAACTGAGAAAGAGTCTTGAGGATTTGCTTAAACTCCAGAAGACGTGGTTTGGAAATGTCAGGATAAAAGGAAGGTAACAATTTCAAAAAATGGTTGAAATAGGTAGTAAAAGTGTAATTATAGTTAAGAACTCTGTTGGCCATCATCCGAGTTTTGGTATAAACGGCGGCCAAACTTGTCCATGGTACGACCCTCCCTGCCTGGAGGTACTGCAGCATAAAGCTTGGAAGGATGAGTCTTTTTCAAAGATGATTCCACCACCAGGGACTGATGGGATAATTGAGATTTTTCAAATCCCTTACAGGGAACAGTACGTTATCTGGATTCCAATTTGGATGGAATAGCTGTAATAGAATAGGGAGTTTTCATATTCCGTATGGAAGTTTGTTTAAGGACTGGAGTCATAGGTAATTTCAAAGTCTCTTTGGGAGGATGAGAAAGTTCCATGTCCGCTAAGTATTCTGGAGTATACTTAGAATCAGAATGAATATCCAGTTTGAGGGCCTGTCCCATATCAAAAACAAACTTAGCAAAAGAAGTAGATTTTGTGGAGGACTCATCTGGAGAAGGAGTACGAGACCTTGGAGCCACAGAATAGGAGGGAGACACCTCTCTAGAGTATTGAGACAAAGGTTCAGACCCAAGACGCATGGTAATTGAAGAAGCTGCACTATCTACCTGAGGTGGAGTCATTGAATGTTTGCGCTTCAGACTCCTCACAGGTGATGTTCCCGGAGTTCGAGGCACAGAATATGTCGATGTAGGAGGAGAAGAGTCTCGTACAGTTGGCTTCGATGGAGGAGTACTTGATTTTGAGAAACTCAGAGTTGAGGCATCTCGAGATCGAGACTTGTGTTTCGCTGTGGAAGAATGAGACACAGACACCTCGGTATCCATAGAGGGAGACTGGCACACAGATGCCTCTGCACAAAGCTTCGAAGAAAAATGCCTCGAATGCCTCGAGTGGTGTTTTGGGCAAGGCAGGAGAGACATCGATGGAGGCTCAGGTGAAGAATCACTGGAAGAGAGTCGCTTCGGCTAACGAGACCTGCCTCGAGGCAATACCACTGGATGATCAGATTGATGTTCAGGCTGGCCCTAGGAGGCAGGGTCAAGGACGGAACAAGTTGAGCCACTATCGTGGAAATCTGCGTGGTTAAAATGGTCAACATGTCCTCGAAGATAGGCACCGAGACAAAGGGATCCGGTCTTGTAGGTGCAGCAGTGCGCTCCAAAGAGGGCGACCTCGAAGATGAGTATTCCCTACTCTTGGATGCACGCTTAGGAGGAGGTCTCAAGGAGGATTCTGGTGGCTTCTTAGGCACGGTACCTGAAAGAGAGACAGGAGACTTACCCATCGAGGACATCTTTACTGGAGGCACCATTGAGGCCTTCAAGACCGAAGTCGAGGCCTTAGCAGGAAAGAAAGTCGGGGTCGAGGTCTTCAGCTCCAGCCAAAGCCGAGGTCGAGGCCTTCGAGACCGAGGCAGCTGCCGAAGTCAAGGGCGAGGCCTTCGAGACAGAGGCCGCAATGGAAGACAGGGTCTTCGAAACCGAGTCCGACCCCGAGGTCGAGGCCTTGTCAGGGGCTGGCTCCATGCCGCCAAAAAGTTGCTTGAACTGGTTGCACCGACGACGAAAGGCCCTAGGCTGAAGAGTCCAACAGCAGGAACACTCTTCAGGAAAATGAGAAGGCCCCAAACAACCCAAACACCGAGAATGAGGATCGGTGATGGAAATCATCTTTTTACACTGGCGACAACGTTTAAACCTGGTAAGGGGCCGGGACATAGAAAAAATAAAGTCCGTGTCGAATGATACGAGCGATTGGGCCTAGGCCCAAAGCCTGCTGACCGGACGAAAAAAGAAGAAACAAACAAAAAAAAAGTTTCTCCTTTTTTTTTTTAACTTTTGTTAAAGAATAAAATAAAAGCACATCGACCGAAAGAATAAAACAAAAAACAGCCGCAGTGAAAGAAGGCAACAAAGTTTGCTGCAGAGCGAAGATGAAGAGGACTTCTTGGCTCCGTGGAAAACATTGAACTGAGGATCCTCACAGGAGATGCGCCCCCTAGTTCGGGCGGGAAGGCACACGTACATGCGTGGTGCAGCATTCTGAAGCTCTTATAAAGATCTTCAAGCAAGTCTGCTTTCGAGGCTGTCCGCTGCGGGGCTCCGTCAGTGATGTCACCCATGTGTGAGAATATGCTGCCTGCTTATCCTGGGATAACTGTCCTACATCCATCATTTACAGCAACTGAACTCTAGAGCACTTCTCTAAGCATGTCTCCAAATATCCTATTTCAACAGAATGTAATTTTATCTTCAAATAACTCGTCTTTTCCTTACTCTTGTGATTAGAAAGCAGACAAAAAATATACAAGTCATTTTATTTTCCCTTAAGGTAGTGTGTCGCAAACTTTATGGATGGGTTGTTCCTCCCTCAGTCACTAACCAAGGGCATGCCCCTATACATAGTTTACTGGGTAATTGCGGCAACAGATCCAATCTCTTCAGCTGAGGAGCTTACTGCAACCGTCGTCCAATGCAGGGACGTTGGTCGATCTTCCAGAGAAGATTCATGGAGATGTTTTCCATTGCAGTTTAGCAATACACCTCAACCCTGATGAAAGTGGATTAAACATACTACTGCTTGATGTCAGCCTAGAGGCCTCTGGGAGATTATATCAATCTGACCCTGGCATGGGAAGGCAGATAGACCCTTAGTGCAGGGAAACTGTTTTAAGTAGCCCTGATTGATATATTTTAAGTTTCAAGTAGCCCTGATTGAATCATGGCTAGCTAAAAGGTGTTAATGTCTGATTAAGAGGGTGCTTAGGACAATGGTGCACAGATCAAGCCAGAGACTTAATCCCATCACCATGCTTACAGGTTTCTCACCCTCCTTTGTCAATTAAATAGACCATTGTCTCAAACAGTTTGCAAGTTCTAAACAGAAAGATACTGGGAGATACAATATTTTCTCTATTCAGAATAAGATTCCAAGGTATCTCTCTCTTTTTCTATGGAGCTATCAGGAGAGGGGTCTTGGCCCTCTCTCTCTCTTTCTATCTAGCTATCTCTTGGCTTGGCACTCTGGCTCCCCCTCTCTCTGTCTATCCTTCCCTTTATCTATGGAACACGAAGCTTCCTAGAACTGTAAGCTTCTATGTCCCTCTTTGCCTCTGACCTCTGTAAGGCAGTGAGACTGCTTGCTCTCTGCTTAAGTGTAATGCTCTCTGCTTAATTGTAATGCTTATATTACTTTTCGGTAAGACTATTTCTATAATATATTCTTTATATAATCACCCCTGGCTGTGCTTCTTATTTGATTCTATCCCTATGAAACTTCTGTGAAGGAACTGAACCTGGGACCTGGTGTCTGTCAGTGCACATTTCACTTAACCCCTACCACCTAATATTGTGGGGGCCACTTTCAAACTGACACTTACCACTTAATATAGCTCTGAAAGGTATACACAGCATTATACATTTTGACTTTTATAGACGGCCCCTGCTTGGAAGAGTTTACAGACATGACATATAGGGCAGAGATGCAGAACCCAAGGTGAGAGGAGTTAGGAGTCAAATGCACTCTCGAAGAGGTGGGCTTTTAACTGGGCCTTGAACACTGCCAGAGATGGAGCCCACCAAAGCAATACGGGCAGCTTGTTCCAAGCACACAGCGCAGCAAGGCAGAAGGGACAGTCTGGAGTTGGCAGTTGAAGAGAAGGGCACAGATAGGAAGGAGGGGTGCTACTGAACTGAAAAAAAGTTTTTTGTTTTCATAAAAATGTTGAAATAATTTTGAATATTTAAAAAGAATTGATAAATGAAAATGTAAATATAAAACCAAAACTGCATGAATCAATGATTGGGCTATGCGATAGTTATGTACCTAACAACAATCTGAAGACTGAGCAGAGTATATTAATAAGACACCGAAAGATCACTCATTCTGAAAGGCTGCACTGGTGTTAATGCTATAATTTCAGAGCAGAATAGCCTTTGTTCTTTAGGGAGTTTCCCTGTACCTCTCCTTCACATCTGTTTCTAGCAGGGGCTATTGCCTGTTTTGGAACCAACTGTAGGGGGCAGCAGGGCCCTCTTGTGAAGGAGGAATAAAAAAAAGGAAAAAAAAAAGTCGATTCCCTTCTGCAAGCCTCACAAGCACTGGGATATAACCTGCATGTCCAGAAAGACACACTTATTTACTAGAAAAGGTATTAGCAAGGTAAAAACCTAATCTCTTTTTGTAAATCACTTATATTTAATTTCTTCATTTGGAATTTATTAAATACAAAGAGAATGTTTCATTTAGCTAATTTTTTTCTGTTAGAATAATGTGTATCTTATGAAGTTAATCTACATAATAATAAAAAGCTGATTCAATTGTTTTATTTATGTCTGTCAAGATTACAGAATAGTTTCCATCATGTAGAAAGCTGCACAACATGCATAATATAATTACACTAGGACAACTGCCTAACAAAGCAATATTAAGGAGTCGCTGACCCCTCCCATTCAGAAGCCTTAGTCATCACGCAATTCCTTGATCTTGCACTTATGGCGCTCAATTTGTTTATGTAGACGTTCAATCTCCTTTTCGTAATGGGTTATTTCCTCCCGATGATGCTTCTGGAGTGCCGACAGCTGCTCTCGTTCTTTCTGCCTGTGAAAATGAGAAGCGATATCACAGACCATTTAGTTTATTCCATCTTTTTTTTTAAATTATTTGTTTAATGATTTATATACATAAATTAAACATTTTGTAACAGAAAAGAGATTAACCCTCAAGTTAAACATTAAAAAAAAAATCAAATCACCAGTCCTTAGACACTGAAGAATTAAAATGGTCAAAACTCTTATAACAGACCATATAAGAAGGAGAGAAATTACCATCTTAGAGAGAATAATAAACAAAAATACACTGAACACAATTGTAGTGATACTTCCTCAAATAACTATTACATGGACCTTCTACTTTGAAGTCAATTAGGCTTGCTTCACACCAAGGCACTATGCATTGGTATCCCTTTCCCTTCAAGAAAAAACTGTAGCTGGGAGGGTTCAAAAAATACATAGGAATTCTGATCCAAAAGGATCATACATTTGCAAGGATATCTAAGTTGAAACTTTGCTCCCAGAGATATCACATGTTGTTTCAACTCCAGGAAATTCTTTCTCCTGGTCTGTGTTTTCGCGACGTCTGGAAACATAGAGATCTTACTTCCTAAAAAAAGACACCTCTCTAATTCTAAAAAATAGTCTTAGGAGAGCCTCTTTATCTTGAAGAAAGACAAATGTCACCAGAAGAGTCGCCCGATTAGTAATGTCATCCTCTGAAGATTCCAAAATATCTGTAATATTTATAGCTTCTGAGGCCTCAGGTAGAGCCCCCTGGGTAGAGGATTGCTTTTTCACTGATGACAAGAAATATATTTTATGGAGTGGAGGAAATCCATTCTCAGGGTATTTAAATATTTCTTTCAAAAATTTATAAAAAGAATCTTTTGGTGAGGTTGTCAACATTCTAGGAAAATTCAATATCCTGAGATTCAAAAACAGTATAATTCTCAGTATAATAAGTTTTCTATTTTCCTAGAAAAAAAACAATCTATCTTGAATTATGGATCTTTGAGTTGTCTGTAATCCTTGGACCTATTGGTCCAATTGTATCAGTTTTTCACCCTGAGTTTTTACTTCCCCTTCTAATTTGTCAATTCTCTGAACCTGAATATTACCCAGGGGAAGATTTCTGGCACAAAGTCTATGGAGGGAGTCCAATGCCGTCCATATTGCATCCAAAGTTATTACAGCAGGTCTTACCAGAGAAGGGACCGCCAAAGTCTACTCTTATCGTGCTGTTAATTCCACAGCCTTCTCTGCCTTCGATGTCCCAACAGATTCTGGTTGAGGCGTCGTCAAGCCCACGGGCACTGCAGGCAACGCTAGATTCCGTTCCTGCTCTGCTCCCAATGTTTCCCAATCTTGTGACTGCAGGGGAGGCGCGGGTCCCGCAGGACTGAGCAAGAGTTCACTCCCGAGCACCGAAGCTTCTCTCTGCTCCGATGTAGTCAGTTCACCCCTTGGTGAGGAAGTAAAGAAGCCCGTGATAACCTCCTGTCACATCGAGGTAGGTTCACCCTGCCGGGCTGAAGCAGCGATTCTTCCTCTCCTTTTAGGCATGTTTAACTAACCTTAAGCCCCTCAAAAATGGGTCAAAATGATAGCAGCAGCAGGAGGAATTAGCACGGCGTCTTGTCTCTCCACTAGTTTATTCCATCTTTACCAATAGTCCTTCTCCATACACATAATCACAATGAAACATCAGCTGTGTCTGAATTCAAGAGGGCCTGGGAAAGGCACATGGGATCTCTGAGAGAGAAAGAGATAACGGTTACTGCAGATGGGCAGAGTAGATGGGCCATATGGCATTTGTTTGCCATCATGTTTCTATCGTCAAGCACCTGCCAAGGGTCATTTACTAACAGTCAGCGCAGGCAAACTGTTAGTAAATGACCCCTGTAAAAAATGAAACAGCTCAACTTGCAAAATGAAAGTGCAAAGAAAAAATGTGTGGAGAGGATGTGAAGAAGCAGATACCTTTGAACATATTTGGTGGTATTGTATTAAAGCACAGAACTATTGGGATAAAATAACTTCCTTTATTGAGGCAGTATTAGGTATCCTGATCCCTAAAAATATGGAGTGCTGTCTGTTGAATAAAGGGCTAGATGCCCTGCCTTTGAAACATCAGAAATAGATATGTTTGATAATGACAGCAGGGCGACTAGTTCTTGCATCTGCATGGAAAGCATAGGTACTTACCGTAATAGTTGTTATCCAGGGACAGCAGGCAGATATTCTCACACATGGGTGACGTCACCGACGGAGCCCTGCAGCGGACAGTCTCAAAAGCAGACTTGCTTGAAGATCTTTAAGAGCTTCCGAGTGCTGCATTGCGCATGCGCACGTGCTTTCCCGCCCAAACTAGGGGACGCATCTCCTGTGAAGATCCTCAGTTCAGATACCTAGCTAAGAAACCAACCAGGGGAGATGGGTGGGTTGTGATAATATCTGCCTGCTGTCCCTGGATAACAACTGTTACGGTAAGTAACTGTGCTTTATCCCAGGACAAGCAGGCAGCATATTCTCACACATGGGCGACCTCCAAGCTAAGCAGAAGGGGATGGAGGGAGAGTTGGCAATTTAAGAAAAAAGATTTTGCAAAAAACAGCCTGGCCAAAATGGCCATCCCTTCTGGATAAGGCATCCATACAGTAATGAGAGGTGAAAGTATGAACCGAGGACCAAGTGGCAGCTTTGCAGATTTCCTCAATAGGAGTTGATCTGAGGAAAGCTCCAGATGCCGCCATAGCTCAAACTTTATGGCCCGTGACTCGACCCTGCAGAGGTAGACCAGCCTGAGCATAGCAGAAAGAGATACAAGCAGCTATCCAGTTGGAAATGGTTCGCTTCGAGATAGGACGTCCCAACCTATTCGGATCAAAAGATGAAAGTTGAGGAGCTGTTCTGTGAGGTTGAGTGCGTTGCAAGTAGAAAGCCAAAGCACGCTTGCAGTCCAAAGTATGAAGCTCTACTTCTCCAGGGTGAGAATGAAGTTTAGGAAAAAACACTGGCAGAACAATAGACCGAAAGGAAGAACTCTTTACTGTAGATGAAGATTCCCCACCTTGAATCGAAGGTATTGATGAGAAGCCGGATGAATGGGGATATGAGTGTAAGCCTCTTTGAGATCCAGCGAGCACATCCAATCTCTCCGATTCATTAGGGAGTACAAGGTCGGCAATGAGAGCATGCAAAATTTCTCTTTGACCACGGAAAGTCTGAGGTTGTAGGGTCAGACAGCAAAGACAATCTTCAGGGCGATGACTGGTTCCTAAACAAACCATACACCGACTATGAGGGTCGGCGATGGAAATGTCCGGCCGCACTGGTAACAACGTTTAAACCCGGTTAGAGGCCGGGACATAGAAAAAATAAAGTCCGTACCGAGGAAGGTATAGGGTTGGGCCCAGGCCCAAAGCCCCCGCACCCGACGGCGAACAACAAAGAAAAGAAAAGGGTTTTTTTTGGGTTTTTTTTAAAGTAAATGTAAAGTACACGCGAACACAGCGACCAAATCAAAAATCAAGCCGTGGTGAAGAGAAGGCACAACGCTGCAGAGCTAAGACGAACAGGTCTTCTCGGCTCCGCGGAAAACGTTGAACTGAGGATCCTCACAGGAGATGTGCCCCCTAGTTCGGGCGGGAAGGCACGCACGCATGCAGCACTCGGAAGCTCTTAAAGATCTTCAAGCAAGTCTGCTTTCGAGGCTGTCCACTGCGGGGCTCCGTTGGCGACGTCACCCATTATGTGAGAATATGCTGCCTGCTTGTCCTGGGATAAACAATCAGAACTACCAGTGCTACGAGTATTATTGGTTAAGTTCAATATATACAGCAGATGTCTAAGTTAACTGTTCTTAGGAGAAACCAGATACAAAATTATAACACTATATGGAGTGCAAACGAAACTTGGATAAACTCCCAAAATGATAATCCCATTGATTCTTAACATATAATTTTTTCTACATTTTATGAATCTCCTGCACACATCCTCCCACTGGGGTTAAGAAGGAAGGATGGTAGGGATGAGATATATTATATTAGATATAAGGTATATAATGTATTAATGTAATGCTTTGTATACAATTGTATATGCCAGATGTTTTTAAATGCCTTATTTCTCAATAAAGGAAAAAAAAAAAAAGAGGAAAATGTGCAAGTACAGAAATGGACTAAAGAGGTCTACTTCAGCCTAAATATAAGAAAATGACAATTGCAGCACAGGACTCTGGACAAGATGCTTCACTGCAAAGAAAAAAACTGGAAAAGAGAAATCCAGATTTGCTAGAATAGAACTGAAGTAGACACATGGACTGTGCTGATATCAAAATGCTCGTATACAAAACATAAGAATTGCCGCTGCTGGGTCAGACCAGTGGTCTATCATGCCCAGTAGTTCGCTCACACGGCGGCTCTCTGGTCAAAGACCAGCGCCCTTGTTCAGTAGGAACTTGTCTAACTTTGTCTTGAATCCCTGTAGGATGTTTTCCCCTATACCAGACTCCGGAAGAGCGTTCCAGTTTTCCACCACTCTCTGGGTGAAGAAGAATTTCCTTACATTTGTACGGAATCTATCCCTTTTCAACTTTAGCGAGTGCCCTCTCGTTCTCCCTACCTTGGAGAGGGTGAACAACCTGTCCTTGTCTACTAAGTCTATCCCCTTCAGTACCTTGAATGTTTTGATCATGTCCCCTCTCAATCTCCTCTGTTGGAGAGAGAAGAGGCCCAGTTTCTCTAATCTTTTGTGTACGTCAGCTCCTCCAACCCCTTAACATCTTAGTCGCTCTTCTCTGGACTCTTTCGAGTAGCACCGTGTCCTTCTTCATGTATGGCGACTGGTGCTGTACGCAGTACTCCAGGTGAGGGCGTACCATGGCCTGGTACAGCGGCATGATAACCTTCTCTGATCTGTTCGTGATGCCCTTCTTTATCATTCCTAGCATTCTGTTCACCCTTTTCGCCGCCAAAATACTAGCACCAGTATGGTATCAGAAAAACACTGGGTTCGTGAACATGACAGACGAATGATCACATGGGAAATTCCCATACCAACTTATAAAAGAGTTCAGTGCTGGCAGAAACAAACAGTGATAAAAACATGTTCTTGTGTGTTTCAGGTTTAATAGACTTATCAATGCAAGGAATCAATTCTGTATTATGCAGATACACCAAGAAATGTAATAGGAGCCCAAGAAAATGTAACAGAAAGATACAAGAATACATAAGAACATAAGCAATGCCTCCGCTGGGTCAGACCTGAGGCCATCATGCCCAGCAGTCTGCTCACGCAGTGGCCCAACAGTATTGAACATACTGGCCTGACAAGTCTAAATTCACCTTACTATGGCCCAGATACACTAAAATCATCCTTAAAATCCTTTGGGGCCAACAAAATTGCAATCGATGTTAAAATGACTTCTCACAAGTTTTGTGACGATCTGCCATAACCCACCCCATCACTCATTGGAAAAATGGCAATACGTGCAGAGCTGGTAGGGGAAGCCCCGAAGCAGCCTCTTGTTGATCAGCTGTTTGGGGCAGGAAGACAACTTCTATGCCCTTTAACCCCCCCCCCCAAAAAAAAAATATAAAATAAATAAATAAACAACAACCCACAAACAAACCCACAGAATCTGACCCCGTTAAAAAAAAACCAAAAAACAGTTGTGCTCCCCCCCGGAACACACACACACAAAAAAGCAGGAGGGATGCCCACTCCTTCCTTCCTCAGAAAATCAGACCCCTCCCCCCACACTCCTGTCTTCCTTCTGCTTCAGGCCCTCACCCTGTACATACACACAAAAAAGCAGGAGGGATGCCTACTCTCTCCTTCCTCAGAAAACCAGACCCCACACATACACACACACTCCTATCTTCTCCCTCCCCGAAGATCATGGGCAGGAGAGTTGCCCACGCCCTTCTGCTTCGGGCCCTCACCCTGTACCTTAAATAGAAGGCGACAGCAGAAATGACGTCCAGTCCCTCCTGCGGACAAGGCCTGCCTTTCCAAAATGGTGGCCCTTCCCAGTGCATCCTGGGTTGCACCGGGAAGGGCCTAGGGCCCCGTTTTGCTCAAATGCATCCTGGGTTGTACCTGGAGGGCCCTGATTGGCTCAAATTCCTAAGGCCCCTGCCTAGCGCATCCTGGAATACAGCAGGAGGGGCCTAAGGCTCCGATTGACTCAGGCACCTAAGGCCCCCTTCCTCTGGGAGGGGCCATAGTGCTTGAGCCTAGGATGGGGAAGGCCTACCAGAATGAGGGACTGGACATGCCTCCTGCTATATAAGGGGCATAGGGGGAGCCGGGGATCAAGGCAGGAAGGAGTGGGCAGCCTGCCAAAGATCTTTGTGGGGGGAAGGATCAGGAAACAGGTTCCATTCCCTGTCTAGTACTCTGGAACAAAGTGCTATTGATCCCTAGCTCGGGCTAGTAAAATTGTCTGTATATGCAGTCTCCCATATTAAGCACAAACTAAAGTTGCCCAGCTTACTTGAAATATCTTTCCTCCTCTGCTGCTTCTCTCTTGCCAAAAGCTCCTCCAGCTTCTCGAACAGTTCCACCTCCACCACCTCCTTTACCAGCACCTTTCCCCAGTTCTCCCAGCTATAAGTACAACACAAAAAGGAGATCATAGCATTAAATAATTTGCGATTAAAGACTGTGCAACATTGAATCATGTATCAAGAGCTGAACGGAGACCAGCAACTTGTTATTAATCTGTCAGTTTCAGATGAACTACCAAGATGACTAAAATGGAAACACTAAGATCTGTATGACCACAATGGCAGATTTCGCCTTTCTTAAGGGCCTAAGTAGAACATATTTGCCCACAAATATAGTAAAGTTTTATCCCCATTTCATATCTAGACCATGAAGTACAGCAAGATGAGGTTGGCTCAGTTATCACACTGTTCTAAGATTTATCCCATGCATATTCAAGAGTCAATCCATATATCAGATGTTGACCAGAAAAAACAGGATGAACCAAAAGCCTTGTTTCACTGCTGCTGAATGGTAAGAGGAACACAATACTTCCATTGCTTGGGGCCCAACTGGCATTTCAGACTGTGCCCTAATTCTAAATACAGATCAGATCCCAAATGCTAAAGAAAATGGATAAAGCTTATACCATCAACACAGTTTCTGATAGCTAGATCAGCAACAAGTGAAATGGAAGAGAGAGGAGTAGGAGACAATGGATGGAACGCACCATGTAACGTATCCCTTTAAAACTGTGTATTTCATAGAATACAATTTTTCAATCTTGTTATTCAAACTAAAATTTAACCAACACCCAGGATGGTAATAACATGCTATTTACATTATGGAAATTAAATAAGGTAGATCCCTATTTGAAAAGGACAAACTTTTCCTGATTGAGGATGTTATATTTACTAAACAATTTTATCACTGGCTATTCAAATTTTTTTATTTTTTTTTAAAATACAAAAATCATGCTGGTAGAATACAATTACCGGTATTACAAATACTTCATGTATTCTAAAAATAAGCAGGCTTGCAGGTACCATAATATTCTGTTTTAAAAGTGTATTGATAGCTTTAACCTTTATAGCTGTTGCATGGCTGTTTTTCACATAGATTTCTTTGAGCACACATGCTGCTATTAGTAGGCGACTGTTCCCTGACACATGAGGGATAATATAGCCAGTATAATTACCAAAAATTATATTTTAAAATTGTCAGGGGACAAAGGGTTAACATATTTGAGCAAAATAAGCATATATGCAGGTTGCTGCTCACATTCTGACAATCAAGATGCTACCAGAGATCTGTATTTTATTTATAAAATCGTCTATAAAAACCAAAAGCTCTAGGCAATGTAAATATTTAAAATATAAATTATATAGCAGTAAACAGTTCAAATATATACAAACCCAAAAGCATAAAAGAACAGCAGAGGAAGCACAAACCATCCCAGCACCAAAAAAATACGTTACCCATTAAACTTTTTTAAATTTGCGGGGGAGGGAAATTATTTTAACCTTTGAACTATGAGGGTGGTTTGAAAAGTTTGGTAAAAAAAAGCAAGTGAAATAATGTATTCTTCATCAAGAACTCAGTCCAGTGAGTTTCCAGTTTTTCATACTGTAGGAAAAATAACATGAAAAAAAGTGGAAAACTCGCTGGACTAACCCCCCTTCTATTAAGCTAGCAGTTTTTAGCACAGAGAGCCGCGCTGAATGACCTGCGCCGCTCCTGACAATCATAGGAACTCTATAAGCACTGGGAGCAGCACGGGCCGGGCCATTCAGTGCGACTGCTAGCGCAGTTTTGTAGAAGAGGGGTTAAGTGTATAGCCCTCAGTGAAAACTGTTATTTAATTTGCTTTTTTACTGAACTTTTAAAACCACCATCATACTTGGTCAATTCTAACTTTGGGTTTTATTAAACGGCAGTATTGTTTTGTACCGTGGGCTGGCGAGATAAATGCTCCAATGCTCACAGAATTCCTATGAGTGTCAGAATATTTACCTCGCTGGCCCATGGTAGAAACCTCTACCACTGTTAATAAAAGGAGCTCCAAGTGTCTTCCAACACTTTCTTAAGATTAAATATTGCTTAATGGATCTCAGCTCTGCAAGGATCAGAGTCCAGCTCCTTGGGTATGAAAAAGATCTTTATGAAATCACCACATAGAATACCTAAGTAATCTGTTTAATGATCAATCCTCATGCACACAGAAAACCACAGAAAGAAAACTGGGTGCCAATGTGTCAGCATTCACTTTACATTCATATTTTTTTTTTTTTTTTTTAAATCTTGGTTACTGCTTTGGATGTTTCCTTTGACATTCAGGAAACCAGTCTATATTATTTTAAACTTGCTATAAACCAAGGCTGCTAATAACTTTGGGAAACAAAAATATATGCCAAACGTATTACTTCAGAGAAAAATAAAATTACTCAGCCAGACATAACCACTAGTGCTTGGAGAATGCAGCCCATGCCATAGATATTTTCGTTTGTAGAAATAAAACAATGAGCTTTGAAATAAAAGGGCACATCTTGCCTCTGAAGCAGCTAGTGATGAGGAAGGCCCTTATTAGGCATCTTTATGTTTAAATATATTTATTGATTTTCAAATCATATAATCAAGAATACCTTGTACAGAAAGCAAATTAGCAATTCTAGATAAAGCAAGAAACATTCCAATAACATTAAATCATATATTAACTAAAATGCTCAAGTCCTCTAAATTGGATCCAAGATTTCTTATAAAATAAAACCAAAATTAAAGAATTGAACTTAATGTACACTCTTTCATAAAGTTAGCTGGAAGGCTGATTGCTGGGATTAACCTATAGTCATAGAGCTTATGATTTTTCTACCTCCAATCGGGAGAGCGCTAAAAAAGAAGTCAACTGATGAGGCTCAAAGAAAACATATTTAACTGATCGGTGATGGACTATACATTTACAAGGGTGTCGCAAATAAAAAGTAGCACCCAAAGATATAACACCTGGCTTCAACAAAAGAAATTCACGACGACGCCTTTGCGTCTCTCGTGATAAATCAGGAAATACCTGGACTTTACAACCCATAAATTCTTTCTGTCTATTTTTAAAGAACAGTTTTAACAACCATACTTTATCAATAGAGAGAGCTACTGTTATAATCAAAGTACTCGGTTCTACAACCTCTTTATCTGATTTTTCCAATAACTCTGATACATCCAATAGTCCTTGATCCGACGGCTTTTTTGGTAATTTAGTCTTATTAGGTAAATAATAGACTCGTGATAAAGGAGGTAATGAATCTTCTGAGGCCCCCAAAACTTCAAGAAAATATCTTTTAAACATTTCTCTAGGAGGTGTCAGTGGAAGCTTAGGAAAATTAATGATTCTTAAGTTATTGTATCTAGAGTTATTTTCTAAGTTCTCCATTTTTCTTCTAAGATTGATATTGTCTTTCATTAAGGATTCCTGTAATTGTTTGGATGATTTAATGTCCTGTTCAAGCTTTTGAACCGAGAAATTAGAGGCAGTCATATCCTTTTTCAAATCTTTAAGTTCAGTAGAATGTTGAGATAATTTCCCCTCAATTAACTGAAGTTTGGGACTTATGGTCTTCACTAGTCCGGCCATAAGATCCCATAGTGAGTCCAGAGTTACTTCTGAGGGTTTTTCCAAAGAAAATACAGGTAAAGAAATGTCATAGTGCTCACCGTCCAGTTGAATAACTTTACGCTGTCCCTGAAGGTTAACTCGCCTCTCAGATGATTCCCCCTCAGCTTCTTCAAAGGAGCTCATATCCATAAGAGCTCCTGTCAGCAGGCTCTGTGATGGACTACTTGCCTCAGGGGAAGACAAGACCCCGACCTCCGGGGTTACCTTACCCCTTGGAGAGCTGCTTAGCTGAGGTTGCGGGGGCGGCGCCCTAACGTCGGGGCTCAACGATGTCTCCAATCCCGGAGGAATCTCCACGGCCTCACTGACGCCGCTTCTCCTCTGCGGGCCTCCCTCCGACGCCGAAAAAATACCCTGCATCCGCCTGATGAGTTCCCCGATGTCTCCAACCGCGGGGGTGGCCGTGGGCCGCGAGGCACCAGCGGTGCTACGGCCCCTCCGTTTAGGCATCGGGTAAGTAATTGAACCGCTTACAAATTGTTTCAAAATTGTTGAAGGAAAATCCTCAGAGCGGCATCTCAGCGCGTCCAGCCCGACGCCATCTTGGATCTGCATATAAGATACCTTATTAGGCATCTTTATGTAACATTTATGTTAACATATGGGTTTTTTTTCTTTGTACACTAGTGAATTGCACTGTAAACGTGTTCTTTGTGTTTTGGGGGGGAGATTGGGGGGGGGGGGGTTGAAGACCTACGATCGAATGCCAGCATGAAACTAGTGGTTAGTAAGCGTTTGAACTGAAATCCCCTTTCTCCTAATTTTTAAAGCATTTGTAATTACAATTTCTTTAAATAGACCAAAAAGCGCAAAACATATTTAAATCACCAATCCCTAGCTCTTGAGCATTACTAAACAAACCAGTGTAAAAGGGATCGTCCTATATACTCCAAGTGACAAAACACAACTGAAGGATTTTCTCTCCCCTCCTCGCCGTGGGCAGCAGATTATTTTTTTTTAAGTCAAGACAGAACCCGAAAATGCAGAATATCTTTTTGATTGGAGGAGCCAAATAAGCCAACCTCCAGCCCAAAATCTCCGATTGCTTGACGCAACGTCGGGAAAACCTCCGATGAGGCACCACCCCACACCGCTGCCTGTGATACACGTATACGAACATCTGGCACTGGGAAACGGGGAGAGGGAACAGCAACAAGTCGGAAATATTGTAGAAACAACCCAAAAGATCCTCCCCTCAGGGAAGCCCGGAAATAGGACAGCACGAAAGGAATTAGGGCCCAAGCCACAGCGGAATACCGGATATTGTACAGCACGAGCCGCCGTGGGGGAGCACTGGTCCAGGCCGCACAGGCCCTGCGCTCACCTGGCTCGAATCAGCGTAACCTCGGCCGCTCGTGGTGGCGGCCCCACCGCGCAAAACCCGCGGCAGAACCCTACGCAGCACCACCGATGCCATTGCCGTCCCTTATTGCACGCCGCTGACCTTGTCCTTGCAAGGCATTCTGGGAGCGCGTCTTAAGACGTCAGCCAATCCCCTGCTTGAGGGAAGACCGCTCCGCCGTCTCTAGGAGGAGGAGCAATGAGAAACGTAGCCAATCGGCTTCCTCCTGGCTGAGCGTGACCGATGTGTTTTGCTGCTGAGGGGAGAAATGTCAATGAGCGCATTGAATATCCGGGGTAAAAGATGTGGGTGGGGTCTTACCACGTGCCTTTTTTTAAGCCTCTCTTGGTCAAACCTGCAGTGAATGGTTAGGGAATCTTTCGCTGGTGTAGTCCAGAATCCTTCAAGCAGCAGCCTAAAGATCATTTAGGTGTCTCTATTGCATAATGATTGAATCACCCTTTCCCAGGACTTACTGGTATCCACCATCTTCTTTTTTGACCCGCCTGTCAGCCACAACAACTTTACATCCTCTTTGAAGATCAATACAGGTAGGGCAGGATTTAACCCAGGGGTGGGCAACGAGGGCCGCAATCCAGTCGGGTTTGTAGGGGTTTCCTAATGAATATGCATGAGATCCATTTGCATACAATGGGAGGCAATGCATGTAAACAGATCTCATGCATATTCATTGGGGAAATCCTGAAAACCCGACTGGAATGCGGCCATCGTTGCCTACGCCTGATGTAACCCTTTGATTGGCCCTAAGGAAACAAGGGCCTCCTACATTCTAGTATAAATACATTTTAAAACTCCTATGAGCAAGCCCTGAGTGGTTGGGATTGCACATTAAAACTGAGGGATACTGCTCTTCTTACTGACTGGAGAGCAATAGACTGGAGGTCAGGAGAATAAATAGATTTGTATGCAGTAGTGGCTCTGACCTAAATGACCATGCGAGCCTTTGAATGACACATAGCTGCATACGGAAGAAAAAGAATCAAAGGGAGAGGAAAAAAAAAAGCGGGGAGAGAGATCGAACACATGAACCTTGGAACCAACAGATTTTATTCATATAAACTCAAGTCAAAATAAATACATGAATATAGAGTCCTTTGCTTTTGGTGCATTATTGGAATGCAGGACAGTAAAAACCTGTACGTGCGACCGTAGCTCATTACAACTTGAAGAATTTAATCTGCAGGAAAGTATTATACCAACGGAAAGTCAACAGCTTCAGCGTCTTTGCGTTTCAAGCCTCGCGTTGATGCACAAGCGGACGAGAAGGACCGCCCACTTGTAGCGAACTTGCGCAAACGTAACAATCCGTCCCCCTTTCTTCCCCCCCCACGCGCTCCTCTTCCGTTGACTTCAACGAGTCACGTGGGTGGCGTGCCTCTGCCGTCGGTGACGCAGTATGAGTGGGAAAATGGCGGCTCCCGGAGCTGGGGTTACGTTGGATGTGGAGGAGGCCTTCCAGACCTTCTATTGCGAGGTAACGGAGTAGGGGCGGCAGGTGGGCGCCTTGTTCAACAGGGAGTTTTGTCCAGGAGGCTGAGGGTGCGTGGTTTAATTCCTGTCTGGGACAGCCTGTGACAAGAGACTGGGGGGGGGGATCCTTTCACAACCCCTACCTCAGGGGTAGGGAACTCCGGTCCTCGAGAGCCGTATTCCAGTTGGGTTTTCAGGATTTCCCCAATGAATATGCATGAGATCTAATTGCATGCACTGCTTTCAATGCATATTCATTGGGGAAATCCTGAAAACCCAACTGGAATACGGCTCTCGAGGACCGGAGTTCCCTACCCCTGCCCTACCTCCTCGGCACATTCTAGCAACATCTTCTGGTTTTCTTTGCTCACTGGAACGAAAGTGTACAGGTAAAAAAACCAGATTCAAAATAGCTTTAATTGCTTGACGCTTTGACATGTGTTTCCAGAGTAACACATTTAAGTTTAGCAGGAAAGGCTATTTTGGGAAGGAGGGAAAGCCTTTGATACATTATTGGTCAGTGATTCTAATAAGAGGGGGGCTCGTATTGTTGAAGGTCCTTCAGTGATGTAAAGCAAGCAAGCAATTATTTTTTTTTTTGCTTACAGGTAAAGCAAATAGAGAAAAGAGATTCTGTTCTGACACCAAAACAACAAATTGAAAGACTTGTGCGGCCTGGCTCCTCTTATTTCAACTTGAATCCTTTTGAAGTAAGTAAGAAAAGTCTTTCAGTAAAACACCCAGTTGATGACCGGGGGTATGACAGCTAGGAAAGCAAGAAGAAATTGATAGCATGCTGATAAGTTTCTTCCCCCCCACCCCCAATATCTGTAGATGGAGCTTTGTTCTTTTTCTTTGGTATGTTTGCACTGAGCTTGTATAAGGTGTCAGGCCAGCTTTAAACAAAAAGGCATGGAATTGCAGTTGTAACCCTAAAAACTAATACTAGACAGATTTGTTTTTATTTACATAATATACTGTGCTAAGTACTATTATTTTAAATTTTTAGGGGGAGGAAGCTGGGAGTAAAGTGTCTTTATCAGGTACATAAATATGGAAGCATTGCAAAAGGTTCAGTAGTGTAAGTGCTGAAATAAAGGAAAATGGATGCAGCTATAGCATAAATGGCACATGGCACCTGATGAGATTTATATTTGAGTTTCCAATTTATGGTGGCATTGTGGTTATAAGCTGCTTTTAAATATGTGTCATTGGGGTAAAACCACCAACTTGTACTTTATTGGTTATATCTTATAGGTAGATGCATACTAATATAGATTGGTATGTTGTTGTAATTGAAATACTTGCTTGTTAAATTAGAAATGTTTCCAGACAGGTTACTAACCCCCTCTTTTATTAAGGCGCGCTAGCCGATTTAGCAAGCGCTAAATGCTAACGCGCCCATAGAATATAATGGACGTGTTAGCATTTATTGCGCCTTAGTAAAAGGACTCCTAAATTAGGAAGCAGTTGTATAAAAGAAGGTGATGAGGGTCCACATTTGTTTTAGTATCTTTTTGAATGTATATTGTACATGTGATGTAGCACTGTAGTACATTAGCTTTTTATAGTGCAGGAGAATGTTTTCGGGGGTTTATTTATGGCAAGCAATGGTGACTTTGGGTTATTTTTGGAGAGTAAATGATGCTGCCAATCTTGTGTGACAAAATCTCAGACTTGGAAACTTGGGTCATGAAGGGCCCTATTAGTGGAAGGTAAAGTAAAAATGGGGATTATCCTCGTAAAATAAGTGCAGATGTGTGTTGGATTCTTTACAATAACTATAAAAGCTACTTTCACTATTGCTGCAGCACCTCATGTTACTTGCTTTATGCACGTACCCCTGTGTAAACAAACTGGACCAAGGATTATAAGAAAATAAAAGAGCACATAAGAACATAAGAAGTTGCCTCCACTGGGTCAGACCGAGGTCCATCTCGCCCAGCGGTCCGCTCCCGCGGCGGCCCATCAGGTCTGCGACCTGTGAAGTGGTTTCTGTCCACTTCTATAACCTATCTCAAGTTATATCTGTACCCTTCAATCCCCCTATCCTCCAGGAACCTATCTAAACCCTCCTTGAACCCCTGTACAGAGTTCTGGCCTATCACATCCTCCGGAAGCGCATTCCATGTGTCCACCACCCTCTGAGTAAAAAAGAACTTCCTAGCATTTGTTCTAAACCTGTCCCCTTTCAATTTCTCCGAGTGACCCCTAGTTCTTGTGGCAGATTTCCAAAACTGAGGTAGTAGATTTATAGTATCTACTTTGGTTTGCATCCCCTTGACTTTTCCTCTCTAACATATATATAGATGTTATGCATAATTGAGTGTGTTTTAAAATATTGTCTTACATACATTTTGCTTGTTCAAATTTTACAGGTACTCCAGCTGGATCCTGAAGCGACAGATGAAGAGATCAAGAAGAGGTTCAGACAGGTATACCTGACTATTGGTTTAGCCTTGGGAAATGAGATGGAGAAGTCCTGGCAGTAAGATGAGGGTAGGAAATGCCAATATCCAAACCTTTTAACAATAGGTGGCTGCAGGCCTCAAATCTCTTCCCTCTTCCTCCTTTTAACTTACAGGTATTTGATATATTTTCTCTGTGGCTTCAATATAAAGTTGAGAGTGAGTGGTTACAGATGAGAATTAGCAGCCTTAGTTTTCTCAAGGTTGATATTGCCTATATGACATTGGACAAATCCTTGACTCATTTGTTGATTTTTATCTCCATCACCTGCTCCAAGTGACTGGGCAATTCACTTAATCCCCCATTGCCCCAGGTACATTAGATAGAGTGAGCCCACCTGAATGTAAACCACTTAGGCTATAAGTAGTATATAAATGCTAAAATAAATAAATAAAACCTACTTTGATCTTTGGTAGGTTACATTTGCAGGCAGTAATCAACCTGTCCATTTCTTCTTTGAGGCTTGCACCAGTAAACAAGACAAAATTACATACATAATTTGATTAGTATCTTAGGTACAAAGTATGCATGTTATTTTGTCTGTATTTGGTTTAGGCAGAATTTTTAAGGGAAAATTTTGTATAGTTTGGAAAATAGAATTTACATGTGGTGTGTTATGTTGCTCTTTGACCAAAATATCTTTGGAAATGTCTCCTCATTGCAGATAAAACTACTTTATTACCCAAAATGAACAGTTTGCCCATATTGCTCTTCCTCAATGTTCAAAAGGCAAATTTTTACAGAAGTATAAAGTATTTTTGTAGGGATTCACATTCAGTTTGCTAATGTGTCTTTAAAAAAATTTAGTGTGCAGTAACATATGAATTAATCTACATTTAAGGCCCCCTTTTATGAAGCCGCGTTAGGCTTTTTTATATCACCAGCCACAGGGGTATTAGCTCTGACACTCATAGAAATTTTATGCCGCGGCCAGCAATATAAAAAGCCTAACACGGCTTCACAAAAGGAAGGGGGGAGTAAGTCTATGAATGTAAATTAAACAGTTTTGATGTGTTATGTTTTTAAAACAATTTTGTACAACAGACTGAAAAATTTAAAAAAAAAATCAGAAAGAAAAGGCAAAACAACCTGAAAATGTGTACTGAATTTCATGCTGTGCGTATCCATACATACTGTTCTTAGAAATTTTTCAAAATTTCCCCCTATAGAGTTGGGCTGTGGAGTCGGAAACAATTTTTGGGAGTTGGTGAAAATGTGCCGACTACAACTCCAAGTTTCATGTTTATTAGGTTTTTATATATTGCCTATCAAGATTATCTAAGCGGTTTTACAATCAAGTACTCAAGCATTTTCCCTATCTGTCCTGGTGGGCTCACAATCTATCTAATGTACCTGGGGCTATGGAGGACTAAGTGACTTGCCCAGGGTCACGAGCTGCGGGGTTTGAACCCACAACCCCAGAGTGCTGAGGCTGTAGCTCCAACCACTGTGCCACACACTCCCCATCTCCTAATAGAGTTAAGTTGTATGTCATGCAAATATTATAATGCTTAAATTTCTTATTTCACAGATAATTTTATTAACCCATTTTTTTCAGGACATGTTTTACTTTTAGATATTAGGTTCTTTGATAACAAAATATATTTTATGATATTTATATTAGTGAAAGTAGCACCTAGAGAATGACATGGGGATAAAGTTTGTCCTCATCCCCGCAAACTTTGTCCTCATCCCCACAAGCTTCAAATATGTATAATTTTTATATTGAAATCATTTTATTAAAGAATAAAAAGAAACAATATTCTGCATAACTTTCATTTTATAAATCACAATTATAGAACAGTATCAACAAAACCCCTGTCTCCACCCTTACAAATATCTCCTCCACTATTGAGACAATTGAACAAGCCAAATTACTACAAAATGCTGCATATAAAAATCATGCTAAAAGAATGCCTCAGTCACACATGCACAATACAAATGCCAAATCTATAATAGCTGGCCAAAAATAGTAAACATAAATTTAAACCAAAATCCCAAGAAGCAACACATTGCATGTAGTACACAACTATATAGATATATACATGGTCGAGTCGCATTATTATGACGACTGCCTACCTCACATCAGGGACGCGCTGCAAATGAACGAATGTATGTGTCGCTGCAGGCTTCATGGATATAAAAGGTGGGATGTCAGCAAGTTGAAACTATAGCAACCATGGCTGTTATGGAGAAAAAATGCAATCTATCAAATAGTGAAAAAGGCATGATTATCCGCTACTGGGTGAAGGACAGCAGCATTTTGGAAACAACTGAGTTTGTGAACTGGTCACAGGCTGCTGTGGTTAAGTGTACCATGAGTGGCCGAATGGAACCTTTTCGATGACCCAGTGAACATCAGCTGCCCAGGTTGGTACGGGCCAAACGGCACACTACCGTGGAGCAACTCGCCATCAGAATGAACCAGGGGGCTTCCAGATGAGTTTCCAGCATGACTATGCAACGAACCCTGTTGTGAATGGGGCTCCAGAGCAAGCGGCTGGTGACTGTATCCATGCTTACAAGGGTTTATTGTAAAAATGGCTGAAATTTGCACAGGAGTACCAACATTGGACTTGCACTGACTGGAAGAGAGTTGCCTTTTCAGAAGAGTTTTGAGCTCCATCGAATGGATGGACATTGGCGTGAAACCGCCGAAAACAAATACCCAGCAACCAATGTTGGACATACATTAGTGGCAACAGCATTAAGGTCTGGGGAATGTGTTCTTGGTATGTTCTGGATTCCTTGATACCTTTGGAAGGCACGCTTAACTGATATGGGTATCTTTCCATTCTTGACGATCAAGTGCACCCATACATGTTGACAGTCTTCTCTATGGCTGATGGAATCTTTCAACAGGGCAGTGCGGCATGTCATACCACCAGAATTGTTCATGAGTGGTTCGCAGAGCATGACCAAGACTTCCAGCTATTTCTTGACCTTTGAATTCCCCAGAACTTCATTTGGGACTACCTCGATCAACATGTTCGATGACTGGACTCACCACCACACAACCATCAGCAACTGTTGGATGCACTGCAGTATGCATGTCTCCATATACCTATAGCAACCATCCAGTATCTTATTGAGTCACTCCCATGGCGTCTGGCTGCCGTCCGTCCTGCCAGAAGCAGTTTTCATAATAATGTGACTGAACCATGTAAATAAAGGAGTCTAAGTCAAAAGGAAGATACCATAAATAAAGGAGTTGAAGGTTTTATGTACTGACTCCACAGCCCTGTTATAGAGTCAAAATTGCTTGCTTTTGGTTATTAGAACAAGTGTACAGAAACATGGAATATATGGACCTGAATTTCAATCTTCATTTTCATTTTTTGGGATGAAATATTGCCTTGAATGACCATGAATCCATGTTTCTGACTACTGAAGCTTTCTATACCGCCAGTAGCTTGTTTCTATTCTACCTAAGCCAGCACAATAATTCTGTCATTTATATCTATGGTAGTGAAATACATTATGTTGTTTGTCTACATTAACATAAGGTGGTATATTATTTGTTTTAGTTATCCATATTGGTTCATCCTGACAAAAATCAAGATGATCCAGACCGAGCACAGAAAGCTTTTGAAGGTATGGTTATAACTTGATTTTTACTGGGACATCAAATCGGATACATCACTGTGCTTACAGATGGACTGTCAGATTGTAGCTATTTCTGCCCATTTCAGGAAAAAAAATTTACTTGCTAAGCAACCCTGAGCATTTCATGACTACTTCTATGATGGAAATAGCTGCAGTAAATAGCAAAAAAAAACCCCAACCCTCTACTTCCCTAGTATGGCTGTATTTTTACATTCATATGGTAGGTAGAATGAATGTATGTGTCGCTGCAGACTTTGTGGGTAAAAAGGTGGGATGTCAGCAAGTTGAAAATATAGCAGCCATGGCTGTCATGGGGAAAAAGCGCAATCAGTTCTTCTCTAATAGTGAACTTTTTGTCCAGTTTTTTCCTTTGATGTTTAGAACCACAGAAAAATGATTGAATAAACACAAATTTTGAATTTGCAATTATTGTAGTACCAGCAGTCATTGAGGTCTATATCAGGGATCTTCAAAGTCCCTCCTTGAAGGCTGCAATCCAGTCGGGTTTTCAGGATTTCCCCAATGAATATGCATGAGATCTATGTGTACGCACTGCTTTCAATGCGTATTCATTAGGGAAATCCTGAAAACACGACTGGATTGCGGCCCTCAAGGAGGGACTTTGAAGACCCCTGGTCTATATTGTAGCATGATAACCTGTTGACAAAATTTGTGTGTGCATGTGTGAAGAATATCTTCCTCTGAGATAATGCACGCTGGTTGTTTTTGGGACTGGGGTTAAAGAAAAATCTCTTGACAAAATACCTGTTAGGCTTCCACTGTGTATTTGTATAGGATTGTAAAGTGGTCTATCCCAGTGGTTCCCAACTCTGTCCTGGAGGACCACCAGCCAGTCAGGTTTTCAGGATAGCCCTAATGAATATGCATGGAGCAGATTTGCATGCCTTTCACCTCCATTATATGCAAATCTCTCGCATGCATATTTATTAGGGTTATCCCAAAAACCTGACTGGCTGGTGGTCCTCCAGGACAGGGTTGGAAACCAATGGTCTAACCCAAGTTTTCTATTGTCTGAAAAAATTAACCTTAAACACTTCTTCAGCATATCATTCCCTTTATTTAATGACCCATTTTGCGTCTCTTAAAGGACTTGAACATAGATTGTATATACTCAAATATAAGCTGTTACCAGTTTTCTACTCCAAAAAGGGGATCTACCTAGGTGCTTGGGTTTTGGGTTGGCCACTGTTGGAAACAGGATACTGGGCTTGATAGACCTTCGGTCTGTCCCAGAATAACAATTCTTATGATCTGTTAACTCAAGTATAAGCAGGGGGCTTTATATTCAAGTTTACCGTTTCTCCTCTGTAGGGTCCTGCATTTCTTTCTTTGCCCTTCCCCCCTGGTGTAAAGCATTTTTACCCTCTTCCTACCATGCATTCTCTGCCTGAACTTGATCCCCCCTCCATCCTGAAGTTCAGCTGGTAGCCATAGATGGGCCCAGGCCCCATCGATAGCAGCACACCTCTGATATAGCTAGTAGGGATCCCCAGACCCCACCAGCTAAAAACTCCCAACATCTCTCCTTTTTTGGACTCTGGAAGGGAGAGAGATGCTGCTCACACCAGTCCCACAATCTTTTGCCAACAGGAAGTTGCGTCAGAAGGAAGGGCTGTGGGGCTGGCGCAAGCAGCATATCGGTCATGCTGCAGGCAAAGATTTAAAAGTTTAAAAGGTTCACGGCAGCCGGAAGGATGGGAAGGAAAAGACCGTGAAGTGCTGGTCACTGTGGCACTTAGTCTAACTTGACTATAAGCCAAGACCCCAATTTTTGGGCCCAAGAAGCTTGACTTATAGCTGTGTATAAACAGTGTTCAAAAATGATATGCAAGTATGGTCTCTCTATTACTTACAGCAGTATATAGTGGAGAATTAGGCTTTTCCTTTGCTTGTTTGCATAAATTTATGATACTACCAGAAAGGATTGGTTTTGTCATTGTTCATCTTGCACCTGCCAAGTTCAGGAAACTAGCATTGCTGCTACCTCTTTTGTAGTCAAAAAATCACTAGAGGGGTAATGAACTCAACTACTATATTATTATTATTGAGTGACTAAAGAGGTATCTGTATTTCTCAAAAAAGTCATTACATGTAAAGAATAATAGGCATGGATTTCAACTCAATATTAATAAATTTGTTTGCATATCCAAATGGAACTCTGCTCAGAGAAATGAAGGCTGATCTCTCCGCCTCACCACCCAATCATTGCAGTGTTCAATGCAAAGTTACTCCAGGTAGCATACTTGTGAATTATTGCATTGCTAGCCACTACAGCTATGCTAGGACTTCTTTCAAATAGTTTAATGAAGCAAAAAGTATTAAAATGTCGGAACCAGTCATTTATTCAAAGCTAAGTTTTAATACTTTTTGCTTCATTAAACTATTTGAAAGAAGTCCTAGCATAGCTGTAGTGGCTAGCAATGCAATAATTCACAAGTATGCTACCTGGAGTAACTTTGCATTGAACACTGCAATGATTGGGTGGTGAGGCGCAGAGATCAGCCTTCATGTCTCTGAGCAGAGTTCCATTTGGATATGCAAACAAATTTATTAATATTGAGTTGAAATCCATGCCTATTATTCTTTACATGTAGTGACTTTTTTGAGAAATACTGATACCTGTTTTGTAGTGGCATTGTATGTGCAGGTGAAGCTTGCACTACCTATGCTTATGTGTGAGGGGAAACATATTACAATTACAAACTCTCAAAGCTTGATTACTGTAGTGGTATTTACCTGTGTCTTCCATCTAGCTGCTTGAAAGCATTACAGATTGTACAAAATTCTGCAGCATGAGTCCTGATGGGCACAGCATGATATGAACATATTACACCAATTTTAAAGAAATTACATTGGCTTCCAATCTATTATCGGGTATATTTTTAAAGATTTTGAAAATAATCCATCGAGATATATGACACTTTACCAGACTGACCAAATGCTTGAAAATATATAAACCAAGTAGAGTTTTGAGATTGGAAAATAGGATGCTGTTCGATGCAAGAATGAGATAATTTAGGTGTGTCTCCACTAGAGACAATACAGAGAAAAAAAAGAGGTATTGCCTTTGAAAACTAATTTTAATACCCCTTAGCCCTAATAAATTTCATCTTATAATATTTTATTGTTATTTTGTTTACCTTCTGTATCTTTCCCTTTTTGTTTTTACTTTACTTTATTGATTTGTATTTCACTTCCCCTTTACCCAATGTTATGAGTATGTTAAGTTAAATTTCAATCCCTTGTCATTATTTAAATTTTGTTTGTTTTTTATTGTATTGTTTCCCATCAAATGTAATTTTAAACTGTTCATCGCTTAGAAATTGGATTAAGCGATTAATCAAAAAAACTATTAAACTTGAAACATCAATAAATTATATAAAAGTCAAATATTACTGCATATCAAAAGGCTAACTATTCAATATCTCATCTATTCACTGTCAAACAATTTGTGCAAGATTTACCTAATCAAAAACTTATTGTGTGGACTTTCAGATAGCAATCAGGCACACAAGGCCGGTTGCTGAAACTCTGCATCGGTCCAATCTTTATTAATATTTTATTTTTTGTATTTATTTTTGTTTTTCTTATATTCTTAAAAGTAAAGGGAACCTCACTTAACTTATAGTGAAATGCTCCTGTACACTCTCCTCTCCCAACATGCATATTTCAGAATGAAACTTTCTTCAGGGTCGAGGAATGCTATAAAATAGAAATCGACAGAACAGAGCGCTGAGCCTTATTGTTTCACAATTGACAGCATGTGCAGCAGAACCTGCCTCCATTCACATTCCTTAGCTGACAAGAAGAAATGAAATAATGAAATGAAAACGCTTACCATATGCGGGGGCTATCACGAGAACTGTACATGGCCGCGGTTTGTATATTGCAGGTTATATACAGCTGGCCCGACGTACATAATGAAGCGTGTGACGTAATCCACGCAACTGTACGCGGCACAGCCTCAGTCAAGCGGTACAATGTAAAACAGACGGAGTAACCTATTTTAAAGAATTGACAGTCATTCGATCTCCTCGTTAAGACCTGAGGGGACTAGAGAATTTAAGTTATATATCCATCTTTGTTCTTTGACAGCTAGTGCTTTTTGAATATTCCCACCCTCCCACCCTACAGTGACGGACTCAAGTATCCTCCATCTGATGTCCGCCCATTTATGACCCATCAGCTGCCAGTGTTTGACAAGTGGGGCAGAGTCATGTTTTTCATGAGCGGGTCTGGCGCTTTGGAATGGGCTGTCCAGAGCAATATGTTTTTGTAACAATGTACTGCTATTTTGAAAATTACTTGAGGCACATTTTTTTCATCTTAGAAAATGACTACAGTTTTTGTTGAACAATGTAAACAAGGCTGATTGATGGGTTTTTACCATTTTTACTATGTAAGTTTTGTAATGTGATGTAAAATGTATTGTAAACTTTGACCTTTACTGTGTATGTTACTTGTAAGCCGCTTAGGATTTAAAGTGGATAATAATTTTTTTAAATAAATATATTTAATATCAAAAATGAAAATTATAAAGCAGATTACAGCTGGCTGTATGTCTTGGTAACAGTATAGCTGAAACTCATGTCTTCTACTTGTTGACAGTAGGATATGAGGGTGTTGCTAAGGAAGTATTTTAGGGTTTAAGTGGGATGATATGTGATCCTTCCCATTTTGGACCTGTGACAGCTAATCCAGGTACAGGCAGTCCCTAAGTTACAGACGCCCAACTTAATTACAACTCATACTTAAGAACACATTTGCAGCTTCATTTGATTTCACTGAGCTGTATTTCCAGTGGCATAGACTCCTACAGTTCTCCATCATGTATGTTAGATAGATTGTGAGCCCACCGGGACAGAGAGGGAAAAATACTTGAGTACCTGATTGTAAAACCGCTTAGATAACCTTAATAGACAGTATATAAAAACCTAATAAACTTGAAACTTCAGCAGATTTCAGGAATGATGCCTGGCCACATTAAGAACAGTGTGTGGTTGTGTATGCTGTACCTTAGAGGGAACACTGGTAGGGACAGTTGGCCCTTTTGTCAGCTTGAAGCAGAGGTAAGCAGCGAGAATCTTAAAATCTACAAGTTCTGAGTTACATTCAAATCCGACTTAAGAACAACTTTAAAAACGTAACTCATTCTAGAGAAAGACATGGGGATAAATCTTTCCCCGCATGAACTGTTTCCCCATCCCTGTGAGTTTTGTCTCTGCTCCTGCCCCATTCCTGTAAGCTCTGCCTTAACTGCCCAAGCCTTGAGTACTTATGATTTTAAAGAGGTTGAGGCCTGTGCAGATGAGGACAGAGCTTGCAGGAATGGGGCAGGGACAGGAAAAGAACTCAATGGGACGGGGAAAATGAGTTCCCGTGGGGATGGGGAAATATTTGTCCCTGTGTCATTCTCTAATTTGTTCTTAACCCAGGGACTGCCTGTATTGGTCAGATAACACCAGTGTGGTAGCATTCCCTGACAAAAATATTAGGTTACACTCTAAACCAAATTAATTCTCATGGCTTGAAAGGCTACAATAACATTATAAAGCCATCTTGTTGTACCTTGAATTTATAATGAAACAATAGTTTATAAACACAAACCTCTATATTTTATTTCCTTGCCTTGGAGCATTTCATTGGATAGCACATGCCTCATTAGAGGATATGACAAGTATCATGGGCTGCCTTAATGATTTTCTAATTTATTCAAATGATTAACAAGAACATTTATTGTAGGGTCATTTTTCAAGAGAACCCACTTGGGTGCAAATTGTGTTGATAGTTTGTACCCGTAGATTTTGTAGAATTTGCCAAAGGGAAAGTCTTTGCATATGTTTTGAAAAATTGTTCACAGAAGAGGAAGTGACGTCGGCTTCATGAATGCACACCTGATTCTTGAGCACCCATCTCTTCATCCATATTAAAGAGCTTATCTCACATTGAGCTTATTTCACCACAGAATTTACTCTGATGATCGATATACCAGCTCTGATGTCTCAGAGAGTGAAAATTGTTGGACATGGAGGCTCAGAAATATTTTCGGTGGATGGTGCCAGACAATGCCGCAACAAAAAGGCTTCATTGCCTGGAATTCCCACACCTGTGCAAGACGACACTGAACATAGTGATTCGTGGGGATGAAAATCCGCAGGACTCTTTATCGATCTAAGAAATATCAGCAAAGAAGTTCATCCATTGTTTTTGAGAGCTGCACAAAGACTTAAAAGACATGAGAGATGAGCTTACTTCTCAAATTGATACTCTACATCAAGACTTTAGATGAAGAAACAATACGAAGAGAGACTAGCCAAGGAAGCACGAAATTTTAAACCATTCTTCCGATATGTGAAAGGAAAGCAGCCGGCGAGGGAGGAGGTGGGACCTCTGGATGAGGGAGACAGGAAGAGAGTGGTGAAGGAGGAAACAGAAGTGGCTGACAGACTAAACATGTTCTTCTCGTTGGTCTTTACAAGAGAAGACATATCCAACGTTTCTGAACCAGAAAAAATCTTCAAGGGGGATCAAGAGGGAAAATTATCATACATGGAGGTAAGCCTTAAAGATGTGCTCAAGCAGATAGATAGATTAAAAACTGACAAATCTCCGGGCCCAGACGGAATCCACCCGAGAATACTGAAAGAGCTCAGAGATGAAACAGCGGAGTTACTGTGGCAGATTTGTAATCTATCCTTGAGAACAGGGGTAATCCCGGAGGACTGGAGGATAGCAAATGTTACACCTGTCTTCAAAAAAGGATCAAGAGGCGTCCCAGGGAACTACAGACCGGTGAGCTTAATCTCAGTTCCAGGGAAGATGGCCGAATCATTGCTCAAGGAAAGTATCAGTGAGCACATAGAAAAAAAATAATCTGTTACTTCTGCGTCCACTCCGGTTTGGCCCTCCTCAGCACAGGTTTCGACCCCATCCCTCCTCTTGTGTCCGAGCGGCTTTGGTACTAACTAGAGAAGGAGCTATTTTCCACCGGTGAAGGGGAGGAGTTGAGAGATTTGAGTGACACCCTTCTGCAAAGTTTGCAACTATAGGAGGACTACAGCTTCTGTACAGAATCCTATGTCTTCTAACAAGTATTACCGAGGTAAGAACCTAATCTTCCATTATGCATAGAAATGTTATTAAAATGCCTGGAGTATATGCAGATAAAATGTGTGTGTAATGCCATTTCATGCATGTTTGCAGCAAACAGAAACCATATGATTTTAATTTTTAAAAGCAAACACAATTTTTGAACTTTGTTCATTATAAATAGCTGGCATAAATGCATGCAAAAGAAAGTTTTGGTGGGGCAGTTTTCAAAAGGAAAGTAGCACATGTCTTTTGAAGATCAGGGCAACTTAGGCACATACTTGATGCACAGGTTAGGCACACTGTTTAAAAAGTTATCCTCTTTGGATTTTATGCAGCTGTGGATAAAGCATATAAGCTGCTGTTGGACTCTGAGCAGAAGAAGCGGATTTTGGATGTGATTCAGGCTGGGAGAGAATACGTAGAGCACACTGTGAGTATCTTCTGGGTTCTCCTTAAATCAGGCTAACAGTGCCATGATTGTACAGAACAGCCCTGCAAGGGCTGTTATTTTACCGTGCGTTTGATGGCAAGCATTAACTTGTTTGGAGGACTGTTTGCATGCTTTGCAACATTAGCAGCCATTTTCTCAGGATCCTTACTGGGGTAGTGGACTTGATAGAACCTTGGCCGAGCTTTTTCTTCCCTGCAGAGATTTATATGGCAGGTATGCAGTGTCTGGCACACCCTGCTGTTGGAATGAATAGACCCCCTATTAAGTTACTCAGAACTGGAAAGATTACACTAAACTAAATTACACTTTTTGGTGGAATTCAATTTGTCATATATATAAAATGGAAAAAGCAATGGCATTACAACAAGGTTATATAAAAAAATTTAATAAAATATGGGGACCATTGACAAATTATTCTATTGATCAGATATCATAACACATGTATAAAACAGTTAGAGGGGGAAGGGAGGGAAAACTATTGTAATATTAATATGATATAAAATTCTGATAAAGGGTTTCTTTAATTTACACTGTAAGAACATTTATTAATAATTTCAAGTGTTTTTTCATAATTGAATGTAATACATGTATTTCACTTGATGTAAGAATTTAAAAAGAATAAAAAATATTTAAAAAAAAAAAGTTTTTGAAGACATTGGGGGAATTTGCTATGCAGAAAGTCTGTCTATATTCTCCACACCATATATTATAACCAGCTTCCGTGATGCTAACTTTCAAACTTCTTCTTGATGCTGTTTGGTTAAGTGTTATTGATTTGTGGCTTGCATGGATCTATTAAAGTGTCCATGAAACAGTAAAACATAATCAAACTGCAGCCAGAAGATTGAGGTGAACTGTATGCTCACGTACAAGTGATGCGCTTTCATTTCTCTTCCTGCCAGAAGGTTAGAAGGCCTGATGGACTGCAGAGAAAATGCAGCTGATATTTGATACAGCTCCTGTTTGGGCTTTGTCTTCCAAGTTAGTGAAAAGAATTCCTAGTGAGAAACAAGATATTCTGTATATGAGAGCTTTTTGTTGGAAAATTGGACTAATGTTTGATGAACTGAACACTTTAGCATCTTTGATAATTGAGAAGGTTCAATGGTCTTCTAATACTGCCCCTCAGCTCGAGGCTACCCTGTGTTTCATAACTGGATAAAAAAATCCTGAACTTTAAAAACAAAATTGGTCTCCTCTCATAACAATCAAAAGGGGTTTTGAAGTGTTTTGGTAGAAATGCATTGAAGGATACTTAAATTTGTTCAGGTAAATAATCTAACAGTACAACTGAAAGCTTTCCCTTTCTCCTCCAAGCTCAGGCTAAGCACTGAATTGGCTGGCATACATTGTTCAGAGCAAAAGTCTCCTATTTTACCGACTGAACCTTGAATATCTCCTGTGATTTAAGAAAGAAGGATCTCTCTCCATGCAGTAGTCTGTGATTAGGGCACCAACTCTTAAGTGGTTCGAAGAATCATTTGTGCCCCTTGCATAATGTTCGTATTGAGAATTTGTAAAACTTTGAAGTAGACAGTGGGCCAAGGGGAGGTGTTATTGTTAAGAGCAGCTAGCGTAGCTGGTTTTAAGACATGTTTGGACAATTTCCTGGGGAAAAAGTCCATAGTCTATTATTGAGAAAGACATGGGGGAAGCCACTGCTTGCCCTGGATCGGTAGCATGGAATGTTGCTACTACTTGGGTTTTGGTCAGGGATTAGTGACCTGGATTGGCCACCGTGAGAACGGGCTACTGGGCTAGATATGGGCCTTTGGTCTGACACAGTAAGGCTATTCTTATGTTCTTAAACAGGTGTGATAGAGATACATGTATGATAAAGGAAAGTAACTTCAAGCAGAACAAAGGTTGTTTATTTTATCCAGAAGAAAGTAGTATCTTTATCTTTATTGGAAGCTTCTATACTTCTATTGGAGAGTCAATTTGGAGCAGTTTTCAGACATCTATATCTGTAATGGATTTTAAATACAGATTCAGATGGATTCCATTGTGATTGTTGTCGGCCTCCTAGCTGCTTGGCTAGGGTAACATGTTTGTATTTGCATTATTATTACCCTATTATATATGTACTAGTCATTAAGCCCGTTACATTAACGGGTGCTAGAATATGTCTATCTGTCTTTCTTTCTTTCTTTCTGTGTCTCTCCCTCCCATTGTCTGTCTTTCTTTCTGTCTGTTTCTCTTCCTGGCCCCCTTTTCCTGTCTGTGTTTCTTTATTTCTGTTTCTCTCCCTGCCTGCTGTCTTTCTGTGTGTCTGTTTTTCATTCTCGTGCGCTGCCTGCCTATCTTTCTGTCTCGCTCCATGGCCCCCTTTTGTCTCCCCCAAAGCAAACCAAGATTGTTCCCTGGCCCCCTTTCCCTTTCTCCCCCTCCCCCACTTCCCTGTGCAGCAACAGCAGCATTCCTCCTTCTGTGTAGCAGCAACAGCAGCATTCCCCCCTTCCCTGTACAGCAGCATTCACCCACACTTCCCTGTACAGCAGCAGCATTCCCTCCTTCCCTGTGCAGCAACATTCCCCCTTTCCCTGTGTAGCAGCAGCATTCCCCCTCTTCCCTGTGCACCCACCCATTGCCTGCTCCCCCTGTTCCCTTCCTTTTCCCTCCCCCGTCCAGCAGCATTCATTTCTGCTCCCCCTGTGCATATGCCCCACAGAAATTTACTTGCCTCACAGAAAAGCGCTGCACCGCGCTGTTGCTGGCCTCAGTGTCTTCTCTACAGTGCGGCCAACCCTAGCGGAAACAGGAAGTTGTGAGAGGGTGGGCTACAGTGGAGAGGAGATGGTGAGGCCAGTGGCAGCACAGCGCAGCGCTTTTCATGTAAACGCTGTGAGCATGCGAGAGGGAGGAGGAGGAGGAAAAATACATACCGGCAGGGGGGTTTGGTGGTCAGGGCGTGTGCGGCAAGCCGCCGTTCGCACCTGAAGATTTTAAAAGGGCGCTTGGCGTTGGGAAGTTTGGGCACGTGTGGCAAGCCGCCGCTCGCGCCTGAAGATTTTAAAAGGGCGCTTGGCGTTGGGAAGTTGGGGCGCATGCGGCAAGCCGTCGCTGGCGCCTGAAGATTTTTTAAAAGCGAGTATTTTTTTTTTTTAGTTGAAAGACGCGGCGTTGGCTCCTCTCATGATCCCCACCTGCGTCGGAAGTCCGACGCAGGCGGGGATCGTGAGAGTAGCCACCGCTGCGTCTTTGAAAGAACGAACGGCAGCGGCGAAGGTAGAGAGTACTGTAGGGGCATGCGGATCCTACCTGCGGGTCCGTACATCACGGTGACAGCAATAATGGAGCAGCCACCGCTGCGTCTTTCAACAGGGAGCAGGCCAGACTGGCAGTTAAAGTTGGAGCTTTGGTCTGGCCTGCTCCCTGCTCGTCTTGCCATATTGTATTTTTTGAGTTGAAAGACGCGGCGGTGGCTCCTCTCATGATCCTGTGAGAGGAGTCACCGCCGTGTCTTTCAACGAAAAAATACAATACGGCAGGGAGCAGGCCAGACTCAAAAACAGCAGGGAGCAGCAGAGAGCATGGCAGAGCGAAAAACAGAACCCTAAGCCGCGCATGCGCACTCCTACCTGTCACTACAGCTCACAGAAAAGCGGCGCACACTTAGGAACTGCGAATGCGCCGCCTAGCGTTTTATTATATTAGATGTATATTATGTATACTATGTTTACACAAGATTAACCATTCTAAGTAATAATAATAATAATAAATAACTTTATTTTTGTATACCGCCATACCCAGAAGAGTTCTAGGCGGTTCACATCAATTAAACAGAGTTACAAACGGTTCAATACCAAATTGTTCAAAGTTGCGAACAACGAAGTAGAAGTAGGGGAGAGTAGGTCGGGGGGGGGGGTAGTTCGGTAGGGGGGGAGAGGTGTTGGTAGATAAAGAAGGGGCATTAAGAGTCCTGGTCTTGGAAGAGGTGGGTTTTGAGTGATTTTCTAAAGCCGAGGTAGTTGGGGGCCTTGAGGACCATTTGGGCTAGCCATGGTTTAGCTTGGTGGCCTGGAAGGCGAAGGTTTTTATACCCTCCTAAATAGGTTAACTGTTATAACTAAGAAATCTATATTTACATGCATCCTAAATACTGTAAAGTCTCAAATATAAGATGAGATTTTGGGGCCAAAAATGGGGTTCTCATCTTATATTTGGGTCAGCGCCTACCCACTCCCCTCCCGGACTTGTTGCAGGCCTCCATTGACCTGCCGTATGACCTGGTGGGCTGGGACAGGAGGGATCTCTCTCATTTCCTGTCCCAGCTGACTCTAACAATTTTTTTTTACCTCTCCCCCGCGTACCTTTTTTGGCTTTTTGAAGCTCTGATGGTCCAATGGTGTATCGGGCAGGAGCAAGCTTTCCGTGCTCCTGCCCCATGCTGAGCCCCGCTCTGTCTGAATGGCTGCCTGAGCTCTCGCAGCCCAGCGGTGTAGCTTTTTGCGCTCCTGCCTGGCCCTGAGCCACTCTCCGAATGGCTGCCGCCAGTTCTCGCGGGAGGGGGGCTGGGTGCAGAGCCTGGCAGGGGAGGAAGTAAGGGTGGGGTGGCACAGCACAGATCCTAGCAGGGTACATGAATATTAAACCCCTCCCAACCCCATTCTTATATTCGAGTCAACCTTTTTTCCTCCTCTTTTTGGGAAAAAGGGTACCTCATCTTATACTCAGATCGACTTATATTTGAGTATATACGGTAGCTCTAGCAATGTGTACTATATTTGTCCTATTTACTCTCATCCTAGATAATTCTAGTTACATTCTTCCTCATATTAACTTGAGGAAGCGGTATCTGATGGTATCGGGCTCTTTTTTGTAATTTGATAGAAAATTATCTTCCTTTCATTTATTTTTCTGAACATTGATGTAGTGTTAAACTTTCAAGCCCACAGAGCATAGATACTTAATATAGAGAGGCAATTTTAAAAAAAAGTGTGCAGCTTCCTCCCTTATATATCGGGGATTATAAGGAGAGAATTGATATTAACCATTCTTAGCTCTAGCCATTTCAATCTTGTAACACATAGGAAATATGATGAACAGTTGTATGTTAATTTATGACGTAATTTGTTAATTTCAGATGAAAGAGAAAAGGAAGCAGCTAAAAAAAGAAGGAAAGTCAACTGATATGCCTGAAGATGATTCTGAAGTGGTGGGTTCATATAAGTTGTGTGCTGTAAAGTAGGTCCAGAACAGAAAGTCTTGCCCTCTCTGTCCTGTACAGGATTTCAAATCATTCTCTGCAGTCATTTTATAAAACAGTCACCCAGAGCCAGCCTTGGTAGAACACAGAGCTGCGCATGTTCTGAAGAGCATGATTTGTGTACCTTATACATATACCAGCATATTTCATAAAACACATCTGGCCTATATATAGTCTGACTAACCATACCATCTACAATCCTTTCCTCTCCCAAGCTTTCTTGAACCGCAAGGTATTGGCAGAATAGAAATCACTAATGTAATGTAATTCAGATACACTTTTTGTCTCAACCACCTCCATCAGAAGGCCGTTCCAAGCATTTACCACCTTTTCCATAAAAAAGCATTTTCTGAAGTTACTTCTGAGTTGATCCCCTTTCACCTTCATCCTATGTCCCCCCCTCATTCCAGAGTTTCCTTTAAATAGAAAGCGACTTGTCTCATGCGCATTTATGTCACATAGGTATAAATGTTTGGTTAAAAAAACAAGTTAAACAAATATTTTTTTTTTTTAAAAGAGCTATGCACTTAGTCCAGGGACTGTCCAGTTTTCCATCCCATCAGAAAAATAGGTTTGTCAAATAAAAAAAAAAATATTTGTTTAACTTGTTTGTTTACCGAACCTTTCAAACCACCATCATACATATTGAGATCTTCAAGTCTGTCCCTGTACGCCTTATGATGAAGACCACCAACCATTTTAGTAGTCTTCCTCTGGACCGACTCCATCTTCTTTAGTATTCATTTGTTTTTTGTTGTTCTGTAAAATGAAATAAACAATCACGAGAAGTGAATAAACCAAGAGTGAAACATATCGGACTTGAGAGAGACTTTCAGGGCTAGACACTTCTTATTAAATTTAACAATGGAGTTAGCTTTCTTAACAGTGTAGTGTTCAAATCTATACAATTTATTCCACCATCTATCATAAGTGACTTGTGAGAGATCCTTTCATGAAGTGCATATAATATTTAAAGCTCATACAAACAGTAAGTCCATCAATTCAGCCTCATTGTCAGATAATGTTGACACAATACATTTACTTTTCAAAATAATTATTTTGTAAGAAAAACACTCAGCAAAATTAAAGATCTTACAAGTCAGAGACCAAGGGCCTGTTTTACAAAGCCGTTCTAGCGGCTGCAGTGCGGTAACGGCCCCGAAGCCCACAGAGATGTAGGGCCTTAACGCGTGAAATAGCATGCGCTAACTTGCCACAAGCGCTAGCCGCTACCGCATCCTTTTGAGCAGGCGGTAGATTTCCAGCTAGCGTGCACTAATCCGGTGCGTGCGATAAAAAACACTAGCGTGGCTTTGTAAAAGGAGCCCTTAAAGGGCTTCGGGGCTGTTGCTGTGCGGCTTTATAAAACAGGCCCCAAACCTCTAACCAAAATTTTGAAACAACTGAATATTCATGAAGAAAATGTCTAATAGTACCAATACTTTGTCCATAAGTCCAACAATATTTGGTTAAAGAAAAATTAATAACATAAGATTTGAATGGAGTCCAGGAGGATCTATAATGAAGAAAATACATAGATTGAATTATGGAAGCAGATTTGGAAGATTTATACACAGAGTGCTATATAGAATCCCAATCAGAATCAGATATAGAAAATTCCCAAGATTTATGAATACCTTTCATAGTAGCAGAGATTAAAAAAAAATAATAATAATTTATTATTTATTTATTGAATTTACAAATAATGTACAAGATAAATCTTGCAAAAGAAATACAGATGGAAAAATCAAAATGAGGTATATTTAAACATAGGTAGCAAAAATAAATATCTTCCTTAGACCACAATAAGTCCATCCAAAGAAAGGAATCAAAAAAAATGGTGAAGAGAACCCTCTAAAGCAAGCATACAGGTATTGGCTTCACAGAAAATTCCAACCTTTTACATTGTTGTGTTATAAACATTAAACTCCCCCGTCAACAATTTCTTCATATCTATGAAAGCACGTAATTGTTCAGGTGAAAAAAAAACATATTTTGTCTCAAAATACTTAATAATGCACTTACAGGGGTAAGCCAAAAGAAAATTCCCACCCAGCTTTACCACTTCAACTCTCATAGCAAGAAATAATTTCCTGCGCTCTTGCGTCTGTCTGGTAACATCTGGGTAGATCCAAACTTTTTTCCCCAAGAATAATACTTGAGGGTTACGAAAATATTGCCTAAGTAAAGCAATATATCTAGTTCATTGTAAACAGAATTATATTCCAATTATATCTAATTCATTGTAAACAAAAAAACTGGAAAAGTGATTTATAGTATTAAGGCAGTAATAAGATATCGTCAGTGTAAGCTGTCAATTTGAATTCACTGTCACCAAAATAAATTCTTTGAATGTCAGTATTATGTCTGATCGCAGCTAATAGAGGTTCCAAAGCTTAATTAAAAAAGAGGTGATATGGGACACCCCTGTCTAGTACCACGGTTGAGAATAAATTGCTCACAAAGGTCACCATTAGCCATACATTTTGCTGCTGGGGAGATATAAGATTTTAGTCATTTGCATAAATTCTTTAGGAAAACCAAAATGAGTTAACGCAGCGAATAAGTAGTTCCACTCCACTCAGTCAAAGGCCTTTTCAGCATCTAAAGAGACTGCCACAACGGGCGAACCCATGGACTGAGTGGAGTGAATAATATGACAGAAAAGATGAGCATTTTCTAATCCATACATTTAGAAAACCAACCTGATCCCCATGTTTCAGAGGTTGTATAACCCTCTCCAATCTAGACCAACTCCATCCCGTTTATATCTTTTTTGAAGGTGCGGTCTCCGGAATTGTACATAATGTTCTAAATGAGGTCTTACCAAAGTCTTATATATGAACATCAATACCTCCTTTTTCCTACTGGCCATTCCTCTCCCTATGCGCCCAAGCATCCTAGTTTTCACCGTTGCCTTTCCATCTGTGTGGCTATCTTAAGATCATTATATACTATCACACCCTCACAATGGGGAGTACAGGAGACCCTTGTTCAAACCTCTTCTCTGTGGGGGCCAAGTAAGGGTAAGATGTGCCAATATGCTGACCCCATAGAGGAGGACACTGCTACTACTAAAGTCTTTTGACATCATTACTGCAGTTCCCTTCTATTCCTCAGTGAGCAATCATCTTGGGGATGGAGAGGGGAAAGAAATGGTTTCCTGCGTGGGTGATTATAGTCTGTGTGGAGCAGGTGCTGGTATTTTTGTACTCGGTGTTTAGTGTTTGGAATATTAGGGCATTGTTTTTTATATAATTGGATTCTTTTTAGGAGTTTTTCAGTGTATTTGTGTTAAGAAAATATGTAGGTGGATAACATTCTGCAATTGTACAGCACCAACCTCCTGCAAGCCCCAGAATGAACCTCTTTTCTCAAAGCCCCCTTCTCAGCCCCAGCATCAGCCTTCGCTTGTCCCTTCTCCACATTTTAAGCACAAAGTGTGTGTGGAGGAGCTGTGTTTTTACTCCCACATTTCTGTGTTCCCTCAGCTCATCAAGAAGGTTTAAAACATGAGAAACAGGAAGTGCCTATTCTCATATTTTAAACCCACTTGTAGAGTCGGGGAAGCAGCAAAGTGGTGAGAGCAAAGACTCAAATCTCTATGGCTGCAAATGGACACTGCTGGGGTAGTCGCCTATTCTAACATCATCCTGCCACAACAGCAACTGCTGGATAACACCATTGGATGCCCGTTGTCTGTTATAATCAGTAAAACCTTTTTCCTTAGAGTCAGCAGCAGATGAATCCAGAGGTTAGTGGGCTACATCCATCTACAAGCAGGTGCAGATGGAGCATATCGATTTGAAATGTGACTTATTGGATGCCCAGCCCTCTGGTCTCCTCGTATCTCCAGCAGGTGAACCAATGTATCCTTACAAGCTCCTGGTCTCAGCTGTTTAGCTTCTGTTATGACTTAGTTCAGTTGAGTTCAGGGGTATCTGGCTGTGCAGTGTCAGCTTTAGGGGATACACCTGGTCCCCCCTGGTCCCTACCTCATGTTTCCTTTAGTCCGTACAGTATTCCCGGTTCCCACTTGCATTAAAAAAAAAAAAAAAAAAAAGCAGCCAAGAGACTGCACAGATTGGTGTTGGATACACTGGAAGGGGGACAGTCCCTACTTTACCCGGGTGAAATATTTTGTTTTTTGTACATTTTTTTTTTTTTTTTTTTTTTTTTAATTCAGCGCAAGTTTATCAGTACATATAGCTTTAAATTTTCCCTTGTTGTCAGCTCCTGCAGCATTCACAAATCAGCTGTTAATGGCGGCAGAGATTTCTAAGCACTGTTCCTGTTGTGGCAGTAACGGGCAACCCTGGGGTTATATTTGGCCAGCTGCCCTGATGCTTCTACCGCAGATCCAGCGGTTGCAGGCAAGGGCCATGTGTTTTTCTGTGTGGGGGAGGAGCCATTTTGTCTCAGCAGTAATCTGTTCCCTTGGCTTTGAAATCCAGGAATCCATGCCTGTTATTTCTTTCACTTCTGCTCAGTCAGAGGGGCTGGAGCTGGGGCAGTCTTTATCTTCTGGGGCTGATACTGAACCTTTTTCCTCTGAATTTATCTTATTGCTCCACAGGGCTTATTTGCTCAAGGGAACTGGGTCTATAAGTTCTCTTTCTGGGGGTCCTTTGACGTCCTCTCAGATGGATTCCCCCTGCTTTTCAGTTGCACCACAAGGACCTCGGCTCTAAACGTAGGAAGCTTCTCTTAGTCTCGGACGAGGGATGCAGGCTCATGCACCCCTCCCCTTCCTTCTGGTAGCATGCTGTATCCTCACCGGAATTTCTGTGGGGTCATGGAGGGAAATGAAGTGGGACTCAGAAGCGGGTGATCCCACGGCTGTTAGGCATTTTCATAGGGAGGAACTTCCTTTGTTTATTAACAAGGCATTGCAGGCCCTTAACATTTCTACCCCTGAGGCTCAGTCCTCTGCCTTTGCTATTCCAAAGATGGTCAGCACATGGAAACCCCACAGAATGTTCCCAGTGAATGAGACAATGCAGGAATTGATTTTGGTGCTGTGGACTACTCCTGACACAGATTTATGGGTGCCCAAGGCGATGGCCCAACTATCCGGTGGTGCAGGAAGAATATGATAAATAAAAACTTCTCGAGTGGATTCTTTGGTTGCCGCAGTGACCAAAAAAAGACTACTTTTTCCAGTGAAAGGGAGCATAGCACTCAAGGATGATCAAAATAGGAAGCGGAAATCTTCTTTAAAGATGTCATTTGAGGTTTCAGCCATTTCATTATAAGCTTTGGTATGTAACTCCTATGTGACATGGACCTGTCTCAGCTGGGTACAGTGTTTTTCAGTCAGCTCCCAGTAAAATTCCAGGACATTGAGACAGGGCTCACATATTTAGCGGATTCCTTATATGATCTTTTGAGAGCTTCGGTGAAGCAGATGGCAGTAACTGGGCTCCAACATTGGATGGTAGATGCCACTTCTAAGTAGCGTCTGGTAAAGCTCCCTTTTAAGCTTTTTGTTTGGTGAGGACTTGGAAAAATTGGTTAAAACTTTTGGAGATCCTAAGTCCCAGTGCTTGCCAGAGGACAAGACTAAAGTTTCCACCAAGTCAGCGCAGGCACATCTCTGCTTTTGTGATAAGAAGTGCTACAGGTCAAGAAAGCCTTCCTTTCCTCAGAAGTCTTGGCCTCTCAGAAACAATTCTTTTGATCAGACATGAAACCAGTCTCTCAGCCTTCCCGTCTCAGCAGCGCCCTGTATTGCACAATGATGGGGTGCTGGCTCCCCCTGTCAGCATCATTGGGAGGCAGCTGTCTCTTTAATAGGTGGAGTGGGCCAACATTACAGCAGATCAGAGGGTGTTGTATATTATTCAAGAAGTTTGCAAGTTAGTTTTTTTTCTTCTGTTGCAGATTTTTTTCTTGGCGTCCCTGTGTTCAGCCTTGCCATTGAGACGTCGAAACTCAGAAGACAGGGTACTCGGATGATTGCCACATTTCTTCAGGTGAAGAAGCATTCTACCTCCTCTTGTGCGTGAGTTTGGTGGACATTTGAGTCATGGTGTGCTCAACGTTCCGTTTCTCCATGTCACTCATTTCTTCCTCAGATTCTAGCTTTTCTGCAGGATGGACTTTCAAGAGGTCTTGCTTACAATTCCCTCAAGGTACAAGTGGCAACTTTTGCGAGTTATAGAGGTCGGATTTCTCATTCTTTCTTAGCTGCTCACCCTGAAGTCGTCTGCTTTTTGAAAGGGGTTAATCAACTTAAGCCTTCGCTTAGGAGGCTTTGTCTAAACTAGAGTCTTAATCTTGTACTGAAAGCTCTTCAAAAGCTGCCGTTTGGACCACTGCGTAAGCCTACACTTAAAGATCTGTCTCTAAAAGCTGTATGTCTGGTTGTGTTGTCTTCAGCACAAAGAGTGTTTGAGTTAGAAACCTTGTCCTGTAAAGATTGGGGAGGGGGTTTCTATTCAAATGGTCCCTTCCTTTCTGCCCAAAGATGTGTCAGCATTTTATCTCAGTCTTTGTTTTTGCCTTCTTTTAAAGAGGAAGATTATGGGCTTTAATTTCGGTTACTACGGCTCTTGGATTTTCATGGGGTTCTTCTTCAGTACCTTCAATCCACCAATCACTTTTGGCATAAGGATTATCTTTTTGTTCTTTTTTCTGATTCTAATAAGGGTTGTGATGTGTCTAAAGCTACTGTGGTGAGTTGGATCCGGGAAGCTATTCTAGAATGTTGCCTGAGTAAGACCTGGGCTTCAGTGTCTCTCTCTTATATTTTTAAGTTTTTAGTTATATTCAGTTTTCTTTGTTGATTTCTAGTTTATTTTGTTCCTTTCATATATCTTATTCATAGTTTTACAGGGTTCTGCACTTTTTTTCTTTTAATTTTCACTCGGGCGAGTCAGGAAACATCTTGGAAAGGAGGAGTTTGACAGTTAGAGAATCGCAGCATAACTGTCTACAAACCTAAAGGCCTAGAATGGGGCATTTTCAGCAGAGGCCCTTCCTTCGTCCTTCCTTCTCCCCTGATTCAGTAGGGGATAACGGTGAGCACAAGTAGACGCTGAGACTGCACCAAAAACAGCGGCAGAAGCAGCGGCAGGGACTTATGAGCACAGCTCCGCCCCTCCCCCAATCCAGCAGTGACTAATGGTTGAGCACAAGGAGAAGCCGGGGCCGCACCGAAACCAGCGACAGGCAGCAGAATCAGCAGCGGGGACTTAAGAGCACAGCTCCGCCCCTCCCCGATACAGCAGGGGCTAATCGGTTGAGCACGAAGAGACACCGGGGCCGTACCGAAACCAGCAGCAGGCAGCAGAGTCAGCAGTAGGGACTAAAGAGCACAGTTCTGCCCCTCCCCCGATCCAGCAGGGGATAACGATGAGCATAAGGAGATGCCGGGGCCGCACCGAAAAGAGCGGCAGGCAGCAGAAGCAGCGGCGGGAACTTAAGAGCACAGCTCTGCCCATCTCCCGATCCAGCAGGGGCTAACGGTTAAGCACGAGGAGACGCTGGGGCCGCACCGAAACCAGCGGCAGACAGAAGAATCAGCAGCAGGGACTTAATGAGCACAGCTCCGCTCCTCCCCCAATCCAGCAGGGTTCTATACCATACTAGATATCGGATCTGAGAATGGTGGCAGTTGACCATTTAATGCAGCTGATGCACCGAGATGATAGTGGCGGTTGTCTGGCTGTTGCAGAAGTCATCTGATCCAAATGACATGCCTGCATTTTAGCATTGCATTGACTCTGATCTAAATGACTAGCCTGTATTTTGGCACTCATTACTACTTCCTGGGAAACCTCATGGCTGAAATTTTGTGTGTTGGCTTGGCTGCATACGTCAGGGCTCAAGGAGCATACCAGCTTTCACTCCTTGGCATATCGTCTTTATGAACTTCTAACATCAAATCCTATTGTCTGATTGGAATTTATTTTATTTCATTTATTTTATTTTTATTTATTGTTTTCTCAGGTACTTTAGCTAGATTGTGAGCCTTCGGGACAGCTAGGGAAATCCACAGTACCATTTTTATTTATTTTATTTTAATTTATCTTTAATCTATCTTCATTGTAAATCGCTTTGAACCTCACGGTATAGCGGTATATAAGAAATCAAATCAAATATTATGTCAGCTTGTTTGCTCTCTGGTAAACAATTACAGGTGACATTTCATTCATTCTATGTGAGCGGTGGTGATCTCGTGGGCAAGTCGTGTTGTTTCTCTTTGGAAGAGATTTGTTGAGCAGCAACTTGGTTTTGTTTGCATATATTTTCCAGGCATTACTGAATTGATGGGGCGGGCGGGGGGGGGGGCTTTGGGGCTATCTGTGGTGGTGGATATTTCCCATCCTACATAAGTATTGCTTTGCTACATCCCACTAGTCTCTGAATTCATCTGCTGCTGATGCTAAGGAAGGAAAAATTATGCTTTGCCTGACAATTTTCTTTCCTTTAGGAGCAGCAGATGAATCCAGGTTCCCACCCTGGAGTTCTTCTATGGATGGTTCTCACTGGTGAGTGCGGCGATGCTTTATTCCTTTATTTCAATGCATGTGATAAAGTGCAGTTTCGGAACTTTTAATCTTATTTGTTTTCATTAAGGTTATTACTTATTTGAAGGTTGTTGTATGTGGGAAATTTAGTTTCTTGGGATTTTGTTTTCCTGATGCTTTGTTACAAGTAATACTGGGAAGCCAGGAGGATGGGCATCCAACAAGTCGCACTTCAAGTCAGTATTCTCTATCTTAACTAGCTGGTAGATAATAATAATAATAGCTTTATTTATATCCCATCATACCTTTTCAGTTCAAGACGGTGTACAATAAAGGAGAGGTACAATGTGGATACAGGTATCGATACATGTGAGTGGAATAAGGTAGATGAGTGGAGAAGCAGCAGGTTTGGTTAAGAGAGGGAAAGGGAGGGCCCAAGAGAGGCAAGGGAGGATGGGAGGGGACGAAGGTAACCCACTAGTTTCTGGATTCATCTGCTGCACCTAAAGGAAACAAAATTATCAGGTAAGGCATAATTTTGCCTTCATCATCAAGGCTGTTGTAGACATGATTAATAGTTATAATCACCCTATAACATAACAATGTGTTTGTTACAGTTCAAACAAGCTGTGTATAAGCAAACAATGAAGCTGTTTGCAGAGCTGGAAATCAAAAGAAAAGAAAGAGAAGCAAAAGACATGCATGAAAGGTAAGAGGCAGACACTGGAAAGCATAAACACACAGTAGTACCCCCATCTCTAGGTTTTTCAGTTACTTTTCAAAATTTAGACTAATGGACTACATGCCTGTCTGCTGGAGCATCGAAACTGTGGTGCTGCTGATTGCCGGAGGACACAGGCACAGAGGAAATAATTACAAGAGATGCTTACTGATTTTGGTACAGCAGTTAATAAAGTGAAGACAAACTTTGGAAACAGAGGATAGGTCATGTAGGTGTTTAAAACTAGGACAGTATTTTATAAAAGGCTCAGCAAGCTTTTTATAAAATACATAAAGCACTGCTGAAAAGATGTGCATAATGTCAGGTATGCCTAAAAGAGGTAGCTATTTTATAGAAATGCTTTCCCATGTCAGCAGTGACATCTATTTGGATATGGCAAATTTATATACAGTAGCCACAAAGAAGAAGCCTTTCCTCAGAAAATCAAACTTCGTCCCAGGAGATAGATTTGTGTCTCCAAATTCAACAAATCTGCATTGAAGTTATTGGAGTGTCTTGCAATTTCTAATGCCTCTTTGATTCTACTTGGCTACCAGCGGTCTTCTTTCTCCAGGACTTTGAGTTTTCAAATCTAATTGTATGACCAGTTTTCCTGCCATGGAGGGCTACAGCTGATTTTTCTGTGTTGCATTTCCCAACAAACCTTCCCACCAAAAATTCAAATTTCTTGACCCACAGACTGCCCTGTTCTTAATCAGGTGTGTGAACCCTCTATATATCAAATCACACTGCAGACCTCCACAGCATGATGGCTGAAGTGTTGGTTCTTTCTACCCGGACACGGCAAGACCCAGAAAACTGCTTCAATCGACTCTGTATATTGGCTGCTTATCTTTAATGAAGAAAGTGGACATCTATACAAAGATTGGATCCAATGAAGGAAAGGCCCTGATATACCAATGTATTATAACTCTAATATGAAGGGTCAAGAGATCCTATCAAAGGCCTTTCCACGTCAAGAGATGGAATCAAAGATGGGAGCCTAGATGAAGCAACATCAGTAAGGTGCAATGTTCTGCCTACTGTCAAATGCCAAATGTCTTTCTGCCCTTTTATAAAGCCTGATTGGTCAAGGCACATCACAGCTGGTAATAGTTTTTGTAATCTGTTGGCCAGTATTTTGGTATAGATCTTGTAATCGTTGCCCAAAAGAGATAAAAGGCCAATATAAGCAACAGAGAAAACAGTCACAGCTGCCAACTGCCAAAGAAATATGTTTTTAAAGGAAAAGGTGGTAGATGCATGAAATAGCTCCCAGAGGAGGTAGTGGTTATGAGGATTGTATCTGAATTCAAGAAAGCATGGGACAAACAGAGGTTCTCTAAGGGAAATGACATTAAAGTTTGGTATGGATTGGCAGACTGGATAGACCATATGGCCTTTACCTGCTTCCATTTTCTTTGTAAAGCAAAAGAAATGTAGTGGAAAGGAGAAAGTGTTTTAGATCAGTTTGGAAAGGGATGATAACATGTCTGTCCTATACTGGTGTGGTCTACAGACCTTTGACTCATAGAGGAACTTTGTCAGAGATCTAGCTACAAAGATCCAGAAAACAGGAATGAAAGAGAAAATGCTGGGAAAGTTTAATTTGTCACGTGTGGATTGGAATATTCTACCTTTGAAATTTGATATGATGTTGACCTTTTGTGGTGCTTTCAATGTGCTTTTCTCAGGCAAATAGTGATGGATGGATGAGGACCGCCGCATGAGCGGACTGCTGGGCATGATATACTGGCCTGACTCAGAAGTGGCAATTCTTATGTTATATGCAAGTGGAGAAAGCATATCTAATGTCCGCGTAGATACCCACCTGATCACCAATTATGCTATTCTATGGATGGATAGATATGGCTGAGGCAGAGATGAATTAGACAAAATTCAGGCCTGAATTTCAAAAATAATGATTGGTGAAATGGGACGTACCTGAAGGGAGTTGCGAATTGGAAGAAGGCAAGTTAAAAAATGTAATATTCACTCCATCTTTGGCCCCCCCACATATTCCTCTCACTTTATCCTTTAACCTTCATTGGCGTTCCTTTCTCTTCCAACTCTTGTAAACCGTGCCGAGCTCTGCGATTGTGGAGAGGATGCGGTATATAAACCTAAGGTTTAGTTTAGTTTAAGTGGAAGGAGAGCTATCATAGCAACAAATTTTTGTATTGGGAAAGTAAACAAAAGTAATAAATAATTGTTTATCTTTTTCTGTGAAACTGTATTAAAGATAATTTTTTTAAAAAGAAAAGTAAACAAATGCATTAATAATAATAATTTATTTTCTTGTATACCGCCCCACCAGTAGTTCTAGGCGGTTCACAACAGCGAAGAAACCAAGACATTTCAGTTAGAAATACAATCTTGAACACACTACATTCTAATACATCAATTAATATAACATAATAAAAATTGGATTAAAAAAAATACTCAGCTGTTAATACATCAGTAACAAACTGCTATAATAAAAAGTTTGGAGATAAAAACTGTTAAAAACAACATGATAAGAAAAGGCACCATAATAAAATATACTTTAAAGGAATCAGCATTCTTGTTTATCAAATAAATGAGTTTTTAATAGTTTTCCAAATATAAGGTATGAATAAGCTGGACAATCAACGGACCCATCCAAGAATTCATCTTACCCGCCTGATATTCCAGTGTCCTGTCCAAAAAAGTCCTATAACGACAATCCCTTGGAATAGGGAAGATAATAAACATACCTGAATTTCTGGTATGTTTTTTTTTTTTTAATAAAACAATTTCAAATAAGAAACCAGATAAGAGGGTAATAATCCATAAAGAGCCTTGTAATAAAAACACCCAAACTTAAAGAACACTCTGGCCCCAAAAGGCAGCCATTGTAATCTAGCATAAAAAGGACTAACGTGATCATAAAGTATGGTTCTCTAAAGAGTTGAAAAAAAGGCTAAAAATTTTAGCATTTAAAAAAAATACAAAGGATCATAAAAAGCAACAAAACAAAGGGAAGAATATTTAAAAATAAAACTGATAAAAGCAAGAAAAGGATGCCAAGGTAAGTGGATGCAAAGATAACCTAAGAAGAGAAAGTAAAGTGACTAGACTTTTCATATACATCGGTGAAAAAGAAAAGATCAGAAGCAGAATTTAAAGACTGAAAGGAAATGAAGGGGTGATGTGTAGAAAGAGATAATGAAAAAGAGATGCATAACAAATATTTTGGGGTTTCTGTTTACTGAAGAAGAATTTGGAGTAGAACTGCAAATTATTGCAGGTGTAAACATAAGGGTGGAGTAGATATGGCACCATTTACAGATAAAATGGCAAAGCCATAGAGGCAGATAATGTTAAAGGAGCACAGAGAAGCTCTGACAGGCCTACTGAATAACCTGCTCGATAGATCTTTGGAGACAGGAGTGGTTCTGTGAAGTTGAAGAAAGGTACTTGTGGACCCTCTTCATAAAAGTGGTAGTAGGAATTTGGAAACTCCAAGCTAGTTAACCTTACATTGGTGGTGGGAACATTATTTTGCAACTTTTACTGAGGAAAATATTTAAACTGTCCAAAGTCCAGCAGGTGGCAGAATCCAAAGCAGCAATGTTTTCATCAGAGGTAGATCATACCAAATGAATCTAGTCCGTTTTTGATTGAGTACCTAGAGAATTAGGTCAAGGATGTATGCTTAGATGTAGTTTGCCTGAATTTCAATCAAACATTTGGTATGGTTCTACAGTGAAGACACAATAAACTGAACACCCAGGGGTTGGTACTAAGGTGATGGACTAGATGAAAAACTGGTTGTGTAATAGATGACAAAAGATAAGTAGTTCATAGAATTCACTCTGAGGAGAGAAAAGGTCATAGGGACTGATTCTGTTCAATATGTTTGCAACATTACAGAGGGGTTAGAAAGGTTTGTCCCCAAGTTTTGGACTAGATCTAGAATATTTTTCTTTGGTTAAATTTACTTGTTGAGTTTGGCAACAAATAGAAGTTTTTGGTTTTATTTAGTTTGGTAATTGTATATTTCAAACCTGTAAATAAAAATTTAAAAAAATAGAAAGGTTTGTCTCTTTATGGATGACACAAAGAGGTGCAACAGAATGGACATTCCTTGTCTTTATTTCTTATCCCAGCGCTGCTCCTTGTTACCCTGGGCAAGTCACTTAATCCTCCAGTGCCCACCGCTTTGAATGTCAGCTCTGAAATACCAAAGCCACAAAAAGGTGGTATACAAGTCCACATTCCCTTTCCTTTTCCTGAGGGAGTAACCATAATGAGGGGGTCTAAGGAAGCTTGAGGAATCCCAAATATCTGCCAAGAAGTGAGGGGCAGTGCGTATAGGGTACAGAAATCCAAGAGAGTTGTATGTAGTGGGGGTGGGAAACTGATGTGCAGTGACCAGAAGAGGGATCTCAAGGTGATGGCATCTGATACCAAGGAGGCAGACAGAGTGATGCTGGGGTACATGAAGAAAGGCATAACCAGTAGACGAAAGGAAGTGATGAGGCCTCACCATTGACCTGTACAGAGTCTTTACCTAGAGTACTGTAAGTTCTGAAGACTGTAACCCAGAGAGGATAAAAATAACTGGAAATACTCCAGAGAAAGGAGTTAAAATGGTTCAGGTCTGACCAAAAGCCATGTGAGATCAGATGGTAGGACTTAAATATGTATACCCCGGAGGAGAAGGGGTAACCAGAAGGAAGAGAGAAAGAGGACAGACATTTAAATGTATTAATAATTCACAGAAGCAAACTGTAGAACTAGGAGTGATAAAGTTCCTAGTATGAGGAAGATGCAGGACAACATTGAAAAATTATTTTTCACAGAAAGGATGATGGACGTTTGGAACAGCCTCCTGGAGCAAATTGTGGAGGCAATATGATCACAATTCAGAAAGGCATGAATAAAATGCAGAGGATGTTTACAGAGTACAGAGGCATTCTGCTCGGAGCAGTGCTTCAACCCAAAACATCAGTGAATTAACTACATTTTTGCTTCTATAAAGGGTGGAGGGGGGTGTATGTGATGGTGAGGGATGTTGTGTAACATGCATGGAGCAACAGTTACAACCCTAAACATCTTGCTGAGATTTTCTTTTGTCTTTATCTGCTATTATTATGTAAGACTGCAGTTTTTAAAGAATGGAATACTTTGACCTCAAAAACTCCTCTTCATGTTGGTCCAGTAAAAGGTATTAATTTTCTCAGGTATCAATGCAGCTACTAAAACACCACAGAGATTGCCCCACAGTCCTGATAAAACAACTACAAACAGTAAAAAACACAGCCCTGAGACTTATGTATTCACTGAAGAAATACGACCACATCACCGCCGCTTATCTCGACTCACACTGGCTCCCAATACAAGCAAGAATACAATTCAAATTTTACTGTCTACTATTTAAAACCATGAATGGAGACAGCCATCCTACTTGAACAACCGCCTTATCCAATCTACCACAACCAGGCAAAGGAGAGCCCAGACACCATTCACGCATCCCTCAATCAGAGGCGTCAAATGCAAAAAAATGTACGATGGCCTACTGACCGCGCAGGCGGCGAAACTTGACCACCAACTATCCAATCTACTGATCACGACACCAGACTACAAAACTTTCAGAAAATAAATAAAAACCCTGCTATTCAAGAAATTCATCAAGACAAACTAACTCCGCAAAAAGCATTTCAATCCCCTGAAGTAACCCGCTCAACTATGTAACTCTTCTTGAATTGTCCAGATAACCTCTTATGTAATCCTCTTTGAACCGCAAGGTAATGGCAGGACAAAAGTCACTAATGTAAATTGCTTACTTTTATACATATATGATTTATTAGTTATGGACCTCTGAAATATGATGCAGGGCATAAGAGGTAGAGCTGTGCTTTGGTTACGACGCTGTGCCGAGCTCAGAGGCTTCTAAAATTCTTAGATAGCTATTCTCCTACTCACTGCATCCTTTTTCAGTAAGGTTGTGTGCCTTGGTGTACTAACCAACCCCAGCCCCCACACCCAATCACACATGTCTTCAGAATTTGTAAATATTAACAGTATCCTCTTTATATTTCAGGAAAAGGCAGAGGGAGGAAGAGATTGAGGCACAAGAAAAATCAAAACGAGAGAGAGAATGGCAGAAGAATTTTGAGGTATGTAGCATTACACTTGCTGTCAGAGAGGATCCCAGGAATTTATCATTTAATGACCTGGTGGGGGGGGGAGGGTAGAGGTGGGGATGGCTGATTTATGAGTCAACAAGGTTTGGAGGTTTATTTCAGGACCAAGTAAAAATTGTTTTTATTTTTTTACAGTGGCCAAAATACCAAATACAGTATTTTTCTTGCTTATCTAGGGATGTAACCGCTAACATGCTGTTTGTTGCCTTTGTGGCTGCCATTTTTGAGAGGAGACGGCTCAAAGTAGGAACGAGAGGGCATTGCTCTTACCCAATCTCCTTCTAGACCAGCAGGGATATCTATGGTTAGACAAAGGGCCCTGTGGAGATAAGGGGCTAGGGCACCTTTCAATTTTATTGGGATTTTGTTTTTTGGGGGGGGATCTGCAAGATCTGAGGCCATGTAACTGGGCACCAGCCAATATTCAGACCAGTGCCAGCTTAAACTTGGTGCATAAAGTTAGGACAGCCTTTTTTCTGTCCTAATGCTATGCACTTACCTTGCCGGTTAGTGGGCTGAATATCACAGATAACTAGCTAAGGCAATGCTCTGCCCAGTCTCTGCTTCCAGCCAGCTTCTAACCTTGTCAGTTAGGTGTTTGCCATTTAACCCCGAATACCACACTAAATATTGTGCACATTCCCAAATCGCACGTGCCAGTTAATTGAATAGCAAGCCAATTAGTGCCATCAATTGAGATTTTAACAACCAATTGGTGCTAATTGGCTTTTATAAAAATTTATACACTCAAACGTAGGCGTGGGTCAGAAAAGGGGATGTGGAAATTGAGTCCTGGGCAGATTGATGCATTCCTTGAATTTACGTACAGGGGTGCTGAAAAGTTCTCAGCCAAACCAAAAAGGGAATGATATGGAGCCATGAAACGTACAAGTTATTCCACATATTCGCCCCTAAGTTCGACACACTTGGCACATCATGTCTGAAGTTTTTCTAACCTTTCCAAAAAATACTCTGATGTCTGGTCACTGAAATACTGCTCCACTGCTGAAAACACCTGCTAATCACTCAAAAATTATTGCCCTTTCAGACTCTTTTTAAGGTTTGGAAACAGAAAATGGTCAGATGGAGCCGGATCTGGTGAGTAGGGTGGATGGTCTATGCACTGAAATCCCAACTGCATCAAAACATCCATCATTATGCCAGCCTTGTGAGCAGGTGCATTGTCTTGGAAAAAGAGGACTCCTTTTCTCAGCTTCCTTCTCCTTTTTTTTTTTTTTCAATGCCTCCTTTTAATTGGCACAGTAAGTTACAGTAGTATTCTGCATTAACTATTTGGCCCTTGGAAGATAGTCGATCATTGTAACACCCTTTCTGATCCCAAAACACTTGGCCATGACATTTCCTTCTGACATTTGATTCTTGAATTTCTTTGACCTTGGAGAAACCTGAGTGCTGCCATTGCATGAACTATTTTGTCTCGGGATCATAATAGTGTAACTGTTTCATCAACAGTAACTAGTTGTTCCAAAATGTTGGCATCAGCTCGCTGAAAATGCTGCAAAATGAATTTGGAAGTGTTCATTTGTCATCGGTATTCAAACATTTGGATACCTACTTGGCTGACAGCTTCTGTATACCATAGAAACATAGAAATAGACGGCAGATAAGGGCCAAGGCCCATCTAGTCTGCCCACCTTAATGTCCCTCCCCTACCTTCGCCCTATAAATAGATCCCTCCCTTACCTTCGCCCTGTGAATAGATCCCATGTGACGATCCCATTTGGCCTTAAAATCAGGCACGCTGCTGGCCTCGATCACATGCATTGGAAGACTATTCCAGCGATCAACCACCCTTTCTGTGAAAAAGAATTTCCTGGTGTCAGCTCGTAGTTTCCCTCCCCTAATTTTCCACGGATGCCCTCTTGTTGTCGTGGGACCCTTGAAAAGGAAGAGATCTTCCTCCGTCTCTATGCGGCCCGAGAGATACTTGAACGTCTCGATCATGTCCCCCCTCTCTCTGCGCTCCTCGAGTGAGTATAGCTGCAATTTGTTTAGCCGTTCCTCATATGGGAGATCCTTGAGTCCCGAGACCATCCGGGTGGCCATTCTCTGAACCGACTCCAGTCTCAGCACATCCTTGCGATAATGCGGCCTCCAGAATTGCACACAGTATTCCAGATGGGGCCTCACCATGGATCTATACAGCGGCATAATGACTTCCGGCTTTCGGCTGACGAAACCCCTGCGTATGCAACCTATGACTTGTCTTGCTTTGGATGAAGCTTGCTCCACTTGATTGGCAGCCTTCATGTCCTCACTGACGATCACCCCTAGGTCACGTTCTGCTTCTGTTCTTGTTAGGATCTCTTCATTTAGGGTGTAAGTTTTGCATGGATTTTGGTTGCCCAGGTGCATAACTTTGCATTTTTTGGCATTGAAGTTGAGTTGCCAGGACCTAGACCAGCGCTCCAGTAGGAGTAGGTCGTGCATCATGTTGTACCCATCTATTAGAGGATTATACACTCCATGGATATCTGTAGTGTCTCAGCAATTGTTTCAGCTGATATTCACCGATCTGCTAAAATCAGGTCATGGACATGGTCAGCAATTTCAGGAATTGACACTGTTTGAGGCCTCGTTTCATCTTCGGTCTCAATCTCCACGCTGAAAGTATGCACACCATTTCTTCTCTGTGGAATAGGATGTGCATTTGTCACTCAGTGTTTGCATCATACATGTATGGATTTCCTTTGGAGTTTTCTTCTGCAGGAGTAGGAACTTCATGACAGCTCAGAGTTCCACGCTTTTCATTGACATGGTTCAATCAATGATCTGAAACCATGTCAAAATATAGCATTACGATTCTGCAAATTGGCACTTGGCAAAATAAAATAACACACTTTTCAGCTACAGTGGCAAAATAATGCTCAGAATTTAGGAAGTTGGTTGGGCTGAGGACCTTTCAGCACCCTTTTGTCGAATAAGGAGGATCTGCTCAGAATTTAGGCGCAAGGATTTGCAGCTTGTTTCAGTTGATGCAAATGACCACACCTAGCATTAGCCATTCTTCCATTGCTAAGCACAATTCTATAAATGTTGCCTAACATTGAGTGCTATTTATTTATTATTATAATTCTTTATTCATTTTTGTATGTTACAACAAGTGTATCAAATTAACTCATATAAAACTTAAAGATACACACTTGATTAACTCACATATTAGCATCAAATTTAACATTTCATTAGAAAATTAGTATTCTATAATGTTAAAATATTATGTAAGAAATCTAAATTTATATCATTCTTATTGAATATAATAATCCCCCATCCCTCCCTCCCTCCCAATACAATAATACATAAAATTATCTTTATTGTGAATTCATTCAAATATTGATATATTATATAATAATCAGAAATAAAATCCCACCCCTTTTTCCCTCTAATCAAATATTTTATCATGGGAAAAGTTAATCATTCATTACAAAAATCTGTTAATGGTCCCCAGACTTTCTGAAATTTACTCACATAACCTTTTTGCGTTGCAATGGTGAGTTCCATTTTGTACATATGACATACAGAATTCAAGGTTCAAGGTTTATTAAATATTTGATGAATCGCTGAATCTGTTTACAAAGCGATGTACATAATTATAAAATAGGATAGAATTAAAAATAAATACAAAAATACATAAAACATTAAGATTAAGACAAGACAGAAGGGGAGGAGGGTAAAAAGCTGTCATATTTTTTCCAATTGTATGTTATTTGTTGTATTGCTATTCCAGTTAAAATAAACAAAAGTTTGTTGTTACTTGACGAAATTTGACTTCTTGCTCTCATAGTTGTTCCAAATAAAATCGTATCATATGTCAAGGCTACCGGGTTTTCTAACATCCTATTAATTTGAGGCCAAATTGGTTTCCAGAATGATAAGATAAATGGACAATAGAATAAAAGATGATCTAATGTCCCAGCTTCATATGACAATATGACAATATGACTTAGAACTATCTAATTTTTGTAAACGAACAGGGGTCCAAAAAGCTCTATGCAAAAGAAAAAGCCATGTTTGTCTCATAGATGCTGACACTGTACATTTTAACCTCCAAGACCAAAGTCGTGGCCATTGAGATGCATTAATTTGATGCTTAATCTCAATGCTCCAAATGTCTCTAAGACCATGTTTTGGTTTTTTATTTACAAATCCAGATATTAATGTATACCACTGTGCGGCCCTATGATCCAGCACTGAACATTTTTTTAGAATTCAGTCCTTGGTGGCAATATTCAGCAGCACTGTCAAGTTAAGGTTAGCTGAATATTGCTGGTTAGCCTCAAGCGAGCGATTTTAACTGTCCAGGAGTCTCTCCTGGCCATTTGTAATTGTTCTGAATATGAGGCATAGTATACTTGTTTCATCCCTTAACTCTCTTGTGTGAGACTCAGGAATACTTGTTATCAAAGGAGTTTAAGCCAAAATAAATGATCTAGATATCTTTTATTGGTAGCTAGATGTACAGTTGCCTTATTGTAGAACTGACCCATCCCTTGAAAGGTCAGACTGGCTTTCCAGGGTAATGGGAAGTTTATAAAATGGCAAAACTGATATGGAGAGGGCTGCTGATATATTTTCTTTCATAGAAGATTTGTAAAAATAATTGTTAACAAAGTTGTAGGTGCTACATTATTTTTATTTAACCCTTTAATTGGCAGATGGTGAAGCGGCTGCTTTACGTAACTTGATGTTGAACGAGAGCAACAGTGCCAAGGTAACGGGCATTTGGAGATGCAGATCTCCCATAAGAGCCATAGAAACACATGTTGCTTCTGAGCAACAATGCCAAATAAAGGGTTAATTAGCAAATATATTTATGCCAATAAAATGTGTCACCTAATGCTGCTTGTTTGGTTCTTTATTTTTGTATATCCACATGGACTAATGGAGGTTTTTAGTTATTCATATTGGTAAAGTTTTCTAACAGATGTTTGGAGGGTGTTGACCCAGCTGCTATCTTTCTACTCTTTTCATTTTAGCTTATTTTCCAAAAGGAAGAAGGTTGATGGCATTGCCCTGTCTACCTGCCCCTTTCCCTCTCATTAGTTTCTATATCCAAATTTTTATAACGTGTCAGGGATGGATTATCTCTACATCAGGGGTGTCAAACTCGGGCCCATGGGCCAAATCTGGCCCGCAGTGTAATTATATCTGGCCCATGAGAAAATACCAAATGTCTACTAGAGCTGGGTATGCCAGTGTAGAACAGTTATACTATCTTAACGATGTGTGTCAGTTGTTTTTAGACCTTTCACTTTTATTATTTTTAATCGGGTTTTAATTCATTATGTGACCATCGATTTCTTTACTGGGTTTTTTTGTGCCATTTTTTGCTTATGATTACGGTTGTGCTACGCCACTTGTCATGTGGCCCCTCTTTTTAAATTGCCAGCGTTTTTCGAGCCAGTTTTACTTTCGATTTGCTCAGCTCAGAGCGCTACAGATTGTCTCTACTAGGTAAGAGCCACCATGGCTTTATTTCATTCTTCCTTTTTATTTTTAACATGCACATAGTTATTTTAAGTTATCTTAAGTTCCCATAAAATATCAGCTGATGGTTTTTATGTTTTCTATAGTCTATTGTCACACTGTGACGTTTGTTAGTGCAGGACAGCTACACTTTTTCACACTCTGCAGCAGAGCCTTTTTATTTATGCATTTTTAAATCTTTCCGCATGCAAGGTTTTTTAGTATTTATTTTTCACTATTTATATATTTTTTTGTTGTTGTTGGATTTTAGTTTATTATGTGCCCGCGATGCTTCTTCGGCCACTTTTATGTTTACACTCTTAGTTTCTTTTGCCGAACCGTGTCCTTAAACATGGTTACGACCACGGCACTTGTTTTGGTTGGCTCGCGACTTTGTCCAAGTTTTTAATTTTGGGCTGCTGTGTATTTGAATTTGACACACCTGCTCTACAGGCATTCTAGAAAGTAAGCTCTTTTTTAATTTTGCATGGAAGTTCGTGTTTCTTTATGATGATGATCAATTCTTCTCTTTCTTACTAGTATTAGATTCTTGTGTAATTTTTTGACTACAATAAAATCACGTTTCCATGTTTAGAAATAGATGGGGGTGGGGGCACAAGATGAATTTGGAAGCTCTGAGCTTTTAGAAAGAACACAGTTTCAACTTAAGTCTAAAGTGCTTTCTGAACTGTCAAAGGCCAAGTTCCTGAAAAGTATTTAAATCTTGTCTTGTCCGTGAGTAAGTTTCTATATTTTTAAGATGTCCTGATAATGACTGACCTCTGTTGATATTTGTTGTTCTGTACTGTGCCAAGTTGTCACAGCTGGTTGCTGTAAGGTTGGAAAACTCTGCATTGTTGAGCCTTCGTTAAAGCTTTTTTTGCCATTGGTTGGTACATTAATTATTCTGAATTTTCTTTTTTTATAAACAAGTCTTTTGTTGGTTGACCTCCCACTTCAAGCTCTTTCTAAATACTGGTTTTGTCTATGCGCTTATTCCAGGAGAGTCGAGATGGGCGTGTGGACAGCTGGAGAAATTTCCAAGCACACACAAAAGGAAAGAAAGAGAAGAAAAACAGAACCTTCCTGAAACCCCCCAAAGTGAAAATGGAGCAGCGAGAATGAGAGCACTTGCAGTTCTTTTTCATAGAAATGTACTGATAACATTTCCCTGCTTTATCACACATTCTCAGTATATATTCATGTTGCTTTTTAGTGAGTTTTTTTTTTTTTTTTTTTTTTAATTAATTTTGATGTACTTTAAGATGGGGGCCTCAGTTTTGTTATTAAAAAACAAAGCAGCAGGCCTTAGAGACTGGCATCAATGCTCAGGTGTTCCCTGGAGAGTGCTGAGGGACCCTCCTCCCTTCCACTCCTCATTGTTAGGGAATGGTGGAGCACAAGGGTTGAGGAGTCCCCCTTGCACCAGGTTGTTGATGCTGGAATTGAGGAGTGCACCTCACTTGCTTTCTGAGCCCCCTCTCCAACCCCTTTCCCTCCAGCTGAGGGATATATGGTTACTGGAGCTAAAAAGCCTGTGAAGCCAGGGGAGGTGGGGGGTGGAAGGTATGGAGAGCTAGCACAAGCTATATAGGAAGAGAACTTGGCATCAGTGTTAGTGAAGTGAGAAGAAAGGGCACTGGGCCTGAGAAGTTAGCATCAGGACTGAAAGATGAGAAGGTGGCATTAAAGTAACGGAATAGGGACCGAGGCATCTTTTATTTGACATTAGATGGCGGTCCCTATTATGCAGAGAGGTTAAAGTTGTGGAAGGCCTGCTATCGTTGCAGTTCTGTTCTTTTTCCTGTCGTGAACAAACTTGTAATTTAATATTTTGTACATTACTGAAATTGTGCTATAGTCTTATCTCTGTCTAAGGTTTATGTGACACTGCCTTTTCTAAAATATGTTGACAAATTGTGCCCTAGAAGGCCAGTTTCATTTCTGCTGCAGGTATTAAGGACATTCAGCCAAGGTTTCTCGTTGAGCACCAATTTGGAATTAGTTTATGTCTCAGTTTTTGCGACATAACAGCAGTGGATCACCATCCCATAAGCCTATTTCTTTATTAAAAGAATATCTTTTGTTTTTTACACTATGTGCAAGTGATTTTCTAGTATGAACCTACGTCATGCTGGATATACTGAAGGGTAGAGCAGTGGTCTCTAGTGGTCTGCTTTTTCTAATAACAGTAAAGATGTTTTCTTAGCATCTAGGCTGCATCATCCTGGCTAGTGAATTGTATTCCCCATCTCCCATCAGGTAGAGATAGAGAAGCTGACTTTTCCCATCGATATCACTGATAAAAGGCTATTGCTATCTGGAAAAAGGCAGTGTTTTCTCCAGCTCCAGCAGATGGTTGGTTGTGCAGGCTGCTGCACATGGTCCTTGGCCTATGCTGTTAGCACTAAGGATGTTTAACAAGTTGACTGACAGCCTGCAGCCGGGGGTGGTGTGAGTGGAGGGTGGTGATACTGATATGCCTGTGTGCCCCTTGGGTTAGCTAGTAATAGCCAAATCTGCTTCTATGTGGGGAGCTGCATGTTGAAGAAATAGAGACATGGGTTTACATGAGTGTGTGCTGGAAACATTTAAACAGTTAAATGACTAAGTAGTAAGGTTGTACATATGTTTAATCATTTTACTATTTAATATTTATATCTCTGATTAACAGTAGTCACTTATTTTATGATTATTATTTTTGTTGGTGGTGGTTGAAGAGACTTTTGTCATTGCCAATAAAATGGGAACAATTGACATTTTGTTCACAGCTGTCCTGCAAAAGATGCACAAATGGAACTCCCAAGGTTTCAAACAGCTTCTGAGGAACCAGCTCAGTCGAGAAGGCCAAACCTGTTGAAACAATCTTCTGTTCTTTGCAGCAAGGAGAGGCTGATTCGTACCAACGTGACCTGATTTTTGGGAAAAGCCCCAGTTTTACAATTTTGGTTTTAAATTTTTGTGCACTGAGACAAAATACAGCTTTTTTTCTACTTGGCATATGCATGGATATAAACTTTAATTTACTATTACAAACTGTTAGTTTGATTAAGGCATTGTCAAAGTGCAACCATAGCAATATATTAAAAAAAAAAGTGCAACTATAGTTTCCGGAATGTCCAAAAAAACAGTTTATATATAAAATGTGAGGATGATAAAAACAAAAATATAACATCTTCCTCTCTCTAGGACAACAAGGGATGCTGCCCAAGCCCGGGAGAGACTAATAAAGTCCAATGTTGTTCAACAGTCAAATGGAGAATTTCCAAATGGAGAAATTCAGTAAGGCAAGCATGTCGATGGGACCCAACATGGCAAATAAATGCCTTCCTCAAGGGTCCTTGAAGGAAATAATTGAATTAGATCAGGGGTAGGGAACTCCGGTCCTCGAGAGCCGTATTCCAGTCGGGTTTTCAGGATTTCCCCAATGAATATGCATGAGATCTATTTGCATGCACTGCTTTCAATGCATATTCATTGGGGAAATCCTGAAAACCCGACTGGAATACGGCTCTCGAGGACCAGAGTTCCCTACCCCTGAATTAGAATATACTGAAGTGGAATATGAAGGCGCACGTGAAAGTGTGGGGAATAAGTGGAGATACTGTGATTATGTTAATGAACGAATGTAAACAATTAAAGGTGTAAAGAGACGATGAAAGAAGTGAAATCCATGGTATCAAACCAAGAGAAATACATGCAGTGAATGTTTTAAAGAATGACGGTTTAAAAATAAAAAAGTGTGTGTGAAACCAACAACGATACCTGAGTCCTCTGTTTGAATTAAATGTGTTGTGAATCATATCTGGATTGAATGATCAAACTATAAAAATAAATATAAACAAGAAATTGTATAAAGGAGCTAAATTAAAAAGCATTGGATGGAACAACAAAAAAAAGCTCACAAAAACAACTAATGAAGTGGCACGAATTTTCCAGTGCAAAAGAGATGAATCGAGAAGGAAAACAGCATAAAGTATAAAAAACCAACAAAAACCAAAACGGTGGACAATAAAACCAAAAGTGATGGCCTAAACCAAAAAACCTCTTAGAGAAAATTGTTCAGCTAAAAAAATAAAACTATTACTACTATTAATTATTTCTATAGTGCTACCAGACGTACGCAGTGCTGTACAGAATCACAAAGGAGACAGTCTAATTCCTTCATCAGCATAATCTCAGTATCTTCAGTGCATTGCTCTTGTGTATCAGTCCACTTATTTAGTTTCACATTCTCTTATTTGCACTCTTTCACATGTGTCTTCACATTCTACTTCGGTATATTCTTTTTTAAAAAAAAAAATATTTTTTTTATTGAGATTGGCAAACGGCTCATCAAAATGGCAATACAGGAAGAAGAAGAATAACAAGAGAAGAGAAAACAAATATTAAGCCTCTCCAAAAAGAGAGAGTCCATGTGGATGCATGTCAAAGGCCAGCAAAAGGAGAAACAGAAGACCATACCAGACCCACAACACTCATGATTCGCAAAGCCAGACTAGACCATTGGCTGTGATATTTTTAAACTGTAGAAAAACTCCAACCCTCAGACAAACAAACAGTAACCCACACACCCCACTGCACACAGCAGACACACTACTTCCAACTCAATAGACATCCCATTTCCTTCAAAGACCCCTGAGTTAGAGAGTTGCACGGGGACAGAAATCCCACTCATCCCCGCCAGGATCCTCTCCGTCCCCACCCATCCTTGCAAGAAATTACCTCCATCCCCATCCGTCCCTATAAAAAGCAGCAATTACTTCTGACAGGATCATCAATTCCACAGTTTCTTTTGTGTTTGTGCTGCTGTTTTCCTTGTGGAATCTCTTTGGTGGAACCCTTTTTTTTATTTTCTGTTCAGATAATTAACTTATAAACACCACTCTTTTACTAAGGCTGACGTGTCCATTATGTTATATGGACGAACCCTGCTTCCAAAGCCTTCCATCCCCGTGGGAGTCCCGTTGGCTAGAGGGGGGTCCCCGTGGGAGTCCCGTGGATTACAGGGGATTCCCGCGATCCCCGTTCCCGTGCAGACCTCTACCCTAAGTAAGGCATTTGCCAAAACATAGATCGTGTGGGGTCCCATTGGCAGGCTCACTTGTTTGAATGTCTCCATTTGGAAACTCTGGATTTGACTTTTGATCAATATTAGACTTTTGTTAGTCTCTCCTAGGCTTGGGTCATCCCTTGTTGTCCTAAAAGGAGAAAGACTTTTATTTTTATATTTTTGGTTTTTTTAATGTTTTTAATATCCTCACGTTTTATATATCAATAAACTGCTTTTTGGACATTCCAGAAACTATAGTTCCACATTTTTTATTTTGTTTTGGTCTTTCACTTTTTTATGTGGAACTTGAGACTTTCTTCTTTTGTTCTAACCATAACAAATATAGCATCCACAATGCTATTAACTCCTTCAGATTTGTGTCAAAAGCTTATTACACAAATTATATTTAAAATACTATTTTTCTTTAAAACAAAAATCCTGTTTTCCTGTTGTTTTGATATTCCTTTAATAAATGGTAGTTTATTTTAGGGACAATAGCCTGTTGCTCTCTCTTTTCTCAAATATTCATCAGCATTTTTGTCTAAACTGCAGTATTAAATAATGACTAGTTAACATGAAAAATAACCTGTTTTCAATTGGAGTTGTAAGTAAGTTGTATTAGGCTCTCTGACAACTGATGCAGTGGTAAGTCCACAGGGCATATTTGGATTAAAGTATGGGAGGGACAGCAGCAATCATTGGTGCTGGACGTTTAACATACACATAAGATGCACACTATATTAGTTTATTTTTCTAAAGCATGCTAATTGCAAAATTACTGCAATGTGTCTAGTAGACAGGGTTATGCATCTGAACCCGCAAGTTGCTTGCAGAATGCTGTCAATTATCTTTGAATTCCCATCTCCTTCCCAGGGAGCTGCTCCTGTCCCCTCAGTTTTTTATCTGCAAGCAAGTTGCTCAGAAGTGTTTCTGCTCTGTGGTTTTATTAATTGTGGGCATTTTTTTTTTTTTCTTGAGTTCAGTTGGATGCTCGGTGCCCAGAGGTTCCCACTTGTTGGGACCTCTGCCTGGGAGAAGACGCAGGCTCGCACTACGGGGGTCTGCTGCTAGCAGGATCAGCCCTTGAGGACATCTAGCTCGCCAGCCTGCTGCTTTTGTATTTTTTTGGTTCTCAGGGTTCTGTCCCCTGCATAGCTGCTCGCATCCCTGATTTATCAGGAGCTTGAGCGTAGGCTGTTTGTCTTCAACCCAGCTTGGCTGGGCTTAATAGTAAGCCATCTGCATGTTCCTCTTCGCGGCATGAGGTTTCCAGATGTTGAGGCTCAGTCTGACATTGGTCCGACTGGCAGCCCGAAGATCAAATTCGTACCGCAAACTTGTGAGGGAGAGTTCTCCATTTGTCCCAGCTGTCCTAAGCTGAAGCAAGCAGGCACATGGTACTGTGAGTAAGGCTATTATAGCCTATGGGGAAAATCAGGGGGGAGCTTTAGATATTCCAGGGGAGTTTTTTTATGCCAATAAGGTTTTTGCTTGAACACCTTTAACCACTATTATGAGGTGGTAGGGTTTGTTTCTGAAGTTTTTTCCACTCCTGAGTGTTTTTTTATCATTGGCCTTTGCTTGTGTTTCTTCTTCTCTTCACCTTGCACTGTCCATGTGAAAGTGTTGTATAATATTTTTACTATTGGATTTTCATTATATCTGTGTCATTTAGACTAAGATCACTTTTTACTGCAGCTTCATAAAAGGACTTGCCCAAGATCACAGTGAGTGTCAGAAACAGGATTTGAGCTCTGGCTTCTTCTGGTCTCAGCTTACTTCTCTATCTACAGGGTCCACTTCCTCTTTCAGATCAGATGTTATTCTGCACATGCATCTTCTGTAGCAATAATATCTTCCAGTGCACAGCTAGAAAAATCATAAAAAAAGAATTACTGTATTCCAAACTGCAGGAGAATACCAAAGAAAGATATCATTTTTACTCAGTTATTTGTTGATTGATTGATTTTTTTGTAAGTTGATCTATGAAGGTTAGCATGATTTCCATTTCTGTACTATAAATTTGAATACAAGCCTTAAAATGTAAGTGAACGCCTGGCTACTCATGGAGAATACAAAATCAAGGCATAAAAAAAAGAATGAAGATGAAATTTTGCTGAAATATGAGATAACCCTACTGCCATCGAACACCGAAAAAGGTAGAACCAAGACATCCATAAGTCACTCTAGTGGTGTATGAGTCGGACAGAAACATGCTGTTATTCAGCATTACATGTACAAAAAGGAGACCAGTGTTAATCACATTTCAGGAAGAATGATATACTTCATAAGATCATAGATTGCTTTATCATTGAACAAAAGCAGAACCAGGTCTTGCATAGCTATAGCTGTAAATATTGATAGAGTGAATCTAATAGAGTAGACTAGATGGAGCTTCTTCACTGAACATTTAAGAGCATAAAGACTCTTCAGAGCAAAAGGTCTCTCTAACCAACAATATCTTGTTTCTAACAATGGCCAATCCAGGTTACAAGTACCTGGAGAATCTCTAAAGGCTCCATGCTCTTTACCCCCAGAGATAAGAAGTAGCTTTCCTCAGGTCTACCTAATAACAGTTAATGGACTTAGCTCTTTATAAACCTAGAAACACTAATTGCTTTTAACACATCCTCTGGCAATGAGTTGCAAAACTTAGCTATGGACTAGAGAATGACATGGTGACAGAATTCATTACCATTCCCGTCCCCATGGATAACCACGGGAAATCATCCCCATGTCTTTCTTTAAGGAGAGAGGGAAGAATCAGAGTATGAATGGACACAACCACTCACCTTCAAGCTTTGCATTGAAGAATACTGGTGTAGAAGGACTGAGGTTGAGATAGACGCTAGAGAATGACAGTCTGGTATCCAGAGCAGATATTGTGATGTCATAATGCTTCATTCTACCAATAAGAGCCAACCTCATCGGTGATGTCACAATGGGTCCATTATCCTATACTTGACTCGCATAAGAATCAGAGTATGAATGGGCACAACCACTGACTCTCCAGCCTTGCATTGAAGAATGCTGTTCTAGAAAGACTGAGGTTGAGATAGACACTAAAGAATGACACGGGATGGTTCCCCTTGGTTATCCATGGGGGATAGTGATGAATTCTGTCACCATGTCAATCTCTACTATGGACTGAGTGAAAAAATATTTTCTCCAATTTGTTTTAAATGTATTTAGTAACTTCATGGTGCGTCCCCTAGTCTTTGTACTTTCTGAAAAAGTAAAGCAACTGATTTATATTTACCTATTATTTTCCACTCAGTTTGTTCTTATCTGCCATTGTGTTCTGTCTTTCTTGGGGATACCTTTTGGACATAGCCTAATTTTGATTTTTTTTTCTTCACACAACAAACCTATCGTAATGGCTTTCAGTGATGTTAGCAGTTCTATAATACAATACAATACAATCCTTATTTGTATACCGCCAATACCTCCATGAAGTTCACAGCAGTTTACATAACTAATTATGGTGATACAAATTAAAAACTAGTGTTACAATATTTAGGAATAATTTGTAACAAATTCTTGAAATAGGTCTTTAGGTCTTTTTTGAAACATTAAAAAATAGATTGCCGGTTAATATTAGTTGGTAATGCTTTCCACAGTTTTGCCGCTTGACCTGCCCATGTGCAATTAAAAGTTCTATCATATCTAATGTTCCTAATGACTGGATACCAAAAAGTATCATTGTTTCTTAGGTTCAAAGATGGGTTATTAGAAAATTTAACGAGATGTGGCATATAATCGGGAGTTTCTCCAAACCGTATTTTAAATAAATAGAATTCAATATAATCTATAAAGTACATTCCCTTCTATAGGTAGCCAGTGTAATTCATGTAAATAAAGTGTAATCTTATAACTTTTTTTTCAATCTGAAGATTAATCTAATGGCTGTATTCTGTAGCATTTGGAGTTTTTTAAAATTATATATTTAGGGCAATCTATAAAGGTGACTGAGACAAAACTAAAAATTGTACTCATAATAACATTCATGCTTGCTTGCTTATTTATTGGATTGATTGGGATTTATCAACTGCCTTTATAAAGGCAGTGTACAGCAGGTACAGATAGCATAAAACAATGCAAACAGTACCATAATAGACAGCATGAAAGAACATTCCCAAATAAAAGGTATAATACAATAATATTATAATACCAAATGAACAGTGGCATAGTAAGGGTGGATGGACTGCTCTGGGTGCCTCTCCTCCACCCCCTCACTTACCTCTTTAAATGTTTGCTGAAGTAAGCATCATCACCGGCCTCTGCTCCCTTCTGATGTCGTTACCTGGTGATGAGACCAGGATGTGATGTCAGAAGGGAGCCAGGCGAGTACGAGTAGTGGGTGGAATATGCCGCTTACACCGGTGAACGTTTCAAGAGGTATGCAGAGGCACACAGCGTGGCACGGAAGAGTGCAGGGGCACATGGCACAGCGATGCCAGACGCTACTGCCCCAGACACTAACCTCCCTTGCTATGTCACTGCCAATGAAACACCTAATAAGCGCACATTAGAACATTCCCAAATAACAAACAGTAGATATGATGCTAATGCTTTTTCTACAATAGAGCTTACTGTATGGTCGAGTGGCAAAGGGACAAGATGGATAGTACTGAGCCGACTGGGATAAATAAGCAAGCGATACGGGGAACTGGTCTAAGGTACAGGGTGTGCAGCAAATATCAAAATGCTGATACTCGGTGGATATTCAACCCATAGCTCTTCTCAAATAACCAAGTTTTCAATGAACTAGTAACTAGCTAGAAATGCCGCTTGCCTGAGAGTGAATCCCATATTAATGGTCAAGAGCTGGTGAATCAAAGTAAAACATTTTAAACTCAGCTTTTCATTTTTTAAAGGATGATTTAGATCTGATATAGGGTGGTATAGCATGCCAAAGTTCAGGAATGCTTTTGTTTCCCTTAACCTTCCTCCCCACTAGGTTCCCTGGCTATCCGTGTCTTATGATACACCTTCACTGGCACATTCTCTCTTTCTCCACTTCAGGTGATTGAGGCCAGTAGCGTGCCTGATTTTAAGGCCAAATGGGATAGACACGTGGGATCTATTCACAGAGAAAGGTAGGGGAGGATCATTGGGGTGGGCAGACTAGATGGGCCGTCTATTTCTATGTTAAATCTGTCATATCTCCCTTTGGTCATCTCTTTTCTAAGCTGAAGAGTTCTAGCTTTGCTATTCTCTCCTTGCAAGGAAGTTGTTTCACACCTTGTACTGTGGTGGTGGTTTTTTTTTTTAGAAAGGCTCTGCTCTTCAAGATAGGGGAACTTGTGGATTTGTATAATGGCACAATAACATTTTCAGTTTTGTTAGTAAATTCTTTTCTTAATAATTATTACCATTCCATTAGCATGATTGCTTCAGTCCACTGAGCTGATGAATTTAGAGAACCATCCACAGTGACTCCATGATCTCTTTCTTCATGTTAGCTGAACTAAAGCCCATTACTGTGTCAGAGACATTTAGAATTTCCCCAATGTCTATTATTTTGCTTGCATCTGTGCCGAAATGCAGCTACTACAGAGATGGAATGTGGTAGAGGTCAGGAACAGAAGAGAGCTTTAGCATCTCCTGACAAAACAGATTGGATATGAGCCAATATAACCCAACCCAATAACAACAAATCACCTATAATGAGTCTTAATTATTGTCAGTGATCTCATTTTAAAAAAGGAGTATCTCATACCAATAATTGCAAAACAAATCATGCTAATCATATTTTGGGGAAAAAATAAATAAAAGCAGCTGAAGGAGATACTTTTGGAAAACAAAGAATTGCTGATACACCTAAGCTAAGGGGCAGAAGCAAATATCGACACCTAAGAATATCAAAAACTTCAAATATGACCGAATAGAAGGTAGTACCATAACACTACCACTAGGGGGTCAAAAGGCATCATTCCTGAAGATAATAATCAAGCAGGAGGGAGCATTCACTTCCTCTAAACAATCCTAAATAAATTGTTAATTGTATCATTTGGTGGGTCTGAGAAGGGGGACAAACTGACTATTTGTTTGCAGCACTGGACTACCAGTGCAGTACTGCAGGCCTGCGGTGGGTCTGGAGGTGGGGGCCATTCTGGGAAGGGGGGCGGATTGGCTGGCTGTTTGGCTGCAGAGCCAGCAGACAGGAAACCAAGGAAGGGAGGAGGGGTCACTTCTGCTCTGTACTCATACTTGAATATAAACCATTCGACTCAACCTTTTTTCCTCCTTTTTTGGGGAAAAGGGCTACCTCAGTTTATATTCAGATTGGTTTATATTCGAGTATATACAGTATGTGTCAAGTCAGCATAAAAACTTATAAACTTGTACTGAAATTATGGAAATCCAGTGCAAATTGTAATCTGTTAACTGTATATCATGTATGTTAAATTTGTAACCTATTCTGAGCTCTTTGGGGAAAATGGAATAGAAAACGAATTAAGTAAATAAATAGATAATCATTTGAATTACATTATTTGACTGTGTTTTAGCTCGCACATTTTTAACGTACAAATTGCTAGGTTTAAGATAATTACAAGTTGTTTAACAGTTATATGTAAGTATGATGACTAAATAAGTATGTAAAATTTCTCATTAAAATTCAAAGTGGTTGCTGAGAAAACTGCAAAAAGCTGTAGGGGGTTACTTTTCTTTTTTTTTTTTTTTTTTTTGCTTCACCCTGTGTGTTTTTATGTTTTGTATTGTTTCATTTGGAGTGCATAGTCCTTTTTTTCTTTAATGCAAATAGTTTAATACTTCTGCCCTGTGCATCTCATTATTCCAGTTCATCCACCCAGTCTGTCTGGTCCCAAGTCCTGAAAATGTTTGATTTCCTGTAAATTTCACCTCTTCCTGTTCCAACACAGTTACGTATATGGCTGCCTGCCCCCTCTATCTTCTGAGGACAGTAAAGTCTTAACTCTCAGCCTGAGCCCCTGTACGTAAGCAGGAAAATGAATCACACCCTAAAATCATGGCTGTCTTTCAGGATCCTCCTTTTAAAGCAATTCCGATGACAGTTACCTGTGTTGAGCATTAATTGGGCATATAGTGTTACAAAATTAAAACAAAAACTGTGTTGGTTCAGTCCAGCTGCGTGGCTTACACGTGTGATGTTCACATTCCTTGGGCTCTGATTAATTTGCTGCATTTTCTAAAATCTCAAAAGGTAAGGCAAACCTTTATTAAATGCTCATTGCATTCTTATGATTTCAGCTATTAGAGATCAGTTGAGGGGTGTTAGCTGGTCATTGAGCGAGGTAAAACACAGGGGGAAGAGCTGTTCCTTAGATGTATTTATTAAAAAATTTTTATAGACTACCTGAATTAAGCGGTTTACAGAAGAACATACACATTAGTAAAACAGATCAAGTTATCGTCAATCACACTTGCTTGTCCTTCCATTATACATTATTTTAATCACAGAAACTTTTTATAATAAATCAAAAATATATTAACGTAGGGCTCCTTTTACAAAGTCGCGCTAGTGGTTTAACGCACATAATAGCGCACGCTAACCCGCTAGCTTCTACCGCCTCTTGAGCAGGAGGTAGTTTTTAGGCCAGCGCGGGGGTTAGTGCATGACGAAAAGGCATGCGCGGCTTTGTAAAAGGAGCCCTTAGTGTGCACTAAACGCTAACGGGTCCATAGGATTTAATGGACGCGTTAGCATTTAGCGCGTGCAAAGATGCACTAGCGCGCCTTAGTAAAAGGACCCCTTAGTGAAGTTTCTGTGATTAGAATAGAATAATATATTTAACATCACGGATAAAGATTAACGCCCTCTTTTATGAACGCATCGCGTGGGTTTTAGTGCCGGCAGCAGTGATAATTGCTCAGGCGCGCACAGGAATTCTATGAGCATCGGGACAGTTACCGTTGCTGCCGGCACTAAAACCTGCACTATGCGTTCATAAAAGAGGTGGTAAGTTATTCCCAGAAATATAGAACTGACTTCTATTATATATTACATAACCATGTTATGGTGTCAATATAGCACTCCTCTTGTAATATATTACATGAAAGCATCAACAAATAACCGAGTTTTTCAACAATCTCTTAAAAGTCATTCAATCTGTGCACAATCTCAAATTCCCAGGAAGTGTATTCCGCAAATTCCATTAAAATGTAAAGCTCCTGGAAATGTCCAGCTTTCCCAATTGTTATCCTATTTGTAATATTGCCTAGAAATGTCCACTTGTCTTATTTGTTATCTAATTTGCAATTTCTCCTGGAAATATCCAGCTTTCTTATCTCACTTGTAACAAAAAATTGTAACTATCCTGGAAATGTCCAGTTAGCTCTTTTGTAATCCGCCTAGAACTGTAAGGTACAGGCAGAATAGAAGTCACTAATGTAATGTAAAGTAAATTCACAGCAGCTATTGAAAACATCGAAGCTTTCATCCTTACATAGTGAACTCTGTTCTCTCTCCGTTATCAGCTTCACCCCTCCTTCAGATCTCAACATTTCTTCCTGGTGGGTATATTTTCCAAAGATTTTGAAAACACAATGGAGCTGACCAATACAATACTTAGGGCTAGATTTACTAAAGCCCCCTTACCTGTCCGATCCGTGGCCGAGTATTTCCCGGGTGACCGATTCACCAAGCCTCCTCATGCAAATGACTGAGATCGGAGGCCCGCCCCACAGTGACTGCACGGATCGCTACAGAGTGATCCTGACGCATGCGCAGACCATCTTCTTTGCTTTAAACCCACGGGTTAAAACCAAGGCCTTGTACTGTGGGGAAGGGTGGCAGAGCGCAGGAGAGTCGGGGCAGCAGGTTCCCCCGCCCCCCCCCCTGCTCTTTAGAATCGCGCGTGCACGCATAAAGCAGGAGGAGGAAAGAAGAAGCTGCAGCACTTGTGTTTCCTGCAGGGAGCAAAGGGAAAACTTCAGGGCTATAAGATCTCGGTGTTCCATAGAGAACGAGGTGGACAGAGAGGCAGCTTGCTGCTTGAACACATGAGGCAGGCAGGGCGGCAGAGAGCAGGATTTTTTCAGGGCTGCAGGGCTGGGATTTCAGGGCGGGAGAGAGCAGGAAAGGACATGAGCGACTGGTCCTCAGCAATCGCCTGGTTTTGGATCGGCCAGCCCAGTTGGTGTGCCTGAATTTGTTTAGTGAATCGAGGCTCTTCCTACTTTGCATGCCATTTCCCCTCATTTGCATGCACGGATCAGATTGGGTGCGGATGCGCTCAGGAGGAAGGTTAGTGAATCGGGTCGGGGGTCGCAAAGTGGTCGAGACACGATCGGTGGGCTTAGTGAATCTAACCCTTAGTGCACAGTAGATAACACCTCATGTATCCTCTGAACATAAGAACTGCCATCACCGGATCAGATCCAAGGTCCATCGAGTCCGGCGATCCGCACACACGGAGGCCCAGTCAGGTGCACACCTGATGTAGTTCTAGTCACCCGTATCCCTCTATGCCTCTCGAAAGGAGATGTGCATCTAATTTGCTTTTGAATCCTAGAACGGTGGATTCAATAATAACCTCCTCTGGGAGAGCATTCCAGGCGTCCACCACTCGCTGCTTGAAGCAGAACTTCCTGACATTTGTCCTGGTCTTGTCCCCCCCTCAGCTTCAGTCCAGGTCCTCTTGTCCATGTCACACTTGACAAGGTAAATAATTTATCTTCCTGCTCTATTTTGTCGATGCCTTTCAGTATTTTGAAAGTCTCAATCATGTCCCCTCGCAGTCTCCTCTTCTCAAGGGAAAACAGTCCCAGTTTCTCGAGTCGTTCCTCGTATTCCAAGTTCTCCATACCAGTTATTAGCTTCGTTGCTTGTCTCTGCACCCTTTCCAGCATTTTTATATCCTTCTTTAGGTTGGGGGACCAATGTTGGACGCAGTATTCCAAGTGGGGTCTGACCATTGCCCTATAGAGCGGCATTATAACTCTCTCCGACCTACTCGTGATTCCCTTCTTTATAATACCTAACATTCTATTTGCTTTCTTTGCCGCTGCCGTGCATTGTGCCGACGGTTTCAGGGTCCTATCTATCATTACACCCAGGAAGCCAGAGACTGTTTTAAAACAGGCGTAATACCACAATATACTAACCTGTTCATGGCAGAACTGGAAGAGACAAAACCCCTGCTATACTACCGGTACATTGATGATATTTTTATGATTTGGACCAAGAGATAAGAGACTCTCAAATGTTTTTACAATTCTTTCAATACATACCATCCTACAATCAAATTAAAAATGAACTGTTCCTCGGAGAAAGTCAACTTTCTGGACACCAATGTTTCCATCAACAATGGAACTATACATGAAATATACAAACATCCTCTGATATCACTTCCTAGGTGAGGAAATAACATCAGAAAACGAGCCGACGCAGGCGCAACAGCAGTTTAGGGGTTACTGCTCGCTGCTAGAAATGTTACAGCGGTATGGGGAAGGGAAGCAGCTGACTTGTGTGGCAGTAGCGGGCAGGGAAGGAGGATGGATGCTGCGCCTCTATCAAGATGGTGCCTGGGGCAAACCCCCCTCCCCCCCCCCCCCGCAAGCCCTCTTTACTACACCACTGCCCCACAGTCACCCAACATGGGAAAAACATTCAGCATAAGTGGATCCTTCACATGCTCATCTTCGAATGTAGTTCATATCATTCAATGCAAAAGGTGTAGAGAAGGATGCTGCATTGGAGAAATAAGCCAGATGCTAAAGACTAAACTAACTAAACTAAACCTTAAGTTTATATATAGAAACATAGAAATAGACGGCAAGATAAGGGCCACGGCCCATCTAGTCTGCCCACCCTAATGTCTCTCCCCTACCTTTGCCCTGTGAATAGATCCCATGTGCCGATCCCATTTGGCCTTAAAATCAGGCACGCTGCTGGCCTCAATCACCTGTAGTGGAAGACTATTCCAGCGATCAACCACCCTTTCAGTGAAAAAGAATTTCCTGGTGTCACCTCGTAGTTTCCCGCCCCTGATTTTCCACAGATGCCCTCTTGTTGTCGTGGGACCCTTGAAAAAGAAGATACACCGCATCCTCTCCACGGAAGTAGAGCTTGGCACGGTTTACAAGAACTTAAAATATAAGAAGAGAAAGGAAAAGGTTTACATGAGCTTATATATAGAATGGAAGGGTAAATGGGAAAATAGAATTACATGTTAGAGAAGAGCCAAGTTTTCAGTTGCTTGCAGAATAAATGGAGGGAGCCCAGGTTCCGCAACGGGATAGTAAGGTCGTTCCAGAGACCTGTGATTATTGAAGAGAAGAGATTTTCTCAGTTTACCTGCATAGAGAATACCGCGTAGAGAGGGGAAGGATAGTTTATATCTTTGGGCAGGTCTGGTGGAGTCAGGACTCGAGGAGTTAAAGGATAGTGGGATTAGGATTAATTTACACAGATATTGTATTACAAATTGTAATGCCAACCAGGATATCGCCTGTGTGGACAACATTTCAGAAAAGCAGAACCTCGCATACTGATTTCACGGTGAGAATATTAAAAGGAAATTTTAAGACAATTCAGGAATGCAAGACCTTTGAAATCAAAATGATAAAACATTTTGAAACCCACCAGACAGGACTTAACAAAGACACATTACACAACATCATTTTTACTGCTCTGACACCTTCATATCATCCTTCCTTATCTCCCTGTCTCCCACCCTCCCCTCCCTCATCCTATAAAACTGTCATTTGAATATTTGAATACTGCTGCGAAGCTGATCTTTGGAAAATGTAAATTTGACCATGTGACCCCTTTGCTTCAAAGTCTTCATTGGCTTCCGGTTTATTTTAGAATTCAATTTAAATGCACTTGTATTTCTTTTAAAATTCTACATGGTATCTTTAATCATAAGAACATAAGAAGTTGCCTCCGCTGGGTCAGACCATAGGTCCATTGTGCCCAGCAGTCCGCTCCCGCGGCGGCCCATCAGGTCCATGACCTGTAAGGTGATCCTTTGCCTAAAACCCTTCAATCCCCTTTATCCCTCTATCTATACCCTTACATAATCCTATCTATACCTCTATCTGTATCCCTCAAACCCCGCATCCATCAGGAATTTATCCAATCCTTCTTTGAAACCCCGTAATGTACTCTGTCCTATCACAACCTCCGGAAGCGCATTCCAGGTGTCCACCACCCTCTGAGTGAAAAAGAACTTCCTAGCATTGGTTCTAAACATGTCCCCTTTCAATTTCTCCGAGTGCCCCCTTGTTCTTGTGGTTCCCGATAGGTTGAAGAATCCGTCCCTCTCCACCTTCTCTATGCCTTTTATGATCTTGTAAGTCTCTATCATGTCTCCTCTGAGTCTCCGCTTTTCCAGGGAGAAGAGCCCCAGCCTTTCTAACTTGTCTGCCTATGAAAGGTTTTCCATACCTTTTATCATTTTCATCGCTCTTCTCTGAACCATCTCAAGTATCGCCATGTCCTTCTTAAGGTACGATGACCAATGTTGGACACAGTACTCCAGGTGCAGGCGCACCATCGCATGATACAGCGGCTTGATGACTTCCTTTGTTCTGGTTGTGATACCCTTCTTAATAATACCCAACATTCTGTTTGCTTTCTTCGCGGCTGCTGCGCATTGTGCCGTTGATTTCAATGTTGTATCCACCAGCACACCCAAGTCTTTTTCAAGGTTACTTTCCCCTAGTACTAATCCCCCCATTTTGTAGCTGAACATTGGGTTCTTTTTCCCTATATGCATGACCTTGCACTTCTCTATATTGAAGTTCATCTGCCATTTATTTGCCCACTCCTCCAGTTTGTTCAGGTCCCTTTGTAGGTCTTCACACTCCTCTGTCGTCCTAACCCTGCTACAGAGTTTAGTGTCATCCACAAATTTTATAACTGCACACTTTGTCCCTGTTTCTAGGTCATTAATAAATACATTGAACAGCAGCGGTCCGAGTACCGACCCCTGCGGAACACCGCTCGTGACTCTCCTCTAGTCCGAGTAGTAGCCCTTCACTCCAACCCTTTGCTTTCTGCCTGCCAAACAGTGTTTAACTCATCTGTATACATCCCCTTCCACCCCGTGGTTCCACAGCTTCCTAAGTAGCCGCTCATGGGGTACCTTGTCAAAGGCTTTTTGGAAGTCGAGATAAACGATGTCTATGGGTTCCCCTTTGTCTATCTGGCTGTTTATCCCTTCAAAGAAGTGCAGTAAGTTCATTTGGCACGATCTTCCTTTGCAGAAGCCATGTTGGCTCGCTTTCATTAGTCCATTTTTTTCTATGTGCTCACAGATGCTGTCTTTTATCAGTGCTTCTACCATCTTGCCTGGAACTGAAGTCAAGCTTACCGGCCTGTAGTTCCCCAGGTCACCTCTCGATCCCTTTTTAAAGATAGGTGTAGCACTTGCTATTTTCCAGTCCTCCGGGATCTCCCCAGTTTTCAAGGATAGGTTGCAAACTCGTTGGAGTATTTCCGCTACTTCGTTTCTTAGTTCTTTTAATACCCTTGGGTGGATTCCGTCCGGGCCTAGTGATTTTTCACTTTTCAATCTATCTATCTGTTGGAGGACATCCTCATGGCTTACCTCTGTTGTCGACAGTTTTTCTACTTGGTCTCCATTTAAGATCTCTTTGGGTTCCAGTACATTGGATGTGTCCTCGCTTGTGAAGACTGACGAGAAGAACTTGTTTAACCTATCAGCTACCTCTTTTTCCTTCTTTATCACTCCCTTTCTGTCTCCATTATCCAATGGTCCTACTTCCTCCCTCGCCGGTTGCTTTCCTTTAATGTATCTGAAGAACGATTTGAAATTTCTTGCTTCCCCGGCTAGTCTCTCTTCATATTCTCTTTTTGTCCTCCTAATCACTCGGTGACATTCTTTTTGATGTTTCCTGTGTTCCTTCCAGTTTTCCCCAGTTTGGTCCTTTTTCCATTGTTGGAATGATTTTTTCTTGTCTCCTATCACTTTCTTCACTTCATTGGTTATCCATACCGGGTCTTTTGTTCAATTTTTTTTACACCCTTTTCTAAACCTGGGGATGTTCAGATTTTGTGCTTCTTGCACCGTATCCTTGAATAAGGACCAGGCTTTCTCCACAGTCTCTGCTTTCCTTGAGCTGTTTCTGAGTTTCTTTCTCACCATTGCTCTCATTCATTCTCCTTTACAAGAGGTATCCAACAATTTAAACTCTCCCTTACTTCTAAAAAAGCGATTAAAGGAGTCAAGATCTTCATTCAATCTTTGGTCTTTAAATTCTCTCAACTCTGGAACGATCTCCCCTTTTTTTAAGGAGTCCCAGTTCATTTCAATTTTTCCGTAAATCTTTAAAAACCACTTTATTTGCCAAACATTTTGAAAATTAATTATTTTGAAATTTTGCTATTATCTTCTATTTATCATTTGCAAATCATTCCCTGTTTATTTAATTGCTGTAAACAGAGTCGAGCCTTCTCAGAATGATAGACTCGGTATAGAAAGTTAAGCTTCAGTTTAGTTTTACTCTTATATACTGATAGCTTCTTCATTTGCTTATCTCTGATCTGAAGAAGCTGATCTAACCAAGCTCTAGTTAGTCCAATAAAAAAGGTACCACTTGGATTCTTTTTTGTTTTGTTTTATTTCTACATGAATGGCTATAGGGGCTCAGAAGCTAATGGGCATGTGCTAATGGGGAAATTAGCATGTGACCATTAAAGGAGAAAATAGAAAAATCAGCCATTTTACCCTGGTGATAAAAATGGCCTTAGCACGCATGAATGACCCAGGTAAGGATGCACCAAGGCCACTTTTATTCACAGTTTGTAAAAGAACCCCAAAATCTGTTATGTATACAAAGCTGCAGTCCGGATAAATGTAAGTTTTTATTTTTCACTAAATATCATATATCTTATGAATAAAATATGTTTTAGTACAAATTCTATTGCACGGTCTGTGTCTGTATATGGCCGTTTGGTGGAGGATGGGCAGGGGAGGGCTTCAATGGCTGGGAGGGTGTAGATGGGCTGGAGTAAGTCTTAACAGAGATTTCGGCAGTTGAAACCCAAGCACAGTACCGGGTAAAGCTTTGGATTCTTGCCCAGAAATAGCTAAGAAGAAAAAAAATTAAAAAAAAAAAAAATTTAAATTGAATCAGGTTGGGCAGACTGGATGGACCATTCGGGTTTTTATCTGCCGTCATCTACTCTGTTACTATGTTTAACGACAGTCTTTTTCCAGTATGAATTCAGTTTTTTGGGGAAAAAAAATGCACTGAACAGGTTTTGGAATTCACCTTTTCAATTGCTTACCCTTTACCCAGCTAAAAGTCCACTTGGATTCAGGGGCAACTTGATCATGAGGCAGGCCTAGGCAGTTGCCCAGGGCACCAGCTTCTTGGGGAGGGCGAGAGAAGGAGATGGAAATGGAAAGAGAAAAGAAGCTTGAACTTTTTGTCAGCCGCCTGTTGCGATGCGGACTCACTTAAGCGCGGGGCCCTGTTGTTCCTGCTTAAGGCCAGCATAAAAAAAAAAAAGTAACCCCTCCCCCCCTTTTACAAAGCCACGTTAGGCTTTTGTCACTGGCCGCGGTGGTATTCGCTCCAACACTCATAGGAATTCTATGAGTGTCGCAGCTAATTCTGCCGTGGCCAGTGATAAAAGAGCATAAAGCAGTTTCATAAAATGGGAAAGGAGGGGGGGGAGAAATGAAATCAACCAAAGAAAACAACATGAAAACAGAAAGCACAATGAAAAACAAAAACAAAATGAAGAATACTTTTTTGATTGTCTATGTACAGCCATGATGTCACTGGCTATGTCTTCAGGGTAGAGAATGACACGGTGACAAAATTCATCACCGTTCCCATCTCTGCGGATAACCACGGGAAATAATCCCATGTCAATTTCTAGTGTCTATTTCAACCTCAGTCCTTCTACACCAGCATTCTTCAAAGCAAAGCTTGCGGGTCAGTGGTTGTGGCCATTCATACTCTGATTCTTATGGGAGCCAAGGATAATGAAGCCATTGTGACATCACTGATGTGATTGGCTCTTAGGCACTGGTGGAATGAGGCATTATGACATCACAATATCTGCTCTGGATACCAGAGACTGTCATTCTGTAGTGTCTGTTTCAACCTCGGTCCTTCTACACCAGCATTCTTCAGAGCAAAGCTTGCGGGTCAGTGGTTGTGGCCATTCATACTCTGATTCTTCCCTCTCTCCTTAAAGAATGACATGAAGATGGTTTCACGCGGTTATCCGCAGGGACGGGAACGGTGATGAATTTTGTCACCGTGTCATTCTCTATTTCAGGGCAGGCACCCAGGCACATGCTGGCACTTCTAACTTATGAGTTTCTAAATTATTTTCTGCTGGGCGAATCCCACCATCAGGAGCGTTCCACGTACATGGAGAAAGTGCCCGGGGGGAGTGAGTTTAAGTAACAGTGCCCAATGGGACCTGAAAATACTTCTATCCTGTACTGTGGGCTGTCATTTAAAATGGCAGGACATGACCCTAGAATCCCTTTTTGTTCATTAGAAGCTCTAAAGAGTCTGATTTCTACAAGATGCATTTGAAGGGATTTCTGGGGAATTAAGCGACCAATCAGGTGCTCTAGGAATAGAAAAGAGCCTTTTAATGTCTCTGACACCGTAATTGTGTCAACCTGCTGCCTCTTATAAGCCTCGCTTATGACACTCATTTGGTTTTCTGCGTCCCACTGGCACTTCTTTCACCCCTTTCTGATGAAATGGACTTCCTGTTTTGCTTTGCTCTGCCAGAAGCTACAAATTTATTCGCTGAATGTTGACAGTGGCGACCAGGCTGCCTTTCCAAGACACAGGACAGACACAGGCTGTAGCCAGAAGGAGCAGACTTGAAAGCCGTCCCTGCTCTCTAAACTCAGTGATCAAGGTAAGCTGGGTCTTCTCTTAATAATTGGCATGTATAGTGAACTGGATGATTTCTGGTGACATTCTGGCAGCTTCGAGCTCCGTGCACACATCTGGTCTTCAAAGTTACCCAAAGTGGGCAAAATTAACCAAGTTTGAAGACCAAATGCAACTTGATGTATGTTATGAGTATTCACTGTGGATATTCTGAAAATCAGAGTTCTTCCTGAGATTTGGAAAGCAAAAACTGAATAACTGTGTTGTGAAGAATTAGGGAGATACAACTAAGAACTAAACCCAGCTGTTAGTGGAAAAATGTAGTTTATTTATTGGGATTTATTAACCATCTTTGTGAAGAAATTCACCATATGCAATATATACAAGGGTCAGCCCTACCAAGAAGAGAATGACATAGATATGGTTCAATCAATGATCTGAAACATTTATTTTTAGCATTTATATAATACTTATAGCCTAAGTGGTTTACATTCAGGTACTCAAGCATTTTTTCCTTTCTGTCCTGGTGGGCTCATAACCTATACAAACAAACCAAAAACTGCAGACTTTGTACACGATGCAGGCAGACTTTATTATGACAAGTGAATCTTAAATTAAAAACCTTTTACCAGGCAAGGGACCCAACACGGTCCGTGTTTCGGACAACCTTCATCAGGGGTCCATTTTGATAAAGGGGAAAAATATCAAAAGAAAAGCCTTGGACAAATAGCGATAGGTGACACGCTGAAAAGACCGCCAAAGTGTCACCTATCGCTATTTGTCCAAGGCTTTTCTTTTGATATTTTTCCCCTTTATCAAAATGGACCCCTGATGAAGGTTGTCCGAAACACGGACCGTGTTGGGTCCCTTGCCTGGTAAAAGGTTTTTAATTTAAGATTCACTTGTCATAATAAAGTCTGCCTGCATCGTGTACAAAGTCTGCAGTTTTTGGTTTGTTTGTTCTGGATTGTTTTTTACTGCAGACAGTTGGACCTTTGGTTTTTTTCCTTTGTTTTGGTCTGTTGTTCTGGGCTCATAACCTATCTAATGTACCTGGGACAATAGGGGATTAAGTGACTTTCGCAGGGTCACAAGGAGCGGCATGGGATTTGAACCCGCAACCTCAGGCTATAGCTCTAACCACTGTGCCACCTACTCCCCAATGCCAAATAATGCTCAGAATTTAGGAAGTTGGTTGGTTGGGCTGAGAACCTTTCAACATTCCCTCATAGCAGATCCAGCTTGACATAAAACTTACAATTTTTGTTAACAGGATAAGCATAAATACAATTGACGAGGTAAACTTGGAAATGGCAAACTGAAACCTAATAATGGGACTACCATGCAACTGTATCAGAAATATATACACTACAACAATTATATACACGTCTCCCTCCGTCTTCGCGGTTTCAGCATTCGCGGTTTCGATTATTCACTGTTTTTAGCTAACGGCAGTTTCACATGGCTCACAAGGTGTGTTATTCCTATGAGATGGGATACCACAGGTTACTTAATCCCTTTACCACACCTTGTGAATCCACCTCCCTCCCCCCCTAATTTTCATATACATTTTAATGTTTTGGTTTGGCTCGTAAAACTTACCTTGAGCATGTCTCAAGTTATTTAGTTTCTTTGGAGTTATCTTATGTCCCTCATAGATCGCTTAAGCTCCCTAGTGGATTTTCAGAAGGTGATTCCCCGCTAGGTTGCTACACAGGAATCAGCTGTCTTCTCCTTAGCGCTCCATCTTTGGAACCCATTCCCTTGCTAGCTCCATGCAGAAGCCAGCTTGGTAACACTTAAGTACTTAAAAGCCCATTTTTTTAAAAATTGCTTTTGAGGGGCACAGTCTGGAGTTGCATGACCTCATTTTATAAGATCTAGCTGTTTATGTTATACATGCGATTCATTTTATTTTATTTGGGGGGGGTTTGGGGGGGTTGTGTGTGCCTTGATGTGACTGGCTATACTTTTTTCAATTTATTATTGGCATTCTTTCCCCTTTCTTTTATAGATTTTGATTTTATTGTACACCACTGAGATCCCAATCTTCAAAAGCAGTATATTAAATCTGGAATAAATAGAAACATGACGGCAGATAAAGGCCAAATGGCCCATCCAGTCTGCCCATCCGCAGTAACCATTATCTCTTTCTCTCTCCGAGAGATCCCACCTGCCTATCCCAGGCCCTTTTGAATTCAGACACAGTCTCTGTCCCCACCACCTCTTCCGGGAGACTGTTCCATGCATCGATCACCCTTTCTGTAAAAAAAAAAGTATTTCCTCAGATTAATCCGGAGCCTATCGCCTCTTAACTTCATCCTATGCCCTTTCATTGCAGAGTTTCCTTTCAAATTAAAGAGACTCGACTCATGCGCATTTACATTACGTAAGTATTTAAACGTCTCTCTCATATCTCCCCTCTCCCGCCTTTCCTCCAAAGTACACAGATTGAGATCTTTAAGTCTGTCCCCATACGCCTTATGATAAAGACCACATACCATTTTAGTAGCCTTCCTCTGGACCGACTCCATCCTTTTTATATTTTTTAGAAGGTACGGCCTCCAGAACTGTGCACAATATTCTAAATGAGGTCTCGCCAAAGTCTTATACAGGGACATCAATACCTCCTTTTTCCTACTGGCCGTACCTCTCCCTATGCACCCTAGCATCCATCTAGCTTTCGCCCATGGTAGCACATAAGCAAATGGTTAACACTCCACCTATCTCCAGTGTCTCCAGCCTGCAACTTACTTCTACAAAGATTGAGTTGGCACACAAATCTGGGCAGGACTTTGCGCAGTGAAGCATGAGCATGACTCTGCAGAAATTCCTTTCTCTTGACACAGTTTATTACATGAAAAATGAGCATCTCCATGATGACGCTGTGCCATGTCATAGCCAGCTGGGCTCAGCCCTGAAGAAGGCGTATATCAGTAAATGAAAGGAAAGGTGCAATAAAATGATTACCTGAAATGATCCAGGTGCTCCAGGTGAGTCGAGGGTTCCTGTCTCAAACTACTACTACCAATCATCATTTCAATAGTGCTACAAGACATACGCAGCGCTGTACATCAAAATACAGAAGAGATGGTCCCTGCTCAGAAGAGCTTACAAACTAGTCAAGACACACAAACTGGACAAGAAGGTGCATCGATGCACAGCGCATCAGGTAGGGGAATTACAGAGGTTAATGAGAAGACAGATATTGGTGCTTAGAAGGTGGGTTTGGAATTGAAAGCGGCTTCAAAGAAGTCTGAATTTGAATACTACCAGAGGCAGAGCTTGACGTATCGAGTCAAGCACTTTGTTCCAGACCTACGGTGCAGCAAAGTAGTAGGGACGGAGTCTGGAGTTGGCTGTAGAGGAGAAGGGCACAGGCAAGAGGGTCTTATCCGATGAGCAGAGTGCCCGTGGGGGAGTGTGGGGAGAGATGAGAGATACTGAGGAGCTGAGGACCTGTAGGTCAGTAAGAGGGGTTTGAACTGTATACGGAAACAGATAGGGAGCCAATGAAGCATCTTCAGGAGAGGAGTAATTTGGGTATAGCGACATTGACGGAATATGAGGCATGCAGCATAGAGCTTACAGTCTTAGTGCTTGGGGAAAGCAGGCACTATATAAATAGCAGAGCTGCTAAGTTGCCCATTCCAGGAGGGAGATTAGGGAAGGGAAAGGGCACACGTGCATGGTGGTGGTGGAGGGTCAGAAAGGAGCAGGAAGGGAGGAGAGGAACACCGCACCCAGGGCAGACCACACCCACCCCGCACCTCCTATACTATGCCATTGACTGGGTGGACCATGCAAGTCTTTCTCGAAGTGTGCAATTACGTGCTCTTTCAGAAAACTCAAAGTGATTTACAATTAAAAGTGCAATGAGACTGAGAAGTGCAAACACCCTGCAGTCATTTAAGACAGCTGTAGAAATTTGAATTGCAAAATCAAAACAACTGTGTCTTGCATTGTAAAATGTGGCCAGGAAATGGAGCAATCGGCGTGTCGAGCACCGAGCTTTTCGTCATCCTGTCACATGCCTTTGCCCACTCTCCGCCACCATGCACTATTCTTAGGAAACCTCAGGCCCTGCCACTGTGCGGATTAACGTTCAGCTTTGTCTTGTCCAGGTAACAAAAGCTCCAGCTTCCTAGAATCTTGCTACATCTTCTTAAAATTTGTTCTAGATGTAGAAACAAGAGTTTCCTCTCCCATGAACCTGTCTTTTGTTTCTCCCCAGCTCCCCCCATTCTCACTCATTGTAAAGTGCAGCTTCTCTTTTCCTTTTTCAAAGTTCAAGTTCATTTCATAACTGATATACCGCCCATCAGCCACAGCTATCGGAGTGGTTTGCAATCTAATCAAGTGCTCCTAATGTGCTTTTTTCCCTTTCTTTCCCAGTGGACTCACAATCTAACTATGGTACCTGAGGCTTGCTCAGGGTCACAAGGAGCAGCGTGGGTTTGAACCCACAACCCTCAGGGTGTTGAGGCTGCAGCTTTAACCACTGCACCACTCCAGAAATCAAAATGTAACAGAAGTGAGCCAAGTATAGGACAATGAAGCTATTGTGACATCTCTGATGAGGCTGGCTCTTAGTCATTGGTGGAATGAGGCATTGTGATGTCACAATACCAGCTCTGGTTATCAGAGGCTGAAACTCTTCAAACTAATGGAAACTCTAATCAAACACCAATTAGATAAGATCCTGGATGAGGAGAATCTACGGGATCCCCGACAACATGGATTTACTAAGGGGAGATCCTGCCAATCCAACCTGATCAGCTTCTTTGACTGGGTAACGGGGAAGCTGGATATTGGGGAGTCCCTGGACATCGTGTACCTGGACTTTAGCAAAGCATTCGATAGCGTACCACACCGCAGGTTACTGAGCAAGATGAGTTCTATAGGATTAGGTAACACATTGACGAAATGGGTTGGGAGCTGGCTTGGAGGTAGGCTCCAAAGGGTGGTGGTGAACGGCACCCCCTCCGAAATGACGGAGGTGATTAGTGGAGTACCACAGGGCTCAGTCTTGGGCCCAATCCTATTCAACATCTTTATAAGAGACTTGGCAGAAGGGCTTCGAGGTAAAATAACATTATTCGCCGATGACGCCAAACTGAGTAATGTAGTGGGCAAATGCACAACAGACGAAGATTCAGTGCCCGACAACATGATGCACGACCTACTCCTACTGGAGCGATGGTCTAGGACATGGCAACTCAACTTCAATGCCAAAAAATGCAAAGTTATGCACCTGGGCAGCCAGAATCCATGCAAGTCTTATACCCTTAATGACGAGATCCTAGCAAAAACGGTAGCAGAACGAGACTTGGGGGTAATCGTCAGTGAGGACATGAAGTCTGCCAATCAAATGGAGCAGGCTTCGTCCAAGGCAAGACAAATCATGGGCTGCATACGAAGGGGTTTCGTCAGTCGTAAGGCGGAGGTCATTATGCCATTGTATAGATCCATGGTGAGGCCCCACCTGGAATACTGTGTGCAATTCTGGAGGCCGCATTATCGCAAGGATGTGCTGAGACTGGAGTCGGTGCAAAGAATGGCCACCCGGATGGTCTCGGGACTCAAAGATCTACCATACGAAAAACGGCTTGACAAATTACAGCTATACTCGCTCGAGGAGCGCAGAGAGAGGGGGGACATGATCGAGACGTTCAAGTATCTTACGGGCCGCATCGAGGCGGAGGAAGATATCTTCTTTTTCAAGGGTCCCACGACAACAAGAGGGCATCCGTTGAAAATCAGGGGCGGGAAACTACGAGGTGACACCAGGAAATTCTTTTTCACTGAAAGAGTGGTTGATCGCTGGAATGGTCTTCCACTACAGGTGATTGAGGCCAGCAGCGTGCCTGATTTTAAGGCCAAATGGGATCGGCACATGGGATCTATTCACAGGGCAAAGGTAGGGGAGGGACATTAAGGTGGGCAGACTAGATGGGCCGTGGGCCCTTATCTGCCGTCTCTTTCTATGTTTCTATGTTTCTATATTTATTTACTCAATTTTCTATACCTTTCTCCCAGGGGAGCTCAGAACAGTTTACATGAATTTATTCAGGTACTCAAGCATTTTTCCCTTTCTGTCCCGGTGGGCTCACAATGTATCAAATGTACCTGGGGCAATGGGGAGATTAAGTGACTTGCCCAGGGTCACGAGGAGCAATCTCTTCTCTCAATAGCCACTCTCCTACCCTTCACCTCTTCCCCCTAACAACCACAAGATCGGGCTTAAAAATGTATCTTCAAGAACTTGATCTAACTCTTTAAATCGCATAGATTCCTTGCAGAGAATTGCGGCATATAAGACACCATATTGTATCCTCTATAATAAAATCCTAAGTGCGCATGTGCACTTAGGGTTTTGTGATCCCTACACCATTCTGTGATCCCTACACCATGCTGAATTCCATTTCCGGTGCGTGGGGCAGCTTGCGACGGCAATTTCAGCGGTGGTTTGACTCCTGTGCTGCCAGGACGCCTCTTCTCACCCTCCAACCAGCAAACGCAGCAGCCGCGGGGCATTTGCTAGGTCTGCCCACTTCTATAATGCAAGGTAGGCCAGCCTATCAGAAGCCCCGAGGCTGCCCAGGCTAGCGGATGCTGGACAGGGGGAGCAGGGAAAGGAGGCCTACTGCTGGACAGGGGGAGCAGGGAAGAGGTGCTGCTGGACAGGGGGGAGGTAAAAGGAAGGGAGAAGGTCTGCTGCTGGACAGGGGGAGCAGAGAAGGTGTGCTGCTGGACAGTGGGGAGGTAAAAGGAAGGGAGATGGGTTGCTGCTGGACAGGGGTGCCAGGGAAGGGATGCTGCTGGACAGTGGGGAGGTAAAAGGAAGTGAGAAGGGCTGCTGCTGGACAGGGGGAGCAGGGAAGGTGTGCTGCTGGACAATGGGGAGGTAAAAGGAAGGGAGAAGGGCTGCTGTTGGACAGGGGGAGCAGGCAAGAGGTGGTGATGGACAGCTGAGGAAAGATAGAGACAGAAAGAAAGACAGACAGACAGAAAGCGGCCAAGGAGAGAGAGAGAAAGAAAGAAAGACAGACAGACACACACATATAGTCTAGCACCCGTTAATGTAACGGGCTTAAATACTAGTTGTATATAAATATTCTAGACCAGTGCATACATTCTCAGATTCTTCACCAACAATCTTGAGTCCTTCCATGGGGTGAACAGATTTCTTCCATGATACCCATCCCCTGAACTGCTGACATCTCTTCTGAATTTGCCCCATCTTTGAGGGTGAAGTGAGTTCCGTGCTTAGCTGAACAGCAATCCGCTTCTTTGATATGAGTAAAGGCTGTGCCTTTTTCACAGTTTCCGAAGCTTTCTGGATGTGTATTAGGGTGGCACATTCTTAACCACTGCACCTGCCAAAAGCTGTTCTTTTGCTAGGCATTATCTGATCGACATGCACATTGTTTGTGGTCTGATCACACAAGTCTTCCTTAAGTGGACTTGCTTTTTTCTTCACACCAAAGAGCCTGCACAGAGCTCCCTCCTCAATCAACGCATAGATATGTTCCATTTCACTCAACATAGCCCTGGATTAGCTATTTAAAAAAGTAGGGTCTTAGGACACCAAACAGGGGCGTAGCGAAGGTGAAAAGTGCCCGGGGCGGAGCCGTCCCTTCCCCCTCCCTCGTCTCCACCTCCTGCGATCCCAGTGGCTCTCCTGCTGACGTCATTTTCTATGTGCAGCGCCCGAGAGCGATGTCAGTGGGAGAGCTGATGCAGTTGCGAGGAACACGTTGAAGTTGTTGCTTGCGGTGGCGAACAGCTAGTGGTGTGGGGGAAAGGAAGGGGGGCACACTCGTGGCGAGGGGAGGAATGGGAAGAAGCGGAGGGGGTCGAGAGTGGGAAGGGTGCTGGTGCCCCCACCAACATGGCGCCTGGGGAAGACTGCCCCCCCTCGCCCCCCCCCTCTTACTATGCTACTGGAACCAAGGGAAGGGGAGCACCACAAAGATTTCCCCCTAGCTATCGTGCCATTAACTCTTTCACTGCCATCCTCCACATATCTAACATGAATTTCAGTGTTTTTCTAACCATTATAAATTTATTTCTAGCACATTGGTACCTCGAAATCCGAACGCCCCAGAACTTAAACAACTTGGAATCTGAACTTTTTTTAAAAAAATAAAATTTTGCCCCGGAATCCGAACGCTGCTTTGGAATCCGAACATACGGGAACTGCAAGCGTTGCTCGGCCCAAAGCTTCCCCTCAGACGCAGCTTCCTGTTTCCGCCTGGGAGGGAAGCTTTGGGCTGAGCAACGCTTGCAGTTCCCGTTGCCGATCTTGCTGCCTCTGCTGGTGGGAGGACTGATCTTGTTGTTTCTGCCACGGGGGGACCCGATCTTGCTGTCTCTGCCAGTGTGTTTACTGTTAAATTTATCGGAAAATCTGAGTTTGTGGGACCAAGAAACGGATTAATCCATTTTTTTATTATTTTCAATGGGAAAAATTGTCTCGGAACGCGAATGTTTTGGAACTCGAACGGGGTTCTGGAACGGATTAAGTTTGGATTCCAAGGCACCACTTATACCCTAATTACTTTACATTCTGGTACTCAAGCTTATTTCCCTATCCGGTGGGCTCACACTCTTCCTAATATACCTGATATAGGGGTCCTTCTATTAGGGTGCGCTAACCAAATTAGCACGTGCTAAGGCATCCATTATATTCTATGGGCGCCGTAGCAATTAGCGTGCGCTAATCTTTAGCACGTGCTAAATCGGTTTGCATGCCTTAATAAAAGGACCCCATAATAAAGAGGTATGATGTTTTGTTTCGTACAGTAATAATATTTCTCAGCACTTATTGGGTCTTAATGTCATGCCACTTAAGTAATGGAAGACCTGAGGGGCACCATTTTTGGGCTGTGCTTAGGGCATCAGTGGCCCTTAATCCGACCCCGATAGGATTTGTGCTTCGTGCGGTGGGCTGCCCTGCTTCCACGCTTATAGCTTCCAAAGAGAGAAAGTGTGTGTGTGTGTGTGTGTGTGCAAGAGAATGGCTCAAAGATTTATTTTCAACTTCTTTAAAAGCTTTTTGTTGGCATTAAAAACTAAATAAAGTTTTTAAAAAAGCTTGTTGCTGTTTTTTTAAAGGAATCTCTGTATTAATATGTCACATAATAAATAAAGTCACTGGGGCTAATGAGTCATTGGCATTTCTTGCAGTTTCAACCTTTTTTTAGTTTTCTAGTTTTAGCCAAAAGCATAAGGTACTTTCTTCATCCTCTTTAACTGCAATTTGTTCTCTCTTTTCTCTATATATGTGTCTATAAAGTGTCTCATTTCGTGCCATGTTTTTATGCTGTTGGTTTCATATTGCTGTCTTCTCCCACCACAAAGTACCTGACCTGCACCTGGTTGAAATAGAGCTATTTTACAGCTAAACATCTGTTTAAACTTGACATGCACAAATGCCTGGGAGGTTTTTGTATCAGACTGAGAACTCTCTGGTCTTAGACTAATCTAACACAAACACCCTTAACAGTTGGTAGAACACAGTTTTGTTTTCAGCCCTTTTTGCTGTCCTAGATTAACCCAATAAATGTCCAGAATATCACCGGTGCCGGGGTATCTCTCAGCTCTGCCCTCGCGCCGCCCTGGCTCTAACTGGGCAGTACACCACCGAAAACGGAAAGATGCCCCACGTCAATAAAATCATTCAACCAAATGTAAAGATAAAAAGAGATATTTCCACTTGGGTCTTTATTCAAATACTAGGAAAATGAACTGACTCAACACGGCCAGTGTTTCGGTGCCTGTAATGTCCCCTTCTTCGGGAGTGTACAAATAAATTACACAATAAAAGTCCAAGAGAACAAATTAACATTAAAAAAATACACGTTTAACAAGAAACTACGAGTGAGGCATACAACATAAGGATCTATTTAAGGTGAGCCATTTACAAATAAATGCAAACAACAAGAGAGAAAAGAACCAAACCTGTGAAACAAAGAGGAGAGATCTCAAAGATATCACATGATTGGTCATTGGGATCTCTCATTTCACAGGGCTGGACTTTTGCTTCTTTCCTCTTTGACTGTTTGCATTTATTTGTAAATGGCTCACATTAAATAGTTAATAGTTCTCAATTTCCAACATTCGACCAATCACATAACAATCCTTCCCACAATTTCTTCGTGATAACAGTAAAAAAAAGATTTTTTAATGTCTCTAGGGATCTTCAGACCTCCGTGCAATCTAATCTAATCTAATGCTTAACTTTATATATCGAATCATCAATCTAAGAAAGCTCGACTCGGTTTACAACAGTTAAATGAATATATAAAAACCATAAGAATAATAACAAAAATTCAAGAAATTAATTTTCAAAGTGTTTAGCAAATAAAATGGTTTTTAAAGATTTACGAAAAGGTTGAAGCAGACCAGAACTCCTTAGAATGAAAGGAAGATCGTTCCAAAATTGAGAGAGTTTAAAAACCAAAGATTGACTAAAAATCTTGACTCCCTTAATCCCTTTCCTGGAAGGAAGGGAGAGTTTAAATTGTTGGGTACCTCTTGCAAAATGTATTGCAAGTAATATAACTCGCAACAATCTCAATCCTCATTAGTCCAAACAAAATTAATATTTAATATGTAATTAGTTTTGTTTTTTCTTTTACTGATTTATTAATTTCATATTAAACATATGCTACTTAGCTTTTTCTTAGATCTCTCAATTTTCTTAATTTGACAACTCTCCTTGCCGACACATTTCGAGATTCTTTATCAAGGTCGGGAGTGCAAATTCAAAAGATTTACTGGACTATCTATCAACAGCCACCATGGGCAGTAAATCTTTCGAATTTGCATAATAAAACATGATAAAAGCACAAAAAGTACACACAAATTCATAAAACAAACCCCTCCCCCTTAACACCACAAACAGTCAACAACAAAACACACAAAATGCATTAAAACTAAAAGAAAGTAGAGGCAAAATACATTTAACGGCTTTAATAGAAGTAACTGCCAGCAATTGAGCATATCACCTGACCACATAGTCCCCATGCAAGACAATGCATTTGTTGTATGGTCCAACTAGCATCTGCATTCCTGCAGAGAAGTTTTTCGGCTGCTCCCGAAGTCAGGTGAGCGCCTCTTCCATCACTTCATCATACTTTGTCTTTTGCTGTCCGAGTCGCAGTGATGCACCCGTGTTTTGTCGCCGGTGACAATTCTCTCCAGAATACTCGGATCTTCTTCATACCGTCTCAGGAACTGGGTCGCCACCTCCACACCCCGTTGCTTGTGCAGATCAGTAAGCTGTTTGGGAACCCATCGTGCGCAGACTTTCCTGTATCCCAAGTCACCATGCGTTATGGCAAATGCAGATCCATCCATAGCTGATATCCAAATCTGCAGCCAATTGAGACACCATTATCCATTAAGTCTTCTCTAATCAAGGCATCCGCCCTGTCAATGTGCTCTTGTGTGTGCGATGTTGATGGGCGACCAGAACAACTTTCATCGGTTGCACCTGTTCTTCCCGCTTTAAACCTTTCTACCCACTCATAAACCTTTCGTTGATTCATGGTGCCATGTCCACACTGAGTCAATATCCAAGAAAGCGCACTATTGCACGTTGTTCTTCGATGATGCAATCTTGCAATGGAGTGTCCATGTTTCCTACCTCGTGGCTGCCACATGACTAAAGGTCAAGCGCTGCACTGTACGTGGATGAACTATCCAACAGGCAATGTACGAGTGCATATGTTGCATTTCGCTAGCTCTGTTCCAGTTATCACGTAATTTAACAATTGCCTTTAATAGTCTAAATGTGTGCAACTATGTGTCTGTATTGAAAACCATCTCAGAAAACGATAACTCTATATTGTAACACCTTTACAGAAGCTCATGTAGACGGCTCTGAATTGACTCCCCAGTCATTGGTAGCAGTATAGAAACTTCCAATAAACAATTTTTGATTTAACCTCATAGTTTCTTGTTAAACATGTGCTGTATTTCTTATATTAATTTAGTTACCTGGACTTTTATTGTGTAATTTCTTTCATTTATTTGTAGACTCCTGAAGAAGATGCCTTTTAGGCACCGAAATATTGGCTATGTTGAGTCAATTCAATTTTCTAGTATTTGAATAAAAATCCCAGTGGAAACATCTCTTTTCATCCCCACTTTTTATTGACTGATTCACTCTAGGGCAGGGATCTAAAGGTCCCTCCTTGAGGGCCGCAATCCAGTCGGGTTTTCAGGATTTCCCCAATGAATATGCATGAGATCTATGTGCATGCGCTGCTTTCAATGCATATTCATTGGGGAAATCCTGAAAACCCGACTAGATTGCGGCCCTCAAGGAGGGGCTTTGAGATCCCTGCTCTAGGGTTACCAGTCATCTGGGCAAACCCAGATATGTCCTCTTTTTAGAGGACTATCCGGGCTCCCGGACATACTTTCCAAAACCCGGCATTTGTCCGGGTTTTGGAAAGCCCCAACGAGCTCCGACCGCATCTGGAGGGCCTCTGAGCATGCGCAAATGACACCCACCCACACATGCGCCAGGCCCTCCAGACACGGCTGGAGTTCATCTGGAGGAAGCTTTGTGGGGGTGGGGCTGGAGGCAGAACTGGGCGGGGCCAGAGGCAGAACAGGGCGGGGCTGGAGGTGGAACAGGGTGGGGGGGTCATGTGTCCGGGGTTTCTCAGAGAAAAATATGGTAACTCTAACTCACTCTGACTGGGTAGTGCCAGGGTGGCCAGACAGGATATTCAGTTGTACTGTTTGGTTATGTGCACATGAATATCCTGTGGGTACCTAGTCGGCGCAAGTTAACCAGCTAGGAGCCTCCCTCATTTGGTTAACTACCTTTGAATATTGGTCTCAAAAATACAGCAGCCAAATTGATTTATAGGAAAAAAGAAGTACACTTCTCCCTCCGTATTCGCTGTGATAGGGGATTAACAGACCCACAAATAACTTTTTCATATGTTATTCGCTGTTTTCTATTAAAAACCATAGAAACATAGAAAGATGACGGCAGATAAGGGCCATAGCCCATCAAGTCTGCCCACACCATTTACCCACCCTCTTAAGTCTACTGACCCCTAAAGTACAATAATTATACTGTCACTCTACTGACCCGCTCATTCAAGTCCTAGTGACCCTATCCCTTGGCATGACCTCGTAGGGATCCCACATAGGTATCCCATTTGTTCTTGAAGTCTGGGATGCTGCGTGCCTCGACCACCTGTACTGGAAGCTTGTTCCAATGCTCAATCACTCTCTCCGTGAAGAAGTACTTCCTGGCGTCTCCACGAAACTTCCCTCCCTTGAGTTTGAGCGGATGTCCTCTTGTGGTCGAGGGTCCCTTGAGAAGAAAGATATCCTCTTCCACCTCGACCCGTCCCGTGATGTACTTAAAAGTCTCAATCATGTCTCCCCTCTCCCTACGCTCTTCGAGAGTGTAGAGCTGCAATTTGCTCAATCTTTCTTCGTACGGGAGACCCTTTAGCCCCGAGACCAACCTGGTGGCCATCCGCTGAACCGATTCAATTCTGAGCACATCCTTACGGTAATGTGGCCTCCAGAATTGCACACAGTATTCCAGATGAGGTCTCACCATGGCTCTGTACAATGGCATCATGACTTCAGGTTTCCTGTTTCCTGTTGACCATCGTGAATATAGTGAAGCCGCGAATAACATGGTGGGAGACCTGGCCTGTTCCTGAAGGAGAGGCAAAACACGGTGAAGAAAGTGCTGGAAATCGGCAATTTTTCTTCTGCAAATGCTTGGAATCAGCGATTTCTCTATGCATGCTGATGTAAGGGGGGGGGGAGGAGCCAGCAAGCTAAAAACCGTGAATAATCAAAGCCGCGATTGCTGAAACCGCGAATATGGAGGGCGAAGTGTACGATCATGTATCTCCTTTGTTGAAGGCTCTTCATCTTAGAATTCAATTCAAGTGTGCTACCATACGGCCTCTTTTACAAAGCCGCGGGGCATCAGCCCCGAAGCCCTTTAAATCTCTACGGGCTTCGGGGCCGTTAGCGCGGCTTTGTAAAAGAGGCCAATAGTGTTCAAAATTCTGAATGGAATATTTCTGCCTTTGGTTCCTATTTCTTTTAATTCTTTACGAGCTATAAGACTAAGGACCTCTCAACTGCATAAACTTTCTTTCCCTTCAATTAAGGGAATAAAGGCATTAGGTTATGTCTCTCGCTCCTTTACATACATCTTTGCTTCTATTTGGAACGAATTACCAGTTGAGACTAGAAAATATCTGAAGACTTTTCTTTTTCAAAAAAAATGGTTACAATGCTTGAAGAAACGATTACAAACATAAGAATTGACAATGCTGGGTCAGACCAGTAGTCCATCGTGCCCAGCAGTCCGCTCACACGGCGGCCCTCTGGTCAAAGACCAGCGCCCTAACTGAGACTAGCCCTACCTGCGAACGTTCCGGTTCAGCAGGAACTTGTCTAACTTTGTCTTGAATCCCTGGAAGGTGTTTTCCCCTATGACAGACTCCGGAAGAGCGTTCCAGTTTTCTACCACTCTCTGGGTGAAGAAGAACTTCCTTACGTTTGTACGGAATCTATCCCCTTTTAGTTTTAGAGGGTGCCCTCTCGTTCTCCCTACCTTGGAGAGGGTGAACAACCTGTCCTTATCTACTAAGTCTATTCTCTTCAGTACCTTGAATGTTTCGATCATGTCCCCTCTCAATCTCCTCTGTTCGAGAGAGAAGAGGCCCAGTTTCTCTAACCTTTCACTGTACGGCAACTCCTCCAGCCCCTTAACCATCTTAATCGCTCTTCTCTGGACCCTTTCGAGTAGTACCGTGTCCTTTTTCATGTACGGCGACCAGTGCTGGACGCAGTACTCCAGGTGAGGACGCACCATGGCCCGGTACAGCGGCATGATAACCTTCTCCGATCTGTTCGTGATCCCCTTTTTTATCATTCCTAGCATTCTGTTCGCCCTCTTATTGTGTAAACCGAGTTGAGCCTCTGTTGTCTGGAAGATGATCCGGTATATAAACCAAAAGATTGGATTGGATTATTTGCAAGAAGCACAGTCTGAGAAACATTTGATTTCCCAGCAGCTAATAAACAGACATAAAACAAAAGAGAGAAAAGAAAATAGCATGATGCTTTTTTTATCCAGCAGAAAATCTCCATGTGTTATCAGAAAGGCAGTCTGCAGGGCCTTCGATCGTATGGGTTTTCAGTTTCATTCCCCTTTCTCTTTTACAATTCTGAATCTCTCCAGTAACACTCGAGAAATGATGAATACATCAGGAGTTATCATGCGGCAGGGCAAGTGAAACAACACTGCAGCGGGTATCAAAGTCCGGCTGAACCTTTATGGGTCTTTTATCTTAACAGTAACATAGTAACATAGTAACATAGTAGATGACGGCAGATAAAGACCTGAATGGTCCATCCAGTCTGCCCAACCTGATTCAATTTAAATTTTATTTTATTTTATTTTTTCTTCTTAGCTATTTCTGGGCGAGAATCCAAAGCTTTACCCGGTACTATGCTTGGGTTCCAACTGCCGAAATCTCTGTTAAGACTTACTCCAGCCCATCTACACCCTCCCAGCCATTGAAGCCCTCCCCTGCCCATCCTCCACCAAACGGCCAGACACAGACACAGACCGTACAAGTCTGCCCGTACAACAGTGTTGTAAAGAGTTGTTCTGTAACTTTGTTGTAGTTTTATTCTGGTTTCCTCATCGTGTGGTGTCTTCTTCCAGTAGCCCAAGCACACTTCTGAGGTCTTCCAAGCAGGCACGTAGGTAGACCTTAGGTTCTGTGGGTGCTTGAGCCCAAAGGGCCCGATCTGTAAACAGTGATGTCTAATGGCTAGGCACTGTTCAACGTGGTTGTCAATAACCACTACAGAGCTGCCTTTGTCTTCAGGTTTGATAATGTGGTTTAAAAAAAAATTTTGTAAGCTTTTTATGGCAGCTCGTACTGGTGGAGAAAGGTTGTACAGAATTTTCTTTTGTTTGCTGGAAAGCTGTGATTTTACCCCTGTGTCTGAAACTTTCTATGTAAGTGTCTAGTTCTGTGTTTTGTCCAGCCTGTGGGGTAAAATATGTGTTCTTTTGTTTAAAATTGTTTTCCAGTCTGTTGAGAGCCTCTTTGTGGAAGTGTACTTTCAAGTCGAGTTTCCTAAACTATTCTAGGTCTGAGTAGAGTTGAATTTCATTCATTTTGCCTGCAGGGGTGGGGTGTTGGGGATCGAGGTGTGCCGGCAGCAGGAGGAAATGGACATCCCTCCTGTTGATCTTGGATGTAAGTGGGGAGGTGTTGGGGGGTTGTAAGGCAGGAGGGAGTAGGCATTCCTTCTTCAGATTTTGGGGGGTGGGAGACGGCGGATGTTAGGCAGGAGGGACTGAGCATCCCTCCTGCTGATCTTGGGGGGGGAGGGGGGGTCCACTGCTGTAGCTGGCTCAGCTAAGCTTGGTAGGGGTATTTCCCCCCCGATCAGCTGAGCCAACAAGACTCCCTGAAGCCGTGGCTTTGGGGAGTCCTGCCAGCTCAGCTGATCAGGGATTACCATGTTGCGATCAGCTCAGCCGGCTGCGGCATCTACTTTTATGACTGAAATGTAGGCCAAAATTATGCAGGCCTACATTTCAGACATCCGTCACGGCTCTAGGGAGATGCGTAGGGACACTTGCCACTTTTGGGCAAAATCATGCCCACGCCCAACTTAAGTGTGCCTACGTGTCTTCCTAGACCTGCAACAAATGACTACAGGGTAAGCATTTCCTGGCCTGAGCTTTTTCTAAAAACATGTGTCCCAATTGGCTGCCAGATGTTAGTAGGATCCTACTGCCGCCTACAATCGGGATGCCTGTTTGTAGAATCAGCCCCTTTATGCATAGTCCTTCATGGAAAACTAGCAAACTTAAAATTTACTTCTTACTTATTCGGGAGGGGGGAAAGCTCTGAAATTTTACAGCTTAGGGGCTACAATAATCTAGGACTATACAGCTGTCCTGTTTTGTTTTGTTTTAAATCTATATCTAATGTTATCTTCTGTCACCTATATTTGTAGGACAAGAAAGAAAAATAGCTGAGCATTTTGAGTGAAGCCACACGACCTGTGCCTGATGGATACCCACCTGTCTTCTTCCAACAGCAGCTCCTGCCAGGTGGATTCCAATTTTAGATACAGCTTCTTCACCATCACCTACAGCATGATATTCATTTTGGGTTTCATTGCCAACTGCTATGTGCTTTGGGTGTTTACCCGGGTGTACCCCTCCAGGAGGCTGAGTGAGATCAAGATCTTTATGCTGAACCTTACCATGGCAGACCTGCTTTTCCTGGTCACCATGCCACTCTGGATTGTATATTACCATAACCAGGGGGACTGGATCATGCCCAGTTTCCTCTGCAATCTGGCTGGCTGCTTCTTCTTTATCAACACTTATTGTTCGGTGGCATTTCTTGGAGTCATCAGCTACAACCGCTTCCAAGCTGTCACCAGGCCAGTGGAAACTGCCCAATCCACTGCCAGGAAACGTGGTATCCTAATATCTTGTTCTATATGGCTTATCATTGTCAGTAGTGCCTCCTATTTCCTCTTTGACAGTGGCACAAATATGAAAGTGAGTGAAATGGGCAACGTCACCCGATGTTTTGAGGACTACAGCAGCACAAGTAACACTTTGCTGGTTGCTATCCACTTCCTGTTGATTGGGGTTTTCTTCATCATCTTTCTGATTATTCTGGTGTGCAACCTGATCATTATCAGGACGCTGCTGTCCCAACCTGCGAACGTCAGGCAGAGTACCAGTGTGAAGCATCGGGCACTCTGGATGGTCTGTGCGGTCCTGGCAGTCTTCATCGTCTGCTTTGTTCCTCACCACATGATCCATGGACCCTGGACTCTGACGGTCCTGGAAATATGGCAGAAGGATAACTGTGCCTTGCGTCAACGTCTGAATGATGCCCATCAGGTGACTCTATGTCTTATGAGTACCAACTGCATGCTGGACCCCATCATATACTGTTTTCTTACCAAAAAGTTCCGGCGACATCTTATGGAGCACATCAAGAGTATGGGTGGTAGCCGAAAGTGTTCCCGGCAAACCACAGAAACAGGCCTGGAAGCTGGTATGGTGCCCCTTAACGAGCTTGCTGTAGACTCCATTAGAAAGTAAAAGTGCGAGCATACGTTTTCCTGAAGTATGGATCCTGGAAGGACTCCCTTCTCCGTTAGTATCAGTGTTGTAACAGCCCCATGCCAAACTGAGCCCACTTACTTGAATCTCCACTGTTTCTTGCCCCCTCTCAGTTTATTAAATTAATATTATGCAGCAATCAGAGCTATGGAAGACATGTTGCTCCAAAAACGGTGCTGAAGGATGCTTGCAGAATATAATGACTATGTTTCGTATGGGGAAATGGTGCACTTAAGTAAGCGGGGAAAAAGGTCCTCAAATCGATGCCTCTTCCTGGTTGTTTCTATTTAGGTTTTTGAGGGCCAATGACGTGGGTTCCAGAATGTGACTGCAAGTTGCAACCAATAGCAGCAATGGTAGCTACTTCCAAGAGAAAATGCAGCTGCCCCACCTTATTCCTTATAAAAATAGAGGATCTCTAATTAGAAAATGAAGGATGTAAATTAAAGAACTAAGGACGGTATTGGACAGACCTACATGGCCTGTGTCCCTTATAAGGTGATTCGGTGTAGGATGGGCTGGGGTGGGCATCAATGGGAACTCCACTAATTTGGAACATGAGGATGTTACTGGCCAGACTTTATGGTAGATATAATATAAACAACGGGATGGTTGGATAGGTTGGAGTGAGCTTAGATGACAACTTCAGCAGTTGGAACCTAGGACAATACCGATTTTATAGTCTATGGCCCAGAAATATCAAAGAAGGGACAAGTTACAATTTAATCATGTACTGTATTTTTAAATGGGTATAACTTATGGGCAGACTGGATGGACCGTTCAGGTCTTTATCTGCCGTCATTTACTATGTTACTATGTTTGTACAGAGCAACACAATGTGGAATATACAGATTTTCTACAGAAGGCAAAGAGGAAGTTAAGCTGGGGGTGGGGATAAGTGACTTGCTAAGAGGAACCAGTCAGTGGAGGACTGGGAACAGGTGCTTGTTGGTCACCTATTGGACCCTTTAAAGATGTGCAGGATTAAACTGTGTTAGCACGAAGGGGGTATGATTGGGATTGGACACAGAGAAATGAGTAACGTCAGCATTTCTTTTTCGAGGCGCGCAGGGTCAGAAATATACAAAGAAGGCTTCAGATTATTTTGATGTTATGAACTGCTGTGGTTTGGGGGACATAAAGGGCTCCTTTTAACGAAGCCGCATTAGCGGTTTAACGCACGTAATAGCACGCGCTAAATTGCCGGCCGCGCTAGACACTAATGCCAGCATTCAGCTGGCGTTAGTTCTAGCCGCGTAGCGCGGGCTTAGCGAGCGCTAAAAAGCTGCGTGCGCTAAAACTGCTAATGCGGCTTCGTAAAAGGAGCCCAAAGTGCGCAAGACATAAGCCTGCTGAAAGAGTCATCTGAAGCCAGCAGGGGAAAAAATGGTTAGCAATGACTAGAAAGAAATTATAGTCTGGTTGGCCAAATACCGGCAACCACCTAGGGCTCAGAAAAATGATACAAGCATAAAACTTAGACACTCAGGCTATTTGTACAGTGGTTCTATTTCTTTTTTTTTTAGCTGCAAAAGTGCTATACTCTTTATCTTTTTATGCGAAAGCTTTTGTTATGTTTTCCTCCCTGTTAGAAGCCTGCAGGAAATTAAAGATGGTTCTATTTGGTATAAACAAGCTGGCTGGTAGAAGTGGCCTAACGGCAGACTGAGAAAAAGAAACATTAAGGGTAACTCTAGAAGTTTGTGTGAGGGTAATTCTTATATAGGCTTTATTAAAAGTTCAATCCAAAAAATCCGCGAAAAGAGTATTCTAGGACCCAAACTGTTGGGGACTTTGGACCCTACACGGTCCGTGTTTCGGCAAAACTGTCTTCCTCAGGGGTCCCTAAAGGTCCTGGCTCAGAAACTCGTGGATCAGAGGCTAAAAAGCGACTCTTTGCAAAACTCTGCGCAGTCGAGAAGTTCTCAATAGCGGGAGAAGCCTCAACTGCGCAGAGTTTTGCAAAGAGTCGCTTTTAGGCTCTGATCCACGAGTTTCTGAGCCTGGACCTTTAGGGACCCCTGAGGAAGATAGTTTTGTCGAAACACAGACCATGTATGGTCCAAAGTCCCCAATGGTTTGGGTCCTAGATACTCTTTTCGTGGATTTTAGATTGAACTTTTAATAAAGCCTTCATCTTGACCATCTTCTCCACAGTGTCTTTGGTTTTATCAGATTTTTATTTCTGTGGCGCACTTAGGGTCAACCTTTTGGTTGTAATTCTTCTATAGGCCATATAGCCTGTGCATACCAGTTACCCCAGTTTTCTAAGGGAAAGGATGTGCTTAGGTCTCGTTTGAAAATCACCTCTGAACGCTTACACCTTCTGTTTCATATGTACCAGTTTCTCTGCTCATTTTTTTCACAAGCACATACGGAGCCCCATTTGAGACAGAATGTAGAAATCAGAAGTGACACTCCATCTCCGGACATGCAAAATTCTCGTAGCATTTTAAAACTGGATGCGCCGACATAGAGCCTTGGGCTGAAATACAAGCGAAATGCAACAGTACAGGAGTAAGGGGGTAATGGGGGTAAGGGTAGGATTATCAGATTTTGCATTTGTGAAAAGAGGACACATGGCCCCCGCCTTGTTCCACCCCTAGGCCCGCCCCCCCATGCGCAGATGTGACGTGACGATGTCCCGCGTGTGTGCGCATGCGTGTGACGTCACCATGTCGCATGCGCAGATGCGCTCCTGACTCGGGCCCCCCGATCCCAACAGCTTTTTCAAAACCCGGAAGCTACAATGTTGCAACAGTTGCCGGTTCTTTATGCTCTGAGAAGTCTTTAAGGCCAGTTTCATCGACACAGGCCGTGGTTACTTGTTGTAATCACATAAATATAAAAATAATTCACCAAAAAATGTTACCAGCCAGTGGTGGGACTTCCTAAAGGAAATTAGCATTTGAAAAGAGCGGCTAGAAATCAGAATTGATTTCCGTCTCATGAAAGTTATTCGTGAGGCTTTTTCTCCACTTTTTTTCAAATGCTCATTTCCTGTGGAAGTCCCACCACTGGCTGGAAACATTTTTTGTGAATTATTTTTATATTTAGTTCTTAAAATATTATCACCCTGCGTGGCTCAAATACACACTGTACTAAATTATATAGTATATACCACTCTGTATAGGAGGTGTATCAACAGTATTCTGTATAGTGACTATTAATTATTCAGGAAAAGGCCTCAGAATTGGAGCCTACGCACAATTTTAACACAGACCGAACAGTCAGCGTAGTGTTTTCTGCTCCATGCTCCAGTCATTGGCCAAAAAACCTGAAAATTATACTGAATTCTTCCTTAATACCTTACTAATTCTAGCTTGTTATTAAATTTTTATTTAAAATTTTTAAATAACTTAGTTTTAAAATCTGTCTTATAAATTACTGTGTGTGAATACATTACTTCCTTGGTTAGAAAAATAATTGACAGCTGAAACACTTATCTCAACATTTTCCGTTATTAGTCAGTTGTCTAATGTCTGTATAATGCCTTATGTGGTGCCTATAAGGTGCCGACGCGGCCAGCGTTTCGTGAATTTTATTCTTAGTTCACTGCTTCAGGGCCAGTGGCAGAAACATCAAAGCATAGGATAGGAGAACATCAACATCAATGCAGTTGATAGGAGAACAATGCTTTGATGTTTCTGCCACAGGCCCTGAAACCTCTGTGGGGGAAGAGGTGGGGGAGGGGGGGGCAGACTGTACTGGGCACTGGCTTGGTGGGGGCGCTGGAATCTCTTCCCCCATGCCATGCTCGTGCCCTCCCTTCCCTGCCCCTCGAATCTCTTTAAATCTTCACCAGCGCATGCAACTACTCTGGCCTGCTGCTCACATCCCCCCGGCTCCCTCTGAAATCACTTCCAGGTCACGGGGCCAGGAAGTGACGTCAGAGGGAAAGGCAACGCCAACGCCAGCAGCAGGCCGGAGAAGCTGCCGGTGCTGGCGAAGATTTAAAGATACAGGGGTAGGAAGGGAGAGCATGAGTGTGGCTTGGGGAACATGGAAGGAACAGGGGGGGGCGCGGAGAGGAAGGCACTGTACTGGGTGCCTCCTACCCTTGCTATGCCACTGTTTAGCAGTATGAGAGGGGGGAGAGGGCAGAATTTTCAAACAGCTTAGCCATGTCAGGTGCTTTAAAAACTGCCCCCCCCCCCCATGTAAATTGGGGAAAATTGTTACTTAAATTGTTGCCTACTTGAATTTCTGCTTTACTGTGCCTTAGATTTTTCACACCACTTTTAAATGTTTGACCTTGCACTTGGAATTATATTTAATTTATTTTCACAGAATTTGTGTACATGTGAATCATTGTTCAGCAGTTTCTTGTCTAGGGCAAGCTCTCTTTCAGTTAAAATCTGTGAAATGTTGCATATATTGTGTTTTGGTTTTTTTTTTTACACATATTTTAGAGACGGCTTGAGTACCTGAATAAATTAATGTAAACCTTTCTGAGCTCCTCTTGGAGAAAGGTATAGAAAACTGAATGAATGAATAAAAAAAATAAATGCTTTCTGGTTTTCTACTCTGCAATTGTCCATGAATAAAGAAACCGAGTCTCAGCTCACCAGAGTTTCGCATCCTGGTTTTCTTTAGAATCCTGGTTTATAGCTGAACCTGTGGATTTCAACAGTTCTTCATGCAACACTTATTCTGTCTTTATAGAACTCAGCTCAGATCTGCAGTTCCCAGATGACTTTTCTGGGTGACATGGTACCCCCCCAGGCTGCTCGAGGGAAGCAGTGCCTCTCTTATGCCAACAGGGATAACGGTAGCAGCTGAGTTCACCTTCCCTCCTTCCTTGGAGCTTGAGTGTTAGAGCATGGTTGGAGCAGCCATGAGCTCCCCAGGTCCCCATGGGGCATGATTCAGACTCAAATCAAGAGTTTATTTTCATCTATGCCGTTCAAGAAGGCCTGTTAGCAGTTTGTCCATCTGCTATTACAGGGCAGTCGAACGTGACCCAAGAAGTTTCTTTTCATATTCTTTTTTTTTTTTTTTTAAATTTCTTAATTTAATTTTAAATTGAAATATAACATGTTCATGCATTAGGTAATAGAAATTAGAGAATGACACAGTGACTAAATTCATCACCGTTCCTGTCCCCGTGGATAACCGCGGGAAACCATCTTCATGTCATTCTTTAAGGAGAGAGAGAAGAATCAGAGTATGAATGGCCACAACTACTGACCCGCAAGCTTTGCTTTGAATAATGCTGGTGTAGAAGGACTGAGGTTGAAACAGACACTACAGAATGACAGTCTCTGGTATCCAGAGCAGATATTGTGATCTCATAATGCCTCATTCCACCAGTGCCTAAGAGCCAATCACATCAGTGATGTCACAATGGCTTCATTATCCTTGGCTCACATAAGAATCAGAGTATGAATGGCCACAACCACTGACCCGCAAGCTTTGCTTTGAAGAATGCTGGTGTAGAAGGACTGAGGTTGAAACAGACACTACAGAATGACAGTCTCTGGTATCCAGAGCAGATATTGTGATCTCATAATGCCTCATTCCACCAGTGCCTAAGAGCCAATCACATCAGTGATGTCACAATGGCTTCATTATCCTTGGCTCACATAAGAATCAGAGTATGAATGGCCACAACCACTGACCCGCAAGCTTTGCTTTGAAGAATGCTGGTGTAGAAGGACTGAGGTTGAAACAGACACTACAGAATGACAGTCTCTGGTATCCAGAGCAGATATTGTGATGTCATAATGCCTCATTCCACCAGTGCCTAAGAGCCAATCACATCAGTGATGTCACAATGGCTTCATTATCCTTGGCTCACTTAAGAATCAGAGTATGAATGGCCACAACCACTGACCCACAAGCTTTGCTTTGAAGAATGCTGGTGTAGAAGGACTGAGGCTGAAATAGACCCTAAAAAATGACATGGGATTATTTCCCGCGGTTATCCGCGGGGACGGGAACGGTGATGAATTTTGTCACCGTGTCATTCTCTAATAGAAATCAATATGCCACATCAAAGATCTGCCACATCTCTGCTAAGCTGTATCCTCTAGTCCAGAGGGTGAGAGCCTGCTTTAATCTAATTACTGCCTCTAGAACTGAACCGATCTCTCAGATCTCTCTGTGTAGAGCCTCTCTTCTGTCTTGGACACGGGAGTGTCACTGCCTCACCAACCAGCTGACCGCCATTTACATCAGGCAGCTGGGCTTTAAATTTGAATCGTGCTAACGGCGTGCAGCCGTTTAGGCGTGCCATCGAAGGCGCACATCACAGGCATGCACACCTTAGTTTGCACCTGTGTGAAGCGACTTGATGAAGCGACTTGGGACACCTTAGTACATTAGCACTGAGAGACCCTAAATAGTTTCCAGCGGGAAGTACTAGCTGGTCCATTCAAAATGCTTCCATTAAGCTTATAACCCAATCCCGAAAGTTTGACCACGTAACACCGCTTCTTAAAAATGCACACTGGCTTCCAGTTATCCATCAAATTACATATAAGCTTTGTTTACTGACTTTCAAATCTCTCTGTAATAAAACTCCAGCATTTATATACAAATTATTAATTCCATACTCTCCAAATACAGTTTTGAGATCCAATGAACAGAATTTATTGACTATTCCCTCGCTGAAGGTTATCAATACAAGACGGCAGTTTATTTTTTTCGGTTACCGCACCACAGACTTGGAATGCCCTCCCAATGTTTTTAAGGGAAGAACAGGAACTTGGAAAATTTAAAAGTAATTTAAAAACATTTCTCTTCAAAGATGCCTTTGAAAATTAATTTTAATACTCCATATGCCCTAACTAATTTTATCTTATAAAATTTTAATTGTTATTTTGTTTACCTTCTGTATCTTTCCTATTATTGTTTCTACTTTACTATGTTGATTTGTATTTCACTTCCCTATTTACCCAATGTTATGAGTATGTTAAGTTAAATTTCGATCCCTTGTCAGTATATAAATTTTGTTTTGTATTGTATTGTTTCCCATCAAATATGTAATTTTAAACTGTTCATCGCTTAGAAGTATGATTAAGCGATTAATCAAAAAACCATTAAACTTGAAACTTGATCGGTTACATCTTGGGAGAAGAGCTCACTCCCCTTCTGCCTCACTTCAACGCTGGGACATTTTAAATCCTGCATTTATCGACACAACATGCTATCGCTTTGCTACCCATGAGAAGCAGCGATATAAGACTGATAAGTATTGTGTACTCAATTTTAAATTATTGTCATTTTTCACTTATTTCTTCCTGGGGCGCTGAGCCATGGCATGGTTATAACAAAGGTTAGATAAAGAAAAGCTTCATACAATACAAAGTTTAAGTGGCTATAATTCCCCTATAAACCCACAATATTGGGGAGAGAGATTTCAGGTAAGGAGGCATCTCCCGAGAGATCAAACATATAAAAAACTACAAAATACTAAAATAAAAAAAGCGTCTCAAACTACTTGTCTCATTATTTCCATTATTTCACATTAAATAACATTATCCATTTTCTTCCCTCGTATCCTTAATCCGGACCTGTACTTTACACTTATTTTCAAGAAAAGCCTTTAGTTGTTTGGGGTCATAGAAAAGATATCTATTAGATTCAAAAATAATTAAACATTTGCAAGGGAAACGCAAGAAGAAATGTGCCCCCAGGGCCATTACTTGGGGGCGCAGAAACAAAAATTGATTCCTTTTCTCCTGTGTATCTACACAGACATCAGGAAAAAACCACACTTTCTCACCCACAAACAATTTATCAACATTACGAAAATACATCCTCATTACCCAGTCTTTATCAGACTCAAAAACAAATGACACTATGGGCTCCTTTTATCAAGGACATTTCATCACGCGCTAACCTCCACGGCAAGCCAAAATACTAATGCCTCGTCAATGGAGGCATTAGAGACTAGCACGGCAGGCTGTTTAATGCGCGGTATTCCGTGCATTAAACCCCTACCGTGCCTTGATAAAAGGACCCCTAGGAGTGTAGATTTTTTTTTTTTTTTGTAAATCTTTATTAGTTTTCAATTATTAACAGTGCAATACAGTGAATTTAAACAACAAACATTTTCACCCCCTCCTCCTCTTACACACTCCTCTTCTAAAGATGTTTCTAATAATTGCGTCACATTTAAACTGTCCATTGGAGGTTCTTCTTGGACAAGAGCCTGACGTTTTTTCCCCTGAAATAGGTATGGGAGAGCGGAGGCACAGCTTCTTTGGGGACCCCTAGAATCTCCACTAGATATTTCTTAAACGATTTGAGGGGGGCTAAATTCTTTGACCGAGGAAAGCCGACAAACCGCAGGTTTAACCTGCGAGTATAGTCCTCCATTTTCTCCGTTTTATTCCTCACTCTCGCCAGGCCTTGAGCATAAGTCAAGGAATTACTTTTAATTTCACCCGGATCTTTTTATGTGCCTCCTCCATTTTCCTCTCCAGTTCCGCATTTCTTATTTCCTGGGCAGTGATTCGTGTTTCAGACATTTGTAGGGAAGTTTCAACCATAACTTTATTTCCCATCACAATTTTTTCCAAGCGGGCCACAGCGTCCCAGACAGAGTCTAAAGTGACATGTGCTGGTCTAACCAAAGGGGTAGCAGAAAGCTCACCACCATTCTGGAGCTATCTAAACTAAAGGTTGACAAAATAAAGGGGCTGGATGGTGTACATCCGAGGGTGCTGAAGGAATTTAGGGAAATTCTGGTGGCTCCACTGACTGACCTTTTCAATGCTTCTCTAGAGTTGGGAGTGGTACTGGAGAAGGGCAGATGTGGTCTCTCTACACAAAAGTTGAAGTAAAGAAAAAGTAGGGAATTATAGGCCGGTAAGTCTGACTTCTGTGGTAAGCAAATTAATGGAAATGCTTTTAAAACAGAGAATGGTCAAGTTTCTGGAATCTGGTGAATTACAGGACCGGAGGCAACATGGATTCACTAGAGGTAGGTCTTGTCTGATCAATTTCTTTGACTGGGTGACCAGAGAATTGGACAGAGGGAGTGCACTAGATGTTGTGTATTTAAGTTTTAGCAAAGCCTTTGACAGTATTCCACACAGACATCTAATAAATAAACTGAGTGCCTTCGGGATGGGCCCCAAAATGACGGGCTGCGTCAGGCACTGGTGAGTGGAAGATGAGAGAGGGTTGTGGTAAATGGAGATTGCTTTGAGGAACTGGATGTTACCAGTGGTGTGCCTCAAGTTTCTGTTCTTGGGCCTGTTCTTTTTAATATTTTTATAAGCAATATTGCTGAAGGGCTCTCAGGTAAGATTTGCCTTTTGGCGGATGATACCAAAATCTGCAGTAGAGTAGACACCCCAGATGGTGTGAATAACATGAAGAAAGACCTGGCGAAGCTTGAAGAATGGTCTGAAATTTGGCAGCTAAAATTTAATGCTAAAAAATGCAAGGTCATGAATTTGGGCTGCAAAAACTCAAGGGAACAGTACAGTTTAGGGGGTGATGAACTTAAGTACACAACAGAAGAGCGGGACTTGGGTGTGATTGTATATGATGATCTTAAGGTGGCCGAACAGGTTGAAAAGGTGATGGCGAAAGCTAGAATGATGCTAGGGTGCATAGGGAGAGGTATGGCCAGTAGGAAAAAGGAGGCATTGATGCCCCTGTATAAGACTCTGGTGAGACATCATTTAGAACATTGTGTGCAATTCTGGAGGCCACACCTTCAAAAAGATAGAAAAAGGATGGAGTCGGTCCAGAGGAAGGCTACTGAAATGGTGTGTGATCTTCATCATAAGGCGTATGGGGACAGACTTAAAGATCTAAATCTGTATACTTTGGAGGAAAAGCGGGAGAGGAGAGATATGATAGAGACGTTTAAATACCTACGTGGCATAAATGCACATGAGTTGTCTCATTTGAAAGGAAGCTCTGGAATGAGAGGGCATAGGATGAAGTTAAGAGGTAACAGGCTCAGGCGTAATCTAAGGAAATACTTTTTTTTACAGAAAGGGTGGTAGATGCGTAGAACAGTCTCCCAGAAGAGGTAGTGGAGACAGGGACTGTGTCAGAATTCAAGAAAGCGTGGGATAGGCATGCGGGATCTCTTAGAGAGAGGAAGAAATAATGGTTACTGCAGATGAGCAGATTGGATGGGTCATTTAGCCTTTATCTGCCATCATGTTTCTGTTTCTATAAAATTTAGTGATGAATAAATATTTTCCACTTCTGCTTCCCTGACAAACTTCTCCTTTTCTCCTGGAGGGGCACAGTCGCCGACGAGAGAAACATTGTGAAAAGATAGGACAAAAATGTCCACGAAGAAAGATGAAATTGTGGCTTGGACATGTCCTGTCTTAAAAATCCCCGAATCATCCTTTGACCGGAGCACTTGCTATGACAGATGTATACGGGAACCACAAACAGCAAACCCGCAGGGCACAGCACAGTGAAAGCACAACAAGGCGGTTTCAACATAACCATTGAGAGCCCAAAATGTGTTTATCTTTTTTTTTTATCTCTTCCTTTAGTCTCTGCAAGCATTCAATCTTCTTACCAATCTGAAATAGTGTGGGTAAGAAGGATAAGCTGATTGAGAGACACAAAATCCGTTCTTCTCTAACTTGTGAAGAGGTTTGGACCACTCCAAACCCTTCCAAAACTCCGTTCTGTGGAATGTGGTAATTTCTTGTTCCACCTGTTAAACACTTGCGTTTGCAGGTGTCGAGGGCAGGTATGTTTTCGTGCAGAGGCCCGTAGGCATGGAATGAGATCCCTCTATACATCCAGGAGCAGGGAAATTTGCACAATTTTAAGAAATTGCTGAAAAAGTATTTGTTTTGTAAGACGAAATATGGGAACTGAAGCTTTAATTATAATTGTAGGCGCCGGTCGCTGAAATGTTTTGTTTGTTTGATTTGTATTGTATGTGATGTGACAATATTATGTAAGTACTTTTTGGAACCCGCTTTGTTTAAAGCAGGGTATAAGCCTATAAACTATAAAACTAAGCTGGGGTCACTTTTATGGGAAAAGTTGAATCCAAGGGGTGGTCTATAGATACGGTTGCCAGGTTTTACGATCGTAAAATCTGGATATCCCACATCCGCCCCCGGACCTGCCCATCTCCGCCCCAGTCCCGCCCTAGCTCGGCCTCACCACTGCCTGCTTTGGTCGGGCAGGAGGCAATCCGCGCATGTGTGGATACCACACGATGATGTCATATGCACGCACACATGTCCTCATCCCGTGGCATTCGCGCATGCATGGATTGCCTCCTTCCCGACCCGATTGAGAGGAGGCTTTTCAAATTCCGGACAAAGTGCCGATCTCTATTAAGTAAAGTGGGGGGTTTCCCCCCACGCCCCCCCCGTCAGAGCCGTAAAAACAGTACTTTTCTGCGGCGCGCGCCTCTGCGCTGCGCTCAATTGCCCCCGTCGGAGCCGTAAAAACAGTACTTTTCTGCGGCGCGTGCCTCCGCGCTGCGCTCAATTGTCTGCACGCGCCTTTGTCCTGGCGCGCTTTTGACCTGACACCCTTTCCTCTCCCCCCCCCACCTCCGCTGTTGCTCTCCCCCCACCCGTATGCCTTCCCTGGACCTACCTTAGAAGCCTTGTTGCTACTGTTTGGGTTTTTGTCAGGTACATGTGACTTGGATTAGCCAATGCGGAAACAGGATACTGGGCTGGATGAATTGGTCTGATCCAGTATGGCTGCTCTTATGTTAGGTTCTTATTGGTGGTCTAGCGGTCTTGGGGCAGGAGAAATCCCCAGTCACACCTGCTCATGCTGGCTCCACAGTCAAATGGCTCTTGTGACTTCCTGCAGCAGCCTCGTGAGACTGGGAGATCACAGCAGCCATTTTGAGATTAGAGCTGGCATGCCCTGGGCAGGAGTGACTGGAGATCACCAAGTCTAATTGGCTAATAATTATTTATAGAGTTTTCTTCTAGAAACTTATTCAGACCTTTTTTAAAAGCAGCTGTATTACAAGCCTTGCCCATACTCTCTACCAACAAATTCCACAGCTTAATATTGTGCATTATCAACGTAAAACAGGAAACAAGTACTTTTATTCTTGGCAGAGTTATTACTTCACTGTAAGTCTTAGTCAGCATGACAGTGACAAAAACATGACGCAGGGTTATCAGATTTCCCATTCTATCCCACCCCCACCCCATTCTGTCCTGGCCCCGCCCCCGCATGAACCTCAAGTCTCCTTCTTCGAACTCGGGGGTCGCGTCTGGAGGGCCTTTGCCCATGTGCGGATGTTGGCACGGTGACATCCCGTGCATGAGAGGAGGCCTTCCAGACGTGATCCCAAGTTTTGGGCCTTCCAAATCTCAGACAAACTGTTGGGTTTTGGAAATCCCTTTGGGCACCCGGACAGTCCTCTAAGAAGAGGACATGTCCGGGTTTTCCCGGACATCTGGTAACCTCAACATGACACCTTCTTTGAATTAGTATACAAAGCCTGGATGCAGGGCCGGATTTTCCTATAGGCTAACTAGGCTTCAGCCTAGGGCCTCAAGATCCGTGTCACATTTTTTATAAAGGTTAGTACCAATAACAACATGTTTCATTTAACATATTGATAAATATCACAGTAATGATGTATTTTATTATCTCTCATGTAATTTACAAACTTAAAAATGGGAGGTGAAAGGGCCTCATAAGTGGAATAGCCTAGGGCCTCTTTTCATCCAAATCCGGCACTGCCTGGATGTCTCTAACTGGAGAAGAACTGGACCTAGTCAATACAAAGATTTAGGCCATTAGCTTAGAAACATTTCTACGTGTTGCCACTGTGGCATTTACATGTGTTTCTCGCATACTTGTGTACATGCCAGTTTCAGAGACCCTCTGTTTACACAGGAAGAGCCACACTGTGCAGAGATTTCAAGGGGGCATTAATTTATTTATAACCTGTACAATGTGACAGTTCTTGTTGGGGGATATATTGGTCCAGATTCTGTAAACAGCGCCTCTATCGGGCGGCAGCTATAAAAACGGCGCCATCTCCACGTTGACCAGCGTAGGCGCTGTTGACAGAATCAAAGCTACAGAAAAACTAAGATGCCGGTAATGTAGGCCAGGGGTTTAAAAGGCCTACATTACAGGAGCCTAGATTGGACAGAAAATCACGCTTAATGGTGCTTAAGGTCATCTCCACCCCTAACCACCCCTACTTTGACCTTAGGCGTCATGCGTAGATGTGATTCTGATGCTTACCTTCGTAAGCACCTACTAATAGTCTTTTTACAGTGTTGTCAATTAGCACGCTGATTAAAACCAATTAAGGCAATTAAGTTAGATGCCTTAGGACGCCTACCACTGCCTAACTTAAGGTGCCATCTGTAGAATCCAGGCCATTATGCATACACAGTATATAAGAACAAACAAAGCAAATGACATCAGAGTACAATAAGTCTTCTCATACAAGAGACTTTCGGTCAATCATACCCTTGAATGCATGCAAAAAACAGAAAAGTTTTTATAGCCTTCTTAAAAGCATTCATGCTCTTAAGTCCATTCAGCTCAGAGACCAGAGATATAAAATATAGCATCTCTATACTTATCAAGCCTTACATCATGATTGATGGAACAAAAGGATATAGCGGAATTAGAAAAGATACAGAGAAGGGCGACAAAAATGATAAAAAGGATGGGACGACTTCCCTATGAGGAAAGGCTAAAGTGGTTAGGGCTCTTCAGCTTGGAGAAGAGACAGCTCAGGGGTGATATGATAGAGAATTTTAGTACATCTAGGTATTCCTTTGAAATACTAGGAACATATTTAGTTCTATATTTCTCCATCCAAACTGCAAAAATTCACTTCCTGTTTCTCACAGGTTCTGCCACAAGGATCACTTCCTTCTTCCCCCCAGCACTGCAACAAAGATTCCGTTCCGCCTTCCTCTTCTCTACTTCAGTTCTTATTATCCCCATCCTATTCCCACCGTTGCCATCAGAAATCACTATCTGTCTTCCATCCTTCCACCAGAATTCCCGGATAGAGCCAGAATATCTGAGGCAGATTGGGTAAGCGCTGATTTTGCTCTTCAGCAGTGTTTCCCAAGTCGGTTCTGAAGTAGCCCCTTGCCCATCAGGTTTTCAGGACATCCGCAAAGAAAATGCACGAAATTAATTTGCATATGCTGAGTCCATCGTAAGCAAATCTCTATAATGCATATTCATTCTGGATATCCTGAAAACCTGACTGGCAAGGGTGAACTCTAGGACTGACTTGAGAAACACTGGTCTACAGTGTTCATAGCTGCGATTTTGGACATTAAGACGACAAAGTTCACGGAAGTAAAAAGACAAAACCAAGATTGGTTTAGTCTGGCCCTGATGGCTTAGGCCCACCAACAGCAACTGTTGAATAAGAACATAAGCACATAAGAACAGCCATACTGGGTCAGACCTATGGTCTAGCCCAGTTTCCATCAGTAGCCCATCCAGGTCACAAGTACCTGGCAGAAACCCAGAGAGCAGCAACATTCCAAGCTGCCAATCCAGGGCAATCAATGGCTTCCCCCATTTCTGTTTCATTAGCAGACTATGGACTTTTCCTCCAAGAACTTATCTAAACCCAGCTACTCTAACCACTGTATCTACATCTTCTGGCATGAGTTCCAGAGCTTAACTATTCTTTGAGTAAAAAAAAAAAAGAAAAATTCCTCCTATTTGTTTTAAAAGTGTTTCCATGTCATTTTATTGAGCATCCCCTGGTTTTTGTACGGAGACTTCAGTAGTTGGAACCTAAGAACAATACTGGGCAGAGTTTTGGATTCTTGCCCAGAAATAGCTAAGAAGAAAAAAAAAAAAAACCAACAAATTTTTAGATTGAATCAGGTTGGGCAGACTGGATGGACCATTCGGGTCTTTATCTGCCGTCATCCTCCCATCCAGCCCGAACCTTCCATCCAGCCCGAAACTCCAAACTCCCATCCAATCTAACTACACTCCCAACACGTCCCTCCTCCTACCTTTGCAACCCACCCTCTTCTCACACTCTCCCACTAAACCAATGCTGTAATCTCCCTGTTCCCTGACTACACCACATTCTCTGGCAACAAATTTGTTGTGTGAAGAAATATTTTCTCTGGTTTGTTTTAAATCTACTACTTAGTAACTTCATGGGTAACTAGAAAGCTGGACCAGGGAGAGTCCCTGGACGTCGTGTACTTGGACTTCAGTAAAGCTTTTGACAGTGTCCCCCACCGTAGATTATTGAACAAAATGAAATCAATGGGATAAGTGCAACACTAACTCAATGGGTCAATGACTGGCTAAGTGGTAGACTTCAGAGAGTGTTGGTTAATGGTGCCCTCTACAAAACGTCGAGGGTGACCAGTGGAGTGCCGCAGGGTTCGGTCCTGGGACCGATCCTTTTCAATATATTCATAGAAGACCTGACGCAGGGGCTTCAGGGTAAGATAGCATTGTTTGCCGCCGCCGCCAAACTATGTAACACTGTAAGTAAGAATGATTTGTCCGACAGCATGAAGCAAGATCTGCTGTTACTGGAACATTGGTCCACGACCTGGCAGCTGGGCTTCAACGCGAAAAAATGCAAGATCATGCACCTTGGCAACAATAATCCATGCAGAACATACACACTGAACGGCGAGACCTTGGCTAGGATGGCAGCAGAGCGGGACTTAGAGGTGATCATTAGTAGGGACATGAAAACAGCCATCCAAGTGGAAAAGGCTACATCCAAGGCTAGACAAATGCTGGGTTGTATCCGTAGAAGCTTTATTAGCAGGAAGCCGGAGGTCATAATGCCATTGTACAGAACCATGGTGAGACCTCATCTGGAGTACTGTGTGCAATTCTGGAGGCCACACTACCGTAACGACGTACTGAGAGTTGAGTCGGTTCAGCGCATGGCCACTAGGATGATCTTGGGGCTTAAGGATTTCTCATACGAGGACAGGCTGCACAGATTGCGGCTATACTCTCTCGAACAGCGTAGGGAGAGGGGAGACATGATTGAGACATTTAAGTACATCACTGGCCGCATAGAGGTGGAAGACAACATTTTCTCTTTCAAGGGTCCGTCGGCCACAAGAGGACATCCGCTAAGAATCAGGGGTGGGAAATTTCATGGGGATACCAGGAAGTACTTCTTTACAGAAAGAGTGGTAGACCATTGGAACAAACTCCCAGAGCAAGTGATCGTGGCCAGCAGCATACAAGATTTTAAGAAAAAATGGGATGCCCACGTCGGATCTTTACGAGGGCAGTGTAGAAATGATGCCACCTGTGAGCGACCCCTTAGGGGGTTGTTTGGGGAGGGTTAATGGAGTGGGCAGACTCGATGGGCTATGGCCCTTTTCTGCCGTCATCTTTCTATGTTTCTATGTCCCATACTCCTAGTATTTTTGGAAAGAGTGAACAAATGATTCACGTCTACCCTTTCCACTCCACTCATTATTTTATAGACCTCTATCATATCACCCCTGAGCCGTTTCTTCTTCAAGCTGAAGAGACCTAGCCGCTTTAGCCTCTCCTCATAGGGAAGTTGACCCATCCCTTTTATAGTTTTTGTCGTCCTTCTCTGTACCTTTTCTAATTCCACTGTATCTTTTTTGAGATACTTTCAATGTGCCATTTGTTATTCCTAAAAGATTTAAAATATGGTTTTGATTTTATTTGAGAAGTACTGGGCCACAGAGTTTGAAGAAGGTAAAACTACATTTGGGGAATTCAACACAGTGTAGCCAGTTAGTTTTGTTAGGATTTTAAACATTTTTCTTAAGTTTGGGTTATCCTCTCCAATCAAATTAGAAAAATAGGTGCATTTGTGTTTGATTTGTTGGTTGTAATGGGAGAATGATTTTCTCCCTTTGTCTTTAAGTTGCCATTCTCCTGATTCTCTCCATGCTCGTTCTAATCTGCAGCATTCTCTTTTCATGTTTCTCAATCCTGCAGTGAACCATGGTTTTTGCTGTTTTTGTGTATTTTACTCTCAGCTACTGCTGCTATGTTATCTAGTGCCGTCTTAAGGGTATTCATCCATTCTGTGTCATAGCTTTGATTATTCAAAACAACAGCACTGTATTTGCATCTCCCTGACCAGAAATGCCCCCTAGAGCCCACAGGGAAAAATACATAAATTGTTGCTCTCTGTATATAGACCTTTATTCGTGTACAGGGTGAGCAGTGATCAGAAAGTCGATTTTTACAGTTAATATAGCATTTAACCCATGAAAAGGATTCTGTTACCCTGTAATTAGGACTCGGTTCAAAATAGATGATTATCATGCAAGGGAATGAAAATCTATGATGCAAAAGAGTTCTGAAATCAAAGACCATTGTAGAAGGAATGAAAAAATGCGTACAGAATTCAGTCATTAAAAAACAACAACTTATATAGTCAAAAGTATGAACATTTGAATCTGAAGTGGATATAAATTCTTGCTAGAATGTTAAAAAGGAATAGCAGCGCTGTATCTCTATACAATGGGACTAAACCCCAGATTGGCTTAGCTTGTCACATAGGATGCGTTCATCTTATACAGAAACCGCCTTGAACCGCAAGGTAAAGGCGGAATAGAAATCACTAATATAATGTAATGTAATACAGTACACGAAAGGTTTGATCCTACTACTGGGATGCAAGTCAACGAACAGGAGCACAGCATGGAATGAACTTCCATCTCTTATTTCCCAGCAGATGAGAACCACTTGGAATGATTCAGGGAATTTTCTTAGTGAATCCACTGTGACGAGATATTCAGTTCTCTTGTAGTTATGAATGCTGCAGCCCCAGAATCCCCATGCATTGTCAGGTTAGGGCAGTGGTAGGCAAACTCATTAGTCAAAAGAGCCAAAGATCAGCAGTACCACGATTAAGGTTTCTTTTGAGAGCCATACTCCGCGCCTGCTTGCGCTACGTCAGCCCGACTGACACCCCACTCACCCGCACGTAGTTGAAATCGATTTGTGGCAGAGCCTAGAGAATGACACGGGGAAATAATTTGTCTCTGGCCCCGCCCCATCCCTGCGAGTTCGGTCCCCGTCCCCGCAAACCATCTGATTCCATCCACACAAGCCTCAAATAGTTTTATACTGAACTTATATAAAAGAATAAAAAGAAACAATATTCTGTACAATTGTCAATTTATAAATCAGCATCTTCTCCCCACTCTCTCTTCCCCATTTCCCTTCAGCGTCCTCAGCCCACTCTCCACTTCCCTTCAGCGCATGCACATAAAACAAGTAAGCAATTTTATATCATTTTCATTCTATTCATTCAAAGAAATTAAAGTCTAAATAATGCTAATCACATAACAAAACATGATTTTACAAAAATAATTCCCTGCACAGCCTGCAAGGATTACTAGATGTCTTTCAGCAGCTCCCCTCCCTCCCTCCCTCCCTCCCCCTTACCTTTGTGGCCAAGTCAAACTGATCTACCAACAATAAAATTTAAAAAAACACAAAGCACACTGAACGCAGAGAAAATGTTAATTATCATTTATATTCCGCGGGTTTTCAAAGAGGTCAAGGCAGATGACTTTATTCAATATCACCTCAGTAACAACTATACAAATATAGACAAATATACCCCCTCCCTTTTTACAAAACTGCAATAGTGGTTTTTAGCGCAGGGAGCTGCGCTGAATGCCCCATGCTGCTCTCGATGCTCATAGACTCCCTGCACTAAAAACCGCTATTGCGGTTTAGTAAAAGGGGGTCATAGTGCAAAATATAGACAGCAGATACATTCTCAGAATGGACACATTTTGATCACTAAATTGAAAATATAATCATTTTTCCTACCTTTGTTGTCTGGTAATTTCATCAGTCTCTGGTTGCACTTTCTTCTTCTGACTGTGCATCCAATATTTCTTCCCTTCTTTCAGCCTCCTGTATGCTTCCTCTCCTCCAGACCTCATTCCCTCCCCCAACTTTTTCTTTCTTTCACCCTGCCATCTTTCTTTATGTATGTATGTCTTTCTCTCTCTCTCTCCGTGCCCCCTTTCTTTCTTTCTCCATGCCCCCTTTCTTTCTTTCTATCTGCCTTTCTCTCTCCATGCCCCCTTTCTGTCTATCTCCCTATCTTTCTCTCTCCATGGCCCCTTTCTGTCTGTCTCCCATCTTTCTTTCTGTCTCCCTGCCCCCCCCCCATTGGGGAACAGGCCGCCACTGCCGCCGGGAAATAGGCTGCCACCACCGCCACAGAGTTCTGAGCTCTCCCTGCTTCCCTTCCCCGTAAAGAGGATGTTGAAGCGCTGGGCTGACCAACCTTCCTCACCCGACGTCAATTCTAAGTTCGGAGAGGATATTCCGGGCCAGCCAGGCAGCGAGCCGCGAGCCGCACTCAAGTGGCTAGCGAGCCACAGTTTGCCAACCACTGGGCTAGGGAAACATCCACAGAACCAAGTGAAATTTACAGAGTTGCCACAAGATGGCATCATTACTTCACCAAAGACCAGAGTCTCCACTACAATTTCTGCGTATCTTAACAGGAGAAAGTTGAAGCAGTCCTGGGATCCAGGGCAGGAGATCTGGAGCAGATCCAACTGCCAGCCACCAACCTTTATAATAGCAGGTTTGTTTGGCGTTTTTTTTCAAAGTTCTTATTGGGTAGCACCATGCTGTGGTGTAAAGTGGTCTACAAAACAGCTGCTAATACTAATGGTTTCTTCATGCAGTCCAGCTGTGAAGAGAAGCGCCATTATGGTTGCCAGCAATGAGAGACAGTTACAAAACGAATTATGTTGAATTGGGCATCAGCGACATCTCATTAAGGGCTAGATGCACAAAACTCTCCGATCGTGTAGCGATGGTTGCTAAACCAGTCTGACCAGTCTAAAGACTAACAGAATTTGCTGACCTGATGTTGAAAACAGCTCACTGCGTGGTTTTCTGTGCAGTCATACACTCTCCAATTTTGGCATGCAAATGACCTAATTACTATTAAAATGAGGACATTAATATTAAAAATAGCCATCCGATCGATGGCCTAACATTGCATGTCATAATTGGATTGGTAATACCGACCTGAAAAAACTGACAGTCGAGCTGAGCGCCCCTCCCCCTCCCAATGATGACCTCCCCTGACAGCCCTCCCGATGATCTCCCTGGAACAAAAGTAGAGGCAGGAGGGATGCACACTCCCTCCTGCCACAGTGACCCCCCCTTGAACTGACCCCTCCCCTTCCCCACTTTACCAAACATTGGCAGGAGGGATGCCCACTCCCTCCTGCCACAGTGACCCCCCCCTTGAACTGACCCCTCCCCTTCCCCACTTTACCAAACATTGGCAGGAGGGATGCCCATTCCCTCCTGCCACCAGATGCCCCCTCCCAGCCGCCTCCAAACCACCCCAAACCTTCCAGTTCCTCTAAATTACGATGACAGCATGAAGGATGCCCAGTCCCTCCTGCTTGCAGGCCCACCATTCCAAAATGGTGGGCCTTCCCCTTCTCGGTGCATCCTAGGATGCATGGGGAAGGGCCTAAAGCCCTTACTGGCTCAGCTGCTTAGGTGTTTGAGCCTGCCCAAGGCCCCTCTCAGGCTCCTCCCTCTGTATCCTGCACAAACGTAAAGCTATCTATTTAAAATGTAAAGCTAGCTATCCTCTTCATTACCTCTAATTTCCTATTATGTCCTTCCCTCATTGAATTTACCTGTAAACCGTGCCGAGCTCTGTCTTTATGGAGATGATGAGGTATACAAACTTAAGGTTTAGTTTAGTTCACTACATTAGGGTTTTTTTTTTAGAGAAAATGCAGGCATACATTCTCTTTGAGAATTACTCCACAAACAGAGCCAACCCAAGGGTATCTGCTGCCTTTTAATTATGCCCCCCAAAGGCAGCTAAAGGCCCTGTCTTGTAATCCAGAATTTCCCCTTTCTTCCCAACCACCCCCTCCCCCCCCCCTCTGGTGGCCATCATTTCACCTTCTGCTCCAGGTTCTCCCTGATGGCCAATATTTCTCCTTCCTCTCCCTCCCCCCAGGTGGCCAGCATCTCTCTTTCTAGCATGCTGCAGTATACAAATAATTAAACAGTTCTTTCTTCTTTTTAAATGCCCACTATGTTTATAGTCCAGATATTCTTCAAGGCAAATCCAACATTTGAGTCTTGTGGAAAATCCAGTTCTAATCTTCCCCCAGCTCCAATGGCAAATTTATCCGTATGTTCCATGAGCTTCTTTCCTATTGGGCTCTCTTGATCTGTAATCTGCATATTCATTCTTCTTGCCATCCCCTGATTGGCTGATCTTTTAACTGCTAAGGCCTATCATTAAAAGTACCCACCCACATCCATTTCTTACAAGTTATGCTCTCTGTTATTGGACAATGAACAGAATTCTCCGCTGAGGTTGATGGTCATGAGCTTCTAAGTGCATTTTATATCTAGGGAGTTCTATTAATGCAATAACCCTGTGTAAAAAGATACTGTGTATTGCTTTACTGTATCACAGAGTGCATGATATGAATTATAAAAATACATCTCTTAATCCTATTGCAATATAGTGACGTGCTCAGACCACCACCGATGTGCTCAACAAGTTCAAGCAATGGTTGCCAGCAGGGCTGCCCAGAGAAAATCTGGGTCCCAGTACAAAGAAGGTGTGTGGGACCTTAACAAAATTGAAATATAGAACATAGAAATTTGTGATATTGCTATCAAGAATTTTGTTAGTGGTTCTAAAGTTAGGACAATATTGCTATTGTCTTTCCGCCAACCGTCAAGCCGTGTATAGTCTTGAATCTCACAATAACGTAGACAAAAAGGCATGCAATGTCAGTATGTCCTTTATGCAACAATTACAGCATTTACAGGGAACTTTACCTGTGGAATTATTTCTTCCTTCGCTGTCCTGTACAGTCTTCTTTGCAGTCCATGATGGATCAGCATGGCTCATGACCTGTTTTCTACTTCCTCCCGGGATTTGGTGGGAAAGCAAGGAGGAGACATGACAGAGACCTACAAGATCATGAAGGGCATAGAGAGAGTAGAGAGGGACAGATTCTTCAAACTTTCAAAACATAAAAGAACAAGAGGGCATTCGGAAAAGTTGGAAGGGGACAGATTCAAAACGAATGCTAGGAAGTTCTTCTTTACCCAGCGTGTGGTGGACAACTGGAATGCGCTTCCAGAGGGCGTAATAGGACAGAGTACGGTACTGGAGTTCAAGAAAGGATTGGACAATTTCCTGCTGGAAAATGGGACAGAGGGGTATAGATAGAGGGCTACTGCACAGGTCCTGGACCTGTTGGGCCGCCGCGTGAGCGGACTGCTGGGCACGATGGACCTCGGGTCTGACCCAGTGGAGGCATTGCTTATGAGTAATTTGAGCAATAAGTTTGAAGCTAGGAATGACCACATGAGGACACTCCTTGATAGTCATTTTCACAAGTTTTTGTTCGTTGAATCTTGAATGCACCGTATTATGTCACTCAAAAGTATTTTATCATTGTCACGGCCTTCTATTGCTTCGCGCTCACTCAACGCTTCGCAATCTTGTACGCAAAAGTTCTCACGCCGTTCTTTGTCTTAGTTTGTAAGGACGTCTCCTTCTCGAGATGATGACACGTTTTGTTTTCCGTGATGTTTCTTGGGCTTCATTGGGCCCCCTTGAGCTTCATTGGCCCTGGAGTGATGTACTGGCTGCACCCCACTCTCCTCAGGCCTGGTTGCCAGCGGGACCATCAGAGCACTTAGACAGTCCCACACCACCTGACAATATATTCAAACAGAGTGCTGCTAGGCATTTAAAGCAAAAAGGAATCGCACTTTTATTTTCAAGTGGCAATTTATGTTCAAGCAGTAGATAATTTTGCTCAGCTACTCAGTGCCAAAACTGCTTGTAAATTTGACTACTGGAACAAATCCCTTCTAACCAACCCCTTGACCCGAGTTTCACACAGACACTTCGTCAGGAGGGGGGGGGGGGTGCTAGTGGTTCCCAACCCTGTCCTGGAGGACCGCCAGACCAGTCGGGTTTTCAGGAAAGCCCTAATGAATATGCATGAAGCAGATTTGCATGCCTGGCACCTCCGGTATATGCAGATCTCTCTCATGCATATTCATTAGGGGTATCCTGAAAACCCAACTGGCCTGGTGGTCCTCCAGGACAGGGTTGGGAACCACTGCGACACAAAAGAAGACATGCATAAAAACAATAAAATATAAAAACTAACACTATTGCCCTTCACCTATCAAGAAATCTCATACTTATTATAATCTATTCTCATCTCACTAACATTGAATTGAAACTAATACCTTTTGACGGCTACGCTGACTTGGGGGAGGGGGGCTGAAAACCAGAGAATGATTCTCTCCCATTGCTTCCCACTGCCGGCTTCATATAACACCTCCTTAATGACATCACTCTTTACTAACAAAATGATTGGACCTAAGGACTGAAGATACTCCTAAGCTTCTAAGTTAGATAAGTTCCTGCTGAACCAGAACGTACGCAGGTAAGGCTAGACTCAGGGCACTGGTCTTTGACCTACGGGCCGCCACGGGAGCGGACTGCTAGGCGCGATGGACCACTGGTCTGACCCAGCAGCGACAATTCTTATGTTAAGACTCCAGGTCTCTTCTCGATTGTCCAGTACAGCTGCTAGCACTCAGAACCAGCGAGACTCTCAAAGAATGAGAGGTGTGGAACTATTCTCCAGCCAGTTTGTTTTGCAGCTCTTTGTTCACTTTTTGACAACTGTTGTTAACAAAAGAGGTTGAAGTGATGCCGGCTGGCAGGTCACCGCATTCATTCCAATGACAGGAACTCGGCAGCTTTGATACGAGCAGCAAAGAAGCAGAGAAGAAACCAATGAGGCCCCCATGGAGGTGTGAAATGCTTTAAGTAAGCTGAGGAAAGGGATCGCTCCAAGGTCGGGCCATTTTATCTGGATTGACAAAGACATTCAGATGAGCAGTGATATTTAGGAAAACATTCCACACTGCCAGAAAATGCATTGTCATGGCATAGAGTGGGTCTCAAAGTCCCTCCTCGAGGGCCGCAATCCAGTCGGGTTTTCAGGATTTCCCCAATGAATATGCATGAGATCTATGTGCATGCACTGCTTTCAATGCATTATTCACTGGGGTAATCCTGAAAATCTGATTGGATTGCGGCCCTCAAGGAGAGACTTTGAGATCCCTGAATGGCCAATTCAATTTGCTTTGTTGATTCATTCATTTTTATAATCTACCTACAGCCCCTACTTTCATTGTATGCTAATAGATCTCATACAAATTCATTGGGGAAATCCTGAAAACCCGACTGGATTGTGACCCTCGAGGAGGTCTAATTGCTCACTCTTTCATGATTTTCAGACCATTTTTATTCAATAAAGTAATATTATACACAGGCTAAATGCCAATTTTCAATACATTACCAAACCCTCCCCGCAAACAAATCTCCCCCCCCCCCCATTAAGTCATCCCCCCATCCCCACAGCCGAGTTGAGAAAAGCCCTCAAAAGAAGTCCAACCAAATGAACGGTAAGGCAGTGAAGCAAATGTCCTCCCCTATTAGTCAAGCTACGCCTCTCCAAGCGCCATATGGAAGCCAAATCTGACGAAAGGAACCAGAAAAGAGTCATTCTTTAAAGCTGTTAATTTGGACATCAAATATACAGTATATGGTCCACTTTAAGAAGAAGATCGGTCCCTGAGGGAAGAATATCCCTTTTCCAAAATGAAACCACACACAGTCTGGCCGCTGTGGTGACCAAAGCGATTAAATCAGCTTGTTCCTTCTCCAATCCCTCAGCAGTCTTATTGAGCAGGTAAACATTTTTATATCCCTGTTCAATCAAAGGTTTCAGATATATTTCTGACCTTAGCTTTCATGACAAAAAACATCAATGAGATACTGTGCCCAAAGCTTTGAACAAATCCAATCATATATAATATCAGCTCTGCTTCCACTGTTTTAATTCCTGTATAATTTTCTAAAGAAAAGTCATGTGAGGTCATGTGGTCTAGAATGTTGCTACTTATGATTTTAAAGTGTTTGAGGCTTGTGCAGTTGAGGACGGAGCTTAGGCATTGGTGGAATGAGGCATTATGACATCACAATCTGAGCTCTAGAATGTTGCTACTTAGGATTTTAAAGTGTTTGAGGCTTGTGCAGATGAGGAAGGGGGTTAGGCATTGGTGGAATGAGGCATTATGACATCACAATCTGAGCTCTAGAATGTTGCTACTTATGATTTTAAAGTGTTTGAGGCTTGTGCAGATCAGGACGGAGCTTAGGCATTGGTGGAATGAGGCATTATGACATCACAATCTGAGCTCTAGAATGTTGCTACTTATGATTTTAAAGTGTTTGAGGCTTGTGCAGATGAGGATGGAGCTTAGGCATTGGTGGAATGAGGCATTATGACATCACAATCTGAGCTCTAGAATGTTGCTACTTATGCAGTGGCATAGCTCCTGTTTAAACATATAGGGGTCCTTTTATTAAGGTGCGTTAAATGATTTGGCGCGCGCTAAAGATTAGCACGCGCTAACTGCTAAGGCAAACATTATATCCAATGGGCATCTTAGCATTTAGCGTATGCTAATCTTTAGCATGCGCTAAATCAGTTAGCGCACCTTCATAAAAGGTCCCCAAAACCGGGACATACAAAGTTATACACATTTTCAGTTCTAAAATCCACAAAAAAGCGCCCCCACCCCACTTTAAATGAATGGTTATAGATTTAAGGTTAGGCCTGCTATTTATGCATCACCACTTGGATGTCTGTAGGGCGCTTATCAAAATTCTTAAAAACGCGCCTGTTTTATGCCTGCTTTTTAAAATGATATTGCAGAAGGGCTGTCTGGTAAGGTTGCAAATGCTATAGGAAGAAAGACCCAGAATTTGCAGCTAAAATGAACACTGCAATGCAATCACCATTTTTTAAAGGTACCAGTAGGCGCCTACATTTTTCTTTTAAAATGTTTTGGAACATTGGTCATTGTAGAGAACCTGCCTGTCCCTAGTGATGGAAGGCACAATATTGAAGCACCACCTCCCAGTGGCAGCAATGCAGTTGGAGGACTCCCGCCCAGCTTAGAGGGAACGGCGCTCATAAGTTCACTACCATCAGTAAAACAATAGTGCGCTTGCCATATTAGCCCCCAGTGTTGGTTCTTCCTCTGACATCACTTCCTAGGTGCGGGTCTAGGAAGTGATGTCAGAGGAAGAGCTGATGCTGGCATGACAGCAAGTTGGAGGTACCAGGCAACTCATCTGCTGGCTCATCTGAGGGGTTAAGCTAAGGGGATCACCCTTTTGGGAACCCCTTAGTGAGAACCAGTAAGAACTGCATAAATTGGCCTTCAGATCCAAGATGGCGGATTAACTGTTTGGCTGAGCGTCCCGCGTCAGAGTGCTAGCCTAATTTTGTTCTTTTTTTTTCAATTACCTGCAATATGCCGAAGCGGAGGGGGCACAGTGCCTTTGTTATATTCTCGCTGATTCTACATCTTGGATCCATATTGAGGACTTGAGTTAAAGTTAAGATATACTGGGTTAGTAGATTATAATTTGAATCGTATTTTATTTCCTGTCTAACTTTATCTTTCTGTACAAGTGGATACTTGATATGTTATTGAAAAATGATAAATAAAAACAAAAAAAAACCCTGCTTAAATTACGTAAAATCCAGAGTAAACTTTACTTAGTTGCTTATACTTTTCAGGTGATAGGCAGAATTTATTTACATGGAACACATGTATTTTAGTTTGGGTTGATTTTTGGTTTAGGGGCTTGGCTGTCTTAAACATTAAGAACAAGATCTAGTCTCACATTCTGCTTCCCCCCCCCCCCTTTTTTTTACAAAACCGTAGCGTGGTTTTCAGTGCTGGCCGTGGTGGTAACAGCGCAGACAGTCATAGAATTACTATGAGCGTTGGAGATGTTACAGCCAGCACTAAAAACCATGCTAGGGTGTGTGGTGTGTGTGTGTGGGGGGGGGATTATGTAAGAATCTAAATCAAGGGTCAATATTTTTGTCAGTGTGTGTGGCTGCCAATTTGGAGTGCATTGGAGGAAGAAAACATTTTATAAAACCAACTAGACATGCTAGCTATTTGGTGTCAATCTTTGTTGCTTCTCAACTTGACTTTAAACAAAAGGGCCATGAAAAGAATTAACCTCCTTCATGTCAGATGGGTTAAGTAAATGCCAGGTTGGTTAGGGATATTCATTTGCAACCTGACTGGGGGATTGTAATGTGAATATTTTATGCTCCTTTGGTTGGAGTTGCTCGCCTGAAAGAGCTACTACGGGAACTGGCCTTCAATCAAGTTGGGAGGCACCTGGCTAGGGTTACCATATGGCTCCAGAAAAAGGAGGACGGAGTGAGACATCCGGGTTTTACTTCCATTGAACGCAATGAGGACGGATGAGATATCTGGGGTTTATTCCCATTGGTTTCAGTGGAAGTACAACCCTCCTTTTTCTGGAGCCATATGGTAACCCTAAGTCCTGGGTGGGGTGGAAGAAACCGAAACCACCCGATCGAAGGCTCTTAATAGTCACTGGGCCTGCAATCACTACACTCCCAAGACCATTAGGGAGAAGTTCAGAATGGGTACAATGTTCCCTTGGCTGGAGCTGCTTGTCTTTAAGAACTTAAAAAGATAGTAGAATTGGAGAATAAGCGTCACTTAAATTTGTGCGTTCCTCGCCCCGACGCCTGCTACCACCAGATCAGCCCACAGACAATCCTCGTACAATCCATTATCCTCTCCAGATTGGATTATTGCAATTCCATTTACCTAAGCTTAACAAAGAAAAGCCTCCACAGACTCCAACTAATCCAGAACACCGCGGCCAAACTTATCTTCTCAAAAAGTAAATTTGACCATGTCACACCGCTCCTATCCAAACTCCACTGGCTTCCCGTTATTTCCAGGGTCTACTTTAAATGTGCCTGCCTAACCTTCAAGATCCTCCACGGTATCCTTCCTCCTTTTATCCCTCTATCCTGGAATTCCTCAAATCCAACCTCCACTAGATCCACTCAAAAATTAAAACTATCCTACCCCTCCTTAAAAGGCATCTCCCTTGTTGGTAAACTTGGGTCTTCCCTCCCTTTCAGAATCACTCAGCTCTGGAACAGTCTCCCTTCCCCTCTCCGCAATTTGAGCCCCCTTCTACCATTCCGTAAGCATCTGAAGACCTGGCTCTTCTCCAGAACGTAACCCCGTCCCGCTCCTGGCACTCTCACATCTAACCTCTCTTCTCTCATACTTATATAATTCCACTGGAGTTCCGTTCCTTCCCTAACCATGTAAACCGTGTCGAGCTCCATCTGCGGAGATGATGCGGTATATAAACCCAAGATTTAGATTAGATTAGATTAGATTAGATTAGACATAAACTATCCTTCCCCCTCTCTGCACGGCATCCTCCACGCAGGTAGACTGGGAAGATCCCTCCTCTCCAAAGTCACGGGCCTTTGGAACGATCTCACTGTCCCGCTGCGGAACCTGGGCTCCCTCCAACTGTTCCGGAAGCAGCTGAAAACCTGGCTCTTCTCTAACATATAACATCTCTTCTCCTGTTTACATCCCCTCTTTTCAAGTGCTCTTGTAAATCTTTCTCCTCCCATATTTTTAAGCTTTGTAAACCGTGTCGAGCTCCACTTCCGTGGAGATGATGCGGTATATAAACTTAAGGCTTAGTTTAGTTTAGTAAAAATAACACACGATGTGCAGACTCATGATGGCTTTGTTGCGCAATATTTTTTCTTCATGCTTCTTCACTAGAATTTTTTCCGTTCTAGATATTGCAGCAAATTGACGTCTTGGGCAAAAGGTGTTCCGCCCGCAAGCCTTCCTTACCCTATATCTGGGAACACCTCGTGTTGATAAGTCTGAAGCAGGTGGACTGAGAAAGCTGACACCTTCCTTTGCCCACCGCCAGGGCTCATTTTTGGTCAATCTGAATTGGTAAATGCCTATTTATCTGGGCAAATGCCTTTGAAAAATATTCTTCTTAAGGATGGATCAGAGCTTGATGCAAAAGGCTGTGTGGGGAGGTCAGACAAATATCTTTTCCACTTCCCTGAGTCTGAAAAGCAGCCTCTAGGGAGTCTAAATAAAGACAAACAGGCTTATAATGAATGTATAATGAGGGGTTTTATGGAGGACTGTTTCAGTGAGGCAGAATATATTATCTGCCTCATTCAAACACGACCCGTCTCATTATTTCTTTTAGAATATGTAAAGTCATTCTGATGACATCAGCAACATCTGGAAATTGTTCCCCTCCCCCCCCCCCCCCTCTTTTTCCATATTTCATAGCTTCCCATTGCCTCTGCTTTGCCCTTGCCTGGACAAATCACAGGTGAACAGACTGGTCAGTTCCGGGCCTAGTTTCTTGTATACGTGCCAGTCTCTTTCTTTGTAACTACAGTCGGGGGAGGGGGGTGGTGGGGGAGAGTGCCCCTAGACACCAGGGGAAGGATTTTAAAGGATCAGTGTGGATTTGAATCCAAAACCTCATGGTGCTGAGGCTGTAGCTTTTAACCACTGTGGCGATCTAGAAATCAAACTGTAATAGAAGTGAGCCAAATATAGGACAATGAAGCCATAGTGACATCATTGATGAGGTTGGCTCTTAGGTCTTGGTGGAATGAGGCATTATGATGTCACAATACCAGCTCTGGTTATCAGAGGCTGAAACTCTTCACACTATTTATTCAATTTTCTATACTGTTCTCCGAAGTGAGCTCAGAACGGTTTACATGGATTTATTCAGGTACTCATGCATTTTTCTCTGTCTGTCCTGGAGGGGGGGTCACAATCTACCTAATGTACCTGGGGCAATGGGGGGATTAAGTGACTTGCCCAGGGTCACAAGGAGCAGCATGGGTTTGAACCCACAACCTCAGGGTGTTGAGGCTGTAGCTTTTAACCACTGTGGCACACACTCCGCTCAGAGGTAAGTTTTCTCACAGCATATTGCTTATGTTTGACTTAGTCTTGCTGTATACCTTCTTGAGTGAAGTCCTTCAAAAGGCAGTAAATAAATAAACAAACATTCACTCTGCTGTTCATTAGCTAAATAGATCCCTTTCTCTGTCTATTAGAGGTGCCCAATTCACAATTCAAATCAATTCATTTCCAGAAAAAAACAGACTCACTGATTCATGAGTGGTAGCCCTCTTGCCGCTGATCTATTATACAGAGGCCCATTCGGGCTTTCCCTCTGTTGGAGTCCTTCCATCTATTGTAACTTCCTGTTTCGCAAAACAGGAAGTTACATCAGAAGAAAGGACTTTGGCAAAAGGAACGCCTGAACGGGCCTGCGTGAGCAGATTGGCAGCAAGGTGGCCCTCATCTCCCTGATTTCTTTTCTTTTTTACTGGTTACTCCTTCCTGGAACCAAACCTGTCACCCTTCTCCCCCCCCCAACAGTGTTTATCTAATTCTCTGCCCCTGCCTCCGCATCTACCTTTAATTAGATGCAAAATTGTTGCCGAGCGGCGGTAGCGAATGTGATTCACAGAGCTACCCTGCCACTAGTCTGGGTGTCTTCTCTCCGTTGTGGCCGCCCCAGCGGAAACAGGAAGCTGTCACTGATGGCGGGCCGCAGTAGAGAGAAGATGCCAGGAGCGGTGGCAGGAGAACTCTGCAGATCGCTAGATTCGCTACCGCCACTGGCAACAAATTTTACAACAAAATAAAGGTAGATGTGTGTGTGGAGGGGGAGGGAGGAGATGGACTTGGAGGAGATGATGGAGAGGGGAGAGGGAGAGATGGATTTGGGGGAGAGGGAGAGATGTACTTGGGAGAGATAGGGAAAAGGGAGAGATGGACTTGGTGGAGGAGGGAAAAATGGGGAGAGGAAGAGATGAACAACTCAGAGATATGATAAAAGGTATGGAAAACTTTTCGTATGCTGACAGGTTGAAGATGCTGGGGCTCTTCTCCCTGGAAAAGCGGAGACTTAGAGGAGACATGATAGAAACCTTCAAAATCCTGAGGGGCATAGAGAAAGTGGACAGGGACAGATTTTTCAGACTGTGGGGAACCACTAACACAAGGGGTCACTCGGAGAAATTGAGAGGGGACAGGTTTAGAACAAATGCTAGGAGGTTCTTTTTTACCCAGAGGGTGGTGGACACATGGAACACACTTCCAGAGGTTGTGATAGCCCAGAGCACATTGCAGGGTTTCAAGGAAGGTTTAGACAAGTTCCTAAAAGATAAGGGGATTGAGGGTTACAGATAAAAAGAAGAGATAGGTTACAGAAATGGACAGGAACCACATTACAGGTCATAGACCTGATGGGCCACCGCGGGAGCGGACCGCTGGGCGCGATGGACCAATGGTCTGACCCAGTGGTGGCAACTTCTTATGTTCTTATAGCAGAGGGACCCAACAGCTGAAGGCAGTCTGCTGACACCTGAATTCATATCATGCCATGACATTTAGCAATTCAAGGGATTAGGGCAGTATATCGCAAACTGTGTGCCTCCATGAGATTTCAGATGTGCCAAAGCACATTGGGGAAGAGGAGAGGCTCCAGCTGACTGCCTACAGGATGTGCCTCTCGCGTGCCTCTCCTTCTCTCCGGCCCTCTTCCCTGCTGGCACCACCCCATGTTTCTAACTAATTTTAAAGCTATGTTATAGATTGAATGTTCCTATTTTTGACATGATATTGCCTTGGTTAAATAAGATGTTTAAACTTAAAAAGCTGCGTTGCTGAAAGCGAAGCGAATCGAATCAAAAAAAATCAATTCAACAGGGCAAATTGAATCAAAATATTTTTCTCTGAATCGGGCGGCACTACTGTCTATCACCAAGCACGTCAGCTGCCTTTATTTGAAGCTCCTGAGATAAATCTGCCTATGCGTGTCAAAATGCTGAACAACCTGTATAGATCAATCAAACAGAAAGTTTATTCCTAAAAATAAGTGAATTCCCAAAAGATCAATCAAAAATATGTTTGCTTTAGTGTATCTGGCTCTCCCACTTTAATGCCAAAATAAGCACGGATGCAGAGTCTGCAGAGAGTGGGAAAGTGATAGAGGCAAAATTATTTTACATGTTGACACTTTGGGCTGCTTTTACTAAGCGTGCGCTGCATTGCCACGCACGCTAGACGCTAACGCCACCACTGAGCTGGTGTTAGTTTTTATGCGTAGCGCGGGGGCAGCGCGCGCTAAAAACGCTAGCGCACCTTAGTAAAAGGAGCCGTTTATGCTGTACAAACAGTTTCAGGCGTGTAGCAACATTGGGCATAAAATCAGACCCCTGACAAACTAGAATCACTGCCAAACAAGAACTTCCGCTATGTGGCCAGTGGGGGTCGCTGCTCTTAGTTCCAGCACGGAACCGCTCTTCACTAGAGAGTTGTGCTGGGACAGAAATCCCACCCATCCCCGCCCGTCCCCATCAGGATCCTCTCTGTCCCCATCCGTCCCTGCCAGGTTCCTCTCCGTCCCCACCCGTCCCCGTCAGGATCCTCTGCGTCCCCACCCATCCCCGCCAGGAATTACCTCCATCCCCGCCCGTCCCCATCAGGATCCTCTCTGTCCCCATCCGTCCCCGCCAGGTTCCTCTCCGTCCCCACCCGTCCCCGTCAGGATCCTCTGCGTCCCCACCCATCCCCGCCAGGAATTACCTCCATCCCCGCCCGTCCCCATAAAAAGCAGCAATTACTTCTGACAGGATCATCAATTCCACAGTTTCTTTTGCTGTTTTCCTTGTGGAATCTCTTTGGTGGAACCCTTTTTTTGTTTTCTGTTCAGGTAATTAACTTATAAACCCCCTCTTTTACTAAGGCTGATGTGTCCATTATATTATATGGACGAACCCTGCTTCCAAAGCCTTCCATCCCCGTGGGAGTCCCGTTGGCTAGAGGGGGGGGGGTCCCCGTGGGATTCCCGCGATCCCCGTTCCCGTGCAGACCTCTATTCTTCACCACTCATCTTTTAAAGTGACAGGTGCAAACTTATTATACAACTTCCTCACTGAATTCATGGATTTACAGTATGTCAGATACAGAGACACCTGCCTGCCATTTCATCTGATGAAAAGCAGCTGCCTTTTGGCTCACTGCTGGTGAGGGAGCAACTGTAGCCATATGAAAAAAAAAAAAATTGAGAGAAGTTAATTAAGTAAAATTGTCTACCCAAATCTTTTTGCCTAAATGAATATTCTAGAGTCTAGCTCCCTGCCAAAGCCAAAAGCAGAATGGGGCAGTTTTAAGTTGAGCCAGAGTGGATCCAGAGAGGGAGATTAAGAACTGGGTAAAAAAAAAAAAAAAAATTCGAAAGGTTTTCTTTTCTGACTTGGCTCATTTTATCCATTCCTTTCCCAGGTTAGGACCTTGCGCTGTAAATAATTAAACTGACTCTTCCGAAGGCGAAAACAGGTGCTTTGCATATTAATAGAGGTTCAGTATTCAGCGTGTGGGCAAGCGTTGACTGACTGCTCCCGCTCAGTCTCCGTGGCAACAGGGCATCTGCCTCCTCTTGCATCCTCCATTAATCATTTACATCCTTGGAAAAGAAAACTTCTCAGAGGAGGGCACTAGCTAGAGCACCGAGGCCCAGCTAGCTCGTGCCTGGCCTCGGTAGGGGCAGCAAAATGTTTCGCAACAAATTTTAACTTTTTTTTTCCTGGGGCGAGAAGAAAATGAGGTTTTCTTTATAGAATTTGAGCTCCTGTGGATGAAAGTAGCCTCAGTTTTCTCCCGTCACGTGTAGCTTTTGAGCAAATCGCAAATGTTCATAGCACGAAAAGTCATCGTGTAACGCACTGCGCCAATTTAAGAGCTCCTATAAATATTATTTTCTAGAATCGTTTTGCTGTTGAAGTGCGTTCATAAATGAGATTAGGAGCATTTCTAATTACCGTATTTTCACATAGATAACGCGCACCCGTGTAAAACGCGCACACGGGTATAGCGCGCAAAAAACACATATTTATGTACATAAATTTTTATATACCGCGCACACCCGTATACCGCGCATGCTGCCCGACTCTCCTTTCGCCCGCCCCGACTCTCCTCTGGAGACCCTGACTCTGTTTTCGCCCGCCCCGACTCTCCTTTCCTCCTTGAAGTCCTGTCCCTACCCTGAAAGCCTGATGCCCCCCCCCGACGTCCGATTCACCCCCCTCGCAGGACCGCTCGACCCCCACCCCGAAGGACCGCTCACACGCACCCGCACCCCCACCCTGAAGGACCGCTCGCACCCCCACCCCGAAGGAGCGCTCGCACTCCCACCCCGAAGGACCGCTTGCACCCCCACCCGAAGAACCGCTCGCACCCCCACAGCCTCACCCCCCTCCCCCATGGAGAAGCAGTCTACCTTGTTTCCGGATGCCAGCGAGCCCAGCTGTTTCCTCTGCCGGCGGTCCCGCCCCTTCTCTGAGCCCTGCTGCGCTGCTTTTTCTTCCGGCGGTCCCGCCCTTTCTATGACGTCAGAGAAAGGGCGGGACCGCCTGAAGAGGAAGCAGCGCATCACAGGGCTCTGAGAAGGGGCAGGACCGCTGGCAGAGGAAGCAGCTGGGCTGGCATCCGGAAACAAGGTAGACAGCTTCTCCATGGGGGAGGGGGGAGGCTGTGGGGGTGCGAGCGGTTCTTCGGGTGGGGGTGCGAGTGGTCCTTCGGGATGGGAGTGCGAGTGCTCCTTCCGGGTGATGAATCGGGCATCGGGGGGGGGGAACTATGTAAAAAAAATTTTGTACAACACGCTCACGCGTATAACGCGCAAGGGTATGCGCGGTTTGTAAAAACCACGTATAACGCGCGCGTTATATGCGAGAAAATACGGTAATGTCCAACAATAGTCAGCCAGCATTGATGAATTCCATCTGCTCGGATATCACATCTTCATTGTACCAATGTCCGGGTGAAACCTTTCCCCGTGCTCATCACTAACACTACCAAGATTATTGGGGGGGGGGGGGAAATCTAATTTGAGGCAAACTGTTTTAATATTTCAGAGATTGTTATAACATGTGCTCCAAGCCTTAGAAAATATAGCAAAAAATGTTAATTTGTGCATTATAATGCTGTTTTGCCAAAAATCAGAGGGTTATACTGAAACATTAAGGTCAGTTTTGAATTCAGCGACCCCCAAATCACTATCGAACACCCACTACAATTCATGCCTCTCTTAACCCTCAGTCAATCGATCGGATTCGCTGTCTATGCGTATGCCGATGATCTCCGTCTCCATACTATTGACCCCACTAACCAAAATGATATCTCTACCATCGATCTCAAATTAGCTAAAATTCATGATTGGCTAAATGCGAATATGCTTTCTCTAAGCATTTCTAAAAACAAGTACCGTTCTTTTTCCATGGAAAGAAGGTTTAGAGTTAATTGCTCCGGTTTCCATCGACAATGTCCCTCTTAAATCAACTCCAACAACCAAAATATTAGGTGTTCTTATTGATGATAAACTTTCATTCCGTCCTCAAATCAGTGCGCTGGTCAAAAACTGTTTCTACAAACTTAGGATGATCAGATCTTTGGTCCCCCCTCCTTGATGTAAATTCTCTTAATATTTTAATTCATTCTCTCGTAATATCTAAAATTGATTGTTGTAACTCATTATATAAAGGGTTGTGTCTAAAAGATATAAAACGTCTTCAACTTATACAAAATATTTGGTTTAAGGGGGATGATGGTTGTGGTATGTTGTTTCCGGGGGGGTGGGATTGGGAAGGCTGGGAGGGAGGGGGGTGGGGATGACCTCAGTGGGTTTTGCTGTTCTGTAAATTGACTGACTGTACTGTTATTGTTTTGTACTGCTGTGGTGGTCTGAGGTTCTTTGTTATAAATAAACAATTACAAAAAAAATACAGCTATTAAAATTATTTCGAGTTCTAAAAAATTCAATCACGTTACCCCTTTGTTACAAAAAGCTCATTGGTTGCCTGTTTTACATCAGATAATAATAATAATAACTTTATTTTTGTATACCGCAGTACCAGAATAGTTCAGAGCGGTTTACATGACAAGAGACTGTACATCTACAGCAAAATTTACAAATAAGTCAATCAATCAATATAACTTAGCAAGTCGGGAGCAGGCAAGAAGGAGATAGAGAGGTTATAAACAAAACCTATAAAATCGCCCTCTTGGCTTTTAAAACTATACAGACTAATACACCTTCATTCATAGATAGATTACTGCTCCCTTATGACCCTCCCAGAACTTTAAGATCAGCCTCACAACATTCAAGTTTAAGTTTCAAGTTTATTAAAATTTTGATTAATCGCTTAATCTTGCTTCAAAGCGATGTACATACATAAAAGAAAATATTTAAATTACAACTTTAAAATAAAAATTGCATTTTTAAAATTAACAATAAAACAATAATTAATATATAATCATATATAATCATATAATATATAATCCCTTAACGTCTCATCCCTAAAGATAATTGGCACTCGTCGTACCCTCATTTTCTCAGTCGCTGCCCCTTTAATTTGGAACTCTCTCCCTCTATACCTCAGAGCCGAACAAAATTTGCAGAAATTCAAAAACAGCCTAAAATACTTGCTTTTTTAAAGATGCCTACAACTGATTTTTTTATATTCGTACTTCCACACTATTTAATTTGTTCCCCTTTCCTACTGTATTTTCCTTTTATGTATTCTTTCTAAGAAATTGTAGTTCTTCCTTTTTTTCCCCAATATTTTCATGTCATAAGTATGCTTGTTTAGTTGGTGTATGTTTAATTATCTAAAATGTTCGTCTCCCATCTATTTTAAATTACTATGTGCTACGCTTTGTACCTTTGGATAAGCGTTTCATCAAAATTTAAATAAATTATGAAACTATGCCCCAAAACTTCTGTTGTACAGTGTATTCATGCATCACTTGAGATTTCAGTGTTGCCTTGTTGCTTTATCCTGAAGGGCTTCTGGCCTTTTTTGCAGTGGCGTACCTAGGGTATGTGACACCCAGGGCCCATCATTTTTTACACCCTGCCCGGCCCATCATTTTTTTGATACACCCCCCTGGCCCATCATTTTTTGACATACACCCCTGCCTTTGGTACGCTACTGCTACGGTTCGAAAAAGGCTAAGAAGCTGGCGGGAGCGGCAAAAGCGTCCTTTAAGGAACACCCTCCCGATCTGGCTCTATCCCGCCCCCTTCGTGACGCCTCCGGACAGCGTTCTCAGCCATCGGTCGACCTTGCCTGGTGTCACAAAATGATCATTGACCATATTGATTTGAATCCTGAATATCAAACTTTTGTGCAGAGTGATTTTAGCTAGCACAGTATTTTTAGAGAAAAGTTTAATGACAGTTCTTCAATGCTTTCATGAAAGTTTTTTTATGCCGATGATGGGGAGGAAGTAGAGTTTTATGACTCACCCAGTACTGAGGCTTTTTTCTTTCATATGCATTGAGATTACTGGCGTTGAACTAGACTATCAATGAGTGGAGAGTTGTTTATCTCATTAGCGTATATGTAAAGTAAACCACTTTGAATGTATAACCACAAAATTTTTTATATTTTTTTTCATTCATTTTTCTATATCATTCTCCCAGTTTACATTAATTTATTCAGGTACTGAAGCTTTTTTTTCTCCTGTCTGTCCTGGTGGGCTCACAATCAGTCTAATATACTTGGGGCAAGGAGGGATTAAGTGACTTGCCCAGGGTCACAAGAACCCACAACCTCAGGGGGTGGAGACTGCAGCTTTAATCACTGCTCCACACTCCCCCCCCCCCAAGGGGGTATATAAGTCCCATTCCCTGCACAGTACCCATTTTTGCTTTAATCATTCCCACAACAAATAACTCCTAATCTTTTATTTGTTTGGTTTATCTGTCTTGACTAAACTGTAAGCTCAATGAAGCAGGAACTGTCTCATATGTTTTCTGTACAGTGCTGCATATATTTCTATAGCATCACATCTAGTAGTGTTGTAGAAATAAGAAGTAATGACGGTTCATAGACAATGGCGGGAAAGACAAAGGCGCGCGCCGACAACTGAGCGCGAGACGGAGGCGTGCGCCGAAGAAAATTACAGTTTTTAGGGGCTCCGACGGGGGGTTTTGTTGGGGAACCCCCCCCCCCACTTTACTTAATAGACATCGCGCCGGCGTTATGGGGGATTTGAGGGGTTGTAACCCTCCACATTTTACTGTAAACTTAACTTTTTCCCTAAAAACAGGGAAAAAGTTAAGTTTTCAGTAAAATGTGGGGGGTTACAACCCCCCACCCCCCCCACAACGCCCCCACAATGCGGCGCGATGTCTATTAAGTAAAGTGGGGGAGTTATCCCCCCCACACACCCCCGTCAGAGCCCTAAAAACAGTAATTTTGAGTGGCGCGCGCCTCCGTGTTGCGCTCAATTGTCTGGGCGCGCCTTTGTCCCGGCGCGCTTTTGACCTGACACCAGTAATGACAGTGGTAGTAGCATGCATTTTCATTAAGGATCTGAGGACTGGGTTGGGAGTCACTGATCAAGACCGAAGTGCAGACCACTAACCCAGTCCTCAGGACACACCTAGCCAGTCCGGTTTTCAGGATATCCTCAACTGAATATGCATGAGATAAATTTGCACACACTACCTCCATTCTATGCAAATTTGTCTCATGCATATTCATTGTGGGTAGTCTGAAAATCAGACTGGTTAGGTATGTCCTGAGGACCAGTGGGGGGGGGGGGGGTGCGGTCCGCCTGGGGCGCGCTCTTCCTAAGGGCGTGGCAGCACCCCTCGACATCTCTCCCCCACTTGCTCGCTCGCTCATTCGCTCCCTGCTCGCTCCCCCGCCTGCTCATTCCCCATCCCTCTCCTTGCCTACCCCCTACCTTTTTTGGCGCACTCTCTGACATCACTTCCGGGAACCGCATCTCATGCTTCGACTACTGCAACATACTTCTCTTGGGCCTCCCGTACGCCTGTCTCTCGCCTCTTCAATCTGTTCAAAATGCTGCTGTGCAACTCATATCCCGTGAGAGCCGCTATTCTCACATTACCCCTCGCCTCAAGTCGCTTCATTGGCTCCCTGTCCGTTTCCGAATACAGTTTAAGCTCCTCTTGCTGACCTACAAGTGCGTTCGCTCTGAAGCCCCCAATATCTCTCCTTGCTCATCTCCCCCTATGCCCCCCCCCCCCGTGATCTCCACTCATTGGGCAAGCCCCTCTTATCTGTACCCTTCTCTTCCACTGCTAACTCCAGACTCCGTCCCTTCTTTCTTGCCGCACCATATGCCTGGAACAGGCTGCCTGAATCAATACGTCATGCTCCGTCCCTGGCAGTGTTCAAATCCCAGCTAAAGGCCCACTTTTTTGAAACTGCTTTCAACTCTTAACTCCCCTTCACTGTTGTCCGATACCTCTACCCACTATAACCTCCCCAACTCTGAAATGTCCTGTCTAAATTAGACTGTAAGCTCTTCTGAGCAGGGACTGTCTATTGTATGTTAAAATGTACAGTGCTGTAGTGATGTCAGAGAGAGTGCCAAAAAGGTATAGGGTAAGGCATGGGTGGGCATGCGCAGTGGGGGATGGGCGCCACCGCCCTGGGCACTCTTCACCCTTACTACGCCATTGCTGAGGACTGAGTTGAGAACCCCCGCACTAATCTGTTATGTTTGGGAGGTAGAGCACATCCGCCTGATGGGTAAGTTTTTGATTAGGGAGTTTAAAAGAAGGGGGTTAAGTATTTTAAACCTCTGTTGAGATGTTTCACAATCATTTAGGAATGTGAACGTGGAACCGTTTGACTCAATATAGGGCATTCCAGTTTTGTTAGACTTCCTTTGTATTTGCTGACCAAAACGGTACGTACACTCCTTGAACAGTAATGCTACGGGAAATTCGCCAGGAGGAATACAGGAAAATCTAAATTCTACATGCACGGACACGGTTATGGAACCAATTACCTGAGCAACTGCGAGGGCTTGGTAATATTGACGTTTCAAGATTCTGTTAAAAGTGTTTTTGCTTAGGGGGGTTCATCAATGCCGACTTTCTAGATTTTTTTAAAAAGTGTTTTGAAGTTTATTAAGAAATTGCTGTTCTTTTTTTTTTTTTTCCAATTCTTTATTCGTTTTTTCATAACCATCAAGTGTACAATAAATATAATTCATCATATTACACATCAATTTCACTTGAAATTCCATAACCAAATATTTCCACTATATTTACCCCCCACCCTCTTTCCACATACATACATACATATTATATTTCTTATGTGTATCAATCAAGTAAATATACAGATACTTATTTAGAACATCCTAACCCCCCACCTCCCTCCCATTTCTACATATTATCACATAAGGAAAAAGAATAGTAAATTAACCTTGATCATTATAATAGTCTATTAATGGCCTCCACACACCCCGAAACCTTTTAAATTGACCCTTTTGTACTGCAAGAAATTGCTGTTCTAATATATTTGTTTGTTATAAATTATGTATGTTTGTTGGAATCTGCCTAGAAATGTTGATAGAGCGGGATATAATTTTTTTAAATATCTTTATTCGTTTTGAAGGCATAAGTAAGTGCAACATATAATACAATCATATTACACTATAAAAGCACTTAAATACAATTAAAATTGTAATCTATGACAAATATAAATATCACCCCCCTCCCCCCCATAATTATATTCAAAAAGTACACTCAAATTAAGAAATTAAAAATATGCTCCAACCCACTCTGGATGTGTATGACCAAAGAGCAAAATCAACAATCACTCTTTGCAAAACTTTGTCAACGGCTCCCAAATCTTCAGAAACTTTTTTGTAATGTCCCTGTTGTATTGCCATAATACGTTCCATTTTAAAAACGTGACAGAGAGACTCCCACCAAAAGGTATAGTTCAATCTATCCCAGTTTTTCCAATTCCTTAAAATAAGTTGTATGGCAACCCCTGTCATAATAAAGAGAAGTTTATCATTGTGAGATGATATTTGGCTTTTAGCTTTCATCAGAGTGCCAAATAGCACAGTGTCGTATGTTAGCGCCACTGGATTTTCCGTTATTTTGTTTACTTGATCCCAAATGGATCTCCACAATGGATGTATCAAGGGCCAATAATAAAAAAAATTAAAAAAAAAATTATTTTTAAATGATATTCTGATGCTTTTTTGTCAGTACCACACTAAACCAGTAGGGAGAGTGTGGCGCAGTGGTTAAAGCTACAGTCTCAGCACCCTGAGGTTGTGGGTTCAAACCGACCCTGCTCCTTGTGACCCTAGACAAGTCATCTAATCCCCCCATTGCCCCAGGTACATCAGACAGATTGTGAGCCCGCCGGGACAGACAGGGAAAAATGGATGAGTACCTGAATAAATCCATGTAAACCATTCTGAGCTCACTTCGGAGAACAGTATAGAAAATTGAATAAATAAATAAAATGCGTCTGGATGCTCTGTCCAGTGACTCTGAGCACCAGAACTGAAGCTCAGTCCTGAACAAGATCCTTTCGCAGACTCATGGGGGGCTTTGGACCCCCTCCTTCAGCTTTGTTTTCAAAACATTCATTATCTGCTTTACAGTGACAGTGAAAAACAACAAAAAAAAAAAGAGCTCTTTAAAAAATGAAATTGGTGACCTAAATTGTACGACAAGACACAGGACTTCAGTAGCATACAGACCGCTTGTCAGGCTTGCGGTTGTTCCCTCCTGTCTGTTGAACTCCTGTTGCAAAGCATTCTGGATGTTAATTATTTATTTATTCTTCATTTATACTATATATTATGTTATTGTTATATGTAGGAAAACTGAAAATCTTGAATGATATATATGTTACCTGTACAGATATTAGTGTAATGTATGTAATACCTACTGTTTGTTCATTTGTATGACACTGTTTTCGATTAAAAATCAATAAAGATTTAAAAAAAAAAAAAAAAAAATTCATTAATGTCCTTTATGAAGAGTCTCACCCAAAGAGACATACAACAGGCATTACTTGATATGGAGGGGCATTTTCAACATGATGTCTAAATCTAAGTTTAGAGCTCGATCTCCTTTATTAGATAATATATCACATATGACTCTACTTTATATGTGTTATATCCTCTATAATGAAACCCTAAGCGCGCATGCGCACTTAGGAGGCCGTGATCCCTGCTGCTGTGATGGGTGCTTCCGTGGCTGCATTCCATTTGCAGCGCATGTGGCAGCTTGTGGCACATGTGTGGGCTTGGGGCGGCTGGCGAGCGCCGGCTTGGGCGCATGCTGTGGATTGAGCGGCGGTTTGTCTCAGCAACGGCAGGAGTTTGTCGTGTGGGTGCTGCGAGGTGTCCCATGCTGGTAAGAAATGGAGGGGGAAAGGGAAATGGGGCTGCTTTGGGGGGGAGGGGTGTGCTGGGGGGGCAGACAGCAATTATGCTTTGCTCGTGGTGGGGGGGAATAGAAGGAGGCCACGGAGAGACAGACAGGCATGGCGCAACAGAGAAACACAGGGACAGGGGGAGGTAAAACGAAGGGAGAAGGGCTGCTGCTGGACAGGGGGAGCAGTGAAGGGGTGCAGCTGGACAGGGGGGAGGTAAAAGGAAGGGAGAAGGCCTGCTGCTGGACTGGGGGGAGGTAAAACGAAGGGAGAAGGGCTGCTGCTGGACTGGGGGGAGGTAAAACGAAGGGAGAAGGGCTGCTGCTGGACAGAGGGAGCAGGCAAGGGGTGGTGGTGGAGGACTTGAGCATAAATAGTTAAATGTTGTTTTCTTTATGAGCTGTAAATTCAAATGTACTCTACTATTATTGCTTTCTGTACAAGTGTAATACTTGAACTTTAAATTGAAAATCAATAAAGATTTAATTATAAAAAAAATATATAAATTCAGATGTGCAAAGATTGAAGATAATAAAAATAAAGTGCCCAAAGTGTCAACTGCAAGGTCACATCGTTCCTGAATTTCAAAGAGCACACAAAGTGCAAAATCACTAATTGATGAGCCTCGAGAAAGCAAAAAAAAAAAAATCACATTTGTCCAATAAATTTAAACTGCCACCTACAAGGACTTATCTGAGAAGCCACCAACATCCATCTAGTACAAAAGTCTGTTGTCTAGGGGTGCCAATCATCGGGACGTAGGAAGGGGCCAGCATTCTTAGTAGACTGGTCACACAAACATTCCAGCAGAACTGTGGGGTGCCCTAGGTGTCATGAACTTCACATAAAAGGTCCCAGGTACAGTTCTCACCATAACCCCCTCATTAAAAGGTTACTTATATAAGGACGCATTTGAGACATAGATAGGATAATTCATCTATCAATAATGCTTATGCTCAAATTCCTAATTTTAATCAGACCTTATGTATATGTCGCAATTTCCCTTACCCTCTCCTTTATTCTGCTGGGGCACGGGCAGTGTGTCTGGGAGGGAATGCATGGATGGGAGAACATCGCAGGGGAGGAGACATAGGCATCCTGGGACTGTCTGCCAAGTCTCTTTCCTGAAGAAGCCCTTTCTGGAAACGTCAATCGCTCCTCCTAAACTTACTTGCTCCACTTCATCACTGACGCTGAAACCGTGGATTGAAGACAAAGTTTTATTTTATTTTTCTTTCCAGCTTATGATTTATCTTTAATCTTATCTATTGTTTTGCCTTTTGTCTTTGTTTTGTTCTATTTCTATCATTTAAATTTCTCCAGAATTCTACTGTTCAACGGCTCCCCCTTCTGCTTCTATTCCTTTCTCTCCTCTCTTCTACCTTCCAAAGTATTTAGATCAATGCTGTCTTGTTAAAATGTTTATTTTATTTTTATTTTTCCTATAACTCTACTTTTCACTTCTCTATTATCCTCCAGGTACTTTAGTTAGATTGTGAGCCTTCGGGACAGTAAGGGAATTTTTCAAGTACCTTTCTTATTTCTAATCTTAATGTATATTTTCTGTAAACCGCTTAGAACCTAACGGATGTAGCGGTATATAAGAAATAAATTACATTACATTACATTTAGGCTTAGCCATGTTTTTAATTATTCTTTTTTACCCTCCAGATGTTTTTTCCCTAAATGTACCTTTATCTTCTTCAAAGACTGTAGTTCATCCCTCTCTCCTTTTGTATCGGTAATTATTTGTACGTTTATTTGTATAAAATAGTTTCATTTTTTGGCTCCTAATTTTAAATTGTCATATGCATTGAAGTATTTGACAATGCGTGTACAACAAACTTTTAATAAACTTTCAGCATCTGAGACAAACTTGGTTTTTCTTGTTGCATAGGATTTTTTGGACCCCAGTTCGTTTGCAAAAGTTAGAAAGTTCTAAATCTAATAGATGCTGGCATTGTCGTACTAATATAGGAACTTTGGATCATCTGATGGTTCTATTGTCCATTGATGCTTAATTTTTGGAAGTTGATATGGGGCCAAATTAATGTAGATCCTGAGGGGCATCGAAAAGGTTGACAAAGACAGATTTTTCAATTTGAAAGAAACCACAAGAACAAGGGGTCACTCGATGAAATTGAAGGGGGACAGGTTTAAAACAAACGCAAGGAAGTACTTTTTCACACAGAGGGTGGTGGACACATGGAACACCCTTCCGGAGGCCGTGATAAGAAATAGCACAGTACAGGGTTTCAAGGATGACCTGGATAGGTTCCTGGAAGACAAAGGGATTGAGGGGTACAGATAAGAGCAGTGGAAGGTTTAGAGATAACTGTAGAGGTAGGCAATAAAATTAGTCAGGGACCGCTGACCAGGCAATATGCCTGATGGGCCGCCGCGTGAGCGGACCGCTGGGCTGGATGGACCTCTGGTCTGCCCCGGCGGAGGCGACTACTTATGTACTTATGTACTTATGTAGTACTTGGGTCATCGATACCACTGACTTATGAAGCCGTAATTTGTGGTACTCTTATTACATGTTAAGCCTTCTTTGGATCGCTATAAAAGCTGGTTTTTCTTAATAGTGATGGGAATAGCCATCCAGATGATAACACACAACTGGAAGGGTTATGATCGACTTAATTATACTTTCTGGTGAACAAACTTATGTTCTAGCTACAAATATGAAAGAATGAATGCTGAAATTTTAGGCTATAATAGTACATTTGAAAGGGTGTGGAACCCATTGACATCATTTATTGAGTCACAGTAGCTGTCATGTACCTTTTCTTTTTATCTGTCCTTACACATCCAGATTGGGAGGGAGGGAGATGGGAAAACATTATAATTATTATTCATTATATCTATTTTATTGAAATTATATATGTGGTTTTATATTCATTAGTTAAGGGGGCCAGGGATGAAAATTTTTGTTGTTGAAATATTTGTATATTTAAAGTGCTTTTGTTTGATTTGTTTATATTTAAATTCACTGTATTGCACTGTTAATAATTGAAAACTAATAAAGATTTACAAAAAAAAAAAAAGAAAGAAATGATTATAAGCGTTTTATCAAATTTTAAATAAAACTTGGATAACTTTAAAAAAAACAAAAAACTTTTAATAAACTTGAAACTTTTATGGCGAGCCCTCCAGAACTCACCCACCCCGTGTACCTCCCCAATAGACCTTATGCCTACAGGTGTTACCTCTATGTCAGTACAGTAGGTTTTCAGTGGGTTCTGGTGAGCTCACATTTTCCCCCACTAGTGTACTAGTTAGAGTGGGATATGGGCCTGGGTTCCCTTCTCTGCGGTTCACTCCAGAGTCCAGTTTGCTATTCTAATAGGACTGGCCATAGCATCGTACTATTTCATTCACCTTTTTGGGGGGGTAGGAGGAGATCAGTAACCATTGGGGGAGTAAGGGAGATCATACCTTCATGTTTCCAGCAGTCATCTGGTCAGTTAAGCCACCTTTTTGGCACTTATTCGTTATTGAAACAGGTCTAGCCTTAAATGTTCAAGTGTTGCCCTGGATTTTTACATAAGAACATAAGAATAGCCATACTGGGTCAGACCAATGGTCCATCAAGCCCAGTAGCCGTTCTCACGGTGGCCAATCCAGGTCACTAGTACTTGGCCAAAACCCAAGGAGTAGCAACATTCCATTCAGAATCCTAAAGAACAGCAAGATTCTGGAATCCCAAAGAGTAACGAAAGATTCTAGAACCCCAAAGAATATCAAGGTTCCATGCGGAATCTCAAAGAATAGCAAGATTCCGGAACCCCAAACAGTAGCAACATTCCATACAGAATCTCAAAGGATAGCAAGATTCCAGATTCCCAGAGAATAACAAGATTCTAGAACCCCAAAGAGTAGCAACATTCCATGGTACCGATCCAGGGCAAGCAGTGGCTTCCCCCATGTCTTTCTCAATAACAGACTATGGACTTTTCCTCCAGGAACTTGTCCAAACCTTTCTTAAAACCAGCTACGCTATCCACTCTTCCCAATGTTTCATTGTTGCAGAAAAACATCTAAGTCACAGGTCTACCCTAATCCTGCCTAAACATGTCTCCAAAACGCCTCCTTGAGACTCAGATGCTCTGCAGAAAAACAGCATGGAAAACTGTCTTAAAAAAAAAAGTGTTTCGAAAATGGCAATTTGGACATTTTAGCAAAGAAAACGTCCAAATGCCCCTTTGTTCCATTTTTGGGACGTTTTTCTCCCTTGAAAATGAGCCCCACAGACAACTTACATTAAAGTAACAACGTAACTATAAGAAGGTGAACATACGTGTGCAATTAGAACATAAGAACATAAGAAGTTGCCTCCTCTGAGTCAGACCAGAGGTCCATCCTGCCCAGCGGTCCGCTCCCGCGGCGGCCCATCAGGCCTAATTGCCTGAACAGTGTCCCCGACTAATTTTGTAACTGCCTCTAAACCTCTAATCCTATCCCTATTACCTACCTCTACTCCTATCTGTACCCCTCAATCCCTTTGTCCTCCAGGTACCTATCCAAACCTTCTTTGAAGCCCTGTAGCGTGCTCCTGCCTATCACAGCCTCCGGAAGCGCGTTCCATGTATCCACCACCCTCTGGGTGAAAAAGAACTTCCTGGCGTTTGTTCTAAACCTTTCCCCTTTCAATTTCTCTGAGTGTCCCCTTGTGCTTGTGGTTCCCCGTAATTTGAAAAATCTGTCCCTGTCCACTCTTTCTATGCCCTTCATGATCTTGAAGGTTTCTATCATGTCTCCTCTAAGTCTCCGCTTTTCCAGGGAGAAAAGCCCCAGCTTTTTCAGTCTGTCAGTATATGAGAGGTCTTCCATACCCTTTATTATCTTAGTTGCTCTTTTCTGGACTCTCTCAAGTACCGCCATGTCCTTCTTGAGGTACGGCGACCAATACTGGACACAGTACTCCAAGTGCGGGCGCACCATTGCACGATACAGTGGCAGGATGACTTCCTTCGTCCTGGTCGTGATACCCTTCTTAATGATGCCCAACATTCTGTTTGCCTTCCTTGAGGCTGTGGCGCACTGCGCCGACGCCTTCAATGATGTGTCTACCATCACTCCCAGCTAAACTAGGAAACAGGCAGATTGAATTGTAGCAATAATAGGATTCTGGGTCTGTAACATAGATTTGCGGAGAGCATGTTATAACAAGTCGCTTTTATACAGTGGCATAGTGAGGATGGGAGGTGCCTAGGGAGGTAGCGCCCTTCCCCCGTCATCTTCTCCATCCCCAATCCTTCCCTGCCCTCTCGCCACATGCGCTCGCCCCTTCCCTTCCCCCATGCCTTTTTAACTTCGCTGGCGTGAGCAGCCTCGCCAACCCGCTGGTGCGCCGATCTTGGCTCTCCCTGCGAAGAGTTAGAGGCATGGGGGGAAGGGAAGCCACGCATGGCTGGAGAGGGGCAGGGGAGGACCAGGGGCAGAGAGGAGGAGAGGTGCCAGACATCCCCCACCAAGATGGTGCACGGGGTGGTCTGCCCCTGCCCCACCCTTACTAAGCAGCTGCCTATACTGCACGGCGAAGGGGCAACAGGAAACCTAGAGAAATCTGTGGCGATCCACATTGTTGTTAATAAAATGGGCAATAATACTGAGGGGATGGCTGGGGATAGAGCTCAGATTATGTCCCCATGTTTTAAAATGCATCAAATGAGTACGGCAGTCCATCTTAATAAGAAGAAAGTTTTTCTTGGACGAGGGATCTTAAAAAAATTTTTGTGTTAAATTTTAACAATAGGACACATTTTTGGTTTTCTGTGAATTTACAAGATCTTTTAATTGCAGGTTGGGTACAGGGATGGGAAAGAAAACCGTTAAATTCCCTCCTCTTCCTCCTTGTTTGCCTCCTAGGCCCACATGCTCTTTTGACTTTGCAGCTTATTTATTTGTTGGGAATCGGATTTATTAACCGCCTTCATGAAGGGATTCACCCAATGCAGTGGGTCTAACATAAGATTTACAATTTGGTTAACAGTATAACAATAGTAAAAATGACCACCAAGGTATGCGGGGGAGGCGGGAGGGAGATAAAAAAATAATTAGAATTGGCTGGGACAGGAGGCGGGAGGAATCCCTCCTGTCCTGGCCACCGCTGGACCATCAGGTCTCACGGCAGGCCTGGTGGAGGCCTGCAAGGCATCAGGAGGGAGGGGGGGAATAGGTACAGGGAGGCAGGGAGGGAGGGGGGGCTGAGTACATAGGTTGGCAGGGGAGGGAGTGAGTGAGAGAGCTGGATGCAGAGCCTGACAGAGCAGTGAGGGAGGTGGAACAGGGTGCAGAGCCTGGCAGGGCAGGACAAGGCAAGGCACTGTCCTTGAATATTAACAACACCCCCCCCCCCTGTTTATATTTGAGTTAACATTTTTTTCTCCTTTTTTTTGGGGGGGGAAAGGTTACCTCGGTTTATATTCAAGTGTATACTGTAGGTCTTGAGAACCCTGGCCTACATTTCTGGTGCCTACCCTTCACGAAGTCATGATTCTATAAACAGCGCCGTTTATGGAATCCGGGCCTAAGTGACTTGCTCAGGATCACAACGAGCCGCAGTGGGAATTAAACCCAGTTCCTCTGGGTTCTCAGCCCTGCTGCTCTAACCATTAAGCTACTTCTAAGAAAACAGTTCACCATCCCTGCTATACAGCATGAATAATTGAAGATGATCAAGTTCCAATTGGAAGGCTGACAGATCATTACATCAGACAGTCACTTCAAAGGACAATAACATTTATTGTAATCTGACAAAGGCTAGCCCAGTGGCGAAGTGAGGGTGGGAGGCGCTCCAATGTGCCCTCCTCTCCGCCTCCCCGCTTCTTCCATGCCAACCCCCCCCCCACACTCTCCTCTCCATCCCCGTTCCTCCGTGCCAACCCCCCCAAGTTCTTTCCACCCTCACTCCTTCCATGCCATACCCCCCCGCTCTCCTCTCCACCCCCGCTCCTTCCACGCCCCCATGCCACACCCCTGTACCTCTAAATCTCCACCTGCTGCTCTCGCTGGCTTTCCCTCTGATGTCACTTCCTGACCCCGTGGCCCGGAAGTGATTTCAAAGGGAACCAGGCCTGTGTGAGCAACAGACTAGAGTAGTTTGCTCACACTGGCAAACATTTTAAAGAGGTACCGGGGGGGAAGGGGGGGCGTGAGAGTGGTGTGAGGGGAGGGGGGTGGAGAGGTGCCGGCATCCTGAGTATTCTGCCCCCTCACCCCCTCTTGCTACACCACTTGATTAGCCAATATCATTTTATTAAAGTCTACAAGGCAAACATGATTGAATCCCTGAAATCCAAGTACTGCGCTGTTCTAATACGAGCTGAACAGAAACTGGCTAAAATTAGAAGAAAATCTAAACAAGTCTCTGTGGTTCTCCAGCTCCAGGATGTGCTATTTATAGGCTGAATGAAGTTGGAGGTTAACTACATAGGCTGTTTTGCTCCACTGCTTTCAGTTTCTCTCACTGAGTGACCACCATGGGGCTTTATGGCTTGGATCACGTCCCAACCCCAACCCTGGGTTTGAAAGCCACCTCGCAAGTCCTTTTGGAACACAAACCACAAGCTGAGACTTTGGGGGAGAAGCCAAGATTGGAATGTAGACTTGGCGGGGATCTGCGTGGGAAGCCTCATGTTCACTCACACAGAAAAACATAAATCTTCCGAGAGAAAATATCCACTCTTGGAAGAAAACACTCCTTGGTTGGGTGTCCATTTATGGTAAGCAACGTCCCAAAGCACCTTGTTAATTGATGTTTGATTCTTAGCACTTGCTGCTGATGGAAGCCTTCCCCGCTCCCTGTTGCAGATGAGCAATGTTTATCCAGACAGATCCTGAAAAAAAATGCGACTCGTCGTGAACGGCTGCTTTTGTCAGGATCTCAACGCAGGGAAATATTTACAAACACGCTAAATGCTGCTTTACATAATGATATCACCATGAGCACGAATGCAGTGACTGACACACTGAAGCCGTTAAGCGTCAGACAGGCAAGGAAAGTTGCCAAGAGTCAAGGCTGGAACTTGCCCATGCCCAAGGGGTAGGGTCAGATTTCTTCAAAGTGCACTTACTAAATAAATCCTTTTTTTAAAAAAAACAACAAACACCCAATCATAATTAAAAAGGTAGATGTTCTAATAAAGGGCAGCATGTGGACGCATGCTCATTCATCAAGATAGGTCCTCTATTGATAGATGACTTAATGGCACTGAGAAACCGATCTTCATTTTGTAAATAAGAGAGAGGCAATGTCAAGCAGCAGGGGTGAGAATCTACATACCAGACAGGATCTGTTGTGTCAGTGACAGGCAAGTTTTCACCTGCCCTGCTTTTTCATCCCTAAACCATGGGAGTGGTCTGCTTAGTTTGTGTACACAGAAGAGAAAGTTATGGCAGCACGTTGATATCTGACTTTAGGCCTTTTTTTAGAGGCTGGTTGGAGAAATAACTCTCTTTAGCAAGTCCTTTAGCATTCACCAAATGCACCTCTTCTTTCTTGGAGGTCATGGTAGCATGCATTTCCCAGTCCAACAAGAGCCCCTCAACTGAGTTCCAGAGAAGTTTTTAATCAGGTAGGTAGTTGTCCATGCCAATATTCTTGCGATTGTTGATGGGGCTTGTGCGGCTCGGACACCATAGTGGCGATTCTTTGCTTGATTTTCCCTTCGTGAAGGATTTGTTCTTTGAGTTAGTGGTGATCTTTATGCTGTTTTGAGCTTTGAAGTGTCTATGCAACTTGCTAATTCCTGGAGGAAAAGTCCATAGTCTTTTATTGAGAAAGCCATGGGGGAAGCCACTGCTTGCCCTGGATCGGTAGCATAGAATGTTGTTACTATTTCAGATTCTGGAATCTTTTTTTGTTACTTTTTGGGATTCTGGAATCTTGCTGTTCTTTAGGATTCTGAATGGAATGTGGCTATTTTGGGTTTGGCTAGATACTAGGGACCTGGATTGGCCACCGTGAGAACGGACTACTGGACTTGATGGACAAAATCTTTTCCAGAGAAAGGAAAACGGTAAAACCAGAGGACATAATTTGAGGTTGAGGGGTGGTAGATTCAAAGGCAATGTTAGGAAGTTCTACTTTACGGAGAGGGTGGTGGATGCCTGGAATGCGCTCCCGAGAGAGGTGGTGGAGAGTAAAACTGTGGCTGAGTTCAAAGAAGCGTGGGATGAACACAGAGGATCTAGAATCAGAAAATAATATTAAATATTGAACTAAGGCCAGTACTGGGCAGACTTGCACGGTCTGTGTCTGTATATGGCCGTTTGGTGGAGGATGGGCTAGGGAGGGCTTCAATGGCTGGGAGGGTGTAGATGGGCTGGAGTAGGTTTTAATGGAGATTTTGGCAGTAGGAACCCAAGCACAGTACCGGGTAGAGCTTTGGATTCTTGCCCAGAAATAGCTAAGAAGAAAAAATTTAAATTGAATCAGATTGGGCAGACTGGATGGACCATTCGGGTCTTTATCTGCCGTCATCTACTATATTACTATGTTATGTTACTATGTTACTATGACCATTAGTCTGACCAAGTTTGACTATTGTTATGTTCTTACGTGAGCCAAGTATAGGACAATTAAGCCAGTATAACATCACTGATGAGGTTGGCTTTGAGGCACTGTGGAATGAGGTATTATGATATCACAATCTCAGCTCTGGAATGTTGCACTCACTGGGGTTCCAGAATCTTGTTAATCTTTGAGATGATGGAATGTTGCTACTCTTTAGGGTTTTTATCAGGACTGGCCATCATGACTGGGCTTGATTGACCATTGGTCTGACACAGTAAGGCTATTCTTATGTTCTTAACTATCTTAGAAGTGACCACACAGCTTGCTATGTTTCAACATTATTATAAGAGCGCTTGATATGCTGACATACTCTCATTATGCAAGGTTTGTTATGCTAATGCTCTGTCTGTCTGCAAAGTAGGATGTACTAATTGAAAAAGACTCCTGATGAAGGCCATTTGAGCCAAAACACTTGGGTACTGGGTCACTGAATGAATAAAGCAGAGTTTTGAAATTAATCAGCAAACCTGTTGCTTTGAACATCTCCACTGTTTGTCTGTTTGCTACTGACTCCTGGAGGCGCTTCTCCTGTTGTCTACATTAGTTTGAGCTGTGACACAGCCTGTTTGTTTACAGTCCATTCCTTTGTCCCCTGAAGAAGGCAATTTTATATATTGTCGAAACCTAGACCCTTGTTGGGACTTACAAGAATAAAGACTTTTGGACTGTTTTCGACACCTCAGTTGCCCTTTCCTTGTGTATTTGGTCTGCTTTACAGGTCCACCTTTCTTCTTGTTTTTTGTCTTAACCTTTCAGATCATTGAAAACCATCTACCACCAACACAAATATATTCATAGTTTCAAAAAAAGAAAAAGAAAACTCTCTCATACTAGGCCACTGGCCATAACACAAGTCCTATCAATTGTCCACACATAAAATCCAAACTAGCATCCCAAAACAGCTCAGTGCAGATCAGTAGATAGCTTTAGAAACTTCCCACAAAACAAACACAGTTTTTCAGTTAGTGGGCCTTGCAGGCAATACCTATTTCCATGGCTTCTGGTTCTGGAAATACCTGATCAGAAGCCTCCATTTCTTCTACCTGAGGTAAGGCCTCAGCTTCCTGGTCTGGAGCTAAATCATCCACTTCCATGGGTTCTAGATTATTCAGTTGCTCTGGTCTGGCTGGCTGCTGAGCACTAGAGAGAATATCCTTCCCCTTCCTTGTCCTCTCTAACTCTAGAGAGAAAGCTGATGGCTTTTCATTGAGAGAGCCCTGCCCTGCTCTCAGTGTACCTGCACTGCTCTGAGGCTCTCTTGGACTCCCCTTGTGGATGCTTGGGTAAATGCAAGGTTTTTTCACAGGGGCAGATTGCTTAAACCTAATATTCACAGGTTTGGAGACCAACCTTGCAGAGCTGGGCTGAGTCTCCATTTCCTCAGATTCTGAGAAGTCAGAAAGAACCTCCTCTTCAGTGAAATTCTCCCTAGCGTAATCAGGGAACCTAGGCACCTGGGCTCTAGGGTGTCAGGTCAAAAGCGCACCGGGACAAAGGCGCGCCCAGACAATTGAGCGCAGCGCGGAGGCGTGCGCCGCTCAAAATTACTGTTTTTAGGGCTCCGACGGGGGGGCGTGGGGGGAACCCCCCCACTTTACTTAATAGACATCGCGCCGCGTTGTGGGGGCGTTGTGGGGGGTTTGGGGGGTTGTAACCCCCCACATTTTAATGAAAACTTCACTTTTTCCCTGTTTTTAGGGAAAAAGTTAAGTTTACAGTAAAATGTGGAGGGTTACAACCCCCCAAACCCCCCATAACGCCAGCACGATGTCTATTAAGTAAAGTGGGGGGGTCCCCAACAAACCCCCCCCGTCGGAGCCCCTAAAAACTGTAATTTTCTTCAGCGCGCGCCTCCATCTTGCGCTCAGTTGTCGGCGCGCGCCTTTGTTTTTCGCGCCGTTGTCTATGAACCGAGCTCTACGGGGCTTGGGAAAAGCTTTCCTAGGCTTAGTCCTGCCTCTCCTGGGGGTTTTCCCTGTGAACATGTAAGGCATGGAGCATGGCTGGTCACAATATCCAAGTATATGTTGTGGCTGTAGGATGCTGATGAAACGGTAAGGAATCAATAAGAGAGCCAGTTTACTAGATCCAATGTGGAAAGACTACAAACGTGAGATTTACAGATAACTTGAAGATAGCACATTCTATCTTAAGCTCAAAGGCAATGCAAGAAGAGATTAACTCCCTTATTAAAACTGGTGTAGACGGTGGCTTCCTCACAGCAAGAGAGGTGGATTTTTTGAAAGTAAAGAACCTCATTTTCCTTACTATATATGTCAGTATCCCGCAAACTTTTTTTTTGCTCTGCCATACTAACGGAGCAAATGTTTTTCTGTGGCACACCCACATACCCAGCCGCTGATTTCACTTTCGGTTTTCTTTCCAGCAAGGTATCCGTTGCTTCCACTTACTTTTATTTATTGAGTGCTAATTGACCTGGACCCCTGAGAAAGGCTTGTATAAGCCGAAACACGGACCGTGTTGGGTCCGCCACCATCCATCCGGTCAGCAACTCCTCATAGTAGACAGTGGATGCATTTGCTTTTCTTGTGTCAATAAAGATCGTTTCAAGAACATTGTGTTCCACAGACTTTGCCTTTGTGTTTTTGGAACTTCTTTTTAGAGAGGAAATCTGGCAAACCTAATCAGACCCCTAATGTATAGAATTGCTCTTCATATGGCTTACCAGTTCACTGATCCATATAGTCCTATGGATGAAAAATGCTGCACCGATATTCTGTGGTGGATGACTTTTTATCTCTGTGCCATGCCCTGAGCCCCCCCTGTCCCAGAGATGAAAAGCTCTGAATCCCTGTGCCAGTTCACTGAATCACCCAGTCCTAAAGGCGAGAGACTCCGTTTTTGCTTTTCTGAAAAATTCTGTCGCAAATTGTCACATTATTTTGCCTGCGACCACGTCAAGAAAAGCAAAGTAATTCAATTGGGAATGTCAAATAATTAAGGCCAGATATGAATCCTGCGTATTTATACTCGTCATGCTCGGGGCAACTGAGTAAATAAGATCAAGCCAGTAATATATAATTTCCACAATGGACACCATCTGAATGAGCAACTTTGCTATTGATATGAAAATGTAACCATCAATTTGTCAGAGAATAATCCAGAAATTTTGTAGAGCTACAATGAAAATCCTCAGTTGAAAGCTGAACACACATATAGAAACATAGAAACATAGAAAGGTGACGGCAGAAAAGGGCTACAGCCCATCAAGTCTGCCCACTCTACTGACCCACCCCATTAAGTCTGAGTGCTGCTCGACCCACGTAGGGATCCCACGTGGATGTCCCATTTATTCTTAAAGTCGAGCACGCTTGTGGCCTTGATTACCTGCATCGGAAGTTTGTTCCAGTGATCCACCACTCTTTCTGTGAAGAAATACTTCCTGATGTCACCTCTAAATATCCCTCCCCTGAGTTTGAGCGGGTGCCCCCTTGTGACCGAGGGTCCCTTGGGAAGGAATATGTCGTTTTCTACCTCGACACGACCTGTGACGTACTTAAAAGTCTCAATCATGTCACCCCTTTCCCTGCGCTCCTCTAGAGAGTACAGCTGCAATTTGCCCAGTCTTTCCTCGTATGAGAGACCCTTGAGTCCAGAGACCTTCCTAGTGGCCATTCGCTGGACCGACTCAGCTCGAAGCACATCTTTACGGTAATGTGGCCTCCAGAATTGCACACAGTACTCTAGATGAGGTCTCACCATGGTTCTATACAGTGGCATTATGACTTCAGGTTTGCGGCTGACGAAGCTTCTATTGATACATCCCATCATTTGCCTCGCCTTGGATGAGGCCTTCTCCACTTGTTTGGCAGCCTTCATGTCTGCACTGATGATCACTCCCAAGTCCCGTTCCTCTGAAGTCTTAGCTAGTGTTTCTCCATTCAAGGTGTATGTTCTGCATGGATTTCTGCTGCCGAGATGCATGACCTTACACTTTTTAGCGTTGAAGCCCAGCTGCCATGTCGTGGACCATTTTTCCAACTTGATCAGATCCTGCGTCATACCATCCGTGGGATTGCTTCCACCCACTGTATTACACAGTTTGGCGTCGTCGGCGAACAGCGCTACTTTACCCTGAAGCCCTCGGGTCAAGTCCCTTATGAATATGTTAAAAAGGGATGGTCCCAGGACTGAGCCCTGCGGCACACCGCTAGTCACCTCCGCTAGTCACATACAGTATTTCAAAAACCTTGTAAATGCAATCAGCACGAGTGACACTGTTCACCAGCATCTATATCCAGAGATTCATTACTAGGCTTACAAGCTACATAAGAAAATAAGAATAGTCGTACTGGGTTCGACCAATGTGGGATCCCTTAGAGGGTTAAGCCAAGGGAACCTGTCACCAGGAGTGGGATCCCTAGGATAGTAGATCTGGGGGTGGGTCAGTAGAGTGGGCAGACCTGATGGGCTATGGCCCTTATTGCCGTCATCTTGTATGTCTCTATGTTTCTAATGGTCCATCTAGCCCAGTATCCCGTCCTCAACGTGGCCAATCCAGGTCACAAGTACCTGGCAAAAGCATAAATAGTAGCAATATTTCATGCTATGGATCCCGGAGTAAGCATTGGCTTTCCCTGTGTCTGTTTCAATGGTAGACTATGGACTTTTTCTCCAGGAACATGTCCAAAACATTTATAAATCCATCTATTGATTCCATGCATTACAATTACATTGATTTCTCAAGGATACGGTGACTACTGCTACTACTATTAATTATTTCTAGAGCGCTACCAGACGTACGCAGCACTGTACAGAGTCACAAAAGAGACAGTCCCTGCTCAAAAGAGCTTACAATATAACAGTCAAGACAGACAAACAGGATGCCAGGGTGGAGATACAGCTAGGGGAGATGGATAATCTGCTGGCTAGGGTGGTCAGCAGTGGGCAGAGGGTTATGGATTGAAGGCTAAATCAAAAAGGCGAGTTTTCAGTCTACTTATAAACAAGGGAAGGGGTGTGACGTCTGAACTCAGGTAGTTTATTCCCTAAGGATCTTGGTTAGGTTATGCACAATTTATTCTTCAGCATACTATAGTCAATGGCAAAGGTGCATCTTTTTCCAGAAACAAATTCTCAGTAAGATTATGATTATTGCTATGTTAAAGAGCCATCTAATATAATAAAACGCTAGGCCGCGCATGCGCACTTCCTATGTGTGTGCCGGTTTTCCGTGAGCTGTAGTGACACATAGGAAGTGCGCATGCGCAAAGCGTTCTGTCCTGCTCCCTGTTCAAAGACGCAGCGGTCGCCGTCTCTCCGCTCTCTCTCTTCCTCCCCCCCCCCAGGCGGATGTCGACCGCGGCAGCAAAACCCCTGTGCTGCTCACATCAAAAGCCAACCCTTCTAGGTTTGAAGTTGGCCACTGCTTCTTCTGCGGCGCGGCGGCCTGAGTCGGATGTCGGCCGCCTCCTTCCCTCCCCCCCCCAACCCGGGCAGAGGCGCAGCCGACAAACCTACCCGGAGCTGGAAACGAAACGCCGAGGTCATCTTGCTGTGGGAGGGGCGGATGGGAGGGTCAATGGGGTCGGATGCACGGGGGCGGGGGCGGGGGAAGATGAAAACAGGCTGTTCACCGGTTCTACTACACAGGGGGATGGGAGGGAGGCAGGCAGGCTGGCTTCGGGGGTGGGGTTGGGTCAAAGTCTGGAAGGCAGTGAGGGGGACATAGGAAGGAGGCACTGGGGGGCACTAAGGACATAGGAAGGGGCACTAAGGACACAGGACAGAGGCACTGGGGGCACTAAGGACACGGGAAGGAGGCACTGGGGGCACTAAGGACACAGGACGGATGCACTGGGGGCACTAAGGACATGGGAAGGAGGCACTGGGGGTACTAAGGACATGGGAAGGAAGAACTGGGGTACTAAGGACATAGGAGGCACTGAGGGCACTAAGGACAAAGGATGGGACAGTATGGACATAGGAAGGGGGCCACTGAGAGACAGGCAGGCATGGCACAACAGAGAAATACAGAGACAGAAAGAAAGATAGACAGGGGGCCAGGGACAGACACAGACAGAAAGAATAACAGACAGACAGCATCCAAGGAGAAAGAGACAAAGAAAAAAAAACAACCCCAAAATAGATGTCTACTCTAGCACCCGTTAATGTAACGGGCTAAAATACTAGTTTACTAATAATTTGCTTATCCCCTATAATCAAACTAGGACCCTACCATCTACCGCCCATAATCTCCTTACTGTTCCCTCGTTGAAACATATCAGTACAATGAGGACCACAATTTTTTTCTGTTAATGCTCCTTTTCTCTGGAACAGTATCCCCAACTACTTGCGGGAAAATACAACACTTCTCAATTTTAAGTTTCAAGTTTCTTGTGTACTTGATTAATCGCTTACTCAAATTTCTAAGCGATGAACATATCTTTAAAATTACAGATAATACAGGGGGTAGCAAAAAACAGATAGACACTACACAAAAGTAACAAATTATTGACTAACAATATAAACAGTAAAAATAAAGGGGAAGAATGGGTAAAGAAATACAAAATTGTTAATAGAAAAGAAGACAATTAAGGTAAAAAATGATAGGGAGGGAATAAACGGTGTCAGGTCAAAAGCGCGCCGAGACAAAGGCGCACGCCGACAATTGAGCGCAGCGCGGAGGCGCGCTCCGCTCTAAATTACTGTTTTTAGGGCTCTGACGGGGGGGGGCATGGGGGTGGAACCCCCCCACTTTACTTAATAGACATCGCGCCGCGTTGTGGGGGCGTTGTGGGGGGTGTGGGGGGTTGTAACCCCCCACATTTTACCGAGAACTTCACTTTTTCCCTGTTTTTAGGGAAAAAGTTCAGTTTACAGTAAAATGTGGAGGGTTACAACCCCCCAAGCCCCCCATAACGCCGGCGTGATGTCTATTAAGTTAACCGGGGGGGGGGGTTCCCCAACAAAACCGCCCGTCGGAGCACCTAAAAACTGTAATTTAGAGCGGCGCGCGCTGCGCTCAATTGTCGGCGCGCGCTTTTGTCTTTCGCGCCGTTGTCTATGAACCGAATAAACAGTAGCCTTATAAGAGGTTATAGAGATAAGCTGGAACTCCTAAGTATCAAAAGCATCTTTAAAAAGAAAGCTTTTTAGTTTGCTTTTAAATTTATCTAAGCTGTTTTCTTCTCTAAGATAAATAGGGAGGGAGTTCCATGTTTGAGGAGCTGTAACAGAAAAAATAAAAATGCCGCCGTGCGTTCATAACTTTGAGTGAGGGCGTAACTAATAAATGTTGATCGATAGACCTCAGTGATCTGGTTGGGGGTATAAGGAATCAATACTGTATAAATGAAGGTGAAGCTAAAGACATTCTTTTGCCGCGATGCCTTTGTAACCTAAACTGTCCTTTAAAGGACGACTTAGATTTAAGAAATATTTCTACTTTCAGTTCCCCAACCTTTTGTTCTTCCCCTTAAGTGTTTTCTTTTCTTTTTCTTTCTATTAATTGTAGTTCCAATCCCCTCTTCCCTTTTGGTCCCGTTCGTCTTTGTCCTTAAATTGTCTTTTCCCTTGGTTTGTTTTTCATTAAATTACATTTTAATTGGTATATTGTTATGGCATTTTTGTACACTGCCTAGAAGGCTCGAGTGGGCGGTATAATACATTTTAAATAAACTTGAAACTTGATTTAAATGTGAATCTACGAACTAGAGGCCATGAGTAAACCGACATGTCACAGTAACCTAGTAAATGTTGGCAGACAAAGACTTCCCAACAAGGGGGCCAGAGTTGAATCTGGCGCTCCGCACGAGACAGTTGCACGGGGACAGAAATCCCACCCATCCCCGCCAGGATCCTCTCTGTCCCCATCCGTCCCCGCCAGGATCCTCTCTGTCCCCACCCATCCCCGCCAGGATGCTCTCCATTCCCACCCATCCCCGCCATGATCCTCTCCGTCCCCACCCTTCCCTATCAGGATCCTCTCCATCCCCACCCATCCCCGCAAGCAATTACCTCCATCCCCGCCCGTCCCCATAAAAAGTAGCAATTACTTCTGCCAGGATCATCAATTTCACAGTTTATTTTGTGTTTGCGCTGCTGTTTTCCTTGTGGAATCTCTTTGGTGGAACCCTTTTTTTGTTTTCTGTTCAGGTAATTAACTTATAAACCCCCTTTTTACTAAGGCTGACGTGTCCATTATATTATATGGACGAACCCTGCTTCCAAAGCCTTCCATCCCCTTGGGAGTCCTGTTGGCTAGAGGGGGATCCCCGTGGGAGTCCCGTGGGCCAGAGGGGGGTCCCCGTGGGGGTCCCATGGGTTAGGGGGGATTCCCTCGGGATCCCCGCGGGATTCCCGCGATCCCCGTTCCCGTGCAGACCTCTACTCTGCACAGAGTCCACATCTTCATGAATTAACAGTAATATGCTTAACCTCGGTCTCCGGCCCAAGATATTTGAGTTTTCGGGACCTTTGCAGGAAGCAATGCTTCGTATTGCTGTTTCTCAAGCTGGTCCTGACTTCCTGGTCAATCTTGTTTTCAGGATAGTCATAATAAATATTCATGAGATCGGCTTGCGTGCAGAGTCTCTAAGCATGCAAATCTTTCTGATGTTTCCTCCACCCCATTCTCCCTTGGTGATGTGACTCGTCCTACCCTGCTCCCTATGGTCTGTGACCCTGTGCCTCCACTGCATGCAAATCTCCCTTAGGTTTCCTTTACCCTATTGCCCTCTGGTGACTTGGCTCATACTGCCTTGCTCTCTATAGTCTATGACAGGGTCTTTCAAACTTTCTAGCTCCGTGCCGTGCCATGCACATGTTTTTCACGGCACATTATAACTGAAATTTGAAAATTGCCAAACCGACAAAAAATTTAATTTGAGAGTTAAAGTTCTTTAAGCTACGTATGGGGTAATTGTAACAACGGTGAAACTAAATCGGACAGAATAGAATTGCTGATCAATGCAATGGATGAGCTTGTTTTTGAGCGCAAAGTAACTCAAAACAACAACTCAGCAGTTGACAAGCAAACACGCATTTTGTCATCCACCGTCTGCGGTCGTTCTCTTTTTTTTTTTTTCAATTTAATTTCTGTCCCAGCTGAAAATCCTAAATGCTAACAAAGCCCGGATTGTTTTGTTGCTCAAGTTAGGATAACTACTGCCTACATAAAATAAAATTGAAATGACTTGCCGTTTGTTTTCAAGGGTCAATCACGTCAAAGAGCGATGCTCATCTGGGCGGTTGTATCCTTACGCACACAGACGCTCATAAGACTGACAGACTCTTGCATAAGCGATGCACATGTCATCTAGTCTAGTGTATACTTAGGAAGGGAATTTGTTGATTCACAGTAAATGAGAATATTTTGCCTTCTGAGTTTTTTCATTACAAATCCTGGGTTGGGCGGGAGAAGGGTAGGGAAGGGAAAGATACTGGAATATTGCGTGCAATTCTGGAGGCCTCATTACTGCAAGGATGTACTGAGGCTTGAGTCAGTCCAGCGAATGGCCACCCGGATGGTCTCAGGACTCAAGGATCTCCCGTACGAGGAACGGCTGGATAAATTGCGGCTATACTCACTCGAGGAATGCAGAGAGAGGGGAGATATGATCGAGATGTTCAAGTACCTCACGGGCCATATTGAGGTAGAAGAGGATATCTTCTTTTTCAAAGGTCCGATGGCGACAAGAGGACATCCATGGAAAATCAGGGGGGGGGGGGGAATTGCAAGGCGACACCAGGAAATACTTTTTCACTGAAAGAGTGGTTGATCGCTGGAATAAACTTCCACTTCAGATGATCGAGGCAAACAGCGTGCCTGATTTTAAGAGGAAATGGGGGATCTCTGCACAGAGTTAAATAGGGGAGGGTCATTGGGGTGGGCAGACTAGATGGGCCGCGGCCCTTATCTCCGTCTTTTTCTATGTTTCTATGTATAGTAATAAAGTTGTTTAATATTATCACTTATTGTTAGTAGGGGGGATATAGTTATATTTCTATATACTATTTATATGAAATGGTGTATTTTCTGTAAGAACTTGATACTTTTAACCAAATGTATTACACCGTTGTAATTTAATAAAATAATAAAATATTTAAAAATAAATAAAAAATAAACTAAAATTCTGGAATCGCTTGTGGCACGCCCGGAATCTCTTTGGGGCTCACTACTGTGCCATGACACACAGTTTGAGAGATACTGGTCGATGACATGCCTTCCTCTTCCATAACATACTCTCCCCATGCTGCTCTTCCTCACCTTTCAAGTTCAATTCCCTTGGTAACACCTTTTTTTTTCCAGTTCAAACTGTTTATTGGTATTTAAATAGTACAATAAACAAGGAATACAACCAACAAGGTAAGTTCAAGCAGAACAATAGGAATGCAATAAGAAATTATCATCTATCAGGATAACCAAGTACAGACAGCGCATTACTGGAAATTAAGAAAAGATGCAAGAAGAAAAAGATGGGAAATCATATAGTAAGGAAAAATAATAAAAAATGACCGTTCAGCTACAAAAACCAGAGACAGCAAACAAAATTCTTAACATAGGGCTCCTTTTACGAAGGTGCGCTAGGGTTTTTAGCGCATGCACAAAATTACCGTGCGCTGTAGCCAAAAATCTACCGCCTCTTAAAAAGGAGGCGGTAATGGCTAGCGTACTCGGGAACTTAACACACGCTGTCAGACAGACCGTGTTCCACCAAGCGGTGTGTGACAGAGCAGATGCGTTTTTCCAATGGGTCAGTATTAATTTGATGGCAATGGGGATCAATGCTTTAAGGAGACGAGCCGAAGCTTCCGTCACGGTGGTATTCAGGCTATAGCCACCATAAATCACCTTGGTAACACTTTTTTGACCTCATCACCTTCTCACTGGTGACTCTTCCACGGTCCAAGTTTATTTAAAATTTGATAATAATCGCTTTTTCATAAATTCAAAGCCATGTACAATAGTAAAAAAAAAAAGAAAAAGTGGAGACAGACAATTTATGACAATACTGACTTACTGAAACGGAGAGGGTGGTACGGGGAGAATTACAATCGGTGTAGGAGAGAGAACGAAAAAGGGAGAGAAACATAATGGAATAATATAGGTGTTGGGATGCCTTCATGAGGGTCGGTGTCCTACTAATATGAAGGTGAATTATTCAAAGGCGCCCCTAAATAGCTGCTGTTACCCTAAAATGTGACTTACCTATGGTAAGGAAGTGGAAGAGGGAATTGGAAGAGGGGGACAAAGGTGGACATTTTCATTAGGAAAGAGTTAAAGTAGAGGCATCAAGAGGACATAGAAACATGATGGCAGATAAAGGCCAATTGGCCCATCAGCAGTAAACATTATCTCTTTCTCTCCCTATTGGCTAAGGCTCTTAATATTTGCATCTCTTCTCTCTATTGGCTAAGACTCTTTACACCTGCATTGTGAGGTCATAGAGCTTTATGGTTATAGAAACATGATGGCAGATAAAGGCCAAATGGTCCATCCAGTCTGCCCATCCGCAGTAACCATTATCTCTTCCTCTCTCTAAGAGATCCCACTTGAATTCAGACACAGTCTCTGTCTCCAAAACCTCTTAAGGGACACTGTTCCACACATCTACCACCCTTTCTGAAAAAAGTATTTCCTTAGATTACTCCAGAGCCTATCGCCTCGTAACTTCATCCTATGCCCTCTCATTCCAGAGCTTTGTTTCCAATGAAAGAGACTCAACTCATGCACATTTACATTACATAGGTATTTAAACATCTCTATCATATCGCCCCGCTCCTGCCTTTCCTCCAACGTATACAAAAAAGGACAATAAAGAGGGTTACCGGGGCTGGCAGCAGGTTAAATTGAATGTGCATGTGTAAAGATGTACTGTACAGGTAGGAGAGAAGAAAAGGGAGTATATGAAAAGGGACAAAAGATTGAGGGTGAACAGAGCAGCATCGCTGGTGGGATGAGATAAAAAGAAACTTCTGGTAGGGTGAGATGAGGAGCTCCACCACACTTCCACATAAACTCTCAGGAGGATGAGGGGAGACATGATTGAAGTCTACAAAATCCTGAGTGGAGTAGAACGGGTACAAGTGGATCGATTTTTCACTCCGTCAAAAATGACAAAGACTAGGGGACACTCGATGAATTTACAGAGAAATACTTTTAAAACCAATAGGAAGAAATTTTTTTTTCACTAGTTAAGCTCTAGAACGCATTGCCAGAGGTTGTGGTAAGAGCGGATAGCGTAGCTGGTTTTAAGAAAGGTTTGGACAAATTCCTGGAGGAAAAGTCCATAGTCTGTTATTGAGAAAGACACGGGGGAAAGCCACTGCTTGCCCTGGATCGGTAGCATGGAATGTTGCGACTACTTCAGATTCCAGAATCTTTTGTTACTCTTTGGGATTCCGGAATCTTGCTGTTCTTTAGGATTCTGAATGGATTGTTGCTACTCGGGGTTTGGGCCAGGTACTAGTGACCTGGATTGGCCACCGTGAGAACGGGCTACTGGGATTGATGGACCATTGGTCTGACCCAGTAAAGCTATTATGTTCTTAACTCAGTGCTTCTGTGGCAACAAATGAGCAGCTCTTTATAGCATTTTGAGGATGTGTCTTCAGAACCCCAACATGAGCTGGGAGACTAAGAAATAAACTTGCTATTGCTCCCTCAAAATATATGTTACCAAAAGCACTAGAACCTGGTGACCTCGATAAAGAAAAGTTACAAGAATTAGTAGATGCCCCTGTGGTATCACTCAGCAATCAATGTTCTTATGGTCCCATACGAGGAACGGCTAAACAAATTGCAGCTATACTCACTCGAGGAGCGCAGAGAGAGGGGGGGACATGATCGAGACGTTCAAGTATCTCTCGGGCCGCATAGAGACGGAGGAAGATATCTTCCTTTTCAAGGGTCCCACGACAACAAGAGGGCATCCGTGGAAAATTAGGGGAGGGAAACTACGAGCTGACACCAGGAAATTCTTTTTCACAGAAAGGGTGGTTGATCGCTGGAAGGGTCTTCCACTGCATGTGATCGAGGCCAGCAGCGTGCCTGATTTTAAGGCCAAATGGGATCGTCACATGGGATCTATTCACAGGGCGAAGGTAGGGGAGGGACATTAGGGTGGGCAGACTAGATGGGCCTTGGCCCTTATCTGCCGTCTATTTCTATGTTTCTATGTTTCTATGGTCTGGCCTTTGCATGCTTTCCCATTCAGGATGGACTTTGCCAAAGAAAGACACAAAGCTTTTCTGTGGAAACACAATGAATAATAAACTTCAGAGCGTGTCTGCAGGAGACTATCAGCTCTGAGAGGCTTCTATAAGACCTGTTTTCTGCCGCCTAATTATTTTGTTATTCCTGGCTCGGAGATTAGTTGTTGCAATCCACCCTTTCTTGACAGAGGAGAGGTCTGTCTGATTTTTGCCATTTCTCTGTTGTGACTTTTTTTTTTTTTTTTACTTAAAACAAAAAGACCATTGTTGATTTCAACTTAATTAAATGCAAATGTGTTTTAAAACAAAACAGTTCTCACTGTGCATCAGGCACTGATTCAAACATGTACAATCGGAGAACGAGAGCTATCGAATTGTAGACCTGTTTATCAGAACGCACGCTCTCCACAAGCATTTGACCATATGTACTACAATGGAGTACATGCCTGATTACCCTGCCCGGCTCGGCCTCCACAGCCAGGCGAGGGATGCACAAAGCGCTAAGGCGCAGGTCCAGTCGGTACATCCCTCGGCTAGGGAGTCACCCATATGTGGCTGACTCATCCTGCTTGTCCTAGGAGAAAGTGTAGTTACTTACCTGTAACGTAGGTTCTCCGTGGACAGCAGGATAGTCAGCCACACAACCCACCCGCCTCCCCATACGGCCGACCCGGCCACAGCTAGGAACATCCTGGGGATTAGGGGGAAGCAGGGGGGAAATGGGTAGGGCTCGGGCATGCCCAGTGGGGCCCGGGCACTGCACGTGCTGAGAGAAAAAAAAAAAAAAAAAAAATCTCTCTGAGCTATTGGAGAGCTTATCCGCAAATTGGGAGCTGTTGGGACAACACCCATATGTGGCTGACTATCCTGCTGTCCACGGAGAACCTACGTTACAGGTAAGTAACTACATTCTATCGAATTGTAGACGTGTTTATCAGAACGCATGCTCTCCACAAGCATTTGACCATATGTACTACAATGGAGTACATGCCTGATTACCCTGCCCGGCTCGGCCTCCACAGCCAGGCGAGGGATGCACAAAGTGCTAAGGCGCAGGTCCAGTCGATACATCCCTCGGCTAGGGAGTCACCCATATGTGGCTGACTCATCCTGCTTGTCCTAGGAGAAAGTGTAGTTACTTACCTGTAACGTAGGTTCTCCGTGGACAGCAGGATAGTCAGCCACACAACCCACCCGCCTCCCCATACGGCCGACCCGGCCACAGCTAGGAACATCCTGGGGATTAGGAGGAAGCAGGGGGGAAATGGGTAGGGCTCAGGCATGCCCAGTGGGGCCCGGGCACTGCACGTGCTCAGAGAAAAAAAAAAATCTCTCTGAGCTATTGGAGAGCTTATCCGCAAATTGGGAGCTGTTGGGACAACACCCATATGTGGCTGACTATCCTGCTGTCCACGGAGAACCTATGTTACAGGTAAGTAACTACATTCTATCGAATTGTAGACGTGTTTATCAGAACGCACGCTCTCCACAAGCATTTGACCAAATGTACTACAATGGAGTTTCACTCTTTCCTCATATTACTAAACATATTCTCTGATTAAAGCTCATTTTTTTTTCCATCATTTGCTTCACATTTCTCGCATCACTGAATCTCACTTATTGCTCTCATCAATGTCCTCCTTACAAACTTCATGGAGACTTAACAGATCTCAATCTGTATACTTTGGAGGAAAGATGGTAGAAAGGAGATACGATAGAGAAATTGAAATATAAACGTAATGTAAATGCACACGAGTCGAGTCTCTTTCATTTGAAAGGAAACTCTGCAATGAGAGGGCATTGGATGAAGTTAAGAGGTGACAGGCTCAGGAGTAATCTAAGGAAATACTTTTTTGCAGAAAAAGTGGTAGATGTGTGGAACAGTCTCCCAGAACATAAGAAATGCCGCTGCTGGGTCGGACCAGTGGTCCATCGTGCCCAGCAGTCCGCTCATGCGTCGGCACTCTGGTCAAAGACCAGCGACCAAACTGAGACTAGACCTACATATGTACGTTCTGGTTCAGCAGGAACTTGTCTAACTTTGTCTTGAATCCCTGGAGGGTGTTTTCCCCTATGACAGACTCCGGAAGAGCGTTCCAGTTTTCTACCACTCTCTGGGTGAAGAAGAACTTCCTTACGTTTGTACGGAATCTATCCCCTTTCAGTTTTAAGAGGGTGCCCTCTCGTTCTCCCTACCTTGGAGAGGGTGAACAACCTGTCCTTATCTACTAAGTCTATTCCCTTCAGTACCTTGAATATTTTGATCATGTCCCCTCTCAATCTCCTCTGTTTGAGGGACAAAAGGCCCAGTTTCTCTAATCTTTCACGGTACGGCAACTCCTCCAGCCCCTTAACCATCTTAGTCACTCTTCTCTGGACCCTTTCGAGTAGTACCGTGTCCTTCTTCATGTACAGCAACCAGTGCTGGACACAGTACTCCAGGTGAGGGCGCCCCATGGCCTGGTACAGTGGCATGATAAGCTTCTCCGATCTGTTCGTGATCCCCTTCTTTATCATTCCTAGCATTCTGTTTGCCCTTTTCATCGCCGCCGCCACACATTGCGTGGATGGCTTCATCGACTTGTGCCCTATTTGAGTCTAGCCTTACCTGCGTATGTTCTGTTCCAGCAGGAACTTATCCAACCTTTTCTTGAATCCCTGAAGGGTGCTTTCCCCTATAATAGCCTCTGGAAGAACGTTCCAGATTCCTACCACTCTCTGGGTGAAGAAGAACTTCCTTACGTTTGTATGGAATCTATTCCCTTTTTAAGCTTTAGAGAAAGAGATAATGGTTACTGCGGATGGACAGACTGGATGGGCCATTTGGCCTTTATCTACCATCATGTTTCTTAATCCCATCATTAACTTCACACACTATGGGATCTCAGGTATTACTTTCATCACTGACCTCACATATTTCATGGAGTCTCTTTTATTCCTTCTGTCACTGACCTCACGCTGCATGGAGCCTCTCTCATTTCTCCCATCCCTGACCTCATTCACTCAATGGAGTTTCACTTATGTCCTCTCAACACTGACCTCACATATTTCATGGAGTCTTCTATTCCTTCCGTCACTGATCTCACTCGACGGGGTTTTGTTCTTCCAGTCTCAAACATTCACTCCATGATCTGGCACAATACCAGTCTAAAATAAATAGACACAAGCTGATAATCCACTTAATTAGATTGCAACACCAAAATGATATTCATTCATTTAACCAAACACCAGGGACAAGTTAGATATGGTTCCCTATAGCATACAGAGAAAAGATCTCAGTTTCTTCCAAGGGTATGATAGCTTGAAAGCCATCATAGGAAAAAACATCCTTAGTCTACAAAAACTCCGTTTTAACACTTCAAACTAATCCATCTTCAAAACATAAATATATTCAAGGTATAGGAAACCAGCACTTATCTTTTAGAGACTCTCTTTCCACTGGGGTTGGTAAAAAAATCACATCAGTTGTAGAATCACAATCTCCCGGTGTTGTTATGTCTGAAGCACTCAAGAGAAATAGTCTAAATCCAGAATTCCCGACAAGGCCCTGTTTCGCAAAGTTGCTGCATCAGGGGAAATTCATACAAAAAAGAGCTACCGCTTCACTAAAAGATAAGTGCTGTTTTCCTATGCCTTGAATATATTTATGTTTTGAAGATGGATTAGTTTGAAGTATTAAAACAAAGTTTTTGTAGACCAAGGATGTTTTTTTCCTATGGTGGCTTTCAAGCAATCATAGAGTTCCTCCAACCGCTAAATACCCTTGGAAGTAACTGAGGTCTTTTCTCCGTATGCTATAGGGAACCATATCTAACTTGTCCCTGGTGTTTGGTTAAACAAACAATACTAGTATAAACATCTTGTGACCCTTAGTCAGGTTGGTGGTGCGGTGTATCACTCTAACAAGGCAGATGGCGTAGGAGTGCTGGTGAGGTCACTTGGAACGGAACACTGACTAAATCCAAGTTTATTCCTCACCATACCGTTTATCAAGGAATACGTAAATGGTTTACTATATTTACAAAAAGTAAAAATACGCTGAAAAGAAACATAAAAACAATATCACATATTAAAAAAATCATAATTAAAATTATTGGGGTTGACAGTCGCACGGTACTCCCTGCAACAGTGGGAGAGGGGGAGGGACAGGGGAGTTAATAAATATATCGACATTGAAAAGGAAAGAAAAAAAGGGAAGGGAAGGGAAAAGGGGAAGGAGAGTACAGAAAGATGAGGATCACTTCAATGAAGTGTCTATCATTCTCCGTGGAGTGTTTTGTGCGTGGTACCGGATCTAGGATGTAGTGAATAATTGCCAAAGCCAAACTATTTTTTATTTGAAGGGAAAAAAAAATCCCTCAACATTTACAAGTAGATCCACAGGAAAAATTGTTTGCATACCAGTTCAGAAAACAATAATGCCGAGCTTCTGCATGGAACCACTATTATAGAATACTAGGGTGAGAGAGAGACAGAGATGGTTTAATTATGAAGATCAATGCTGGCCGACTTGATAGGCCAACTGGATGAACTATGCAAGTCTTTCTTGCCAACATTTGCTATAGCTAAAGTTTCCAAATTTAGCTATATATGTTAGACGGCCCACTGGGACATTTTAGGTGAAAGCAATTATGTCAACCAATGGCTGATGTACATGCTCTCTCCTATGTACTGCAAATATTTTAGTACCTGTGTGTGTAATTGCTGGACACACCCCTGACTCACTCATGCCCTCCCAAGGTCCATGCCTCCAGTGGCATAGTAAGGGGGAGCAGACCTCCCCCGGGTGCCGTATCGGCAGGGGCGTTGGCACCTCTTCGCCCCACCCTGCCATGCTCATGTCATCCCTCCCCCAACCCATACCTCAGTAGATCTTTGCTAGCGTGAGCAACTTTTGCCTGTTGTTCGCGCCAGCCTGGTTCCCCTCTGAATCACTTCCAGGTCGCGGGGCCCAGGAAGTGACATCAGAGGGAAAAACAACTCTGGTGTGAGGAGCATGCTAGAGAAGCCATTCGCGCTGGCGAGGATTTAGAGGTATGGGAGGAAGGGAGAGTGTGGAGTGGGGGACGGAAAGGCACAGAGAAGAGGGTGCAGGGGGCACCACCAGCCCGGGCACCTCCTACCCTTACTACGCCACTGCATGCCTCCTTGCGGTTGTATGCTCTGGGTTTTGGGCGCCCAATTTATAGAATACTGATTAAGTTTAGTTGCATGTGTGAATGCTGATTTGGGTCAAATAGCGCCATAGTAACACAGTAACATAGTAAAATAGTAGATGACGGCAGATAAAGACCCGAATGGTCCATCCAGTCTGCCCAACCCTAATTCAATTTAAATTTTTTTTAATTTTTTCTTCTTAGCTATTTCTGGGCAAGAATCCAATGCTCTACCCGGTACTGTGTTTGGGGTCCAACTGCCGAAATCTCCGTTAAAACCTACTCCATCCCATCTAAACCCTCCCAGCCATTGAAGCCCTCTCCAGCCCATCCTCCCCCAAACGGCCATATACAGACTCAGACCGTGCAAGTTAACACTACTTACCCCCTCTTCTATGAAACAGCGCTAGCAGTTTCTAGTGCGGGGGAGCCACGCTGAATGGCACGCCCTGCTCCCGACGCTCATAGGAACTCTGTGCTCTCTCTGCGCTAAAAAAACGCTAGCGCGGTTTCGTAGAAGAAGTGGGTTAGTGACAATTATTGCTAGTTAACATCAATTAGCAGCTAATTATCATATTAAAATATGCCTACAACTGATTTCATTCCATAACTTGCGCACTAATTTACGCACTAAGAGGTAAATTCTATATATGTTGCCTAAAAAAACAACCAGCATCAAAAATATTGGCACTTAATGGGATTCTATAAACTGCCTCCAGAGTTAAGTGGAGTTTATAGAATTACTTGTATGCCAGCGAAAATCAGGCCTATATGCCTGTGTCTAAGTTGTTTGCAGATCTGGCGTATTCCATAACAGTGCGTCTAACTTTTAGGAATGCCCACAACCTGCCCATGCTCCTCCTCCGGTCATGAACAAACAAAAAAAGAAACTGCAGATATGTACATATCTGCAGTTTCTTTTTTTTTTTTTTTTTGTTCCTGGTTGGTTTTTTCTGCAGACAAGGTTGGACCTTCCTCCCTTTTTGTTCCTCCTCCGGTCATGCCCCCTTTTGAGATCTGTGCGCTAGAATTCATGTGCACATAAATTCGAATTAATGCCAATAATGCCTACCAGCACCTTAAAAAAACGGTGCTTGCTGCGCGCCTATGGAGATGCTTTACAAAGCCTAACGCCACTGTAGGCGTGGCTAATGCCAGAAACGATTTTAGGCATTGGTAAAACGCTTCCGTAGACATAATTTGCATGAAAGGTAGGCCCGGTCTACGTTTCCGGCGTCTACCTTTCCCGAAGCTGCGATTCTGTAAATGGTGCTGTCACCTGATTGACATGTGACGGGTAGCTGTTTCTAAGGCGGCAGCCGGCGGCGGCAACGTGTCTAGAATCCGGGCCAGAGTGCCCGCATGGGCGCATTGGCCAACTGCAGCGATACTGGAAACTGGCGGGGAGGCAATCAGTAGTAACAAATAAAACGCTGGCAGATGTGGCGCCGCTGAAGTGGTTACCGGTAAATTGCAGAACTACTTAAAAATATGCATACCGGTACCTGACCCTTTAAAAATAATATTAATGTGTCACAGATAGTGAAAATGCCCTCTTTTACTAAGGTGCGTTTTAGCGTGCGTTTAGCGTGGGTTAAATTAACGTGTGCGCTAATCGCTAATGCATCCATAGGATAACATGCACATATTAGCATTTAGCGCACAATTAGCATGCGCTAAAAAGCATAGCGCACCTTAGTAAAAAAGTAGAGACCAAAAATATGTATTTTAAAACAATGATATTAAGAGAACATCGCAGTCACTAAAAAAATGATCAGTCACTCGAATCATGCCCCTACTACGCCCTTGAAATTTCTGCTTTCCAGGGGACCTCCATGTGTAAATAGCAGCCATCTGAAAGCGCCTTGCTCGTGGGAAATTCTGCTATTTACACAAGACAATGCTTTTGAAATGACCTCCTAAATGCACCTGTGTGGGTTTCAGACAGAGCTTTGAAACTGCAACACCCAATGAGGTTGCATCTGATGGATCTTGAGCGCAGTGTTCTTACCCAAGGGTGAACGTGTTACACTATCAGCGTTTCGCTTTGCATTCCAACCGTGCACCAACCCCCTGCCCCGGTGATCTATCACTGGCATCATAACTTATTTAAATGGACACATTACTGAGCTTTCGCCATCTGTTCTCCACCTAATTAAGGCTGCTAAAATAAGAGATATGAAAATTGCAGCTGTAAAAAGATGCAAACGGCAAGGAATTTACATTTATACAGGAAAAGGCACGACGAGTCTGTGGATCATTTATCCAGTAACAGCAGGCAAGCAAAGCCGCCAGCAAGGTTTCCAATGGAAACTTGCTCAGTATTTTAATGCGAATATATTGTTTCACATGAGAAAAGTGGAGTGTGGGAGAGAGGATCTTGTCCCAAGCCAGAATCTTGCCCTTTGGGTCACTCCCCCTAATGTTCCTTCCCACCTACTGCATCGCAGTAGTCCAAAAATGCTTCCATACACCAAGGACGATATGCTCCATTTCAACCCTCCTAGAACCTGCTTCTCTCAATATTCTTATCCACTAGGGTTTACCAGACGTTACCAGACGTCACTAGGGTTACCGTGTCCTTTTGAGGACATGGCTGGGGGTCCGGACGGCTTTTCAAAGCCCAGCACTTTGTCCAGGTTTTGAAAAGAAATCACGTTGGGAGAAAGCCTCCATGCATTTGCGGATGCAGTGTGGCAGTGTCACGTGCACGCACACATGCGCGTGATGCCTTCCTGCCTGACAAACAAGTTTCAAGTTTCTTTATTTTTGATATACCGTCTATCAAAACAAGTGTCTAAATGGTGTACAATATAATGAGATTTTTAAAAAGCAATAAAAAGGTAAATAAAAACAGTATCTTATCAAATGTTAAAAATACTAGACGGATACACATTGATGTACATGGAACAAAAGGGAAGTTGAGGAGGGGAAGTTTTTTAAATACATCAAAGTAAAATTAGTTAAAAAAAAGGGAGGTAAAAGGGGAGTGGTGAGACATTAGGGAGGGGATCATTTGAAAAGAAGCGTTTGGTGTTTCAAGGCTTCACGAAAGTTGAAGGTTTGAGACGCGAAAGCTGGTACTAAAGAGTATAGGTGTCTCTAAAGAGAAAAGTTTTAAGTTTAGTTTTAAAATTTTCAAGAGAGTTCTCTAATCGAAGATCTAATGGAAGGGCATTCCACAGAGAGGGAGTGGGGGGCGTGGCTGGGGGGGTGGAGCTGAAGGCGGAGCTGGGGCATAACGGGGTAGGGATGGGTAGACGTGGGCAGGCCCCCCTGCAAGGGGGTGCTGAAAAGTTCTCAGCCCAACCAAGATGAGAATGACGCGGATATGGTTCAATCAATGATCAGAAACAATGTCGAAACATAGAATTTCATTTCTGCAAATTGGCACTTAATGAAATAAGATAACGCTTTTTTCAGCTACAGTGCCAAAATAACGCTCAGAACTTAGGAAGTTGGTGGTTGGTCTGAGAACTTTTCAGCACCCTCGTGTATGTAATTAAAATGAGCCAAGTATAGGACAATCAAGCCATTGTGACATCACTGATGAGGTTGGCTCTTATTGGTGGAATGCGGCATTATGACATCACAAGCTCAGCTCTGGTTACCAGAGACTGAATGTCTTCACATGACAAGGGGGTGCTGAAAAGTTCTCAACCCAACCAAGAAGAGAATGACGCGGATATGGTTCGCTCAATGATCTGAAACAATGTCAAAAAAAGAGAATTTCATTTGTGCACATTGGCTCTTAATGAAATAAGATACTCTTTTTAGCTACAGTGGCGAAATAATGCTCAGAATTTAGGAAGTTGGTTCGTTGGGCTGAGAACTTTTCAGCACCCTCGTGTATGTAATTGAAATGAGCCAAGTATAGGACAATCAAGCCACTGTGACATCACTAATGAGGTTGGCTCTTATTGGTGGAATGCGGCATTATGACATCACAAGCTCAGCTCTGGTTACCAGAGACTGAATGTCTTCACATGACAAGGGGGTGCTGAAAAGTTCTCAACCCAACCAAGAAGAGAATGACGCGGATATGGTTCGCTCAATGATCTGAAACAATGTCAAAAAAAGAGAATTTCATTTGTGCCCATTGGCTCTTAACGAAATAAGATACTCTTTTTAGCTACAGTGGCGAAATAATGCTCAGAACTTAGGAAGTTGGTTCGTTGGGCTGAGAACTTTTCAGCACCACCTCATACTTTTTCCTGATTTAAGATTAGCCTCAAGTATTGTGTGAAATTCCTGATAGCGTTCTGAACTGCCTACAGAAGATTTAAGCTTGTAATGCGTTTTAAATCTTAAAAATAAAGTTTGGAACAAGTCGTCGTGTCTTACACGCCACCTGAATTTTCAAAGAGAATCCCATGGGCCTGCAAGCTGCTGATGGGATTTCATATTTGCTCTCATAGCTTCTCCGTTTCTTTTGAAGCTGCCGGGTTTATAGAAGGCCGACTATTTATAGAAATACAGAAATCATTTTTAGTGTTCACGTCTGGCATTGTTTTGCCTCCAGTTAATTATACAGCAGTTAATTCAAGTCAGTAAGCTGAATGCTGTCCTGAACCCTGTTCGCTTAAGCTTTCTTGTTTTGGGGTTTTATGGTTTTTTACAGTTAATATGTAGACTATTTTATTTTTATATTGAAATTGTAAGTCATAACAGTGAAATAACAAAACAGGCAAGAGGCGGGATCTTTCATCACTGGCACCAGCACGTCCTGTGGATTGGTGCTGCATGCCGGTGCCAGATGGGGTAAGGGGCTTGTTTGGACGGGCGGGAGATGCCGCTTCCAGCATGGGGGTGCGATACCGGTTCTCGGGGAGGCGTTTGCAGGTGGGGGGGAAAGATGCCGGTTCGAGCGGGGGGGGGGGGGAGCGATGCCGGTTCGAGCGGGGGTGAGGGGTGGAGCAGCGCCGGTGGCCTCGGGGAAGGGGAGAGGTGGAACTAATCAAGTGAGTTTCCCTTACTTCCTATGGGAAACTCGCTTTGATATACGAGCAATTTGGTATAAGAGCATGTTTCTGGAACAAATTAAGAACATAACATAAGAAGTGCCTCTGCTGGGTCAGACCAGAGGTCCATCGTGCCCAGCAGTCCGCTCGCGCGGTGGTCCATCAGGTCTAGACCTGTGTAGTAGTCCTCTATCTGTACCCCTCTATCCCCTTTTCCTTCAGAAAATTGTCCAGTCCCTTTTTGAACCCTAGTACCGTACTCTGTCCTATCACGCCCTCTGGGAGCGCATTCCAGGTGTCCACCACCCGTTGGGTGAAGAAAAACTTCCTAGCATTGGTTCTGAATCTGTCCCCTTTCAGCTTTTCCGAATGCCCTCTCGTTCTTGTAGTTTTTGAAAGTTTGAAGAACCTGTCCCTCTCTACTCTCTCTACGCCCTTCATGATCTTGTAAGTCTCTATCATATCCCCTCTAAGTCTCCTCTTCTCCAGGGATAAGAGCCCCAGTTTCTCCAGTCTCTCAGTGTATGAAAGGTTTTCCATACCTTTTATCAAACGTGTCGCTCTCCTCTGAACCCTCTCGAGTAACGCCGTGTCCTTCTTAAGGTACGGCGACCCGTATTGGACGCAGTACTCCAGATGCGGACGCACCATCGCCCGATACAACGGCAGGATAACTTCTTTCGTTCTGGTTGTAATACCCTTCTTGATTATACCTAGCATTCTATTCGCTCTCTTAGCGGCCGCTGCGCACTGCGCCGACGGCTTCATTGTCTTATCCACTATTACCCCCAAGTCCCTTTCCTGGGTACTCTCACTCAATAACATTCCTTCCATCGTATAGCTGTACCTCGGGTTTTTGCTTCCTACATGCAATACTTTACATTTCTCTACAGAAATGGAAGCAGGACATGTGACAGACAAGCTACATTAAAATCTGTATAAATAACAGTGTTTTAAACAGTCACAACATGTCAAACCCGTAGCACAAAACCAGCTTAAAATGTTAGCAAAAAATATATCGGCAGGTATAGCAGTAGAGAAAAAAAAAGGGGGGGGGGAGGTCCAATTTTGAAGGGATGACACAATCGCCTTAATACATCAATGGTCTTTGCTACAATAAGACTGAACAGGGTCCCATATTTTGAGAAATGTACACTTCTCCCTCCGAATCCGTAGTTTCAGTATCCGCGGATTTGGTTATTCGCGATTTTTTTTTTTCATCGATTTTAATATTTGGGGCTATTTTTAAGCCCTCTGAGACTCCCCGAAACCTTAGCTGGTGGTCTAGCGAGCTTTCGGGGCAGGAGCGATCTTCCTAAGCTCCTGCCCCGTGCAGGTCACGCATAGGAAATGGCTGCCGTGAGCTCCCGTAGTCTCTCAAGACTACGACGGAAGCTCACGGCAGCCATTTCCTATGCGTGATCTACACGGGGCAGGAAGAGGCGGTCAGAGCATACAGCGAGTGATTTTCTTCACTCACCGGCGCTCTGGCTGCCCTCTCCTGCCTCTCTAGCTGTCCTTCTGGTTGGCGGTCGCGGTCGGAAAATACCGCGAATGACTGGGACTGCGAAACGCCGACTGCGAATGACTGGGGGAACACCGTACAGTGATACCTTGGAATCCGAACTTAATCTGTTCCAGAACCCCATTCGAGTTCCAAATTGTTCAAGTTCCAAGACAATTTTTCCCATTTAAAATAATAGAAACTGGATTAATCTGTTCCTGGGACCCACAAACTCAAATTTTAACAGTAAGTACACTGGATTTTAAGCTAAAATTTTAACAAATAATAATAATACAGTACACTATTTTCCTCATTACACTACACAAAGGCGAAAATCACACAAGATGCTTTCACTACAGCTTCCGACATTGAACTGAATGACGTATGGGTGGCCTGAGTACTGGGGAAACGTACGCACAAACAAACACGAACGTGCAGGGCGTTCGGATTCCAGGGCAAAATTTGCTTGAATTTTTTGTTCGGATTCCAAGTTGTTAGAGTACTGGGGCTGAATTTTTTTTTAACTGGCAGCCAGTGCAAGTCTTCCAATTGTGAGCTGGGCCTCTCGAAACGATTCAGCTTGGAAAAGAGACGGCTGAGGGGAGATATGATTGAACTCTACAAAATCCTGAGTGGAGTAGAACGGGAACAGGTGGATCCATTTTTTTACTCTGTCAAAAATTACAAAGACATGGGGGACACTCGAAGTTACAGGGAAATACTTTTAAAACCAATAGGAGGAAATATTTTTTCACTCAGAGAATAGTGAAGCTCTGGAACGCATTGCCAGAGGTTGTGGTAAGAGCGGATAGCGTAGCCGGTTTTAAGAAAGGTTTGGACATGTTCCTGGAGGAAAAGTCCATAGTCTGTTATTGAGAAAGACATGGGGGAAGCCACTGCTTGCCCTGGCTCGGTAGCATGGAATGTTGCTACTCTTTGGGGTTCCGGAATCTTTTGTTACTCTTTGAGATTCCGGAATCTTGCTGTTCTTTAGGATTCTGAATGGAATGTTGTTACTCTTTGGGGTTCCGGAATCTTTTGTTACTCTTTGGGATTCCGGAATCTTCCTGTTCTTTAGGACTCTGAATGGAATGTTGCTACTCCTTGGGTTCCGGCCAGGTACTAGGACCTGGATTGGCCACCGTGAGAAGGGGTTAAAGGGCTAGATGGACCATTGGTCTGACCCAGTAAGGCTATTCTTATGCTCTTAATCCAGGGTGCAAAGAGTTAAGTTCCTCTACCTGGCAGCATCCCCTACTCCCATCATTTCTTAACAAGTACGTTCTTCTGTAGGTTTTCTTTGAGGCACAGGGGCTTATTGTCGGCCATTTTCCAGATCCCTCAAACAGTTGACTGTACATGTTTGTCTTTCTTTGCCTTCAAACTTGCTTTTGAGTTCAGTATTTATTTTAGACACATACACGTGTGACGACCTATTTTGTGGCACCACATGTTTTTTTTCCTTTGTAAGCCACATGCCTTCCCAACTCCAGTTCCTGGTACCCCACTGATTGCAATCTGCTCTTGCTTTACTAAACGGTGTCACTGTCATCCTAGAAATGCAGTTTGCAATAGCACAGAGACCACCCTGTCTTTCTTCGGTCTCACCTGCACCAACAGCCTGCCTATCACAGCGGTGCTAGAGTATTCTCCCTCTCTTCAGGCGTTCATTTCTCGGACCGACCCGGATGCTGATAAATTATTTAATGCTAAACTTTAGAACAAAAATGTTATCTGAGGTTAGAAACTTTGCCGGTTATTGATTCTAATCTAATCTAATCTAATCTAATCTAATCCTTAGGTTTGTATACCGCATCATCTCCACGTTCGTAGAGCTCAACGTGGTTTACAGTAGGAGAAATAGGAAGGAACTACAACAGAGGGTTAGAGGTAGAAGTGTGAAGAAAATTTACAGGACTTGGGTTGCCAAGATATAAGAGTTTCCTTGATTCCTAAGTTGGAGGGAGACTTACATTTTTTGAGAAAAGCCAGGTTTTCAGATGTTTGCGGAAAACTTGGAGAGAGCTCAAGTTCCGAAGAGGGGAGGTAAGGTTGTTCCAGAGCTCAGTGATTTTGAAGTGGAGGGAGGTCCCTAGCTTTCCTGTGTGGGAAATGCCTTTTAGCGAGGGGAAGGATAGTTTTAATTTGTGGGAGGATCTGGTGGTATTAGGGTTTGAGGAATTCCAAGAAAGAGGGATAAAGGGAGGGAGGATACCATATAGGATTTTGAAAGTTAAACAGGCGCATTTAAAGTGGACCCTGGCGATTATCGGAAGCCAGTGGAGCTTGGCCAGGAGCGGGGAGACATGGTCAAATTTTAACTTATCTGTGAGGTGAAATGGTAGGTCAAGTGACTTTATAGCAAGTTGCACACTTATGTGAACCAAAAGGTTCCGACGCGACATATCACGTTTCGCCCCTGCGTCAGGGAACCTCACAGGTAAGCGTTCATGAGATTTTAATAGAAATGGACTCTGGTCTCTGCTGATGTTGAACGATCTTCTGAAGAGAGCAACACCTGCACAGACTAGCGTCCATTTCTATCAAAATCTCATGAATGCTTTACCTGTGAGGTTCCCTGACGCAGGGGCGAAACGTGATGCGTCACGTCGGATCCTTTTGGATCACATAAGTGAGCAATTTGCTATAAATTCAATGCAACTATTGAAGTCCTAGTGACCTTATCATCGGATGAGATTTTTGAAAGTTAATATGCAATGATTGGATGGAGAGGCCGTATAGGGGGGGGGGTTTCCCCCTGGGTATGGTCTCCAGGTCTCTGAGCATATTGTTTGCTTAAGTCTGAAGGATACAGAAATCTACATTCAATCAGTTATGATATATTGACATTTACAAGGGAGACTTATTAATTGAACGCGTTTGGGATACAATACCAGGAAGAATTTCAGCATGAAAATACGCAACAAAAAATCTTCACCCTGAATTTTACACTCCCTGCTTCTGCCATTGCATCCTACCCTTCCTTCTCACACATTCCCTTCCTTCTCTCCCCATCAAAAAGGAAAGCTAAATAGAAACCCATAAAAGCAGGTGTCTGACATAAAAGACATTTGGAAGGGCTTGAAAGCGGTGCTTGGTGGGCACAGAATAGGAATCCTGCAGAGGTTCCGTGAGCATCGCCCTCTCCACACATTTCAAGCTGGACTTCAGTCTTGACTGTTTGTTTCTTATTTTTTCACTTTCTTTTTTAGTTTATGATATTTTATTTTTAAATCTCATTCATTGTTTTGCCACTTGGTTTTTGTTTCCTACTTTATTATTTAAATTTCATTTAAATTTCTCAAGAATTCTATAGTTTCAACGGTTCTCCCTCCTACTTCTATTTCCTATCGCCCCTCTTTTTTCAACCTTTCAAAGTCCTTTAGACCATTGTAGTCTTATTAGAATGTTTATTTTCTTATTTTTTCTCATCTATCTCTATTTTAATTTTTTCATTATCTACTAATTGTCATTTTTCTAGGTACTTTAGTTAGATTGTGAGCCTTCGGGACAGTAAGGGAATATCTAAGTACCTATTTTACTTATATTTTACTTATAATTTTAATGCACCCTATTGTCTGTTTTTTTCTGTAAACCGCTTAGAATCCTAACGGAGTTTAGCGGTATATAAGAAATAAATTACATTACATTACACACACAGACAGAGCTACAAAGACCAAATTTACCAAAATCCATTTGCATGGTTTATTAACCCCTGGAAGTCACAGTGCTGGAAAGTTGCTTGCAGGGTCTTTCAGAGAATCACAGAGGCCCAGACCAGGGCATACCAGGAGGCCTTAGAGTCCTGGAACCTGTGGTTTTAAAAATAGATACAGATGCAGTCAGTTTTTAGCAGTGGAAGAATGCAAACTTGGTTATAATATAGGAAAAAGCCACTAGTAGCTAAATTAATTTCATGTTTGGTTAAAAAATATTTAACAAATAAGCCTTTTTTTTTCCCAAATAGAGGCCCATATTCTGTGTGCCTGGCCTTGGTCAGAGCCTAATCGATTTAGCGCACGATAAACGATAACGCGTGCATGTTAGTCTATGGACGCTTTAGCGTGTGCTAATTCGATTAGTGCACGCTAACCGGTTAGCGCACCTTAGTAAGAGAGGGGGTAAAATTTAGCTTTGTATACCGGGTCTTCAACCAGAAAGGAGCGTGACTCGGTTAACAATAATAATTACAAAGATAGAAAAGATGGAAAGAAAACCAAAGTTGGGAAAAATGTTAATGGGGATGGTTTCCAAAATATCTAGCAAAACAAGATGTAGTTTTAAAAGTTTTACGAAAAAATTGAAAAGGACCCGGAGCCCCATTAAGATAAGAGGAATTTCGTTCCAAAGTTGTGTTAATTTGAAAATGAAAGATTGACTGAGTCTCTTGATTCCTTTTATTCCCTTTACCGCAAGATAAATTTTGTATATCATTGAGTTAAGACCAGTGGTGGGCAGCTCCGGTCTTCAAGGGCCGTAATCCAGTCGGGTTTTCAGGATTTCCCCAATGAATACGCATGAGATCTATTTGCATGCGCTGCTTTCAATGCATATTCACTGGGGAAATCCTGAAAACCCGACTGGATTCCGGCCCTCGAGGACCGGAGTTGCTCACCCCTGGTCAAGACTGTACTGTATTTTAGAATGGGAGAAAAAGAGGGTCTCATCCTCCTGATTCTCTGGATGTTCCAAGTTTAACAACCTCCACTTCCTTTAGTTCCGGGGCGTTTGTGGCGCAGTGATTAGAGCTACAGCCTCAGCTTGTGGGATTGTGGGCTCAAATCCCAAGCTGCTCCTTGTGACCCTGGGCAAGTCACTTAATCCTCCATTGTCCCAGGTACGTTCGACAGAGTGTGAGCCCACCTGAACGTAAACCACGTGGGCTATAAGTGATATATAAATTTAAAAATGATAATAAAATAATTCTATGACACTGTTTCAATTTCTTCAGTGGTGAAAAGCATGGCACAGAATGGTGGGCTGTGAAAAAGCAAGAGCAGGAAAACCATCTCTTGTTACGTCAGACACCAAAACGTCCATAAAAATCCCCCCCCCTCCTCAAGAAAACAGGATATGAAGCAGAAAGTAACCCAATATGACAAAGTTTCGATGAATTGCCCGGTGTGGCAATAGGTTTTTCCATTGTAATATGGAACGAGAAGGATGTTTTTTTTTTCAAAAGCAGATTGGGAAACTTCCTCCTTCACATGATGTCATTTTTAAATCTAATATAATAAAATGGTAAGCCGCGCATGCGCACTTCCTAAGTGTGTGCCGGTTTTCCGTGAGCTGTAGCGACACATAGGAAGTGCACATGCGCGGCTTACGATTGTTTGAAAGACGCGGCGGTGGCTACTCTCACGATCCCCGCCTGCGTCGGACTTCCGACGCAGGCGGGGATCATGAGAGGAGCCACCGCTGCGTCTTTCAACTAAAAAAAAAACACAAAAAACAAGGCGGATGTCGGCCCGATGGCTGGAGTTCACCGCTGAGTCCGGTGAGGAGTGCTTCCCTCAACAGGAACCGTCGGGTCTAATTCAAATACTCCCGGCAGGTCGGAAGGGGGCAGAGCAGGCTCGCACGCCTGGCAGGGACCGGACAGGAACTAGACTCCCTGCAGGAGCCAGCCTGATGGCTGGAGATTACCGGACTGGACAGGGGGAGCAGGTAAGGGGGTGCTGCAGTACAGGAGGAGCAGGGAAGAGGTGATTCTGGACAGGGGGGAGGTAACAGATAGGGAGGCCTACTGCTGGATAGGGGAAGAAGGAAAGAGGTGCTGCTAGACAGGGGGGGAGAGAGAGAGGTAACAGGAAGGGAGGCCTACTGCTGGATAGGGGAAGAAGGAAAGAGGTGCTGCTAGACGGGGGGGGAGAGAGAGAGGTAACAGGAAGGGAGGCCTACTGCTGGATAGGGGAAGAAGGAAAGAGGTGCTGCTGGACAGGGGGGGAGAGAGAGAGGTAACAGGAAGGGAGGCCTACTGCTGGATAGGGGAAGAAGGAAAGAGGTGCTGCTAGACATGGGGGAAGAGAGAGAGGTAACAGGAAGGGAGGCCTACTGCTGGATAGGGGAAGAAGGAAAGAGGTGCTGCTGGACAGGGGGGGAGAGAGAGAGGTAACAGGAAGGGAGGCCTACTGCTGGATAGGGGAAGAAGGAAAGAGGTGCTGCTAGACAGGGGGGGGAGAGAGAGAGGTAAAAGGAAGGGAGAAGGGCTCCTGCAAAGGAGAAGAGCTACTGCTGGATATGGGGAGCTGGAAATGGGGTGATGCTGAACAGGGGGAGATAAAAGGAGAAGGGCTACTGCTATATAGGGGGAGCAGGGAATGGGTGGGGGTGCTGCTGGACAGGGAGGAGGTAAAAGTAAGGGAGAAGGGCTGCTAGCACCCGTTAATGTAACGGGCTAAACAACTAGTGATCTATAATTTCATACTCACTTTATAGACATTGTTTAACCTCGGCTTTTCCCATATCACTGTTTATACCTTGTTGGGGTGACCACCTTTCTCTTGCATGCCACTTAGGTCCTCTTTTACAAAGGTATGCTAAGCGTTTTAGCGTGGCTTTAGCGTGCACTAAACCAACGCATGCGCTAACCACTAACGTGTGCATAGGATAACACGCACGTGTTAGCATTTAGCGAGTGTTTAGCGTGCGCTAAAAAGCTTAGCGCAGCTTTGTAAAAGAGGGGGTTCATTTCTTGAAATATCTTTTTTTTTTCTGTCTCTCTCCTTTCCCCACCAATCCACTTCATTAATTGCACTTCTCCCTCCGTATCCGCGGGGGTTAGGAGCAGAGCCGGCCCGCGAATATTAAAAAAAAAACATAATTCAACACTTTTGGAAGCAAATAATAAAATATATGTCAAAAATAATTGGAAGGCCTTTGCGCTGTTCTCCTTCTTTCTTTATTTTGGATTTGCCAGAAGCTTTTGGCCATTTACCTAAAGGAAATAGGGCGTTGTGTAGGAAAATGAGTCTCTTGGCTAGAAAATGTATACTTTTTTTTTTTTACCCCCCCTAGAGATCCCACATGTGTATCCCATTTCCTTTTAAAATCCGGCACGCTGCTGGCCTGAATCACCTGAAGTGGAAGTTCACCTGAAGTGGAAGTGGCGACACCAGGAAGTTCTTCTTCACCGAAAGGGTGGTCGATCGTTGGAATGAACTTCCACTTCGGGTGATTCAGGCCAGCAGCGTGCCGGATTTTAAAAGGAAATGGGATACACATGTGGTATCTCTAGGGGGGTAAATTCAAGGGGGTGGGGTTGTTGGAGTGGGCAGACTTGATGGGCTGTGGCCCTTTTCTGCCGTCATCTTCTATGTTTCAATATTGGATGATCCCTGATCCTCCAAGGTTTTGGCATTGGCGGAACCAATTACATCAGTTGGCCATTTGGGAAGCTAGAGATGCTACAATTATAAGAAAGCGAAAGATGTTATTTATACAAACCTAGGATTCATATTTGCAAGATTTACATCCTAAGGGCCGTAGTGCCATTTTAAGTTGCATCTCTTAATTGAGATTTATATTTAGTTAAATGAAGAGAGTATCATTGGGTAGAAGGTACTATTGGGTGGGGAGGGGTGGGTGTGGAGAGGGACGGTGTGGGTTCAAACTCATATAGATAAAATGGGGGCTTATTGAAATTGGAATTAGTCTTTTATTATGTATATTATATTATAAAATTGATGCATTATTGATGTGCTTTGATGTTGTATTTGATGATGTTTGCATGAATAAAACTGTTTGAATCTAAACACAAATAATATTCGGGCCAGTTCTGCCCCTAACCCCCGCTTCACCCCCCAGCTATTTTAAGCCCTGTGAGCCCCCCCCCCCCCCCTTAAGCCTTACCTGGTGGTCTAGCGGGTTTCCGGGCAGGAGCGATCTTCCCACACTCCTGCCCTGTGCAGATCATTCACAGGAAATGGCTGGGGGAAGTGTAATTCATTTATTTAGCTCGTCCTCCCAAAAGAGCCCGGAATGGGTTACAGGAGTACCTCCACAGTGTAGTCAAAAATTAAAAAGTCACCTATTCGGGGGACGCCTTTGAATAATTACCCTCCCAGGTTTAGCCTGATTTCAACACTAATTTCAATTAGCACGCGCTAATTGGTTAGCGCACCTTAGGGCTCCTTTTACTAAGGTGCGCTAGGGCTTTAACGCGCGGAATAGCACGCGCTACATTGCTCCATGCGCTAGACCTTAACCCCAGTATTGAGCTGGCGTTAGTTCTAGGAGCGTAGCGTGCGTGCGCTAAAAACGCTAGCGCACTTTAGGAAAAGGAGCCCTTAGTAAAAGGGGGGGGGGGGTCAATGCAGGCAAGGTCTTATCAATGTAATGTTTTATTCCTTCTTTTTTCTCTTTCCTATATTGATTGTACTTCTTCCAATTGATTTTCCTCTTGTCTGAAGCCAGTGTTCCCCTAATAAATTGTTTGCCTCCCCTATTTGATGGCACATCACTTTGAAATTCCGAAAAAGCGATGTTATCAACTTTTTAAATAAACTTGGAAGACAAATATGGACAAGACATATTTGGTAGCTAGAGGTACAATGATCGAGTCATGGTAAATAGAGAACGTCTGAGATACACTCGGTCGGGGGTGTCAAAGTTCCTCCTCGAGGGCCGCAATCCATGTCGGGTTTTCAGGATTTCCCCAATGACTACGCATGAGATCTATTTGCATGCACTGCTAATCTTTAAGACTATGGCATCTAATGAACCACAATTTATATCCAAAATGATTATTCCTTATCATTCTTCTCGATCCCTTCGATCTTTATCTCAAGATCTATTACCAGTCCCTTCTTTAAAAATAATAGGCACAAGAAGAAACGAAATGTTCTCCGTTTTAGCACCTCAAACTTGGAATGCCTTGCCCCTCTATATAAGAAAAGAAAAAGACCTCAATTCCTTTAAAAAATCTTTGAAAACCTTTTTATTTAAAGATGCTCTTATTATTTAAATATTTAAATTTCTGTTTAAAAATTTCTGTTTTTCAAGCTCAAAATTTTAATCTTCTAAATATATTTTTGCCCCTTCCCTATGTCTTTACCTTTAATGTTTCTTCCATCTTAGATTGAGAAAATTGTAACTATGCCCCGTTTTCCCTAATGTACCTAGTTAGTTATGTAACCCTTTAAGTTCTAACACTGTATGTTATAAATTTTTTTCCTTTAAAAATTTGTTAAGAACTTTTGTTTTTAATACTGTTTGTTATCTTATATGATGTTTTAAATTGTACATCGCTTAGAAAGTGTTATAGGCGATTCATCAAATAAAATTGAACTTGAACTGGATTGCGGCCCTCGAGGAGGGACTTTGACGCCCCCTGCCCTCGGTAATTATACGTGTTCTCTGATCTCCAAAATGCATTGCTCTGCTTTCTCGTTCCTGAGCATCATTCCCTGCGTCTCCATCATTTCTCTTTCCAAACCAGTCTCTTCTTCCAAACTCCATGTAGCATTCAGACCCAGGGAAGGATAGTCGCAGTTGTAAATGAAGACCCACTCAACTAATCTTTTGTAGTAGAATTTATTGAAGTTCTCAGAATTTTATTTTGTATTTAAATTCCTTAACCGTTCTCCCAGGGGAGTTCAGAAACGGTTTGCATGAATTTAATCAGGTCCTCAAGCATTTTTTTCCTGTCTGTCCCGGTGGGCTCACAATCTATCTAATGTACCTGGAGCAATGGGGGGGATTAAGTGACTTGCCCAGGGTCACAAGGAGCAGCGTGGGTTTGAACCCACAACCCTCAGGGTGCTGAGGCTGCAGCTTTAACCACTGCGCCACTCTAGAAATCAAAACGTAGCAGAAGTGAGACAAGTAGAGGACAATCAAGCCATTGTGACATCACTGATGAGGTTGGCTCTCAGGCATTGGTGGAATGAGGCATTGTGATGTCACAATGCCAGCTCTGGTTATCAGAGGCTGAAACTCTTCACACTAATTATTTATTCAATTTTCTATACTGTTCTCCCAGGGGAGCTCAGAACATTTTACATGAATTTATTCAGGTATTCAAGCATTTTTCCCTTGCATATTTTCATCAAGATATAATGTAATGTAATTTATTTCTTATATACCGCTACATCCGTTAGGTTCTAAGCGGTTTACAGAAAATATACATTAAGATTAGAAATAAGAAAGGTACTTGAAAAATTCCCTTACTGTCCCGAAGGCTCACAATCTAACTAAAGTACCTGGAGGGTAATAGAGAAGTGAAAAGTAGAGTTAGAGGAAAAATAAATAAAAATAAAATAAACATTTTAACAAGACAGCATTGATCTAAATACTTTGGAAGGTAGAAGAGAGGAGAGAAAGGAATAGAAACAGAAGGGGGAGCCGTTGAACAGTAGAATTCTGGAGAAATTTAAATGATAGAAATAGAACAAAACAAAGACAAAAGGCAAAACAATAGATAAGATTAAAGATAAATCATAAGCTGGAAAGAAAAATAAAATAAAACTTTGTCTTCAATCCACGGTTTCAGCGTCAGTGATGAAGTGGAGCAAGTAAGTTTAGGAGGAGCGATTGACGTTTCCAGAAAGGGCTTCTTCAGGGAAGAGACTTGGCAGACAGTCCCAGGATGCCTATGTCTCCTCCCCTGCGATGTTCTCCCATCCATGCATTCCCTCCCAGACACACTGCCCGTGCCCCAGCCGCTCCAAGGAGGCTGCCCCAGATGAGGCCCACGGTGAATGCAGGATTCTCTCCTCTGCGGGAAAGCCGCCCGGAGCCGACAGTCGATCTTCTTAGTGGATTGCATGGGGGGAAGAGTTCACACTCTTGGTAGGATCGGGTCTGTGTGCTCTCGGTGGTTGTGGCTGGTCTCGTTGCTGCTTAGGTGTAAAAGCAGTTGATCTCCACTGCTGCTGATATTTAAAAGCAGGCAGATTGATCTCTCCAATGGACTGCAGGGGGAGGAGTTCACGCTCCTGGCAGGATCGGGTCTGTGGGCTCTTGGTGGTTGCGGTAGGTCTCGCTGCTGCTTGTATGTAAAAGCAGTTGTTTTTCTACTGCTGCTGATATTTAAAGCAGGTAGATTGATCTCTTAAACGGGATATAGGGGGAGGAGCTGTCACTGTTTGTTTTTCTGTTTCTTGGTTCCGGAGAAAAATATATTATAGAACTAGAAAAGGTACAAAAAGGGGCAAAAAATATGATAAAGGATGGCAACAGTTGAGGGGTGGTAGTGCCGCATCTCTACCCCCTCTTTTCCTACCATCATCACTGCCACACTTCCTCTTCTCAGCCATTCTAAAGGTACTCAGCACCAGCGTGGGACCTTTCGGTAGAGGCCTGTGTCCCACTCTTCCTGTTGTTTTTTTTGTGAGGGAGAGACTAGGGCTGGGGCGGGGCTGGGGGCGGGGCCAAATGTCCTCTTTTTTTTTTCCATTAAAAAAAAAATATGGCAACTCTGCCTTTAGCAAAACCAGCACAGTGCACTGGAGTCAACATTGTGAGAGAGCTGTCAAGGATGAGTTATGCTCCTTGCCTTAAGGGACAGTAAGGAGCAATAAAAAGAGCCCAATTCATCTAAACAAGTTAGTACACACATCTGATTTGGTGACAGTCTGAGAGAAACAAGTCATTTATAAAGGAAGCTAAAGACTTTAGTTTATCGGTATACGCAGCACGCCAATCACAACCCTAAGACAAAATTCCACTGGGCCTAGTGCAGAATGCAGGTATTAAAATAATATATTCGACTGTTTTATCAAGGATCACAAATTCTGCAGATATTGACTTCTATATTAAGCAATGATTGTATATCTAATAAAACTGTGTTGGGGACCAGTGACTGAGAAGAGGTAAAGTTATAAAAAGGGGCTCAGCTTATCCAAATGTACAAAGAAACATGCTCTCAGCTAGAATTCAGCTAGCACCGACCTGGTGATTAGCGCTAACACTTACATGCTATATTAAATATATAACGCCTCTCCCCCCCTAATATAGTCATTAAGATATTTAGCTATGAATGCAGTTTCCAAAGCCAGGTAAATAGTGATTTACTTGTGTAAACTGACTGACTGACTGACAAAAGACTGACTGACTGAGAAAAGAGGAAGTCTCTCTGGGTATGTGAATATTAAACTTTTGGGAGATTTGCCCCCTCCCCCTTTTACAAAACCGTGAAAGCGGATTTTAGCGCAAGCTGGCACGCTGAATGCTCAGCGCTGCTCCCGACCCTCAAAGAGTTCCTATGAGTGTCGGGAGCAGTGCAGAGCATTCAGTGCACCGGCCTGCATTAAAAAACTGCTTCTGTGATTTTGTAAAAGGGGGGAGGGGAGTTGGTGACTTAAAGCTTGGGATAGAAGAGAATTTGTAGATTTCTTGACAAAATCTGTTTTTATTTCATTAAAAAAAATAAGCCTTAATTATTAGCTTGTTTAAATAGTCTAAAATTATTTGCCGTAGTTTAAATTTAATTTGCACAGCCCTAGAGCAGTAAATCACAGGTTTTAAGTAGCTTATCAGGTCTAAATTTCTCTTACCTTAGTTTTCAAGTAAATTTAATTGTTACTGCTCTAGAACAGTAAAAGACAGATTTCAATGCTTGAGTACCTGATTAAAATTCACGTAAACCATTCTGAGCTCCCCTGGGAGAACAGTATAGAAAATTGAATCAATCAATCAATCAATTTGAAAATATTTTTGCTTTACCTATTTTTGTAGTGCTTTATGAGAAAGAATGCTTATCTGTTTTTGCTAAAAGGTGAGAAAACTGTGCTATTTTTAAATTGCTTTTCCAAATATACAAAGCAAACAAACATAGGGGTCCTTTTACTAAGGCGTGCTAGCCATTTCATTGTGCGCTAAATATTTGTGCATGGTAAAGCTAAAGCGTCCATAGGATATAATGGATGCTTTAGCATTTAGCGCGCACTAAAACGGCTAGCACGCCTTAGTAAAAAGACCCCATCCTTTGTCACAATTTCAGCATTGTGGAATTCAAGAAAAATACAATAAAATCTTCAAGAAAGGAAAAAAAAAAAAAAAAAAGAAGAAGATAAATATAATACAGCCTGCTCACAAATTTGGGAGACAATGGAGGAAAAATCTAGAAGAAGATAAATACTCATAAAAAAGAAATTGGATATATACGGTAGCAGTGAGGCACCTTGCTTATACTTAATTTAAGAACATAAGAATTGCCATAGGCCGAAGATCCATCAAACCCAGTATCCTGTTTTCAACAGTGGCCAACCCAGGTCCCAGGTAGCTGGCAGAAACCCAAATAGTAGCAACATTCCAGAGCTGAGATTGTGATGTCATAATGCCTCATTCCACCAATGCCTAAGAGCCAACCTAATCGGTGATGTCATAATGGCTTGATTGTCCTACACTTGGCTCACATAAGAACATAACAATTGCCATACTGGGACACATCAAAGGTCCATCAAGCCCAATATCAAAATAAAACTTTAAAACCTCCCTTTCTCCCATAGTTAACCAGTGCAGTGCACTTGATCCCCTTCTGATTCTAGAAAGATCAGTAGGTTTCCAAGTTTATTAAAAATTTGATTAAACACTTATTATATGCTAAGCGTTTTTTCAATAATAAAATGGGGGAAACGATCAACGATTAACTTAACATGACATAAACTTACACTAAGAACAAAAGGAAGGAAGGGAGGCATAAAGGGAAAACACAAACGGTGGTAAGGGAGAGGCCAGCGAGGGGGGATTTAAGCGAGTAGAATAAAGATCCTTTATTCATAGGCATCTTTAAAGAGGAAACATTTTAGCCCACCGTACTGCCCTGATGTGAATTGGAAGGGAATTCCAAGTCATGGGAACTGTTACGGAAAAGATAGAAGCCCGACGGGTACTGATGATTTTTAACAAAGGGACATAGAGTTGATGTTGAGCGGTAGATCTCAGGGTTCTGGGAGGGTCATGTGGAATCAGAAGTATATCTATGAAGGCAGGTTCCTTGATTTTTGGGTTTTGAATGTTAAGACGGCGATTTTATAAGTTATTCTGTGAGGGATGGGTAACCAGTGTGCTTTTTTTAGAATATGTAAGAATTTTGATGGCAATGTTTTGGATTAATTGAAGGCGTCTTATGTGCTTTTGGCATATACCTTTATATAGTACTCCCCTGAAATTCACGGGGGTTCCATTCCAGGAACCCCCGTGAATTTCAAAAAACCGCAAATGTGTTTTTTTGCCTGTCAAAAGGCAGGAGAGGCAGGCGAGGGCAGCTGGAAAGGCAGGAGAGGGCAGCTGGAACACCAGCGGGTGAAGAAAATCACTCGCGGTCTGCTCCGACTGCCTCTTCCTGTAACAAAGTCAGGCTACACCAATCAGGAGCTGCTTTGACACGCAGCTCCTGACTGGTGTAGCCCGACTTTACTACAGGAAGAGGTGCTCGGAGCAGACCGTGAATGAGCGAGTCTGCGATTTGCGAACCGCGAATTCACGGGGCAACACTGTATAGCAAGTTACAATAGTCAAGTTTAGAGATGATAAGGGAATGGATCAATATATTAAGAGAGTGAGAGTATAAGATACTAGCTAAAGAACGAATCATTTTGGACTGTTCATTCGGTCATACATTCATTCATGGATTCCTTTGGCAAAGCTCAGTCGTCATCTGTGATCTCCCAATTTCCCAAGCAAGAGCAACATTTTATTGTATGTTATTTCGGCCACGTTCGTTTTTATTGCTCACCTACTTTTGGTGGTTTCGTTAAGATCCTCTGCTGATCAACCGGCTGGGTAGAATACTCAAATTTGCTCAAGAGTGGCACCCTCTGAATCTTTAGAATTACAGCAGGTACTCATCAAAATGGAAGTAGAGATCATCTCCTTGGACGTTGCCATATGACAATTAAACTGGAAAATGTCAAGGAAATGTTATGTAACGTTACCTATAAGCAGTTGCTTAAGAGACTGAGTTACTTCCAATGATGTAGGTGGTGTGAGGTGATAATGAAAAGAATTTAAATCAGATGCGTTAGTTATAAAAATCCAATTGCCTATGGAGGTGTGATGCAAATGGAAAATATTTAAATTTGATGTTAATGAATTTTAACAGTTTTATATACCATGTCATAACAACTTTTTAAAGTCGAATCAGCTGTTTCAAGGTGATATTTGTGCTTCCCTTGTATTTAGTACAGTATAATCTTGTTATAATGGATTTTAAGGGACCTGGAAAAACAGTCCGTTATATCCAAAGTCTGTTATATCCAGAGTTGCATTTTTTTTAAAAACTTTATTTAGGTTAACTTGAAACAACGTACAATCAATGAACAACAGTCACTGCACAAGCATATCAGCAACATCAATAACAAAACTCAGCAAAACATTGGCATGGCACGAAATGACTGCAAACCAGAATACTAAAAGATGTTCTAAAGCATTATGTCGTACTATACTGGAAAGAAAAATAATTTGTCATTTTCTTCTGGGCTGCATTTTGGTATTGTTATCACCGGCACACCACGTGCCTTGTAGGCGGAGCCTGCATGTCCGTTACGCCAAACAAAACTACAGCTAAAAGCAACTCTGGGGACCAAATTGTTTGTCCATTATATGCGAGTCCTCTATATGCGGTGCTTTTCTGCATGTTTGTAAAGGCACACAGCCAGGACCAGCGGACCTCGTCCGCTATAGACGATATTCCGTTATAAGCGAGTCCGTTATAATGAGATTATACTGTATATCTTCTATGTAGCATAGTCACTCAATGACTGTCACTTATATATCCCTCCTATATCTCAAGCATACGTCAAATTTACTTGCTCCTGAACGTTCTACTATATAACACCCTTTCTCTAGAATGTTCTTCAAGCTTCTGTTTATATTGAACTGTCTTTTATTTATTTATTTAAAACATTTCTAATCCGCCTTTATCCAAGGTGGCTCACAGTATCACATGCACAATTCAGGTTTGAACATCTTAGAAAGTCACATACATCAGTAAAAATCATAAGATGATATCATCTGAACCTATAGATTACCTCTCAGATATTCATCTTCTACAATTATTTCACAATAAAGCAAAACAGATCTAATTAGCTGCAAAAGAAGATGACATTCGGAAGACAGAATATTAGCTTGAAAAAGCAGGATATTAGCTTTAAAAAGCCTGCACAAACAGATTGGTTTTAAGTAGAGAATGACACGGTGACAAAATTCATCACCGTCCCCGTCCCCGCGGATAACCGCGGGAAACCATCTTCATGTCATTCTTTAAAGAGAGGGGGAAGAATCAGAGTATGAATGGCCACAACCACTGACCCGCAAGCTTTGCTCTGAAGAATGCTGGTGTAGAAGGACTGAGGTTGAAACAGACACTGCAGAATGACAGTCTCTGGTATCCAGAGCAGATATTGTGATGTCATAATGCCTCATTCCACCAGTGCCTAAGAACCAATCACATCAGTGATGTCACAATGGCTTCATTATCCTTGGCTCCCATAAGAATCAGAGTATGAATGGCCACAACCACTGACCCGCAAGCTTTGCTTTGAAGAATGCTGGTGTAGAAGGACCGAGGTTGAAACAGACATTAGAAAATGACATGGGATTATTTCCCGCGGTTATCTGCGGGGACGGGAACGGTGATGAATTTTGTCACCCGTGTCATTCTCTAGTTTTAAGCAGAAAAACATGAATTCTTGGTTCGTACATATTGTAAAATTTTCCAAACTGTAAAACTGCACTAACCCCCTCTTTTACAAAGGTGCACTAAGCTTTTTAGCACACTCTAAATATTAATGCACACTATACATGTGCTAAATGCTAATGCGTGCATGATATCCTATGGACGCATTAGCGTTTAGGGCACGTGTTGATTTAGCGTGCGCTAAATCCACGCTAAAACGCTTAACACGCCTTTGTAAAAAGGGGCCTAAGGCCCAGATTCTTGAACCAGCGCCGATATCAGCTGCCACCGATCGCGTGTCAATCATGCATCGGCACCGGTTTCAGAACCACGCCGGAGCAAAAGACAGGTGCTGGAAAGCTAGGCCAGGGTTTTCTAGGCCTACATTTCACGTGAATCACACCAACATTTTCTACCTTTCTTGTCTAGTTTCTGCTTTCCTCATCTTCTCATTCAATTCCTTCCATCCACTGTCTGTCTTCTCTTTGTGTCTTCCATTTGCTCTGCTACTGTGCCTCTCTCTTCACCCTCCCCCCCCCAAATGGTCTGGCACCCATCTTCTTCCCTCCACTCCTCCCATAATCTGGCATCTCTGTCTTCTTCTCTTTCAGCGTCTTCTCCCCACTCTCTGTTCCCCATTCCCTTCAGCGGCTTCTCCCCACTCTGTCTTCCCCATTTCCCTTCAGCAGCATCTCCCCACTCTGTCTTCTCCATTTTCCTTCAGCGTCTTCTCCCCACTATCTGTTTCCCATTTCCCTTCAGCATCTTCTCCCCACTCTGTCTTCCCTAATGGAAATTTAGAGGTGTCAAACTGGCAGCCAGTTTGCATTAATCTGTGGGAGGAGTTTCAGATATTATTACTCTACTCCCTTCTTTAGCCACAAAGAAATTTTTTTCACACCAAATGATATACAATGCTCTCTTTCTCTCTTGTTCCTCTATCCTGTCACTGAATGGACTTCTTTTCTTTTACACTGAAGTCTAATTCATGTAAACTGCTTCGTATGTTATCCGGAAAGATGGAGTATTAAATTTAATAAACCATCTGGGGAAACTGAATAAAGTGAATGCTAGGAAAACCACAGCCATAACAGCCTCATATTGCATATCTTTCTAATGAGAACAATATCACTGATCAGATGAAAATGTTTAAATTATTCCATGTCGATGCAATTATGAAAATGATCTAATAGCTTTCTATTACAGATGTGCATTCATTAACACACATTGCTTTTGTTAGCATGCTTAAAAAAAAATTATGGCTCCTTTTACCAAGCCGCGTTAGGGCTTTAACGCGCAGAATAGCGCACGCTACATTGCCGCGTGCGCTAGACCTTAACGCCAGCATTGATCTGGCGTTAGTTCTAGAAGCGTAGCGAGCTGTGTAGCACACGGTAATTTCCTGCGTGCGCTAAAAACGCTAGCGCACCTTAGTGTACTCAGAATTGATTTAATGTATATTTACTTCTGCATTAATGTATGTTAAGAAGTTCTAATGTGTAGAGTATTTTTTTAAAAAAAAAATTTTTAATTAAATTAAATGTGTAAAACCAATCGGAAAAAAAACCAGGGACCATATGACCATGTGACTCCTTTCTTGATTAAATCACACTGGCTTCCTGTCAATCATCGGATTACCTATAAAATTCTATTGTTAACTTTCAAAACCTTAGATACCAATGAACCCCAATTCATAAACAAATTACTTATTCCCTATAATTCCTCACGTTCTTTGCGTTCAAACAACCACAAGCTTCTAACTATTCCTTCTTTAAAAATCATTGGAACCCGCCTTCAGGATATGTTTTCTGTAGTAGCACCTCAACTCTGGAACTCTTTACCCTTACACTTAAGAGAAATAAATAACTTAAACGATTTCAAAAAGAATTTAAAATGCTTTTTATTTAAAGACGCTTTTAACATTTAAAATTAATCATGTGCTCTTTTTAAATGTCAAGATCCGTGATATTATTGAATTATTATTTTAGTATATAATTGTTAAGTTAAAATTTCTGTAATTTTATGATCTTTGTACCTCATAATATATAATTCGTAATTTTATATTTTACTAACATGTTTTATCCTCTTTTTTTTTTTTTTTAACTTAATGTATAAATTGTTAAATTTTTAATATTTTATGTTATTTACTGTTTTAATATTATGTTTATTTACAAACTGTAACTCGCTTAGAAATAATTTAATTAAGCGATTAATCAAATATAAATAAAACTTGGAAACTTGGAAAAGTCCCAAAATTCTAAACTTAAATAGAAAATTTTTTGCTTCGTGAATTTTTGCTGCCTATCTAAAGTAGCATCTGGTCAGATCCATTAGGCTAACGTTTCCTGCACAGAACTGCAGCAGCTGCAGTGTTTCATTATGTGGCTAAGGTTTGTTGCTTTTAAAATAAGCCTGGGGAGGGGGGAGATGAAAACAAACCAAGCAAGCACAATGGGGGAGTAGCGTAATGAGAAATATAGTTAGCAGCAAACCAGAAAAGCTGGGTTCCGTTCCCACTGACCCTGGATAAGTCACCCCCATCCTCCATAGCCCAGGTACCAAAAATTTACCTATGAGCATCGCAGCTGTTACCGCCGTGGCTGCCCTAAAAACCACGCTATGGTTTTATAAAAGGCGGGGGTTAGATTGTGAGCCCAAATTTGTCAACGTTTGCTTATTTCTGATCTGGAAAAAGAAGGGTTACCTTCAAAAGCTCATCATAAAATACATTGAGTTAGACCAATCAAAAAAAGTATCACTTTATTTCCTTTGGTTTTTACTTTATTTCTGTCTATTACCTTGGAAAGTGGACTAACACGGCCAACCACACCATTTCACTCCTGATGGGCTGAAAGAGGCAGAGGAGAGGCATGGAGGAAAGGCCCCCGCAGTGGTAATTAATCTCCCTCATGCTCTCCATATGCCTCAGGATCAGAGCAGAGGAAGTGACAATCAATCAATCTTATAGCATGGAAGGAAGCAACCCCCCCCCTTAATTGCAAAGTGAAAAAAACAAAAGCAATTAATTGCAGATGGAGCAACTGATTAACATTTAAGCAAATGAGCTGCAGATCCAAAGGGGGAATATCTAGAAAGGAGAAAAGTGATTCTAAATGATAGTAACACTGGAATGCAACGTTAATTCATAAAAATGTTGCAAACTCTTTTTTTTTTTTTGTTTAAATCTATTTTATTAAGCAACAGTAAGTACAACAGCAATAATAACCATGGAATGCATTTTCATCAAACACCCGCGGAGGACTGGACTCTTATGTCCTCCCCGGACCCACCATACCCCCACCCCCCAACAAAGACAACACTACCCCCCCACCCACCCCTCCCCATCCCCCCCATATACAGAAGACTCGCATGCAGGGAACAGCAGAGACATCTAGAAGCACAGTGTCAGAGATGGAGTCTATTCAAGACCCGGCTACGACTCTCAGGAGGCAAAATGTTCAAATAGGGCGTCCAAGTGTGAACAAAGTCTCTGCTCCGGCGTCGGGAAGAACGAGCCAAACGGGCTTCCCAACCCATAAGTTCATGGAGGCGATTCCTCCAATACCAGAATGAAGGTGGTTCAGAAGACAGCCAGCAACACAAGATACATTTCTTCCCCAAAATAAAACATTTACTAAGAAATAATTTTTCATAAGAATTGTACATATACAAGAAGGAAAATTGGGCAAACAGCATAGACTGCACGGAGACTGGCACAGGGGTCCGCAACAAGCCCTGTAAAAAGGAGGCCATCTCCGTCCAGAAGGTCTGAATCCCCTCACAACTCCAGAAACCATGAAAGTAAGAATTCACCTCCACCGAACAGCGGATACATAACTGAGTATCAATACAACCCATATGGTAAGCCTGACTCTGGGAGGCGTAGGCCCGCATGACAGTTCGAAAATGACATTCACGGAGCTCAGCACTATGTACCAAGCCCGCAGTTCGAGTCAGGGTTTTTAACAAGAAATTGTCCCCCAAGTCCCTACCCAAGTCCCGCTGCCATGCCCCCAAAATACCGGGGAAAACCTTAGGCGGGCAAAGAGCCAGAATCCGGCCATGCAAAGCAGATATAGAGACCCTAGTATCAGGATCCGCAGCCAAAAAAGTACAGAGCCGGGTCCCAAAATCCCCCTGCAAGGAAGACCCCTGAAGGGAAGCCACATAGTGACTTAATTGACAATAAGCAAATGGAAGGCCAATCTCAGGGACCCCCCTCCCCACCAGCTCAGCATAAGGTAAGAGAGACCCATCATCCCGCAGAACATGCCGCATCTGTTCCACCCCCCGCGCCCTCCAGCGACCGAACACAGAAGGTCCAACCCCCGGAGGGAAAGCTAAATTCCCCGCCAACGGTAAAAATACACTAGTATGAGAGTCCTGATTCCACAACCGAAGGATTTGATGCCACACTGTCCACAAGGACCGAAACAAAATACTACGCTTACAGGGTCGCGGCAGTTTAGACAACGGGGCATGGAGGAGATACAAGAGATGAACAGGATAGAAATGATCCCGCTCCAGAGAGAGATCCGTATAAAAAGAGGTACCCATCACCCAATCACTAAGATGCTACACCAGGTGTCTGCCACTCACTTCCTTGCCTCTTATTTCTGCATGGATTCGGTTTCCTTATCTATCCCATAGTCATAGTGCATGCTTTCTGCCTAAGTGGTCTGAACTAAGAAGAGATCAGTGGTGATAGAATTACTGTGAGCTGGGAAAAAAGAGGCTCTGACTTCTGCTGTATGTATAATCCAAAAACACTTGTCCCAAGCAACCACAGTACTAACATAGTAAGTGTCGGCAGATAAAGAGCTGCACAGTTTCTGTCGTTCAGGGAGGCCAGAGTTGTATCTGGCGCTCTGGGCAAGTTTAGGATTACCAGACACCTGGATTTACTTGTCCTCTTTATAGATCAGTGTTTCTCAACTTCTTCAAGCCAAGTACCCCCTAAGTCTAACAAATATCAACCGAATACCCCTGCCCAAGCTCCACCCCAGACCTACCCTGGCTCCTCCCCAGAACCGCCCCTGATCCCACCCCCTTAATAATTAATTGTAATGCAATTTCTTCCATTCATTTTTCATATACACACACAATATAATCTTATTAATACATAATGGTAACCACAAATTTTTTTAAAAAAAAGTATACTGTATACAGAGAAAATGTTAATTTATCATTTATTTGCGGGGGTTTTTCCCAAAGAAGTCAAGGCAGATGACTTTAAAATATACAATGTCATCTCAGTAACAACTATAGAATAACAGAAAAATATAGTGCAAAATATAACAGCAGATATAAATTCTCAAAATGGACACATTTCGATCACTAAATTGAAAAATAAAATCATTTTTCCTACCTTTGTTGGCCGATGATTTCATGAGTCTCTGGTTGCACTTCCTTCTGACTGTGCATCCAATAATTATTTCTTTTTGCCTACTGCACACTTCCTCTCCTCCGGACCTCATTCCCTTCCCCAACCAACATATCTCTCTCTCTCTCTCTCTGTTTTACTCCATGAGTCCAACATTTCTTCCTCTCTCATCCCCCGTTGGGGAGGGAGGGCCATCATTGGTGGGGTGTGTGCTTTTTCTTTTTTTTCTTATGGGACAGATATTTTGCAAGTGTAACACATGCAAAATATCTGTGCCATATAAAAAGAAATGAAAATAAAACCTAGCTGACCTGTCGGTAACACAGTTACCGTCAGGTCTAAACTGTTGGGTTTATTTCCAACAGCTAAACCACCTGGTTTTTTTTGGGTTTTTTTTTTTTTTTTTTTGCTTAGCCAAGTGATGTTAGTGCATCAGTCGCACGGCTACTTTGCATATGGTTTTAGCTAATCTGCACGACTGGATCGGAAAATGGGCGATCGAGTGGAAAAACACACAGAGCTATTTTGTGAATCGTATGGGTAATAGCGATCGCCGCTAAAGCTGTGAAAACAGGTTTAGCGACGATCGCTGACTTTAGCGCGTCTAGCCCTTGTTGTCTGTTAAAATGTTTTCTTGCGCGTTGTGTTGACGTCGTGATGTAACATACTAGGCCATACTTTGAATTATTCTCCGAATGTTTTTACTGCTGTAATTGTTATTGTCTAAGCTTGCGCTACCCGGCCTAGATTGAATTTCTTCAAAATGGTGAATAAGAAACCGAAATAAATAAATACCGCATTCATGTCATGTGCTATGAGTGCAAGAACTGTGTATCTCGGTTGGGGGAGAGGAAGACATCTTAAAGTGGAACTTACCCCCCGCCCCTTTTACAAAACCATAGCATGGTTTTTAGCGCCAACCAAGACAGTAACAGCTCCGAAGCTCGTAGAATGTTGGAGCTGTTACCGCTGTGACAGGCGCTAAAAACTGCGCTATGGTTTTGTAAAAGATGGGGGGTAGTAGTTAGTGAAAACGGTGATGTTGATAATAATATTTGATTGTTGGTTCAGTCATGAATTGATAATAGATGTGACTGTTGGGCAGGCTGGACGGACCAGGCAGGTCTTTTATTTGCTACCATTTACTAAGGGCTCCTTTTACGACAGCACGTTAGGGCCTTAACACGTGGAATAGCATGTGCTAAAATGCTGCACGCACTAGCCGCTATCGCCTCCTCTTGAGAGGAGGGCAGTTTTTCAGCTAGCGCGTACTATAGCGTGTACTAATCCGGTGCGTGCGCTAAAAACGCTAGCCCACCTTCGTAAAAGGAGCCCTAGGTTTCTGCGGCTCATATACCCCCTCTTTTACTAAGGCGCGCTAGCCGTTCTAGCGCACGCGCTAAATGCTAACACATCCATAGAATATAATGGGCGCGTTAGCGTTTAGCGTGCGCTGAAACAGCTAGAGCGCCTTCGTAAAGGGGCCCCATAATTAGTTCTCCCACAAGTGCCAGATGAGCTTTCTGCAATATTAATCCCTGTGCCATCCTTTAGTGCACTGTCTCTCAAACTGTGTGCCTCAAAGAGATTCCAGCCAGGTGTGCCACGAAAGATTCCAGAATTTTACTTTATTAAAAAAATAATAATAATAAAAAAATTCCCTTCAAAAATATACGCTAGAATAAATGAGACTGAGAGGGGACATGACTGAAACATTCAAGGTACTGAAGAGAATAGACTAGGTAGACAAGGACAGGTTGTTCACCCTCTCTGAGAGGGGACATGACTGAAACATTCAAGGTACTGAAGAGAATAGACTAGGTAGACAAGGACAGGTTGTTCACCCTCTCCAAGGTAGGGAGAATGAGAGGGCACTCTCTAAAATTGAAAGGGGATAGATTCCGTACGAACGTAAGGAAGTTCTTCTTCACCCAGAGAGTGGTGGAAAACTGGAACGCTCTTCCGTAGGCTGTTGTAGGGGAAAACACCCTCCAGGGATTCAATGTAAGGAAGTTCTTCTTCACCCAGAGAGTGGTGGAAAACTGGAACGCTCTTCCGGAGGCTGTTGTAGGGGAAAACACCCTCCAGGGATTCAATGTAAGGAAGTTCTTCTTCACCCAGAGAGTGGTGGAAAACTGGAATGCTCTTCCGGAGGCTGTTGTAGGGGAAAACACCCTCCAGGGATTCAATGTAAGGAAGTTCTTCTTCACCCAGAGAGTGGTGGAAAACTGGAACTCTCTTCCGGAGGCTGTTATAGGGGAAAACACCCTCCAGGGATTCAATGTAAGGAAGTTCTTCTTCACCCAGAGAGTGGTGGAAAACTGGAATGCTCTTCCGGAGGCTGTTGTAGGGGAAAACACCCTCCAGGGATTCAATGTAAGGAAGTTCTTCTTCACCCAGAGAGTGGTGGAAAACTGGAACACTCTTCCGGAGGCTGTTATAGGGGAAAACACCCTCCAGGGATTCAATGTAAGGAAGTTCTTCTTCACCCAGAGAGTGGTGGAAAACTGGAACACTCTTCTGGAGGCTGTTATAGGGGAAAACACCCTCCAGGGATTCCATGTAAGGAAGTTCTTCTTCACCCAGAGATTGGTGGAAAACTGGCACGCTCTCCCGGAGTCTGTCATAGGGGAAAACACCCTCCAGGGATTCAAGACAAAGTTAGACAAGTTCCTGCTGAACCAGAATGTACGCAGGTAGGGTTCGTCTCAGTTGGGGCACTGGTCTTTGACCTGAGGGCCGCGGCGGGAGCGGACTGCTGGGCATGATGGACCACCGGTCTGACCCAGCAGCGGCAATTCTTATGTTCTTAGATGAACATCACGTACTCATGAGTCTGTCAATGTTATGAGTGTCTGTGTGCGTAAGGATACAGCCCATAATTAAGGGCTCCTTTACTAAGCTGTGATAGCATTTTTAGCGCATCCAGAATTGCCACGCGCGCTAAACCTACGCTACACGGTTAGAACTAATGCCAGCTCAATGCTGGCGTTAGCGTCTAGCAAGCGTGGCAATTCTGCGTGTGCTAAGCGTGCGATAGGAAAAGGAGCCCTAAATTTCAAGAGAAAGAATATATATTTTGGGATGTAATGCAGCTGGAACAATTTCTAAAATTGCATGTGCAACAGCAGAGTTAATTTCTTTCTGATTGGGGAGAGGGAGTGTAGGTATCTTTCAGCAGAATATAAATAGAGTCTTATGCCTTATTTCTTTGTTTTCGTGCAATGACTATCTGAGAACTCTTATAATTTTTTTAAAAAAATGATTTCCTGAGTAAAATAAAGAGAAGTCCTGTCGTAATGTGGGCTAGAGGGACGACACCTGTTTATATTTAATTTACTCTTGATTGCATAATTTCCAGTTACTGTTTGCTTTTCTGTAAGTTCTCTGTAGTGTTTATGTTTTAAATTAATTGTATACGAATCTACCTATAAAATGGTGGAAGCGGATAATAAATAGCAATAAATAGAAAACTCCACTTGTTGATATAGGAGCACTATCCACAACGGAAGAAAAAGCCTCAGGTATTATTATAAAGAAGGCAACCAAGTCACATCAAGGTCTGCGTGGGGGAAGCCCACAGTGCCAAACTTGTCTCACAACTTATAAGCCAAATACAGTGTAACAAGTCAAAAGAGCATGACACACTGTATAATGTTGTAGGGCGCTCTCAGTGTGAACCCTCAGTGATAGGAGCACAGCTCCGACACTTCACTTCTGGGTCAAGGCAATAAACCTCCACCCACACACCATCATCGAGCGCCCTGTGTGTGCAAGAATCAAAGCAATCAACAATCAAGGTGAGTAAATAAAACTCAACACAACACAAGCAAGCAGCCTGAGCGACCCCCACACAAACCCTGCCAGCCGCACCCCCTCAAAAAGCACGCTCAAAATCACAATGAAATCAAAAACCATACCAAAAAGTGAAGAACATATCCAAAAGTAAACAATACTTATCCAAAACTGTCACACCAACGGAAAAACCGCGCCAGGAGGAAAGGTTCAACTGCGCTGGTTTTGGGAGGAGCCCTTCTTCAGGAACCTGGCCTCCAACAGAACACGAGCAGAGAGGACGGCTGGAGGGCGAATCTACCTAAAAAATGGTGGAAGTGGATAATAAATAGCAATAAATAGAAAACTCCACTTGTTGATATAGGAGCACTATCCACAACGGAAGAAAAAGCCTCAGGTATTATTACGGCAGAGGAAAAAAAATGCTCAAACCTCCCCCACCCACGTCATTGGCAAAAAACCTCCGAAGGGAATGTGCAAAACCCACTACTCTATTTTTGCAGGACTTGATTCATTAGCTACTTCTTATCTAATTGTGAAGATGTAAGTGATACAACATGTAAGCCAACGTTTCACGGTGTGTAACCGTTTCTTCAGGGCCCAAGTACCTGGCAGAAACCCAAAGAGTAGCAACATTCTAGAGTTGGGATTGTGATGTCATAATGCCTCATTCCACCAAATCTTAAGAGCTAGCATGTAATCCACAATACTCATTCAAAAGAGCCCCAACTCTCTTAAAATGTTAAACTCCACACTAGAGAATGACACGGGGAAAAAAATCCGTCCCCATCACTGCCCCGTCACCGGACCAGCGTCCCCTTCACCGCCCCGTCCCCGCCGTCCCATTCACCGCCCTATCCCCGCAGCATCCACCCTTCCCTCTTGCCACCTCACCGCCCTTCAGTGGCCCGAGAATCTCCCTCCCTCCCCCTTACCTTCACGGTGCATTAGCAAAGAACTGAAACTTAAGGGAGGGAGGGTGCGCAGTCACCGATCGCACGCGGCCCCCCTCTCTCCCTCCCTCCGGCCAAATCTATCTCCCTCCCTCCCTCCCCCTTATCTTCATGGCGCTTTCATAAAAAAATTGAAATTGTGTCAGAGGAGAAGCTTCCGCCCACATACATGCAACTGCAGGCAGGCAGGCTTCAGTAAGTTTTTTACAAAAGCGCTGTGAAGGTAAGGGGAAGGGAGATAGATTTGGCCGTAGGGAGGGAGGGAGGGAGGGGGGCCATGCGTGATCGGTGACCATGCACCTTCCTTCCCTTAACTGCGGGGACAAGTCAATTCACCACTCCATGGGCGGTGGATGGCCTTGACCCTGTGCCCACAGTGAGCCCTTTTCCTCCCCACCGTTTCGGCAGGTTACCCGCGGCTAGCCGCGGGTAACTGCCACCATGTCATTCTCTACTCCACACTGCCTGACAGCAGCCACTTCCTCATATTTACATATTAGACAAATTCCAGCCCACCTTGCAGGAAAAGAAAGAGCAGCGCTGTCTTTCCATTCTGATAGAACATGTTGAATTGCTAAACCCATAAGAGTATCAAACAATTTAGCCTTACACTTTCGAACCATATTTAATCCATGCAAGGTCCCACTCACAAAGAGAGAGCATGTTATGCCCGTAAGAGACGCATACAGGGGGAATCGAAAAGAAAAAAGGCATGCTTTAATTTGAAATGAAATGGGCAATTTATAAAATGAATCAAAAGATAAAAATGAACAGAATTAGGTCAATCCTTGTTTTTAAAAAAAAAACACCCTTTTGGGCCATCCCCCAAATTTCTGGACCACACCAGGCTGGCTTCATTTACAATTATCATACTGCATTAGGAATGCCGGGGGTTTGCTCCTGCCCAATGAAGATAAAGCAGTTGGGGATCAGGAGAGAGCAGGACGGGAGGGATGGGCGTGCTTTGTTGTGATTTTGGAAGCCAGATGTTTTTTGTTTCATTTTGCTTTGTTATGGCTCTGTTTCATAAGTTGTGTTTATTTTTATTTGCTTAAAATGAGCATTACAAAACAAAGCAAATGAAATGGAAAACAAAGCATAAACAAAAAGTGTCTGTGTGTAAAAGCCTAGAAAAAAACAAAAACAGAGAGGCAATTTTCCAGGGAAGCTTGAGTCTCCCAGAAGTGTTTGATGGCAGTAGCTTGTACAGAAGTCCATTGTTAACAAGAGAATGAGCACCCGCCCCCTAGATTGCTCATGGGCACAATTTCAGGCCTAATCCCTTGGGCCTAACTGGGGTCAGGCAGAAAATTGGTGGGGGGTGGGGGGGTGGGGCAAAGGATGGCTCAGTGGTTCCAGAAGAAACTAGAACAAGGGGATGGCAACAGCCCTAATTGACAAATGTAATTTTATTACAAATCAAAATAACTTAAAATCATACCATATATGTAAAACAATGGCGTTTTGGTGGATTATAGGCCCATTTTAACCCTGTTTTACCAGCCTCTATGCCTTGTCTTTTGAAGAGTCTTTCATTTGAACGCCACCCACTGGGCCGACCCCTGAGGAAGGCTTTTCCACAGAAGTCGAAACACGGACTTGTTGGGTCCATTAAATCAACAAAGACTCGGACTTTTCATGAGGCTTGAGTACCTGAATAAATCCAGGTAAACCATTCTGATCTCTCCTGGGAGAACAGCATATGCTTATTAAAGTTTTTTTAACGCACTTCGTTTTAGCATCAGCACAGTTTTCCCGGACATGTCTTCTTTTTAGAGGACTAACCGAGTGTGCGGATGGGTTTTCAAAACCCGGCAGCTTGTCCAAGCTTTGCAAAACTTGCCTCTTCGGGGCTCTGTTTGGAGGGCCTCAGCGCATGCGCGGACGTGACACAATGACTTTGCACGCATGCGCACGTGAGTGTGACGTTATCGCGTCACCTCCTTGCATGTGCAGAGATCCTCCAGACACAGCCCTGAAGAGACAAGGTTTGTGAGGGGCCGGGGTTGGAGGACGGAACAGGGTGGGTCCTCGCGTCCTCTTTTTTTATACTAAAAATCCTGTAACCCTAAAGAGACTGTTTTCAAGGGGGGGGGGGGTCTCATGTCCCTGTTAGCATAGAATCAGGAGCAGACTGTGGGAGAAATCCCCCCCCTCCCACCTTTAGCTGAACCCCCTAATCCTCAAGTGACAGCATGCCTGTGTAAAGGTGTCCCTCAGTCTCTAATAAACATGCATCTATCCTATGTCTGACTTACTCAGCTCCCAGGTCAGGACAGGTTCAGATTTCTGCCATGCACAGCCCTTTCTGGCATACAGAGCACCCACAATAACACTGCCCTGCGTCTGATGTCTGTAATCACTGTGTATCAGCTACACCCATGCACCTGAGCGGGCTGAATTACATGGTTTTACGCAGCTGCAGGACCGCAGCCCTTCCAAGGCTTGGTCAACAAGTCATCAGCTCGTAATACTGAAATATATGTGTCACCTGTGGCTATTTCTATGTTATCCTTTTAGGAATCAAATATGTAGAACATCAACATAGAAATTATAAGAGCTCTTTTAATCTTACATTTCTTTCTTTTCTATCAAAACATCTTTTTTTTTTTTTTCTCTCTTTCTCTCTTTCTTTCCTTCATAACTTTTCTCACCTACCCTACCCTTATGTATAAACCTTAACTGTAAAAAATTTTTTTATTTTTTTTTATTTTTTTTTTAATTGTAATTCCATTTTTTCTTTACCCACTTGTTTCAGTTTGTATTAATAATACATAATGATTTGTTTGTATAATTTTGTCTTATTTGTATTTGTATTTGTCACCCTAGTTTTTTTTATTGTACATTTCAATTATGTAATACGCATTGAAATATTTGATATTGCGTAAAATCAAAATCTAATAAACTTGAACTTGAAACTTGAACTTATCAGCTCTCTGGCGTACTTGTCACCAGCATCCAATCTGTTATCCGTCTTTGAAGAGAATGAATTAATTCTCTGCCTAGCTGCCTCCACTATAGAACAGGTGATGCTTAGTACCTTCACTGCTTTCGCCCCCCCCCCCCCAGTCCTTGTATTTTTAGAAAAACTAAATAAGCGATTCAAATCTACCCATTCCACTCCACTCAGTATTTTATAGACCTCTATCATACCTCCCCTGAGACGCCTCTTCTCCGAGCTAAAGAGCCTTGGCTGCTTTAGCCTTTCCTCATAGGGAAGCCATCCCATCCCCTTTATCATTTTTGTCGCCCTTCTCTGAAACTTGTCTAATTCTGCTATAACTTTTTTGAGATGCAGCGAGCAGAATTGTACACAGAACTCAAGATGCGGTCACACCATGGTGCGATACAAAGGCACAATAAGATTCTCATATTTGTCCTCCATTCCTTTCCCGATAATTCCTAACATGCTATTTGCTTTCTTAGCAGCTGTCGCTCACTGAGCTGAGGGTTTTAATGTATCATCAATGATGATACCGAGATCCTTTTCCAGGGTGGAACCCTGGATCACATAGCTACAGTTTGGGTTCCTCTTTCCCACATGTAACATAAGAACATAAGCAGTGCCTCTGCTGGGTCAGACCAGAGGTCCATCACGCCCAGCAATCTGCTCACGCGGCAGCCCATCAGGTCCAGGACCTGTATAGTAATCCTCTACCTATACCCTTCTATACCCTTTTCCTTCAGGAAATTATCTAATCCCTTCTTGAACCCCAAAACCGTACTCTGTCCTATCACACCCTCTGGAAGCGCATTCCAGGTGTCCACCACCCTTTGGGTGAAGAAGAACTTCCTAGCATTGGTTCTGAATCTGTCCCCTCTTAATTTTTCCAAATGCCCTCTTGTTCTTGTAGTTTTCGAACGTTTGAAAAATTTTTCCCTCTCCACTTTCTCCATGCCCTTCATGATCTTGTAAGTCTCTATCATGTCCCTTCTAAGTCTCTGCTTCTCCAGGGAAAAGAGCCCCAATTTCTCTAATCTTTCAACATATGAAAGGTTTTCCATACTTTTATCAGTCTTGTCGCTCTTTTCTGAACCCTCTCGAGTATCGCCATATCCTTCTTAAGGTACGGTGACCAATATTGGACGCAGTACTCCAGATGCGGGCACACCATCGCCCGATACAACGGCAGGATAACTTCTTTCGATCTGGTTGTAATACTTTTCTTGATAGTACCCAGCATTCTATTCGCCTTCTTAGAAGCCACTGCACACTGTGCTGATGGCTTCATTGTGTTGTCCACTATTACCCCCCAAGTCCTTTTCTTGGTTACTTTCACCCATTACCAGGCCTCCCATCGTATAGCTATACTTTGGGTTTCTGTTTCCTACATGCAAGACTTTACATTTCTCTACATTAAACTTCATCTGCCATCTTGTCGCCCACTCTTCTAGTTTGTTCAGGTCCCTTTGTAAATCTTCATAGTCCTTTTTAGTCCCAACGCCACTAAATAGTTTGATGTTGTCTGCGAATTTTATTACTTCGCATTTCGTCCCTGTTTCTAGATCATTTATAAATACATTGAACAGCAGCGGTCCAAGTACTGACCCCTGCGGAACACCACTTGTGAACCTCCTCCAGTCCGAGTAGTGGCCCTTCACTCCTACCCTTTGCTTTCTACCCAGCAACCAATTTTTGATCCATCTATGTACGTCTTCTTCCACCCCATGGTTCTTCAGTTTCCGTAGTAGGCGTTCATGGGGTACCTTGTCAAAGGCTTTTTGGAAATCTAAGTATACGATATCTATGGGGTCCCCTTTGTCCATCTGTTTGTTAATTCCTTTGAAGAAGTACAATAAGTTCGTTAGGCATGACCTTCCCTTGCAGAAGCCATGTTGGCTTGTTTTCATCAGTTTATTCCTTTCTAGATGCTCATCGATGCTGTCTTTTATCAGCGCTTCCACCATCTTCTCCGGAACTGAAGTCAAAGTTACCGGTCTGTAATTCCCTGGGTCACCTCTCGATCCTTTTTTAAAGATGGACATAACATTAGCTATCTTCCAATCCTCCGGAATTACGCCTGTTTTCAGGGATAGATTACAAACCTGCTATAGTAGTTCTGCTATTTCCTCCTATAGTTCTTTCAATACCCTAGGGTGGATTCCGTCTGGGCCCGGAGATTTGTCAGTTTTTATTCTATCTATCTGCTTGTGTACATCTTCAAGGCTTACCTCCATGGATGTTAATTTTTCTGCTCGATCTCCTTTGAAGATTTTTTCAGGTTCCGGCACGTTGGATGTGTCCTCTTTTGTAAATATTGACCAAAAAAAACATGTTTAGTCCATCCGCCACTTCTTTTTCCTCCTTCACTACTCCTTTCCTATTTCCGTCATCCAGCAGTCCCACTTTGCACTTGCTCATATTAAACACCATCTACCATTTAGATGTCCAGTCTCCAAGTCTCATAAAGTCCTCTTGCAATTTTTTTACAATCCTCTTGTGATTAAATAACTTTGAATAACTTTGTGTCATCAGCAAATATAATTATCTCACTGGTCATTCTCATCTCTAAATCATTGATAAATATGTTAAAAAGCAGTGGTCCCATCACAAACTCCTGGGAAGCCCCACTATTTACAATCATAAAACTAACACAGATTGAGGTTCCTGGACACAAATTGACTTAACAAATTTCTTAGAAAGTTCTCTTGATGTAGTAATGGAAAGGACTACCCTTCTGGTGACTTTTGCTCTCGAGTTCGATAGAGATTTAATACTTAAGACTTATTTCAGAAATATGAATGCTCAATTTTTGGGTTCAACTATACGTATATTTCCTGATTTTTCAAAGGTGACACAGAAGAGAAGTCTTCACACCATACTTATTATTTTTTCTGAATTACTTTTCATATGAATTCTTCTCAGTTCTAGTGATTATCTTATCATTTCATATACTTTTGACTTGTTAATTGAAATTACTTAGCTTTCAGCCTTGAAATCATTCCCCTGAACGCCAACGCGTTTCGAGTTCTTTATCAAGGCGACCTGGGGAAATTATTTTGTGACTTTTTCAAGTCTGTTGGCGGAACGCTGTGTATGTTCACAAAATAATTTCCCCATGTCGCCTTGATAAAGAACTCGAAACGCGTTGGCGTTCAGGGGAATGATTTCAAGGCTGAAAGCTAAGTAATTTCAATTAACAAGTCAAAAGTATATGAAGTGATAAGATAATCACTAGAACTGAGAAGAATTCCTATGAAAAGTAATTCAGAAAAAATAATAAGTATGGAGGAGGAGGTACCTTGGGGCAAATGAAGAATCTCTCCCTTCAAACTATGCTGTTTGTCGGGTTGTCTGATACTCCATTAGATCCTCATAAAGATTAAGTATCAATAGCACATGAACTATATTTCTGTGACTTTGTGATTTTTGTGGTGTGTAGATACTTGACGTCATTACTATAAGGCATTTGGTTGACAGAAGAGAAGTGACTTCTTGGTTTATAGACCGAGAGTCATATCTCTAGGTGCAACCTTTATTTTGAAATTTCCATCAAAATGTTGTCTTAATTACATTTTCTGTACAAGATGATATGCTTGTTAAATAATGTGAAAATTTATAAATAAATAAAAAATAATAATAAAAAAAAAAAATGTTGTCTTACTTATGGTGGGAAAAATTTTCTTTTTTTTTGAGCCAAGTTTCAAAGTTTATTATGTATTTGATTAATTGCTTATTCAAAATTCTAAGCGATGTACAAAATGTTAAAATATTGTATTACAATAATCAAAGGGAAACGGACTATTTAAATATGACGGACAAGACAAAACATGATACAAAAGGAAAGGAATAGGAAAAGAAATACAAGTTAAGAAAACGAGTAAGGGAAAAAACAATAAGAAAGAATTGTTAGAATTTATTGTGGCTAAAGAAGGTCGTGAAATCATAATTGGTTCTGCTGCCATTCCAAAAGAGTAGCGCAAACTGGCAGCTTCCTGCGTCCTTTGTGAATGCTCCTAAGATGATAGATTGTTATTTCTTTTTTTTTTTTATTTCTATTATTTGACTCCAAATTATTTGTGGACTAAATAATAATGTTTTTCTTTCTTGGTGGGTTCCCACGTTAGGTTATTTTCTTCTTGGAAATTACAAATCTGTGTTCTAGTATGTTTATTATGCTTATATGAACGATTAAAATGATAAATAAAAAAATAAAATAAAAAAAACCTAAAATATCCAATATACCACCCAAGTCGGCACTTGGATGTCCCGGCGATTAGGACATCCAAGTGCCGACTTAGGCGGTTTATTGGATATTTTAGGTTTATGATTGTGCCCCTAACAGTAACACCGGGACATCCAAGTGCTGATAATTGAAACTATTTTCCTGGACGTCTACTGAGATATTTCTTCCGCTGTGCGTCCAGAGTTCAAGGAGGCATGTCTAGAGGTGCGTTATGGGGGTGCTTTGTGTGGGCTGTGGGCGTGCTAGACTTGAACGACTTGTGGCAATAATCAAACCTTTCCCAAGATGTCCTAGATGGAACTTAGAGGTTTTGGGCTAGACCCTTTTAGAAGCATCGAAATGCCAGAAAGGTACCCAAACTGGCCAGATAACCACTGGAAAGATTAAGCAATTACCCCCCCAGCCCCCCCGACCCACACACACACTCTCTCAGTCGTCACTGACCCACTCCCAAAACTCTGAATAAAACAGTATATATATGTCTGTGGAACAACAGCATCTGGTATGGGAAATCCTAGAAGAGCATCATATGGGTGTCTTAAGCAGCCAGATGGGTGGGATTGTGAACCATAGAGAGGAGGAGCCAAAGCCATAAGGCAATCTAACCACAATATCTATGGTATTAACTATGATCCTACCAAACCCCCACTAAACTGCCATATAGGTGCCATCTACAGCCATAAGGGCTAGTGGGGTGGTAGACAGGTGGGTATAGTACTGTAGGTTTTGGGAGAGTTTTGGAGGGCTCACCATACATTAGAAGAGGTATATGGTGAGATGTATATCTAGCATCCTTTATGTGAAATTTAAAGCAGTGACCTCTAAGTTGCCCCATTGCTCTGTTATCATGTTCATGTGGCCAAACCATTAGAATGATGGCCCCTCCCACATCTAAATGGTGCTGATATTGATGTGATTTTGTGGTCAAAAATGGAGAACAATGTTAGATGACCTGGAAATCTAAACATTTTGGCAGATAAGACATCTAAGTAAGCTATTTTCAAAAAAAATTATTTGGACGTCCCTATTGATAATGGGTGTTTCCGTGCTTCTGAATTTTGACTTTTGGTGGGAAACATTCAAATCAGTCTTAGATGTCCTTTTCGAAAATTGCCTTCTGTGTGTTACTCTGTTTGCCTAGGCAGCCAAATACCCTTATAGTGGCCATGGATTTTTAGTAAGGTTGTCAGCCACATCCTGCTTGTACCTTCATTGTGCATATAAAGGCTGGTAAAAAATCCCCAAAACAGAGCTCTGAATGTCCCAAAAAAACAACCATGTCGGAGGTTTGCCCGCTTTTGCGAAACTGTTTGGCTGCTTTCCGCTTTGCAGATAGAAAAACATTTTGCTTGTCATTTGCAGGGTTGGAATGGGCATCCCTCTGCACATCTCAGTTCTACTTTGCAAGCTTCATTACTGCCTTCTCTCCGAGGGCCTGGGCATAATTGTTTATGCACTCACATGTGTTTTGCTGGGCCCAGTTAATAATGTAAATCTTGTATATGCCCTTGAGAATTATAGTGAATTTAAGCTAATTACACAGGCTAAGAAAAAAAGTTTTCTTGGTGCCTTGGGTTTTTTGACCTGTTCCTGGGGTTATTTGGGGTGCTGATTCAGAAAATTGCATTGGATAGACCGCATCAGCTCTAGTTTCTTAGATATGCCTTTGCCATAGTAGAGCCAAACAATATCTTCATAAATGACCTAGAAGAGGAAACAACAAGTAACATAATCAAGTTTGCAGATGACACAAAACTATGTCGGGCAGTTGGGTCGCAAATGGACAGAGATGCACTTCAAAGAGATTTGAACCAACTGGGGAAATGGGCGGAAAAGTGGCAGATTAAATTTAATATAGAAAAATGCAGAGTGATTCACCTGGGCAGGCAAAACAAAGAACAAGAATATAAAATGTTAGGGGTAAGATTGGGCAAGAGCGAACAAGAAAGGGACCTGGGGGTGCTGATAGACAGGACCCTGAAGCTGTCGGCTCAATGCGCAGTGGCGGCAAAGAAAGCAAACAGGATGTTGGGCATGATAAAGAAGGGCATCATGAGTAGATCGGCGGACGTCATAATGCCGCTTTATAGAGCAATGGTCAGACCACACTTGGAATATTGTGTCCAACACTGGTCTCCCTACCTAAAGAAGGATATAACCCTGCTGGAGAGGGTGCAGAGGCGAGCCACGAAACTAATAAAAGGTATGGAGAATTTGAGCTATAAAGAACGCCTCGAAAAACTGGGATTGTTCACCCTCCAGAAGAGAAGGCTGCGAGGGGATATGATAGAGACTTTTAAAATACTAAAAGGTTTCGACAAAATAGAGCAAGAAACTTCGTTATTCACATTGTCAAAAGTGACTCGAACAAGAGGTCATGGACTAAAACTGAGGGGCGGCAGACTCAGGACTAATGGCCGGAAGTTCTGCTTCACACAGCAAGTGGTGGACGCTTGGAATGCTCTCCCGGAGGAAGTTGTGACGGAGACCACCATTCTGGGATTCAAGGGCAAGTTGGATGCACACCTTCTTGCAAATCACATTGAGGGATAAGGGTGAACAAGGTGTCCATTAGGGAACACCTAGCTTGGCCTCCGCGTGTGCGGGTCGCCGGACAAGATGGACCTAGGGTCTGATCCGGTGAAGGCATTTCTTATGTTCTTAAGAACATTGGGCAAAAAAAGATTGGCCTCCAAGGGAATATATGGTGGTTGGAGGACAAAATGTAATCGATGAAACCTTTGGTAGCACGAGAGAAAATCCTACTGTCACCACTATATATAAAGCTAGGCCCGATGAAACAGTTTATAAAGACTTTGAATAAAGACGGTTCATGCTTTGAATACTTGGTGCATATGTTACTTGGACTTACCATGATAAAACTGAAGGCAGGAATTTTCGATAGTCCACACATCAGACAACCTAAAAATGACCCACATTTCATAGCATCAGTGAATGAAATCGAATCATATGCCTGGTCGTCATTTGTTCTTGTGGTGAATAACTTTCTTGGCAAACAAGAAGGCAGCCGAAATTAGTAGAGGAGATGCTCGTTCATTTCAACAGGCTTGGCTGTAACATGAGTGTTGAAGTCCATTATCCGCTCAGTCACTTAGATCGCTTTCCGGAGAACCTTGGTGACTTAAGCGAAGAGTAAGGTGAAATATTTCCCCGAGATGTAAAAACAATGGAAGCCAGATACCAAGGAAGATGGGATGCACACATGATGGAAGACTATTGTTGGAATCTTAGGCGGGATTGTCTTGGCAGATCCCATTCTTGGAAGACTTCCAAAAGGAGCTTCTAGTGTGTGGAATGACTGGAAAGTTTCTATCATAAACTTGTGCCTTTGGTAAGAAATAAGTAGATTTTCATCCATTGTTCTTTAAATTTTTAATATGTTTCCTTCGTGCTTAAAAGGGTTCATAGTCATTAGCACGCAAGACAAATGCGCACAGACAAATTTGTGCAGGTCTTTATAGCGCAAGACAATAGCGCGCAAGGCAATAGCGCCCAGGACTTTACAGCGCAAGACAATTGGCATAGCGCTGAATTGTCATGTGCGCAGTTGTCGTAATGCTCAAGTGTCATTTTGCGCAATTGTCTTGCGCTGGGTCGTCTTCGCACAATTGTCCGTGCGCATTTGACTTGCCACCGCTTAAAAGATATTCATATAAACACTGCATTGAAATATCCTGATTTCTTAATGGGCGAACAGAGTGAAGATTGGTATATGGCACATGTTCTGTATTAGAGAATGACACGGTGACAAAATTCATCACCGTTCCCGTCCCCGTGGATAACCGCGGGAAACCATCTTCATGTCATTCTTTAAGGAGAGAGAGAAGAATCAGAGTATGAATGGCCACAACCACTGACCCGCAAGCTTTGCTTTGAAGAATGCTGGTGTAGAAGGACTGAGGTTGAAACAGACACTACAGAATGATAGTCTCTGGTATCCAGAGCAGATATTGTGATGTCATAATGCCTCATTCCACCAGTGCCTAAGAGCCAATCACATCAGTGATGTCACAATGGCTTCATTATCCTTGGCTCACATAAGAATCAGAGTATGAATGGCCACTGACCCGCAAGCTTTGCTTTGAAGAATGCTGGTGTAGAAGGACTGATGTTAAAATAGACACTAGAAAATGACATGGGATTATTTCCTGCGATTATCCGCGGGGACGGGAACGGTGATGAATTTTGTCACCGTGTCATTCTCTATTCTGTATCTCAAAAACTAGAGCTGATAGGAGATAACTGGTGCCATTTTTGGAATCAGCAGGTCAACCTATACCCAGAAACAGGTCTAACATTTGAGGCACCAAAATGAGTGTTGGCCAGTGTTTTTAGCATTTATATACCACTTAAAGCTGATGCCGTTTACATTCAGGGTGTGTGTGTACGCCTTTGATTTGGCCACTGACCCATGGCTGCATGTACAGTGAGGAATCCTACCTGTGATGTTTCAAGGCAGAGTACAAGAGTGGTTTGCTGTTGCATTTTCCTGTTATGTTTCTACTATGTTGCCGCTGCCCCATCACGTCCCTGTTCTTCCCCCAATCCCGCCCTAGCCCTGCCCCCTGCTCCACCCTCTGCTGCCTGCTTTGGTCAGGCAGGAGGGCATCCGCGCATGCACGCATGCGACATGACGATGTCATGCGTGACATCATCGCGTTGCCAGGTTTTGAAAAGCTGTCCGGATCCCCGGACATGTCCTCAAAAGGATGGCCAGAGAAATCCGGACGTCTAGTAACCCTAACCCAGGGCAGCCAGGCTGTAGGCATACTCAGGGTACTTAAGCATTTTTCCCTGTCTATCCTGATAGGCTCACACTCTATGTAATGTATCTGGGGCAATGGGGGATTAAGTGACTTGCCCAAGGTCATAAGGAGCAGCATGGGATTTGAACCCACAGCCTCAGGGTGTTGAGGTTATAGCTCTAACCACTGTGCCATACACTCCTCTACTGGGCTTTGGTGCTGGTAAGTATAAGATTCTGGTTCCACAGGGCACAAGCCTTTGGATCCATTCCCCACCACTCACCACTCCTACCGCAAACAAGGAAGGCCGGTTAGCCACCAGCCCCATCCCCAACCTGTCAGCCCGAAACTAGGCCCTTTCCCAATCCAAGTACTTCACACCACCCACCATCCTCCAAAACATACGTCCCTGAAAAAACAACACCAGCTAATGACCATCACTACCTTGGAACTCATCCCCATTTCAGGCACCCGCTCCCTCTCCTGTGCCTACCTCAACATACGCTCCATCAGAAATAAAGCCCAAATAGTAAAGGAGTGGCTAACGGTTCATAGACAATCCCGCGAAAGAGAAAGGCGCGCGCCGACAACTGAGCGCAAGATGGAGGCGCGCGCCGAAGAAAATTACAGTTTTTAGGGGCTCCGACGGGGGGTTTTGTTGGGGAGCCCCCCCCAGTTTACTTAATAGAGATCGCGCCGGCGTTGTGGGGGTTTGGGGGGTTGAAACCCTCCACATTTCACTGTAAATTTAACTTTTTCCCTAAAAACAGGGAAAAAGTGAAGTTTTCAGTAAAATGTGGGGGGTTACAACCCCCCCACCCCCCACAACGCCCCCACAATGTGGCGCGATCTCTATTAAGTAAAGTGGGGGGTTCCCTCCCCCACGCCCTCCCCCGTCGGAGCCGTAAAAACAGTAATTTTCTGCGGCGCGCACCTCTGCGCTGCGCTCAATTGTCTGCGCGCGCCTTTGTCCCGGCGCACTTTTGACCTGACACCGTGGCTAACTGAATCCCAGCCTGACCTACTATTCCTAACCGAAACCTAGCTCATCTCTGACAACTGAATACAATTTATAAAACCATCGGTGTAAACCAAAATGGCACTGAAGGTGATTATTTAACTTTTTTTTCTTCTTTCTTTTATCCTATAAACGGGAACAGGCCTCAGATTATGGAGTTTTACCCATTCAGGGTTCTTTTAAAGAGAAAGATAATTCTTTTCTCTTACTCCTATTGACATCACAAGCCAAGGACTGAGAACACGTATTCCTCTATGCTAGCGCAAATTTACCTGCTTAGCTTGTAGAAATGTGCAAGTTACACTCCAAAAGAGAGACAGGATGTGGCATAAAAATTCAGTTTATAAGTGTAGCCCTGGCTTTCCGCCTCACAGCCATCTTGCAGGGCTCCAGCCAGCTCTTCAGGTTGTGGACCCGCAACCAGGGCTCACAAAAAAACTGAAGGAACAGGTCACACACAGATCACACTCTTGCAATCTCTCAAACTTGGGATCAGACAACTTCGGTAGGCTAGAGGAGATGCAATCCTGGGGTCTCAGTCACCTCACTCGGGTCAAGTACTGCTCTCACGCTGAAAGAATAGCCATGTCCAAGGTGTAACCGAAATACATAGTCGATTTCCAATTCAATTATTTACAACGTCTTACAGGCCTGGCACTCATCAGGTTCAAAAGCTTTCTCATCAACAATTGCTTTACCAAAATTACTCCTCCATCTCTGTCCTCTCCTGGGACCTCTTGAAATAAAGTAAATCCTTAGCTATTCTTTCAGTGAACCTCCCCAGGTTCCCTTATCTCCTCACTGGTTGTCTGCTCTTCTGCAAACTCTTCTGGTCATCCTCTCCCCCATGAATTCACCCTCCAGGAATCTCCCTTGGATCTAGGACTCTGGCTAGATCAGGATAACCAAAAGTGTTTAACTGGTCCTCTAAATCAACTTTAATTCCTTATTCTCTGTCTACTCCCTAAGGACCATAAAGGTGCCTCCCTCGGAGCTAAGGCTTTGGTGGGAGCATGGGATAACCAAAAAGCCTGAACTTCCCTTTTATAATCTTCTCCCCTCCCACCAAGAACAAGGGACCTCCTACTCCTCCCACTATGTCCGTCTAACCATGTTCACCAAACTCAGTGAGCACCTGAAAAATCCCATTCCACTGCTTCTTTCCGCAGAGGCATTTTTCAGGGAGGGTCACATAAGTAATGTCCTGATGGGCCAGCATGCATAGCTGCCACTTAATTGTCTCTTTGCAAACAATGGTAAATACTGCAGAATGGATAATTAACGTTTGCTTGCACAACTGACGTCAGTGAAACAGAATGATAGTGTCAGTCAGATAATTACACCAGAGCCTCCATGCAAAAGGTTCTACTGTGCCATAACGTCTAGGGCTTAGATTAGATTGCTGAAATAGAGGTACTTTGAAGAGGATGGGCAGTGCAAATGTGCACTCACAAATAAAAGGTTAATTGCCATTTCTTTCATAAATTTATATTCCGCCTAAACACTAGACGGATTTTAATAAAAGTATCCCCAAAAATATTTTCACATATCAATAGCAATGATAAACACAAATATCACAAATAAAACAAACTTCAAAATCTGTCTACCCTGTGAAGACAGTGTATCCTACGCCCTTGTTGCTACTCCCTGTACAGTAGATATACATAAGTGCTCTAATTGCATAAGTACAAGGGATTCTACATGGGGATGGAGCAGTGGATCGCAAACTGTTCGGTCGTTATCCATTCAAGACTTGCTAGAGAGGTAAAGTTTCTAGATGCTGTGCATGCTTAGTCATCTCTCCTGCCGCGATCGTTGCGGGGGCGGGGCGGAGGGATTCTGTAACCAGTGTTGGTTTTGACAAACGCCAGTTACAGAATCCAGCTTTTAGGCGAAGGACTGGCCCCTCCTTTGCCTAAAAGGTCTTGTTTTGGGCGTTTGGGACTTGGGCAATTTTGGGGTTGATAATGTGTCCTAAGGTTAGACGTGGTGGTGGTCTGGGTGATTAAACTGCTGAACATAGAGGTGGGATTCCCACGAATATATTGCTGGGTAATGATGAATTCTAAATAAAGTGTCCCAAAATTGTGAATCACTCAAAAAAACAGAAAGGCAAGGGGCACTCAATAAATGGTAAAAAAAAAAAAAAATTTATAAATTTAGAAGAGGAGCTCAGAACCTTTAGCTGGTATGAAAATCACGAACAAGGAAAAACACCTTGTAATGTGATTTAATATGTCTATCATTGCTCCATCCTGATTTTATATAAAGTTATTTTAAATGATTTTGGCTTTGATTTTCCATCTATAACAGTGGTTCTTAACCTGGGTTCGACTGAACCCCAGGGGTTCGGTGAGTCAGTCTCACGGGTTCGGCGGAGGTCAAAATACACCTTCGACTCATATAGCGCTTCGGTCACGTTCAATCATCTATCAGTTATTCAGTAATTTTGATCAAGACTGATCGTGTACTCGGTTTCTTGATCTATCAATCAACAGCAGAAGTCACACTGATTTGCAGTAAATTTCATTATTATGTTATTATTATTTGAAATATAGGAGAACTTTTTTGTTTTCAAAATTGATATTATTTTTTCCCTCACTGTATACCTATCTTTTGAATTTGTAAAAATCATATTTTATTTTTCCAATAAAGAAGGGTTCGGTGAACACGCATATGAAACTGGTGGGGTTCAGTACCTCCAACAAGGTTAAGAACCACTGATCTATAAAGATAACATATCTTCATAAAAAATATATGTAAGTTTCTTCAAAGAAATTTTGAAGAAACTTACATATATTTATATAAAATCAGGATGGAGCAATGATAGACATATTAAATCACATTACAAGGTGTTTTTCCTTGTTCGTGATTTTCATACCAGCTAAAGGTTCTGAGCTCCTCTTGTAAATTTATAAAGTTTTTTTTACAATTTATTGAGTGTCCCTTGCCTTTTTGTTTTTGAGTGAACACAGAGGTAGGCCATTCTAATAAAAAAACAACTCATTTTGGATGGTTTTTTTGAGAATGGACATTTTCCCTTTCAGCATTTAGGGCCTAAGGCCAAAAGGAGACTTTTTTTTTAAATTATGCCCTTCCACATGTTTTTTACAGACCAGAGTCAGGAGTTATCCAAGCACCATCAATATTTAGCTGTGGTTCATGTCAATAATGGAGTGCTCCAAGGATCTGTCCTGTCTGTCATCGACTCATGCTCAAGTCCTAGCGACTTCATGAATTACTGATCTAAAAGGAGATCAGTTTTGTGCTAGTCCGATAAGGTCATCCAACGTCATCCCCATGGTTGTTTACAACATGCCCAGCCATCTGATTGCAGGTCACCCTCTTTGCCAGGTTCCTTTGATTTTCCCCCCAAACATAATGTCCTACTCCAATGATCTTTCTCTTCTGACATTGTGACCAAAATAAGACAGTCGTAACTTCATCATTTGGGGCTTCACGTGACATAGCCAGGTTGATCTCTTCCAGAATCGATTTGTTAGTTATTCTGGCGGTCCACGGTGCACATAAAATCCTTCTCCAGCACCAAAGCTCAAATGAGTCAATCAAGTTTATTCAAGTTTATTAACTTTTTAATACACCGACCATCAACAAGTATCTGGCCGGTTAACAGTAAAATTTTAAAAAGAGAGACAAAAAATAAAAAAAATAAAATAATAGATATTTAAAAATGATTAGAGTGAACATCAAAGACATTAACTGGACAGACTTGAAAGTGAGGGGAAAAGGGAAAGGAGGGGAAAAGTTACATATTTTGAGAAGAGAAGGAGAAAGTGGAAGTGGGGTAAAACATATTGGGTAGGGTCGCTTTTTTTAAAGCGGTTGGTTGCATAAGAGAGGAACAGAAAATAGAAGGAGAGAGAAAAGAAGAAAAAGGGAAGGGAAAAAAAAAAAAAAATCTTCTTTCTGTCTTGTTTCCGTAGTATCCAGCTTTCACATCCGTAGTTGAACACTGAGAAAATGAGTGTGTGGACAAGTCTGATCTTCGTTTGGAGTGTTATTTCCTTGCCTTTGAATACTTTGTCAAGAGCCTTCATCGAAGAATGGCCCAGTGCTATTCTGTGGAGTATTTCTTCCCGGCTAGTTGATTATTTGTTTATGAAAGAGCCCAGGAGATTGAAATCCTTTACAACTTCGATTCTATCACCTTCAAGCTCAAAATCTTCATCAGTGACCTTAAAGAGGAACAGGAGTGAGGTGATCAGATATGCAGACGACACAAGATTATTTTAAGGCATTAAAACAGCAGAGTATTATAAGGCATAGCAGAAGTTCCTGTGGTTCTAGGAGACCAGAAGCCTGATCATTGAGACTTTTAAAACCAATAGGAGGAAATATTTGTTTAATCGGAGAATAGTTAAGTTCTGGAACGCGTTACCAGAAGTTGTGGTAAGAGCAGATAGCGTAGCTGGTTTTAAGAAAGATATGGGCAATTTTTTGGAGAAAAAGTCCATAGTCTGCTATTGAGACAGACATGGGGGAAGCCACTGCTTGCCCTGGATCCGTAGCATGGAATGTTGCAAATCTTTGGGGTTCTGGAATCTTGTGTTACTCTTTGAGATTCCGGTAACCCGTTTTGAGGGGAAAAAAAATAAATGGTCACAATCAGCTTGGTTTTTAACAATTTTTGTCAGTGCATAATCTTATATGTCCCGACAACTTATTCCAGAGAGACACGCCAGCAATTGAAAACATTTTCGATTTCATGGCCATATATCTTAAGCTGTCTTCCGTTTTCGCTAATAATCTCATTCTAGCTCTGTTTGGTCTATAGAGTTCCCAGAGAAATTGAAACCAGTAGGCGCACGATTGATACAAATTCCGGTATACCAAAGATAGCACTTTGTAGTGAACTTGTCGTTGCATGGGTAGCAAGTGAAGATGTTTCAGGAATGGGGTAATATGTGCAGTCCTTTTTTATGTTTAATTCTTTATTGATTTTCAAATGTTGACAGTGCAATATAACTATATTAAACATAAGCATTATACATAACGCACGTAAAATACACAAAATTAATACATTGCCAATCTAATCTAATCTAATCCTTAGGTTTGTATACCGCATCATCTCCACGTTCATAGAGCTCGACGCGGTTTACAGTAGGAGAAATAGGAAGGAACTACAACAGAGGGTTAGAGGCAGAAGTGTGAAGAAAATTTAGAGGACTTGGGATGCCAAGATAGAAGAGTTTCCTTGATTCCTAAGTTGGAGGGAGACTTACATTTTTTGAGAAAAGCCAGGTTTTCAGATGTTTGCGGAAAACTTGGAGAGAGCTCAAGTTCCGAAGAGGGGAGGTAAAGTTGTTCCAGAGCTCAGTGATTTTGAAGTGGAGGGAGGTCCCTAGCTTTCCTGTGTGGGAAATGCCTTAACTATTATACTGCACATGCATATATTATTGCAATATTATAGATAAATACCTTTAGCAAACCCAAATACCTTTCCCTCCCCCCACCCCACCCCCCTGGATGTGTAAGGAATCTGTAAAAAGGGAGATACCTGACATTCATTGCAATTCAGCATATGCAGTCAATGGGCTCCACACCTTATTGAATATCATACTAGACCCCAAACACTCCGCATTCATTCTCTCATATTTATACGTGGAACAAATATTTGCCCACCAAAACGTGGAATCATCCGGATGGCTATTCCGGTCATAATCAAGAAGAGCCAGCTTTTATATCTATCTAAAGAAGGCTTAATATGCAATATTGTACCACAAATTATAGCTTCGTAGGTTAACGGGATTGATGACTCAAGAATAATATTTATTTGTCTCCAAATTGACTGCCAGAACTGTATGCTCCACAGGAAAGGAACTGTCACTTTTATTTTATTTAAGGTATTTATATACCGCCTATCAAGTTATCTAAGCGGTTTACAATCAGGTACTCAAGCATTTTCCATATCTGTTCCGGTGGGATCACAATCTATCTAATGTATCTGGGGCAATGGAGGATTGAGTGGCTTGCCCAAGGTCACAAGGAGCAGTGTAGGATTTGAACCCACAACCGCAGGGTGCGGAGGCTGTAGCTCTAACCACTAGGCCATTCCTTCCTTCTTTGTGTACTCCTGTAGCGCTCTGTAAATGAAGCTAAGAAGGTCTTAGAGAAGAGAGTATATATATAAAGAGAAGGTGTACCACTAAGCAAGAGATGGGAACATGGAGGGGGAGACAGGAGAGAGCACTGTGCTGATGCCACCTATGGTAAATCAGGATCGTAAAGGGAGGGGCGTAATTCTGAGAAGAGCGACCAAGATGGTAGAGGGGATGGAACTCCTCTCGTATGAGGAAAGAATAAAATGGTTAGGGCTCTTCAGCTTGGAAAAGAGATGGCTGAGGGGAGATAGGACTGAAGTCTACAAAATCCTGAGTGGAGTAGGTCGGGGTACAAGTGGATCAAATTTTCCCTCCATCAAAAGTTACAAAGACTAGGGGACACTCGGTGAAGTTACAGGGAAATACTTTTAAAAGCAATTGGAGGAGATTTTTTTCACTCAGAGAATAGTTAAGCTCTGGAACGCATTGCCAGAGGTTGTGGTAAGAGCGGATAGAGTAGCTGGTTTTAAGAACGGTTTGGACAAGTTCCTGGAGGAAAAGTCCATAGTCTGTTATTGAAACAGACATGGGGGGGGGGGGAGTCACTGCTTGCCCTTAATCGGTAGCATAGAATATTGCTACTCCTTGAGTTTTGGCCAGGTACTAATGACCTGGATTGGCCACCGTGAGAACGGGCTACTGGGCTTGATGGACCCAGTAAGGCTATTCTTATGTTCTTATGGCTTTTGTGCAGAAGAGGCTGGTTCGGGCCACGCTTTGTGATGTAGACACAGTGACAGAAGCGAGGGGCGGGGAGGTACCCTTGCACCACATTCACCAATAGACCCTTTGTAACCCCAGTCAGAGCCCCAAGTTTGATGTGCTCCGCAGTGCGCCTCCTTCTATTTCACTTCTGATTAATGATCTCCGATGACAAAGGATGAGATCCTGAGTCCTGATCACCGTCTACGCACACACGCCGCGTTATCTTTTCCCGAGCACATCTTTATGCAAATGGCTGACACATTCTTTTCAGCATATAATGGTTCCTAGACAAGGGCCTTTCAGCTGAACGCCTTTGCTGGGATTCAGCTGTTTGCTGAGAATGGCAGAAGTGTGGCTGGAAACAAAAGGATATGGTAATTCCCAGCCATATGAGAGGTAGGAAGAGGAGGTTAGGGGGAGGGGGAGGTGCACGGTAATCTTAATAACAGAAGAAAATCAGGGCTATATCAATGGCGAGTCAACTAGCATAAAGGGCTCTGCAGATGCATGCGTAAACAAGGGAAAATCAAGTTGTCAAAGCTGGAAACTGAGCAACCCGGCCCATTCACCCTCCGCTAGGCTGTTCACCGACAATATGGCGGTTTTGTGTGCCTCACTATAGAGATGATTGCGTCTTCTAAATTCTGAAGTGGCAAAGCACAGGGAGAGAGAGAATTAGATAAAAGTGGAATGGAGCTGGTTAAAGATCAAATTCGTCTTAACGGAAAAATAGAACATTTGGAAAATTATAATCGCTCAACGCTCGCCTGTTAGATTTTTCCAAAATCATTACGAGTGCCTCCCACGGAAATGTTTCGAACATTTTTTTTTTTTTTTAATTTATTTATCATTTTATATATAGATACATATACATTGCTTGTATAAGAAAATAAAGAGAGAACTTCCACATATTTTTTAAAGGAAAGATATATCTGGATACTGTCCATTTCATAATTAAACAAAATTTCGCTCTTAAATTAGTCCACATTCTAGGTTCTGGAGGAGAAACAATTCACATTTATGAGAGATATATAATGAGTTAATTCAATAAACCATATTTGTAGAGTACATCTTCTTTTACATTACTATGGGATTGATCCTACATTCCCTTCAGAGATATTTGAAGTTGTTATTCCCTTTCCTTTGAGAAAAAATTGTAATTGTGAGGGCTCAAAGAATATGTATGAATGTTGATCCAAAAGGATCTTACATTTACAAGGGTATCTCAATTGGTATTTGGCCCCCAACTGTATTACAAACTATTTCAATTCAAGGAACCTCTTCCGTCTGGTCTGAGTTGCTTTTGAGACGTCTGGAAACATACTGATCTTACTGTCCAAAAAGGTCACTTCTTTCAACCAGAAAAACAGTCTAAGAAGTGCCTCTTTGTCTTGTTGAAAAACAAACGCCACCACAAGCGTAGTACGACAAATTACTTCATCCACTGAAGTTTCAAGGACTTCTGTTAAATTCAAAGGTTTAGGAGGTTCGGAAGAAACTTCTGGACCTGAAATTTTCTGTTTTGATGGTGGCAAATAATATATTCTATGTAAAGGAGGTAGTCCAGCTTCAGGATATTTAAATATTTGTTTCAAGAATTTATAAAACATTTCCTTAGGAGGTGTTGTTAACACCTTTGGGAAATTAAGAATTCTTAAATTCAGCATTTTCATATAATTTTCAAAGTTTTCCATTTTCCTAGTGTAGAGTAGTCTATCTTGCAGTATAACAGTCTGAGAAGCTTGTAAACTTTGAATTTTCTGATCCAAATTTTTAACCTTCCCTTCCTGATCCTTCAATTCCTCCTGTAATTTATCCAATCTGCTTTCTTGAAGAGTCACCCGAGGAAGGGTTCCTGCACATAATTTGTACAAAGAGTCTAACACAGTCCAAATAGACTCTAAAGTTATTTCGGCAGGTCTTACCAATGGAAGGACTGTTGAAGCTTGTCCTTCACTTGCTGAAATATCAGCCACCTCCTCCGATAGAGTTGTTCCTGCCGAGAGCACTTGAGGGTTAGGCAAGCCCTCCAGCTCCATCGGCGACGCCATCCGTCCCTGTGGAACTGCCTCTATTCCCCAGTCTCGCGGCTGCAGAGGAGATGGAGGTCCCGCGGGGCTGAGCGAGACTTCGCTCCCAAGAGCCGAAATCTCTCTCCGATTCGGCTCAGCCGGCACGCCCTGGGGCAAAGATGTAAAGAAGCGAGTTATTTCCTCCTGCCTCGTTGAGGCAGATCCCGTCTGCCGGGCTGAAGCAGCCGCTCTGCCTCGTCTTTTCGGCATGTCAGCAACGGAATAAACCCGATAAGTGGTAGGAATTTGTATTTCGCAGGAGAGCGCAACTCAGCGTCCTCTCTACAACGCGGCCATCTTGTTTCTCCATTTAGAACATTTTTGACTGAAATGTTCAATTATTCCTCTGACTGTATTCCACCAGTCAATCGTATTTGCTATAGTCCTGTAAAAAAGGTCATGGGAGCCACACCGGAAGAAGGTGTCCAGAATGCACATCTCCTTACGAGAGGCATAGAGGGATATGGGTGACTAAAACTACATCAGGTGTATACCTGACTGGGCCTCCGCGTGTGCGGATCGCCGGACTCGATGGACCATGGGTCTGATCCGGAGATGGCAGTTCTTATGTTCTTATGAATCCATCAGAAGGTGTTTTGAATCTTACAGATTTCCTTGAGACCTCAATAACTGAGGCCTCAGAGCGTGCCACGTTAATCTTTTCCTTTGTTTTGGAGCTTTGCTTAGACAATATTTTCGTAGCCCTCAAGTATTATTCTTGGGGGAAAAAGTTTGGATCTACCCAGATGTTACTAGGCAGATGCAAGAGCGCAGGAAATTATTTCTTTTTTAAAAAAAAAAATCTTTATTAATTTTCAAATCTGCAATAGTGCAATACATAAATATATCATATATAATAAGTCAATATAAGCACATTTAACTTTCAAATATACATAACCAGTCATTTTCTCGCACCCACCCACTCACCTGCTGATAATTTAATAAAACACATAAACATATATTTCTCTATTAACCTTACCCTATTAGCCATATCCTTCCATTCTCCCACCCATCCAAAGTGTAAATATTTAAAAATCAAATTATGACAGAAATAACCCCCCCCTTCCCTGGATGTGTACCAAAATAAACAAAAATTGACTCACAAATCAAAATCCTATTATAATGAGGTAACATAAGATGTCAACGGGCCCCATACCAATTTAAATATATTACCATGCCCCAAACTCTCCGCGTTCATCCTTTCAAATCTATAACTGGAGCAAAGATTTACCCACCAGAAAGGAAAATTTAAACGATCATAGTTCTTCCAGTTTCGGGTTATCATCTGGATGGCTATCCCAGTCATTATAAGGAAATGACAGCCTTTATATTGATCCATAGGGGGCTTAACATGTAATATTGTTCCACAAATGACCGCCTCATACGTTAGTGCAGTGGTTCCCAAACCTGTCCTGGGGATCCCCCAGCCAGTCAGGTTTTCAAGATATCCCTAATGAATATGCATGAGAGAGATTTGCATATAATGGAAGTGACAGGTATGCAAATCTCTCTCATGCATATTCATTAGGGCTAGCCTGAAAACCCGATTGGCCTGGTGGTCCTCCAGGACAGGGTTGGGAATCACTGATCTAGATGACAGTGCCAGCATCTATTACAGGGATGTCAAAGTCCCTCCTCAAGGGCCACAATCCAGTTGGGTTTTCAGGATTTCCCCAATGAATATTCATGAGATCTATTAGCATACAATGAAAGCAGTGCATGCAAATAGATCTCATGCATATTCATTGGGGAAATCCTGAAAACTCGACTGGATTGCGGACCTCGAGGAGGGACTTTGACACCCCTGATCTATTAGATTTAGAGCTATCTAATTTATGCAAGGAAATTATTTCTTGCTATGAGAGCTGAAGTTGTAAATCTGGGTGGGAATTTTCTTTTGGCTTACCCCTGTAAGTGCATAATATTAATTATTATTTTAATTCTATCTTTAAATTATTTATTCATTACTTGTTGGAATATTTCATTTCTATCTCTATCTCTACCTCTGTCTTTTTATTTTTATTTTTCATACTGTTTCTTCAGGTACTTTAGTTAGATTGTGAGCCTTTGGGACAGTTAGGAAATTTCCAAGTACCTATCTTATTCATTTAGTTTTTATTTATTGTATCTTTAATGCATCATTTTTGTAAACCGCTTAGAAACCTCACGGTTATTAGCGGTATATAAGAATTAAATTAAATTAAATTAAATTAATATGTTGGGGGGTTTTCACCTGAACAGCTAATATGAAGAAATTGTCGACAGGGGGAGTTTAATATTTATTACATTACATTACATTACATTAGTGATTTTTATTCCGCTTGTACCTTGCGGTTCAAAGCGGATTACATAAGAAGAGAACTGGACATTTCCAGGATGGTACATGACAATAGAGAATACAGTTTGAGGATAGAGACTTAATAACAGAATGATAGTAAAGACTTAATAACATCGGAAGATATTGGAACTTTCTGTTAAGCCAATACCTGTATGTTTGCCTTTATCGATAGATTTCTCATCCCACACAATCCCTAAGATCCACCACCCAACATCTATTCCATGTGCCCTCGTTAAAGATGGTTAGCGCTCATCGGGCTTCTACTTTTTCAGTTACGGCTCCCTGGATCTGGAATTCACTGCCAACTAATACTAGGGCAGAGCAGAACCTGGAAAAATTCAAAGGAGGATTAACCCTTTCAGGACCATAAGGATCGTAGGCCAATTTTTGTGGTTTTGACGACATTTTTATGGTAAAAAGGGCTTGCAGATGCCAAAAAATTGATTTTTTTTTGTGAAATATCATTATTTTTATTTAAAAAATCAAACTTCTGGCTTATGGACAGTGTGGCAAGTGAATCTTCTCGTCAATCTAGCAACGACGCTAATGAATGAATGTCGGAACCAGTTTGTTTACATAAAGGCAGTATCATATGGAATCCGTACATATCAAATTTAGAACTGTAGACTATCCCAATCAAAATTTATAGGATTTTAAAGTTATGGGACAAATATGTCCCTTGGTCCTGAAAGGGTTAAAGACGCCTTTGAATATTGACCTTTTCCCTCAACGCCTTTTGGTTCCATCAGTAAACAGGTCTCTCCCTTCCCTCCTTTTGTTTTCCTTCAGCGTCTGCTTTACTTTTAAATATTGTAGTTCTCCTCACTCACCTCTCGTCTAATTGCATGTCAATATTATGTCTTGTTTAAATTTGTCTTTTGATTGTATTCCATTTTCTATCATTGTAAAACGCTTAGAATTTTAATAAACTTAGAAACTTGGATGCACACTAGTTCCTTCCCCCACTTTCTCTTTGCTGTGTTGTATCCCGTGCCATTTCGGGTAATGTTGTGTCGATCGTTTTTATTTGGCCATTTTGTCATCATAGGAGCAAAGTTATATGGGACGAGATTCAGTAAATGGTGCCCCCCCCAAAAAAAATCCCCCTTAGTACGCTATTCTACCAACGATGCTCTGAGCTGCGTACCGTTTATAGAATAATGTGTAGAGCCATAGGCAGCGGAATGCTTTTTCATTTGGGGGGGCCCAAAGGCTCGGCCCTAGCCCCAGCAGGATCCTGTGGCATGACCTCTCTCTCCAGCTCCCAACTCCCCCACCTGCCTTTCCCCGGTTGCTGTAATTTTAAATCTTCCAGCATCCGCCGCGCAGCGTCAATGAGCAGGCCTGCCCCAGAAGTCTTCATTCTGCAGCGACGCTGCACGGCGGCTGCCCAAAAATTTAAACTTACAGCGGCCGAGAGGAGGTGAGTGGGGGAGCAGAGCCATAACTGACTCTGACTGCCAATTTTTGGGGAAACCATGGCCCCTGTGGCCTCTCCCGTTCTGACGCCTATGCTTAGAGTTGATTTTAATGCCAAACTTTGCACTTAAGGATTTATACCAATTGAAACTCGGTAATAGTGCCCATACTCACTGGCATAGCTAAGGTAAGAGACATTGGGGCAGTGGCGCCCTCTCTGCCCCTCCCACTCCTGCACCAAACCCCCTGCTCCTTCTCCAGTGTCACACTTGCACTCTCCCTTCCCAATCCCATACCTCTTTAAATCTTCGCCAGTGCGAGCAGCTTCTCCAGCCTGCTGTTCACGCTGGCTTTCCCTCTGATGTCACTTCCTGGCCCTGCGACCCGGAAGTGATTTCAGAGGGAGCCAGGCCAGCACAAGCAGCAGGCTAAAGTAGTTGCTCGTGCTGGCAAAGATTTTAAAGAGGTGCAGGGGCAGGGAAGGGAGGGTACAAATGTGGCATGGAGGCAGAGAGATGACGGCGCCCCCACCAAGATGGCGCCCGGGGCGGTCTGCCCCCTGCTCCCCCTTACTATGCCATTGCACACACTTTAGTGAACGCCCCTGACCTGTCCATTCCCCTCTCACTAACCAGTAAGGTTTTAGGATATCCCTAATGAATTTGCATTTGCCTATAATGGAGGCAGAAGATATGTCAATCTCTCTCATGCAAATTCATTAAGGATAGCAAAACAAAGAGAGGCTTTTCTGCAGTAATACGAAAGAAACAGATCACAGATGGACTGCTTTAAAATAAATTGTTTATTAAAATAATTATCAACGTGGTCCACAGTTCGTCCATTCTTGGGCTGCTTCAGGGGTATAGAACTAAAAGTGGGAAGGCTCAAGGATTTGCGAACCCAACTAAAATGTACAAAAAAACGCAGAGCAACATTAAGTGCTCACAGAAGTATGGACACAGACTATTCACTCTGGCACTGAATGCTACTGTGCAGTTTTGAACCTTTAAGTTGGGGTCGCAAATCCTTTAGCCTTCCCATTTTTGGCACGATAGCCCTCAAGTAGCCCAAAAGTGGACCATGTCAGGAGATTGCTTCAATAAAAAGTTTGTTCTGGAATAGTCCATCTGAGATCCATTCATTAGGGGTGTCCTGAAAATCCAACTGGCTGGTAGTCCTCCAGTACAGGTTTGAGAACCACTGTATTAGATGGTTGAACTCCCATCTGTAAACCACCATACGAGGGACCGCTGAAAAGTTCTCAATCCAACCAACAAAGCTGGGGTATTCCCCATCGAGGGCTATATACTTAGTCCAGTGATTTTTCACTTTTTTTTGTTCTGTCGGAAAAATACGGAACAGAAAAAGTGGAAAATTGCTGGACTGAGTGTATAGCCCTCGATGGAGACCACCCCGACTTTGTTGTTCGGGCTAAGAACTTTTCGGCGGAAAGGGAAAAGCACAGAAGGAGAGGACAAAAAAAAAACAACAACCAACAAAACACTGCAAATCAAAGTCCTGCTAAGAGGTGTTGAGGGCAACGTGCTCAGAAAGGAAAGTCCCGATTTTAGCGAGGTCGTATAGAAAGAAGCGACAAGCTTTGAGGGTTTGTTGGATATGCGTAGAGAAGGATGGAGACGAGACAAAGATGACCCCCGAAGTTACGAGCTAATGCAGCAGGGAGCATGAGAGCATTATCCACTAAAAAAGAGAATGTAGGGAGAGGAGTGGCAGGTTTAGGAGTTCCGTCTTGGCCATGTTTATCTTTAGATGGCGGCAAGGCATCCAATATACATAGATGTCGAGTCTGATTAGCAAACCTATGAGAGCTGTATTGCACCGACCTGCAATCTCAGGACAGAGAGGGATCAGCATTGTTTCTAGTGATTAACTTGTATGTGTCACCTCCGGTTTATTATGGCATCACGGAACTTTTTTTTTTCTCCCCCCCCCCCCTACCAATAAACTGGTGTTTATTCAGCTGGCCAGAATTCTGTGTATGTGACACTTCTCTGGGTGAGAAAGGAGCTGTATTCTGAAACCTATCACTTGGTGTAATTAAAATCAGTGTTCCCATAAGCAGGCTCCCTGCGTTCCTGACACAAGGAGTTAATGGCATGGTGGCATGACCAGAGGACCAAACTCCTCTGAGCGGATGTTTTTCCACCTGTTCCTAACATATCCTAGGACCCCCCCCCCCCCCCTCCCCTCCCCTCCCCAGGTTACAGAGGGATGGCAACAACTTACAAGGGAGTGATGTTTTTCTCAGAAGCCATAGTGAGCTACCAGCAATTACCTCATGGCAGAGTACCCTGGTATCATTCTCATGTGGCAATGCTAAGATGCGCACGGTATAGTTTCCAAAAATTTGTCAAACCTCCTATACAAAGTTTCTAAGCGGCGTACAATAAAAAATTTGGTTTTAAACAGCTACAATGTTCAATAGACTTAAATACAGTGGGTCAGAAGAACCAGGAGAAGGTTCTCCACAATCCACACATGATGAAACCAACCACTAGAGATACGAAAGGTGTCGGTGTGCCGTTTATTCCACAGTCATAAAAAGTCTGTGCGGTGGCTTGACACGCACGTTGTTTCAGCCAATTTGGTCTGCCTCAGGAGCCCTATTCAAATATATTCAAATTCTTGAAAGAGGTTGACTATAGTGCATGATACACCTCACAGAAGTGTCACGAATTCGAATCACGATACCGTAACGGTCTCTGCGCACAAACGCAGACTTTTTATGACTGTTGAATAAACCGCACACCGACACCCTTTCGTATCCCTACTGTGGTTGGTTTCATCTTAAATGTAGTCGGACATACAAACAGGTAGAAATAGGTGAAGGGCAAGCGCTACATTATAGAAAGAAAAGTTACAAATAAAGCAATGCCCTATTCAATGGTCTCACAGCAAAGAATGTACGACGGCTCCAGTGTGTTCAAAACACGGCAATCAGGCTTCTAAAAAGCCTCCGTGCCCGTGACCCTGTCTTCCAGGCTCCAGCGTCGGCTCACTGGCTGCCTGTAACCAAACGTTGCGTCTTCAAGGGCCTAATGCTAGCGTTCAAATCCTTGCACGCCATGGCGACGGGCTACGTAATGGCTAAGCTTCCTCCGTATGTGCCAAACCGGTCCCTCCACTCCCAGGATGAAATACGCCTCAAAACGCCCCCCTGGTCGTGCCCGTCGACTGCAAATTGCCAAACAAGGGCCCTGCTCCCACTTCAGGCCGAGTCACTGGAATCGACCGCCGTCACAGATCAGATCTCTTGAAGGTCTCCTCAACTTCAGAAGAGCCATAAAAACCTACCCCTACATCTGACTCACTGCCCTTGATCCATGGACTACAAAGAATTGTATATTTGGTAATTGAACTAGTGTCTGTCACGTGAGGATTAGAGAATGACACGGTGACAAAATTCATCACAGTTCCCGTCCCCGCGGATAACCGCGGTAAACCATCTTCATGTCATTCTTTAAGGAGAGAGGGAAGAATCAGAGTATGAATGACCACAACCACTGACCCTCAAGCTTTGCTTTGAAGAATGCTGGTGTAGAAGGACTGAGGTTGAAACAGACACTACAGAATGACAGTTCTGGTATCCAGAGCAGATATTGTGATGTCATAATGCCTCAGTCCACCAGTGCCTGAGAGCCAATCACATCAGTGATGTCACAATGGCTTCATTATCCTTGGCTCACATAAGAATCAGAGTATGAATGGCCACAACCACTGACCCTCAAGCTTTGCTTTGAAGAATGCTAGTGTAGAAGGACTGAGGTTGAAACAGACACTACAGAATGACAGTCTCTGGTATCCAGAGCAGATACTGTGATGTCATAATGCCTCATTCCACCAGTGCCTGAGAGCCAATCACATCAGTGATGTCACAATGGCTTCATTATCCTTGGCTCACATAAGAATCAGAGTATGAATGGCCACAACCACTGACCCTCAAGCTTTGCTTTGAAGAATGCTAGTGTAGAAGGACTGAGGTTGAAACAGACACTACAGAATGACAGTCTCTGGTATCCAGAGCAGATATTGTGATGTCATAACACATGTAGATCGTACATATCTGTAAATGGCAATTTGATAAAGCTCCATTTACACATGGAGATCCAGAGCATGCAGTCAATGTTTGCCGTTCCATGTCTTCCTTAACTAGGTTTGTCATGCGTGCTTACTGCTTGCCTAACCATTTTTGCTAGTCACGTCATACTGTTAGCCATGCTTTGTGGTACTATGCTTATCATGCTATGTTTTGCTGAACTAGGCTGCCATGCTATGGCTCACCATACCATGTTTTCTCAAATTATATTTTTACCATGCTTCGTAAACTTTGTTTTGCCATCTTTGTCAGACTTGCTCCAGAACAGATACATTAGGTAGATTGTACCGTAAGCCTGCTGGGACAGACAGGGAAACATGCTTGAGTACCTGAATAAATTCATGTAAACCGTTCTGAGCTCCCCTGGGAGAACAGTATAGAAAATTGAATAGTGTGAAGAGTTTCCGCCTCTGATAAGAGCTGGTATTGTGACATCATAATGCCTCAGAGCCAACCTCCTCAGTGATGTCACAATGGCTTCATTGTCCTATACTTGGCTCACTTCTGCTACATTTTGATTTCTAGAATGGCGCAGTGGTTAATGCCAGGGGTAGGGAACTCTGGTCCTCGAGAGCCGTATTCCAGTCGGGTTTTCAGGATTTCCCCAATGAATATGCATGAGATCTATTTGCATGCACTGCTTTCAATGCATATTCATTGGGGAAATCCTGAAAACCCGACTGGAGCACGGCTCTCGAGGACCGGAGTTCCCTACCCCTGGGTTAATGGTACAGCCTCAGCACCCTTAGGTTGTGGGTTCAAACCCATGCTGCTCCTTGTGACCCTGGGCATGACATTTAACCCTCAATTGCCCCAGGTACATTAGATAGATTGTGAGTCCACCAGGACAGACAGGGAAAACGCTCGAGTACCTGAATAAATTCATGTAAACTGTTTTGAACTCCCCTGGGAGAACGGTATAGAAAAGTGAATGAATGATTTAAAGGAGCGTGACTGGGGCACATTTATTCCCCATTTCACAATATGAATTCACATATATACTGTAGGACAGTGATTCCCAACCCTGTCCTCGAGGAACACCAGGCCAATCGGGTTTTCAGGCTAGCCCTAATGAATATGCATGAGAGAGATTTGCATATGATGGAAGTGATAGGCATGCAAATTTGCTTCATGCATATTCATTAGGGCTAGCCTGAAAACCCGATTGGCCTGGTGTTCCTCCAGGACAGGGTTGGGAACCACTGCTGTAGGAAAACATTTCCCCCTCAGGCTCAGATGCATGCCGAGATTTTATTTTAAATTCTTGTTCCAGCCAGGGCTTTACATTGGGGATTAACAGAGTAATTCTCCTTAATCCCCTGCCTTCAAAATGAAAAAAAATATTGCAGCCTCACTACTTAATTACTGACATTATGGGGGATGTTATCGACATATGATAGAAACTTACAAGATCATGAAAGGTAGAGAGGGACAGATTATTCAGACTGGCGGGGGGCAACGGTTCATAGACAACGGCGCGAAAGACAAAAGCGCGTGCCGACAATTGAGCGCCGCGTGCGCCGCCGCGCCGCTCTAAATTACAGTTTTTAGGGGCTCCGATGGGGGTTTTTTTTGGGGAACCCCCCCAGTTTACTGAATAGACATCGCGCCGGCGTTATGGGGGGTTTGGGGGGTTGTAACCCTCCACATTTTACTGTAAACTGAACTTTTTCCCTAAAAACAGGGAAAAAGTGAAGTTTTCAGTAAAATGTGGGGGGTTACAACCCCCCACACCCCCCACAACGCCCCCACAATGCGGCGCGATGTCTATTAAGTAAAGTGGGGGGGTTCCCCCCCCCACGCCCCCCCGTTGGAGCACTAAAAACTGTAATTTAGAGCGGCGCGACGGCACGTGCTGCGCTCAATTTGTCTGGGCGCGCCTTTGTCCCGGCACGCTTTTGACCTGACACTGGGGGCAACAATAACTAGAGGGCATTCGGAAAAATTGAAGGGAGACAGATTCAGAACAAATGCCGGGAAGTTCTTCTTCCCTCAAAGGGTGGTTGACACCTGGAATGCACTTCCGGAGGAGGTAGTAAAGCAGAGCACGATTTTGGGGTTTCAAAATGGGACTGGACAAATTCCTGAAGGAAAAGGGGATTGAAGGGTAGAATTAGAGGGGTACTATACAGTACAAATGCTTTAGAGCAGGGGGGTCTCAAAGTCCCTCCTTGAGGGCCGCAATCCAGTCGGGTTTTCAGGATTTCCCCAATGACTATGCATGAGATCTATGTGCACGCACTGCTTTCAATGCATATGCATTGGGGAAAACCTGAAAACCCGAATGGATTGCGGCCCTCGAGGAGGGACTTTGAGATCCCTGCTTTAGAGTAATAGATCACTTACAGGTCATCGAACTGGGGGGCCGCCGCGGGAGCAGACTGACTCAGCGGAGGCGATGCTTATGTTCTATGTTCTTATGGTGTCAGGTCAAAAGCGCGCCGGAACAAAGGCGCACCCAGACAATTGAGCGCAGCACAGAGGCGCGCCGCTCAAAATTACTGTTTTTAGGGCTCCGACAGGGGGGCATGGGATGTGAACCCCCCACTTTACTTAATAGACATTGCGCTGCATTGTGGGGGCGTTGTGGGGGGTTTGTGGGGGTTGTAACCCCCCACATTTTACTGAAAACTTCACTTTTCCCCTGTTTTTAGGGGAAAAGTTAAGTTTACAGTAAAATGTGGAGGGTTACAACCCCCCAAACCCCCCATAACGCCGGCACGATGTCTATTAAGTAAAGTGGGGCAGTTCCCCAACAAAACCCCCTGTCGGAGCCCCTAAAAACTGTAATTTTCTTCAGCACGCGCCTCCGTCTTGCGCTCAGTTGTCGGTGCGCGCCTTTGTCTTTTGCGCTGTTGCCTATGAACCGTTCTTATAGGCTAGTGTCAAGACATGCTATTGTGCCACTAACTTTTACTGTCTCAGTACGTTCCGTTGTATGCAAAGGGATCTAATAACTGAGGTTAACAGTAAAATTCAATTAAACACTGAACATTTTAGTGGTAGGCTCATGTTGATATCTTCCCCTCTTAATTAAAGAAAAAAAAAAAAAAAGACCAGAACTTGAAATCACTATGGAATTCTTATGTAATAAAAGTGGGTTACCAGATGTCCGGATTTACCCAGACGGTCCTCTATTTAGAGGACATGTCTGGGCGGCTTTTCAAAACCCGGCACCCGTCTTCGGGAGGGCATCTGCACGTGATGAGAAAATAAATGTAAAACACAGGATTTTGCTAAGTCTATGGGTGCTTCAGAGACTGCCCGCCGCTATTCAGTCAGCAGTGGGCATTAAATATCTAAAAAATTTTTCTGGCCGCTAAACATTTAGGGCTCCTTTTACAAAGCCATTTTAGGCCTTTTTATCGCTGACTGCGACGGTTTTAGCTCCGATGCTCATAGAATTCCTATGTGTCGGAGCTAATATTGCTGCGGCGGGCGATAAAAACGCCTTTCGCGGATTTGTAAAAGGGGGAGGGGCTTAACCGTTTAAGCCAATATTTAGCAGTCTATCAATTAAGTTATAACGGTAAATATAGGACTGCTATTTATGCTAATCTTATCCAGTCTGGCGCTGAATATCTGTGCCTAACCAAGTTTCCAAGTTTATTTTAAAAATTTTTTATCCCGCTCTAGGGAGAACCATCAGGGTGGCTTACAATCTACATAAGAACATAATAGCCTTACTGGGTCAGGCCAATGGTCCATGAAGCCCAGTAGCCCGTTCTCACTGTGGCCAATCCAGGTCCCTAGTACCTGGCCAAAATCCAAACAGTAGCAACATTCCATACAGAATCTCAAAGATTCCGGAATCTCAGAGATTAACAAGATTCTAGAATCCCAAAGAGTAGCAACATTCCATCCAGAATCCTAAAGAACAACAAAATTCCGGAATCCCAAAGAGTAATAAAAGATTCCGGAACCCCAAAGAGTAGCAACTTTCCATGCTGCCAATCCAGGGCAAGCAGTGGCTTTCTCAATAACAGACTATGGACTTTTCCTCCAGGAAATTGTCCAAACCTTTCTTAAAACCAGCTTACAAAGATATGGAAAATTGAAGCAAATGTCCTTTTGGCTTTCTATGGATTTTGTGCACATCAGCCACCTTTTAAATACAAAAATCTCCCCAAAAGATATTATTAAGAAATCAAAACAGGATAAAAATAAAAGTAAACATATTTTAGTCTTTAGTTGTATTTTATTTGAGAGGTACAGCATAATGGACACCACGCCACCTCTGATGTGCGCAGTTTGGCCGAAGGCTAGAAGACAACACCAACATACACACAACGCAGGGCTCAGCAACAAGAACAGAAAAAAGTTACCCACAAATTTTTTGAACTGTCAATGCCAGCACCCTAACTGCAATAAGAGTCCCCAGAGTCCAGGCACGTGTGATCCAGCTCAGGCCTGCCGGGTAGGTGTTACAGTGGCAAAAGGAGGATCGATACTTCTCTACTAGAACTCCAGTGAGGACAGATTAAGCTTTCCAGTGCACAATATACAGAATTCAAAATATAATAAACAACATAATATTAAAAAACCCAGACAAAATACATAAAATTAGGATTTAAGGGGAGAAAATACGATAAATTCAAACAAAGAAAAAAATTAACACTAGGGATATTCTTCTGTTTTTCCAGACACTAATGGCGCTACCTGAGAATATACATGAGAAAAGAGATAGGTTTTGAGATTTTCCTTAAACTTATCAACGGAAATACAGTACAACCTTAGTTTGCGAACACAACACTTGTAATCTAAAGCATTCGTATATCAAAGTGAATTTCATCATAGGAAATAATGGAAACTCAGACGATTTTTCCACAACCCAAGAACTTTAATACAAAATACTATACGTACTCGTATTGCAAGACTTTGCTCGTTTAGAACAGTCACTACACTTCCGCAGCGTCGGAGAAAGAACCATCGGCTCAGTTGTGATGATGATGTGCTGAGGATCGAGTCGGTTCAGCGAACGGCCACCAGGATGGTCTTGGGGCTCAAGGATCTCACGTATGAAGAAAGATTAAAAAAATTGCGGCTGTACTCACTTGAGGAAAGAAGAGAACGGGGGAGATATGATTGAAACATATAAGTACATCACGGGACGCATCGAGTCAGAAGATGATATCTTCTGGCTCATGGGACCCTCGACCACCAGAGGGCATCCGCTGAAGATCAGGGGAGGGAAGTTTCATGGCGACTCCAGGAAGTACTTCTTCACCGAAAGAGTAGTGGATCATTGGAACAGACTCCCACTCCAGGTGATAAAGGCCAGCAGCGTGACGGATTTTAAGAGAAAATGGGATACTCACGTGGGATCTTTAAGGGAGTAAATTCAGGGGAGGGGATTCTTGGAATGGGCAGACTTGGTGCCTTTTCTGCTGCTTTTTTCTATGTTTCTATGATGGCAGATAAAGGCCAAATGGCCACAGCATCCACTATCTCCTCCTCTCCCTATTGGCTAAGGCTCTTAACATTTGCATCTCCTCTTCCTATTGGCTAAAGCTCTTTACATCTGCATTGTGAGGTCATAGGGCTTTGTGGTTATAGAAACAGACTCCCACTCCAGGTGATAAAGGCCAGCAGCGTGACGGATTTTAAGAGAAAATGGGATACTCACGTGGGATCTTTAACCCTTTCAGGACCATAAGGATCGTAGGCCAATTTTTGTGGTTTTGACGACATTTTTATGGTAAAAAGGGCTTGCAGATGCCAAAAAATTGATTTTTTTTGTGAAATATTATTTTTATTTAAAAAAATCACACTTCTGGCTTATGGACAGTGTGGCAAGCGAATCTTCTCGTCAATCTAGCAACGACGCTAATGAATGAATGTCGGAACCAGTTTGTTTACATAAAGGCAGTATCATATGGAATCCGTACATATCAAATTTAGAACTGTAGATTATCCCAATCAAAATTTATAGGATTTTAAAGTTATGGGACAAATATGTCCCTTGGTCCTGAAAGGGTTAAGGGAGTAAATTCAGGGGAGGGGATACTTGGAATGGGCAGACTTGGTGGGCTATAGCTCTTTTCTGCTGCTTTTTTCTATGTTTCTATGTTCTATGTATTGCAAGACTTTGCTTGTTTAGAACAGTCACTACACTCCCCGCAGCGTCAGAAAGAGAAGAGCCATCGGCTCAGTTGTGACTCGTGTATACAAGACATTGCTTGTATATCAAGTTGAAATGTAATCAAATGTCTTGCTTGTCTTGCAAAACACTTGCAATCCAAAGTTTTACTGTAGTTGATTTAAGTGCCAGTGGTATCGAATTCCAATACTTTGGACCGTTAACAGAGAAAATAGCATCTCTTATGCGTTTATGTATGATTTCTTTGTACGATGGAATGATAAGCAATTACTTATTTCTACATCTCAGATTTCTGCCCGCTACATAGCGGTTCAACAACCAGATAAGCTACGAGACTTAGCCACTAATATTTAAAAGGAGATAAAAGCAAAAATGCTTTTTAACTGATCAACAGCCATTTCTGACCAGTTAAATAGCATTGCATATCGGTTGGGGCATCTGTTTATACTTGCTGGGGATATCCTCTGGGACGTACAGTGGGAGATTTCTGTAGCTCATTCAAGTAGCAACTAATTGTGTTTTAAATATTAACATTGGCCATATCTTGAAGGTAAATACAAACCTCTGAGGTAGATTTTATTAACTTTTGCCTGAATGTATTGTACTGAACTGTTTTTGCTAGACAAAAAAGACACGTCATGGAAACATAGAAACATAGAAAAAGATGGCAGATAAGGGCCACGGCCCATCTAGTCTGCCCACCCTAATGACCCTCCCCTATTTAACTCTGTGTAGAGATCCTACGTGACGATCCCATTTCTTCTTAAAATCAGGCACGCTGCTTGCTTTGATCACCTGAAGTGGAAGTTTATTCCAGCGATCAACCACTCTTTCGGTGAAAAAGTATTTCCTGATGTCGCCGTGCAATTTACTGCCCCTGATTCTCCATGGATGTCCTCTTGTCGCCGTCGGGCCTTTGAAAAAGAAGATATCCTCTTCTACCTCGATACGGCTGCTGTGGACCATTCACAGAACTGAAAAGCATAAACAAATCTTGCTCAAGACTCCTGGGAGACGTCTCTCAAGGGCATTCCAGTTATGCTTCTGCATTTTGTGTCAGGTTTACAAGATGCTGTTACATAACATGTCTTTCCCATAGGGTATGGGAGATCTATACAATTACACGTGAGAGGCGAGTCTCAGCCAAGTGCACAGACTTGGTTCCAAGAGTGAAAACAAGATCGGAGCCAAACCAAGATTTCCCAATGTTCAGTACAATCCCAGCAAACTCTAAAATAAACACTTCCTTGGACTAAGCAACTCTTTTTTTTTTTTCCACTCATTCTCTATCAGTTCTTTCTTCTCAGTTATGTTATCACTGCTGTCTCTGTCTGGTGGCGACCGAGATTGTGTCTGAATTCAAGAGGGCCTGGGATAGGATTCTGGGGTAGGATCTCTCAGAGAGAGAAAGACAGTGTAGTTACTTACCTGTAACGTAGGTTCTCCGTGGACAGCAGGATAGTCAGCCACATATGGGTGTTGTCCCAACAGCTCCCAATTTGCGGATAAGCTCTCCAATAGCTCAGAGATTTTATTTTATTTTTTCTCTCTGAGCACGTGCAGTGCCCGGGCCCCACTGGGCATGCCCGAGCCCTACCCATTTCCCCCTGCTTCCCCCTAATCCCCAGTCTTTAGTTTCCGCCCGTTCCCATCGGTCGGATTTTCTACAGCTCTCCATTACAACTTTTCTACTCATCATCTTGAAGATGCCTGAATCATCTAAAGAAATGACTGGGAGGATGAACACACTGGATCCTCATGAATTGTGCGCCCACTGATTGGATCCGGCGCTCGAGGTTTCCGTGTTGCTTGCATTGTGCGCACATGTCACCACGTGCACGCAAGCTAAGGAAGAGGGCACTGAGAGACTTTATGAAGATAAGTGAGGCCCGAGAATCTTCCTCCAGCAGCCATCCTCATCGGAATGCAGCAGCTACAGTGGCAAGGAGCCTCCAGGATGCCCTGGCTCAGCTAATCCCCCCGCCTGCACTCAGCCCGGTAGAGAAATATCTCCCAGAGTCCCTGTATGTTGCCACTTACAGCCAGCCTCTGCAGGGCAGCCATAATGGTTATTGCAGATGGGCAGACTAGATGGGCAATTTTAGACTATTGTAACATCATCTATTTAGTGGCACCCAAAAAAATTCTAAGGAAATTAAGGATAATTCAGAATACAACTGTTCGATTGATTTTTGGTTTAAAAAAAGAATGACCATATTAGTCCATATTATCGTTTACTTCATTGGCTGCCTTTGGAGGCAAGAGTATTATTCAAATTTTCCTGTATCTGCTTTACGCTGGTATCGGGATTGACTCCAGCTTAGCTTTTTCCTCATTTTGTGTTGCATAGACCATCAAGAGAAACTAGAAACTTCTACTTATTTGCTTATCCAAAAATGAATGGGTGTAGATATAAGACCTTCTTAGATGGGACCCCAGCATTTCAAGCCGGTAGGCAACCATCTTGGTTAGGTAGATGTATTCAGCAAGCTATGTTATCCTATTGCGGTTTTCGGAAATTAATGAAGACCACTTTGTTCGATAAGTTTATTACTTAGTGAGTTTTATTACTGAAATTCTATTTTGCAAATATTTGTAGTTTTTACTGTGTTTCGCTGATTGTCCAGCACTTTTTAGTGTAAACCGCCTAGAACTTTTGGTTATGGCGGTTTAAAAGAATAAAGTTATGATTCTATGATTCTCCCAAGTTTCCTCATTTCTTCTTCTCAGGCCAGTTAGGGATGTGCATCCATTAAAGGACACCTCAAAATTTTGATGCACCCAAGAGGGATGGTTACTATACACGGCAGCTAGCATGAGTGTTAGTGTGTGGTAGCAGTTATCTTTAACCTGTAGCTAGAGCTATGGCAAGCTAAAACCAATCAGTGTAAAAATCCTATCTTAGAAGATCAGTATAGGTAGGGGTGGGTCAGGATGGGTTTATGGATAGAGATGGGAACATGAATTATCACAGCTTCTATTTTATACAATGAAACCTAGTTACTAATAACTCAGGTTAACAGTAAAATAAGCCACCTTAATGATAGTCCATGTTGATAACTTCACTCCTTAATTAAACAAAGAAGAAATGTTTCTAGAAATAGAAATCAGAGCTCTGTCTAATACAAGTGAGCCAAGTATAGGACAATGAAGCCATTGTGGCATCATTGAGGAGGTTGGCTCTGAGGCATTGGTGGAATGAGGCATTGTGATGTCACAGTACCAGCTCTGGTTACTTGAAATTCTTCACACTAAGGAGGAAAGTCATCAACGTGGGCCACTAGTAAGACAAGTTATTTTACCGCACGTGCAGGGAGTGTGTGGTGCAGTGGCTAAAGCTTCAGCCCCCTGATGCTGGGGGTTCAAACCCATGCTGTTCCATGTGACCCTGGGCAAGTCACCTAATTCCTCTGTTGCCCCAGTGACCTAATCCCTCCATTGCCGTACAATAAGAGGCTAGAGAAACTGGGCCTCTCTACCACAACATATCACAACATATCACACCATACCACAACATACCACAAACGAAAGAGATCCTCTGTCTTTTAAAAAAATTTTGAAAACTCACCTTTTTAAAGATGTTTTTAATACTCATTAATAAAAATTATTTTTTAATTTTTAATCTTTTACTTATCCCTGTTCCCTTATGTTTTTTTCCCGTATTTATTTTTCTATATATAACAGATGTTATCTTTCCCCCATTTTTTCTCCCAATTCAAGTTTGTCTTGTCTTAAATCTGTCGTTACTGAGTTTTAATTTGTATCTTTATATTTTATTCTTTTACTTATGTACATCGCTTTGTAAACAGATTCAGCGATAAAGCAAATATTAATAAACCTTGAACCTTGAACCTTGAACCTTGAAAAGAGGAGACTGAGAGGGGACATGATCAAAACATTCACGATAATGAAGGGGAAAGACTTAGTAGATAAAGACAGGTTGTTCACCCTCTCCAAGGTAGAGAGAACGAGAGGGCACTCTCTAAAGTTATAAGGGGATAGATTCCGTACAAACGTAAGGAAGTTTTTCTTCACCCAGAGAGTGGTGGAAAACTGGAACGCTCTTCCGGAGTCTGTTATAGGGGAAAACACCCTACAGGGATTCAAGAAAAAGTTGGATAAGTTCCTGCTGGACCAGAACATACACAGGTAAGGCTAGACTCAAATAGGGCACTGGTCTTTGATCTAAGGGCTGCCACGTGAGCATACTGCTGGGCACGATGGACCACTGGTCTGACCCAGCAGAGGCAAATCTTATGTTCTTATTGCCCCAGGTATAGGGTTACCAGACATCCTTTTGAGGACACGTCTAGGGGTCTGGACGGCTTTTTAAAACCTGGCACTTTGTCCAGGTTTTGGAAAGCTTCTAACAAATCGTCCGACGAGAACAGGCAGCCGGGGGGGCGGGACTAGGGCGGGATTGTGGTGGGGGGTGGGACTGGGGTGTAAAGGGGCGGGGGTGGGCGGGCCTAGGGGGGGGTCCAGATTTTCCGTTTGTAAAATCTGGTAACCCTACCCAGGGTACCTTAGACAGATTGTGAGTCCACCAGAACAGACAAGGAAAAATGCTGGAATACCTAAATAAATTCATGGAAGCCATGAAATAAATTGTGCCATTGTAGCGCAGAGTCTCAGTGACTACAATGGGTCTTTTGCCAAACTAGTACAACTTCCCCCCTGCGCCACAATAACAAACTTTTGCTGTAAGAGCCACATGCATAGCTTATGTTGGTTTTATTTTCACTGCTACTAAAAAAAAAAAAGATTCTGCCGATGATAAATGATTTTGGTGATGAACGCTGCACAGTCAAAGCTACCGAGTACATATGTGACATTAATCTTTCTTTCGTCACCTCCGTTCCTCATCCCTTTGGCTCCTCCTCGCTTTTCAGCCCTATCTTTCCTTCCTTTGTAGTTTAAGCCTCGGATTTTTCATATTCAAGGTACAACCAGAATTCTGTGTTTCTACCTCTTTTTCTTTAGTGTTACCCAGAAGTGCATTAAGGGAATAGTGCATTTTTTAATTTTATTTTTATCATCCTCTATAATAAAACCCTTACCCGCGCATGCGCTGTTGAAATGGCGTGATCCCTGCTGCCGTGATTTCTGCTTCCGTGCCATGTTCCATTTGCAGCGCTTGGCGGCTTGCGGCGCATGCAGCGTGTGGCGGCTTGCGGCGTGTGCAGTGTGCGGTGGCTTGCAGCGCGTGCAGCGGTGAGAACAACGGCAGGAGGGTGTCCTTCGAGGTGCTGCGAGGCGTCCGTCTGCTACTGCTGCACAGGGAAGTGGAGGGGGAGAGGGAAAAGGGGCTGCTATGGGGGGAGGGGTGTGTGGGGGGCAGGCACTGGCAGCGATCTTGGTTTGCTCGGGGTGCCAGAGAGAGATAGGCAGGGGGACAGGGAGCGAGACAGAGAGACAGACAGAAAGAAAGGCAGACAGACAAGGGGCCAGGGAGAGACACAGACCGAAAGAATGACAAGCAAACAGGGGGCCAGAGAGACAAACAGACAGACAGCCAGCGGCCAAGGAGCGAGAAAGAAAGAAAGACAGACAGGGGGCCAGAGAGACAGACAGAAAGACAGACAGACAGAAAGCGGCCAAGGAGAGAGACAGAAAGAAAGACACACCGACAGCGGCTAAGGAGACAGAGAGACAGAAAGAAAGACAGACACTTGTTACAGAAATACAGAATCATTCATAAAATTAAAGCAAACTCGAGAAACCAAGAAAAAATATATAAACTTATAGTAACTTAGATTCTTCCTTAGACTCCAAATTGACTGTTGTTGTTGGGTGGGGGTGGGGGGGTCTGAAAATTAACAAGAGAAGAACATCAAGAAAATATTGAATGCCAAAAGGCTTTAACAGCTATTCACTCGATACATTATTCTGTGCTTCTAACCACTCCACAGGACAAGCTCTTAATATCCAAAAAAGAACGTAGATGTTTGGGCATGAAAAAAACATATTTTAAACCCCAAAATTTAATAACACACTAGCTAGCATAAATGAGGCACCCAATTTCTTAGTTTCTTCCCTCATTAAAATAAACTCTTTACATTTTAATTGAGTAGATTTTGTAGCATCTTGGTATAACCATACCCGTTGGCCAGAACCTTATTAAAAATACAGTCAAACCTCGATTTACAAGTGCACCAGTTTGCGAGTGTTTTGCAAGATGAGCAAAACATTCTCACAAATCGTGACTCGCAAACCAAGCATTGACTCGATTTGCGAATCCCCCACGCCCGTTAACTGGCATCGCCCCCCCACCCACAAACGCTGCCCCCCCTGCGAACAGGCATAGCTCCCCTCCCGAATGCCCGCCCTCCCCCGCGCGAACTGGCATCCCCTGCCCAAACGGAAAGCTTACCCCCCAATGTGGCACCGGACACAGCACCAACCCACAGGAGGCGCTGATGCCCGAAGATCGTGCCTCTCATCCGACTGGGCCTTGAGCATCTGTGCATGCTCAAGGCCTTCTAGCTCTCGTTCCCTCCGAGAATCTCGGAGAGAGGCGGGAGCCAGAAGGCCTAGGAAAGGCAGGCGGTTTAGCTGAGCTCTACGAGTCCGAATGACATAGGGCAGAAGCCATGGGTGTGCCATTGACAGACGAAGGGAGGTCTGAGTGCCACTGCCTTATAATCAGTGAATCGTTGAGAGAAGAGGGGAGGAAAGAAATGTGAGAAACCAACTACCTTGTGATGGAGGAGGGGGTGGAGGGGGGAAACAGAGAGAAGTGGAATCAGAAAATGCAAGGGGGCAATTGCTTTATAATGTGGAGATCACTGACAGACAAGAGGAGGTGCAAAGTGTGGAGGTGACTGCCTCCCAAAGAAGAGGTCACCAAGAGAGGGAGCGGAACTGATCAACTGGCTAGCCTTGGCCCCTGGGGCTGCTGCGATACCGTCACAAAGCTCTCCCTTGTAGTCCGGCTTCAGGGTCAATGTGAGCATTGTCAGACGCCAGATGAAGATCTGCTACCTTTATCCCACCAGAACTTTAGGCAACGCACTGCCCAGGGCCTCGGATGAGGTCAGAAGCTAAAAGCTTTTTTTTTTTTTTTTTGTTGGTAGAGAACTGTAGCGAGCTGGAAGAGCTGTTAGCAGACTTCCACCTGGGCAGCGAGATGACATCTGTCACCCTGAACACTGCTGACTTTGTCCATTCCCTGACAGACGCTCATATAGAGACCCTAGACAAAGGCATGTAGCAGACGCTGCCAGCTATTTGGGTTATTCTTTGCGTCCACCCGGCTTTTCAGAAGACAATATAGTTTCCAAGTTTCCAAGTTTATTATAAGATTTGATTAATCGCCTATTCCAAGTTCTAGGCGATGTACATCATCAATTACAGATTTAGGGTAAAAATACATATTTATAACAACTTAAAACAAATCAAAATAGCCTAAAACACGTAACATGACTAAACATATACAATAAAACAATAAACATACGTGATGACAATAGGTAAGGTAATGGGAAGAAATACAATTCAATATAAAAGAAACATTTAAGGATAAAAACAGTAGGGAGAGGTGCAGAAATTTGATATGGACTGCAAAAAAATTCAATATAAAATGTAAAAAAAATCAATTAATCACTAAAAGCATCTTTAAAAAGAAATCCCTTAAGTTTGCTCTTAAATTTATCTAAAATCCTTTCTTCTCTTAAATAAATTGGCAAAGCGTTCCAGGCTGGAGGAGCCGTAACTGAAAAAATAGAATGTCGTCGTGTACCTATAACTTTTAACGATGGAACAACTAATAGATGTTGATCAGTTGACCGTAACACTCTTGAAGTTTTATAGGGAATTAAAAATTTATAAATAAAAGCCGGAGTTTTAAAAATTATTGATTTAAAAGTGAGCAAATTCAATTTATACATTATTATAGGGGGAAGGGCAAGCAGGTCATTCCCCTCCCCCCCTCCCCTCTGTACCCCCATTGCAATTCTAAGTTTTTCATCTTTACTCGCTGGATCAGAAGAGGACAAGTAAACCCTGCGGGACAAGTTCATCACTCCTTTTTTCCCTCTCCCTCCTGGAAAGTACTGCTCTAAACAGTGGCGCAGTAAAGAGGGTGCGGTTCGCCCCGGCGCAGATGTTCTCGGGGCGCCCGCACCGCTTCTCCTCTCTGCCCCTCCCTTCCCACTCCTCCCCCCCTGCGCCCGCGCACCCGCTCCCCTTCCCTGTACTTTTTAAATTTCGGCACGAGTAGCGACGAACTTGCTGCCCACTTTGGCATTTTCTCCGATGTCACTTCCGGGAGGATTCGCGCACTAGCCTGCACTATCCGGTTAGCGCAGAGTATGCCCACTCTCTGCCCCAGACCTGCCCCCGGGTAGCACGTGCATGTGCCCAAACTAGCTCTGTGCTTGCTTGCTTTGAATTCAGACACAGCCAAGGATTGGATATGCTGCCTTTGTGAGGTACAACCATAGCCGTTTATATTATAAGCAGGTACAGTGGTACCTCGGTTTGCGAGTGACCCGGTTTGCGAGTGCTTTGCAAGACGAGCAAAACACTCAGCAAACTTTTGACTCTCAAACCGAGCACTGCCCCGATCAATGAGCACTTACAGGGGATTCCTCTTCCGTCTTACGGCCAGCCTTCTACATCGGGTGCCTTCCGCAGATTGGAGGACCTCTGTCTGGGCCTGCGCGGCCGGGTGCTGTCCCTCCTGTGTGTTGCGTGTGACGCTCACAGTGTCAATCATCGGCGTTGTGCGGGTGGGGTGGCGCTCGGCTGCGGGCTCTCCAGCATGCAAGGGGCATCCGACGTGGAGGGCTGGCCGGCGGATGGAGGAGGCATCCCTCTGAAGGCACTGCGAGGTTCTCCAGCGGCTGGCATCCCCCCCCCCTTGAAGCAGCACTGTGGGGTTCTCCGGCGGCTGGCATCCCCCCTCAAAACGGCACTGTTGGGTTCTTCTTCCGATGACAGACGAAGGAGACGGCGCTGCAGCACCCGGCCCTGACAGGTACAAACCCCAGGTTCTGGAACCAATCGTTGCTGTTGCCACTATTGTCTATGGGGAACTTTGTTTTGATAAACGAGCCTTTTGGATTACGAGCATGCTCCTGGAACGGATTATGATCGTAATCCAAGGTACCACTGTACTTTCATCCACAGCAAATTATTCAACTACCAAATAGCAAAAGCGTGGAACTCACTTCCCATTGAAATTCGCACAACCACAGTATACAGATAGAGGACCATTTTTGACAGGAAGTCTAAGTCCGAATATGGACATTTCCCGCAAGACGTCCAACCAGTGTTCCCTCTAAGCGGGCGGGTGTTGTGAGCAAACTTTTTTCACCGTGAGCCAAAAATATCGGGCGCCAGCAAGTTATGAGCCAACTCGCCCAATTCTCCTCTCGCCGCCCTGCCATCTGCCGTACGCCTCTTCCGATCGTGCGCTGTGACGAGAAACGTGTGCGCTGCTATGTAATATTTTGTGCGCCAGCGCACGCCAGCGCAGCTTAGCGGGAACACTGGTTCAAATGGTTTTATTTATTTCCCCAAATTTATTTTTGTTATACGCATTGAAAATATTTGATATTGCGTTTAAATCAAAATCTCAATAAACTTGAAACGAGTGCCCGTGAGATTGTGGGAGGGTTAAATACTCAAAACTTAGAAGTTTTTGCTACGCCAGCTTTCTGGTATCTTTACATACAGTGGCGTACCTAGCATATGTAACATCCGGGGCCCATCATTTTTTGGCACCCCCCCCCATCTGTAAGAAAAACATGATTTTTAGTAACAAACCACACGTCACACATGAGTACCTAGGAAAAGGCAGCATCTTACATATTGCAGTGAGCAGTACATCAATACACCCATTGTAAAACTAAACAAGCCAGACCAGCACAGATCAATCCTACACCGTCAATCCTAACAGAAAACCATGTCTTTCGAACACACAGAACACAGAAAACACCTTCGCCTAGTAAGGAATATGTAATCACAAACTAACCCCTCCCTCTTTTACAAAACTGTAGTGTGGATTTTAGCTACGGAGGTAACAGCTCTGATGCTCATAAAATTCTGAGCATCAGAGCTGCTACCACCAAGGCTGGTGCTAAAAACGCTTCACAGTTTTGTAAAAGGGGGGATAAAATAAAAATACATAGACAAAGGTTAAATTGAACCAGCAAGAAGCTGGACTCTGCATACAATGCTTCACAGAAACAGTGACACATGTCTCCTAAAGCAATAAATAAATAGAAATTTTTTTCTACCTTTGTCTTCTGTGGTTTCTCCTTTCCTCATCTTCTTGTAACTCTCTTCCTTCCATCCACTGTCTGCCGTCTCTCTTCCCCTATATGGCATCTTCTCTCCTTCTATGCCCCTTCCAGAAACTGTATGCCTCCCCCTTCCATCTCTCCTTTCACCCCATTGGTCTGGCATCTCTCTCCTCGCCTTCCCTCTCCCACACCTCTCCTCATAGTCTGGTATCTCCCCTTCCCTGATTCTCTGGCATCTCTCTCCTTTCCTTTTCTTCCATCTTTCGCTCCCCCTCCATGCTCTCACATCTCCCCCTTCCTTTTCCCTTAGACTGGCATACCTTCCTCCTACGCTCCAAGCCCTGGCATCTCCTTTAATTCCCTCCCTCATCTTCCTTCTCCCTCCAGCTGGGTACCGCAACACTCTTCCCTGCAGCTCTGCACTTCCCCACAATTGCCATGCTTCGGTTCCTCTTCTTCCTTCCTTCCTCCCCCCCCCCCCCCCCCGCGGGACCCTGCGGCACCATCAACTCTTATTCCCTCTAATGTCGGCCCTGCAGCTCCAGACTTCCTCGCACCTTCTCCCCTCCCCCTTTGGATCGCTATTATTTTAAATGTTATAGCCGCGGAGCTGTATCCATCAGTGGAGATGTCTAACCTCGGCCTGCCCCGGAACTCTTACTGCAACAGTGACTTCCTGTTCCTGCCTAGACGGGCGGCTGCTGCAGTAAGAGTTCCGGGGCAGGCCGAGGTTAGACATCTCCACTGATGGATACAGCTCCGCGGCTATAACATTTAAAATAATAGCGATCCAAAGGGGGAGGGGAGAAGGTGCGAGGAAGTCTGGAGCTGCAGGGCCGACATTAGAGGGAGTAAGAGTTGATGGTGCCGCAGGGTCCCGCGGGGGGGGGGGGGGGGGGAAGGAAGGAAGAAGAGGAACCGAAGCATGGCAATTGTGGGGAAGTGCAATCCCCCCAATGCGTCCCCTTACCTTACCGACGCGTGTGTGCGCTGTGAAGAGAAACTTTGCGCTGCGATGTAATATTTTGTGCGCGAGCGCAGGCCAACGCAGCTTAGCGGGAACACTGCGTCCAACATAACATAGCAATCGGCTTATATACCGCAGAACCGTGAAGCTCTATGCAGTTTACAAAAGATAAAATGTACAACTGAATGAACAGAATTAATTACCCAGCTACTTAGCAAACAGATACATTTTTAAATGCCCCCTAAATTCTAAGTACTAGATGCCATAATCAATTAACATAGAAACATAGAGTATGACGGCAGAAAAGGACCATCGGCCCAACAAGTCTGCTCACTCGAATAACCCTCCCCCCTAAGCACTTCCTCTAAGTGAACCCACATGTTTATCCCATTTTTTCTTAAAATCGAGCACGTTGCTGGCCTCAAGTACTTGAAGTGGAAGATCATTCCAACGATCAACCACCCTTTCGGTGAAGAAATACTTCCTAATGTCACCATGAAATCTCCCACCCTTGATTTTTAACGGATGCCCTCTTGTCGCCGTAGGTCCTGTAAGGAAAAAGATGTCTTCTTCCACCTCAATACGGCCAGTAACATATTTGAACGTCTCTATCATGTCTCCCCTCTCTCTGCGTTCCTCGAGAGAGTATAGCTGCAACTTACCTAGACGTTCTTCATATGGGAGATCCTTGAGTCCTGAGACCATCCTAGTGGCCATTCGCTGAACTGACTCTATTCTCAGCACATCCTTTTGATAATGTGGCCTCCAAAATTGAACACAATACTCCAGATGAGGTCTCACCATGGACCTGTACAGCGGCATTACCACTTCAGGCTTTCGGCTGACAAAACTTCTTCAGATGCAGCCCAGCAATTGTCTAGCCTTGGATGAAGCTTTCTCCACGTGATTGGCAGTCTTCATATCTTCACTAGTGATTACTCCCAGGTCCCGTTCTGCAACAGTTCTTGTTAAGATCTCACCGTTCAGAGTGTAAGTTCTGCATGGGTTTCCGCTACCACGGTGCATAACCTTATACTTTTTGGTATTAAAACTCAGTTGCCAAGTAGTAGACCATCGCTCCAGTAAAAGTAGGTCCTGCGCCATAGTGTCGGGTCCGGTAACTCCACCCATTACGTTGCATAGTTTAGCGTCATCAGCAAATAATGTAGTTTTGCCTCGAAGTCCCTACCCCATGAAGCTGCTTGATAGGACAGTAAGCGTTGGTGATATTTTTTAAACTTTGCAGCCTTTTACAGGCGGGAAGATAAAGTTCAAATGCGAGCGTCACTTAGTGGTAAGAGAGAAGAGCTCAATTAAATATTTAGGGGTAAGCCCAAACAGAACCTTGTAGCAAAAGCAACCAAGCTTGAACTTTGCCCTTACCTCTACCGGCAACCAGTGCAATTCACAAAAAAAGGTGTTATATGATCAAACTTCTTTAGCCCAAAGATCAGTCTTGGCCGCGGCATTTTGAACTATACATAGTCGCTGCACATTTATTTGAGAGACTGTCAGGTAAACAATGTTGCAATAATCATGTTGACTAAGAATCATAGATTTGGACGTCTTAGCCACCAAAACGGCTAGACTGCCAGGATGTCTAACTTTATTTGCCATTTTTGACCATAAAAACGTCCAAGTTAGAAATATTCAAATCAGCACCATTTAGATGTGGGAAGGGCTACCATTCTAAAGGACCGGCCACATAGACATACCAATAGACCTTATGATCTTATGTGGGTAAGTAGTTTGTTCCAGAGGCGCGGTAGGTAGAGCGAGTAGGATCTTTACGGGCGTTCTCAAAGTGGAGGGCGCCCTGGACCAGAAGCTCTGAGGTATTTCTGTTAGGTGGGATTTCCACTGGTTCCACTAGAAGGAAGCGATATGGAGAATTAATTGCAGAGTCAAAAACAAATTTTGCTGTCTGAAGACAGATATTAAAAACTAATTATATTCTCAGCATAGCTGATATTAAACAGGCCTAAGGAAGGGAAATGACAAATCCCAAAGAGCAAAGAATAATTGAAAAGGTGAACAGCAAACTTTGAAGCCGCTGAAAAATTGTACAGTTATAAAAGGTTTGACCTGTCCCCAAGCCCAAAGCGTTACATTCTCATTTAAATTAGGGCTTGAGTAGCTGGTCTGCAAGTCAGTGAAAGGAATGCAGTGAGATGAAAAGGAACCAAGTTAAGATACTAAAAACTCGTTAGTCTGAACCCAAAGCTTCTACTGTTGCTATTGTGGGAGGGAAGCTGTGGAATGCAGTGGCATAGTACCGGGGGGGTGGGGGGGGCAGACTGCCTGGGCACCATCTCAGTGGGGTCGCAGGCACCTCTATGGGGTGGGAAGGGATGGTGCGAGTGTGGCGTGGGGGTGCGGAAGAAGTAGGAGGGTGGTGTGGATGGAGCGGGAGGGGGCAGAGAGGAAGTCACAGGAGGAGGGGGGGCGCCACTAGCCAATTAGTGACAATTTTCAGTCTCTTTAGCCAGCTATGTAGCTGCATGAAATCTGGACAGTAAAACCGCCGTCCTAGCTTTATGCGGTAAGTCAACAGGGCACTGGTCATTCAATCGGAGGGTTCTACTTTTTCAGTTTCTGGAATGTACCCGACTCATTGCCGCAGATATTTTTAATATGATCAGAGCGCCACCTGCTGGATGCCGTTTACACCCCTGAGGCAGGTTCCTAAGCCGAAACACGGACCGTGACATACAGTGAAAATATGATTAAGACTTTTCTATTAATAACTTAATAAATATTTACTAATTCTGATCTATCCCTGGTTAATATATAAAGTTCTTAACCCCGATTTAGATTGTTTCCCTGTGGGGTTTATCTCCTTATTTTTTGTATCACATTTCGTTTATAGGGTTACCACAGGGATCTCAAAGTCCCTCCTTGAGGGCCGCAATCCAGTCGGGTTTTCAGGATTTCCCCAATGAATATGCATTGAAAGCAGTGCCTGCACATAGATCTCATGCATATTCATTGGGGAAATCCTGAAAACCCGACTGGATTGCGGCCCTCAAGGAGGGTCTTTGAGACCCCCTGGGTTACCAGAAAGACTAATGAGGCTCCAATGTAAGCAGAATGCAGCTGTTTTACTTCTGAAAAATGTGGGTATTCGCGATCCTGTGTCACCTGTCGTAGCTGCTGTGCGTTGGCTTCCAAATTAGGAAACTTTTGTCTTTTTAAGGCATTAACCCCCCCCCCCTCCATCCCCTCATTTTATGAAGTCGCATTAGGCTTTTTTTTACCGCTGTTTACAACGCTAAAAACTCCAACGCTTATAGAATATCTACAAGCATCGCGGCGGGTGATAAAAAAGCCTAACGCAGCTTCATAAAAGGGAGACGTTGTTACACATTCCTTGTGTTCATAAAGTGAGAGACATTTTTGTGTGCCCTCAGCCAGACCTTTCCAGTTAGAGGCTGCTCGTAATCAAGCTCATTCATACTATATGACAAAACTGTAGAGCCACACTGTTTCCCCAAAAATAAGACCTATCCGAAAATAAGCCCTAGCAGGTTTGTAAAGATGTGCCTAATAAAAGCCCTACTCCCAAAATAAACCCTATTTAAGATCCACCCCCGAAGCCCCACCTCCCCCCACCGAATGTCCCCGACACTTCCTGATTCCATCCCTGACACTAGTGTGCCTGATTTGCTGAAAAAAAATCAGACTTGTCAATTCAACAACCCCCCATCCCTGCTGCTTTAGGAGGCCTCGGAGCGGAGGTATGTCATTCTCATGGTGGGAGGGTCGGTGGGGTTCTGCTGCACAGGGGGATGGGAGGGAGGGAAAGAAAGATGCTGCACATGGGGGGTGGGGAGAAAGGAAAGAGGAAGAATTGGGGTAGAGGAAAGGAAGGGACAGATGATTGTTGTACATGAAAACATAAGACATCCCTGAAAATAAGCCCTAGTGCGTTTTTTGAACCCCAAATTAATATAAGACACTGTCTAATTTTCGGGGAAACATGGTAGGTTCCTCGCACTGTGAGGTTATTGAATGATTTGCTGGGATTCCGCAGGGTTGTAAAAATTTATTTATTTTAAACTGGAATTTTCAGGTTGTTTTATAACTATGATTTTAAACTGCATGTGTTGAAATTACGATCAAAGTCTACAGAATCTTGAGTGGTGTAGAATGGGTACAAGTGGATCGAATTTTTACTACATCAAGATTTACAAAGACTAGGGAACACTCCATGAAGCTACAGAGCAATACTTTTAAAAACAAATACGAGGAAATATTTTTTCAATCAGAGAATAGTTAAGCTCTGGAATACGTTGTCAGAGGATGTGGTAAGAGCGGTTAATGTAGCTGATTAAAAAAAAAAAAAAAAAGATTTGGACAAGTTCCTGGAGGAAAAGTCCATAAACTGCTGTTGAGACAGATATGAGAGAAGCCACTGTTTGCCCTGAACTTTGATTTATAAGGAAGGAACTTTGATTTATAAGGAAGGAATGAGTTAAATATTGCAGGACTGAGGCTTGTAAGGATGCTACAGGGATTGGGCGGAGACAGTGGTCGCGGGGACAGGGCGGCGCCAGGGACTGTGGTCGCGGGGATGGGTTGGTGACAGGGACAAATGTTTCCCCCGTGTCTTTCTCTAGCGCAGAGTCCACAGAAAAAAAGCATAGACACATGAAGTAACCAGAATATGAGAAATCCTAGTAGCAGAAGGAAATAAACGCACCTCCCTTATTAAGATTTCATGTAACAACCAACCACACCCACAACAGAGCCTAGAAAGTGCAACTCAGCACTTACATGGGCAGTAGAGAATGACACGGTGACAAAATTCATCACCGTTCCCGTCCCCGCGGATAACCACGGGAAACCATCTTCATGTCATTCTTTAAGGAGAGAGGGAAGAATCAGAGTATGAATGGCCACAACCACTGACCCGCAAGCTTTGCTTTGAAGAATGCTGGTGTAGAAGGACTGAGGTTGAAATAGACACTGAAGAATGACAGTCTCTGGTATCCAGAGCAGATATTGTGATGTCATAATGCCTCATTCCACCAATGCCTAAGAGCCAATCACATCAATGATGTCACAATGGCTTCATTATCCTTGGCTCACATAAGAATCAGAGTATGAATGGCCACAACCACTGACCCGCAAGCTTTGCTTTGAAGAATGCTGGTGTAGAAGGACTGAGGTTGAAATAGACACTAAAGAATGACAGTCTCTGGTATCCGGAGCAGACATTGTGATGTCATAATGCCTCATTCCACCAGTGCCTAAGAACCAATCACATCAGTGATGTCACAATGGCTTCATTATCCTTTGCTCACATAAGAATCAGAGTATGAATGGCCACAACCACTGACCCGCAAGCTTTGCTTTGAAGAATGCTAGTGTAGAAGGACCGAGGTTGAAACAGACACTACAGAATGACAGTCTCTGGTATCCAGAGCAGATATTGTGATGTCATAATGCCTCATTCCACCAGTGCCTAAGAGCCAATCACATCAGTGATGTCACAATGGCTTCATTATCCTTGGCTCACATAAGAATCAGAGTATGAATGGCCACAACCACTGACCCGCAAGCTTTGCTTTGAAGAATGCTGGTGTAGAAAGACTGAGGTTGAAACAGACACTACAGAATGACAGTCTCTGGTATCCAGAGCAGATATTGTGATGTCATAATGCCTCATTCCACCAGTGCCTAAGAGCCAATCACATCAGTGATGTCACAATGGCTTCATTATCCTTGGCTCCCATAAGAATCAGAGTATGAATGGCCACAACCACTGACCCGCAAGCTTTGCTTTGAAGAATGCTGGTGTAGAAGGACTGAGGTTGAAATAGACACTAGAAAATGACATGGGATTATTTCCCGCGGTTATCCGCGGGGACGGGAACGGTGATGAATTTTGTCACCGTGTCATTCTCTAATGGGCAGCACAAAGGACAGAGACACATGCGAGGAGAAAGCAGTGTGCAAAAGTCCAAACTGTGGCACATGGAAACAGAGAAGAACAAGACAGCACTTACGTGTTTGACAGCATACGGCCTAAATTGGTACACAGCATCTATGTCAGACTGCACTCATCCTTAAACAAATAACACCTTTAAAGTTATAATAAATTAACAATTCTGTAACTAGGTTCTAATATGTACGCCAATGTTATGCACGTAAAAGATTAGAATGCTAGTATATATGAGGGGCCACCGAAAAGTTCTCCGCTCAACCAAGAAGAGAACGATGTGGAGCCGTGAAACTTACAAGTTATCCACACTTTTCATTGAAATGAAAAGTATCAGGAAAAGTGTGGAATAACTTGTAAGTTTCACGGCTCCACATCGTTCTCTTCTTGGCTGAGCTGAGAACTTTTCAGCGGTTCCTCATATTGTGATGTCATAATGCCTCATTCCACCAATGCCTAAGAGCCAACCTCATCGGTGATGTCACAATGGCTCGGTTTCCCTATACTTGGTTCCCTATTTACTAGACGCATTTGCCTCATTGAAATGAAAAGCGTTAAGAAAAATGCAGAATAACTTGTAAGTTTCACGGCTCCACATCGTTCTCTTCCTGGTCGGGCGGAGAACTTTTCAGCGTCCCCTCGTAAGGGCGCATATAACATTCCATCTAAGCACCATTCTGTAAATACAGACCTGCCTTACAAAATTAGACGATGTGATAGAATTATGCAGTATTTTTTTTTTTTTTTTTTTTGCCATTCAGTGGCTTACTGAAACTTGATCTCCAGGTATTTCTCAAACCATTCCTGTTTATATGCCCAGGAGGGTGCTCAAAATTCAGTACTAGTAAAAAAAAATCAGCAATAAGTACTATTTTAGAAAGGCTGTACACCCTTTATGGAATAGCACTTAGGGATTTCCACACCCAGCTGTGGGTGCCAGACTTCCACCAGCTGAAATCTGGAACCCCCGCGAATGTCGAAAAAACGCGAATACGGTTTTTAGGCAGGGGAGACAGGCGAGGGCAGCTGGAGAGGCAGGAGAGGGCGGCCGGAGTGCCGGCGAGTGAAGGAAATCACTCGCTGTATGCTCCGCCCGCCATTTCCTGTACTAAAGTCGGGCCTTACCATTTAGGAGCCGCGTGTCAAAGCTTCTCTCGCCGGCGCTCCGGCTACCCTCTCCTGCCTCTCCAGCTGCCCTCTCCTGCCTCCCCTTCACGGTCGGAAAATACCGCGAATGACCGGGACCATGAAGCGCGGACCGCAAATTCGCAGGAGAGCACTGTAAATCCTGGCACACAAGCTGGGCACAGATTTCCCGTAGTCAATAATCCTGTGCCCTACTTTGTGGAATGTTCCTGACCCACCCAAGCTCCTCCCATGTCCATGCCCCCTCTTGAGTTGCCCACTATGGGAATTAGGCACGCAGCCAGATGTGCATTCAAATTTGAATTGATCATCCAATTAGCATCCAATTACTGCTCATTAAAGGCTATTTATCTAGTTAAAAGTTGCACACACATCGTGGATCAACACCCAATTTTGGGTGCCATATATAGAATGTGAGTACTGGAGTTTACCAAAATTTTTGTGGCACTGACCCTATTTTAGAGGGAGAAGACAAAGATGCACCAGCTCTACCCTGCCACCTGTGCCACTCATCATGGCCCTAATTCCCCACATCCTATCAAGCCCATGCTGGCATAGCTATAGTGCAGATTTGATGGGAGGCATGGCACAGTCATGAGGGATCTTCCCTCTGGCATGATGACAGTCCAAATGCAAGTGTTGCGGCACCATTTAGAGGACATGACCCGGGACTTGGAAAGCGTTCTGGCTATTCCAGTTTTCAAGATATCTGCAAGGAAAAGGCACGAGGGGGAACATTTCCCTCTGCTGCTCTCCCTGCCGGTCAATCAGCTGAGCCGACAGGACTCGGGGAGATCTGCGACTCAGTTGATCGGGGCAGGGAAAGCAGCCTTGACAGGAGGGAGGAGCTATACCTAGCAATTACTCTTCTGAGTTAACGCTAGGCGCAGTTCTTCTTCCTCAACCCCCACCCCCCCCTTCTCCCCTTTACTGGCGCTTCTCTGTACAAATAGTGTGCATATAATTTGCATGCTATTATGCTGAGAATCGCCTGTGAAAGTCAAATCCCTCCCAAGAAGGCCACTACATTGGCTCAGCGGATTGCGTTGGCGAGTTTTGAGAATCCAGCCCTGAAGCCACTATTACTTAAACAGAATTTAGTGACCCCGGCACAAGAGATTTGAAGTATCTTCAGTCCTGTGTTTCACTTCTTTCTCTTTTGTCCAATAGCAGGTTACTTCTATGGCCACGGCCCCTCCTACTTAATGGGAGCAAGGTCCTGGCCTGACCTGCATCGGCCTGAAAAACAACACAAATAAAGGCATTTCAGTCACCCTGTAGTTAAATAGCTAACCTAAATATAACTCTCTACATTTCTTCAGGTTAATCATTAATATGATACAGGTGCACTTGAATAAGCGTCAACTCGGCACCTCTTCTGCTTCCCCCCTACCTCATATCTTACATGTTATTTGAAAACTGAAACATACCATAATGAGGATAGCTACTCTCAGTGACAGGTAAAGGGAATTAAACGGTGTCAGGTCAAAAGCGCGCCGGGACAAAGGCGCGCGCAGACAATTGAGCGCAGTGCGGAGGTGCGCGCCGCATAAAATTACATGATTTTAGGGCTCCGACGGGGGTGTGTGGGGGGGGACCCCCCACTTTACTTAATAGAGATTGTGCCGCGTTGTGGGGGGTTTGGGGGGTTGTAACCCCCCACATTTTACTGAAAACTTCACTTTTTCCCTGTTTTTAGGGAAAAAGTTAAGTTTACAGTAAAATGTGGATGGTTACAACCCCCCAAACCCCCCATAACGCCGGCGCGATCTTTATTAAGTAAACTGGGGAGGCTCCCCAACAAAACCCCCCGTCGGAGCCCCTAAAAACTGTAATTTTCTTTGGTGCGTGCCTCCGTCTTGCGCTCAGTTGTCGGCGCGCAACTTTGTCTTTCACGGGGTTGTCTATGAACCGAATTAAACACATTTGGATGGAATTTTAGTGGGGTCTAGCTAGGGCGGGATTAAAGGGTAGGCCAAGTAGGCAAGTGCCATGGGCCCAAAGATTTCAATGGGGGGGGGCCCAGAATGCTGCCTGCTCTGATGACGTCACTGTACCTGCCTCTGTGTCCAAGTATTGCCTCCTCCTGCCTTCTTCACTATTCAGCGCAGCTGAACTCGCAGTCTTCAAAAGGCTGTGGGCACTGGTTCCTCCTACACGCTGTCCGCAGCTGACCCGGAAGCCATTCCTCTGATGCTGGGATTTTGCATTAGCGGGAAGGCTTCTGGGTCAGCTGTGGGCAGCGTGTAGGAACCGTTGCCCGTGGCCTTTTGAAGACTGCAAATTCGGCTGCACTGAATAATGAAGAAGGAAGGAGAAGGTGCTACTTGAACTTCTGGAACTGGGGGGGACATAGGAGGGTAGAGGCAGGGAGGGGACAGGGCCATGGAGGAGCAGGTCCAGGGGGCCCAGTGTACTTGGGTGCCTAGAATTAATCCTGCCCTGGGTCTAGCCACCCAACTAGAGTTAAGTGTTTAGATCCCAGCAAAAGGAATTTCTACCTCCAAAGTCTCCCTAAGAGACTAAATTTAACTGATGAAAAGGGGGTGCATCTGGAGGCACTACCCTACTAAATTTAGCCATCTAACCTCAGTGAACAAATGGTAGGTTAAGTTCCTCCCCCCCACCCCCCACTTAGATTGGAGGCTTTTACTGCAGCAACTTATTGCAGCTGAAAATGTACGTAATGTGACAGTGAAAATCTGGCCAGCTAAGTTGGGTGCTCAGGGCCCCTTTGAATATTCACCCCATTGGTTTCTTCATTTACCTTCTGCCTATTTCCTATAAAGTTGCCAGTTCAGGCCTGTCTAAGAAATGGCCACTCCTCAACCCATGGAAATTGGCTTTCTTTCTACTCAGTTCGCTCTAGCACTTGGAAGCTTAGACATATGATAAGTGGCAGAAACAGACTCTCAGAGGCTTCACAATTTCCCCAACTTCAGACCTGATTTTCCATTACACACAGAAGCCGCTGCATGGAAGGGAAGTGAAGCTACTTCAGGTCTGTGAGGGCAAACTGAGCTCACAGGTCCTTGTGCTAATTTCCACCTTCCTCCTGATGGCGTCTCCCAGCTTCTGCATCTAAAGGGAGACAAGGGCAGAGAGATGAGCCAGCAGACTAAACCAGAGAGTCTTCTAGCTGGGGGCTCAGAATTCTTTTGATGATGTTTAACAGCCCCCCCCACACACACTTTTTACAAAAGCGTAGCGTGGATTCATGCACGGATGCCCTCCTGCCTGACCAGAGCAAGCAGCGGGGGTGGGGCTGGGGCAGGACTAGAGCGTAACAGGTGGGCCTCGGAGTGGGTCTAAGGGTCTGGATTTTACAAATGTAAAATCTGGCAACCCTACATGGCTTACAGTGCTCCGATGCTCACTAAATTCCTATGAGTGTTACCACCGTGGCCGGCACCAAAAACTGCGCTACACTTTTGTAAAATGGGGGGTAAATGAGGCAGTACAGTGACTGAATTTGGAGCAAGCATTTTTGCTTTTTTCCCCTTCATTTGAGCTAACGACCATAATATTCTAAGTGCATCTCATGCATCCAGTTACAGACTTTAGTGATTTCAAGACTAACTTTACAAACTGGGCACGACCCGTGTTGGGTCATTTGTATTTTATACATTACTAGCTGATCACCCGGCCTTGCCCACATATTTATTTATCCCAATAATAAGTGATATGTATACCAAGTTTGGTTGAAATCTCTCCATGCAAGACTCTACCTTAATGTTGCTCTGCTACTAGTTTTTCTGTCAAATACAGAGAGGGGATGAGTTATAACCAGTATAACAAGAGTGATAAAGTGCATATATTGTAATAAGAAAAATCAATCTATGGACCTATTCAAAGAACTATATGAATGATATAACTGAGTTCACAAAAACTTGCTCAGAATCATGGAGGGGAAAACTGGGGCGAACCGCAGAAAAAACCACCTCGCAGCCCAATCATCGCATGGAGAGTAAACAAAACGTTATATCATCTCATATACTTTTTTGTTGTTGAAAAAACACTGGAGTTGAACAAATGGTTTACTGGGCATACGTCAAAACAAGCTTTAAAAAGAACTTAGCAAACTTAACTTGCAGCTTGCGGGTTCCGACGTGCACGTTTCGATCCTGCCTCAGGGAACCAACAGGAATAGATGGAAAAAAACGCTCATGCGATGGGTGTGAAGAGATTCTGAAAAAAGAGAGTTAAATGAATCAATATTTTATTCAAAAATGAGTTAAAAACAAATTATATATGAAATTTAAACAATTAGAACGTAGCTTTTGGCTATGAAGGAAGGAAACTCACCAAAATAGGAGTTTTTCTGAGCATGTTAGAGGGCATGATTTCTGGTTTTGGCTCATGTCTTTACATGTCAGTTCTTCTTTGGTCACAACTACTACGTACATCCAAATATGTATATGCTCCATGACCTGTTATTTGTTTTCCTGTTTGTAAGGTTTTGTGGAAAAATGCAATAAAAAAGTTTTAAAAATGAAAATGAAATCTCTCCATGCGTTTCAGAGTTATGCTGGAACATATACTGTTAAATGGCTGTGTGATATCATTCCCGAAGCTTCACACAATTGATCAAAGCAGCTCCATGTATATATATATAAAATCGGATGTATCTGTGTGTGTGACCCCCCTTCCCACCCCCACAGTATTTTTTTTTTCAGATAGTAAGTGATCTGTATACCAAGTTTGGTTGAAATCTCTCCATGCATTTCAGAGTTATGCTGGAACAAACATACATACGCACACACAGATACATCCGATTTTATATGTATAGATTTGGTTTTTATCTTGTAGGTCACTTGTGACTGGATAAACCCTTTGTGGGTTGGTTTTTAGTTATTTGGACGCTTATTAAACTACAAACTGGTACGTCCGATCTTCTGTTCCATAATCTTCTTGTTGCTTTGCCGCTTCATTTCTTTTGTGGAACCTTTTGGTGCTTTTTAGATTTTGTTGTTTTGTCTTCTGCATTTGAATGCAGCAATCCATGCTACTAATGAAAACAGATGAGTTAAACCCCAAAGAATCAATATTCAGTGTTAGTTAACCAAGTGGGAGAGGGCTTCAACTTAGCTATTAATGCTGACTGGGTCCAAGCAGGATATTCAGTGGTATATGCTGGCAAGTGTCACTGATTATCTTGGCTGACCACCATGACATTATCCAGTTTGTTCAAACAATCCAAAAAAGGGAGTAAACATTTACCATCAAAATATATCAAATGACTTGTTTGCTACTCCTTGTAGCAGGAAAGGATTGCGTATAGCTCAATTAAACTCAATCGATACGGAATAAAGTTCTTCCTGACGCAGCATATATTCATGAAACGAGAAGCCCTTGTTAGGGTGATTATGGGATATCACTCCTCTGGTTGATGACCTCTAGGAATGAGTGCAAAGCATGAAAATACTGAAACTGTGATAAAGAGCACGAGTAGAAGTTGTTGTCGCTCTACAGTTTGAAAGCTAAGGGGCTCATAATTGAAACGGAAATATCTAATCTAATCTAATCCTTAGGTTTGTATACCGCATCATCTCCACGTTCGTAGAGCTCGACGCAGTTTACAGTAGGAGAAATAGGAAGGAACTACAACAGAGGGTTAGAGGTAGAAGTGTGAAGAAAATTTAGAGGACTTGGGATGCCAAGATATAAGAGTTTCCTTGATTCCTAAATTGGAGGGAGACTTACATTTTTTGAGAAAAGCCAGATTTTCAGATGTTTGCGGAAAACTTGGAGAGAGCTCAAGTTCCGAAGAGGGGAGGTAAGGTTGTTCCAGAGCTCAGTGATTTTGAAGTGGAGGGAGGTCCCTAGCTTTCCTGTGTGGGAAATGCCTTTTAGCGAGGGGAAGGATAGTTTTAATTTGTGGGAGGATCTGGTGGTATTAGGGTTTGAGGAATTCCAAGAAAGAGGGATAAAAGGAGGGAGGATACCATATAGGATTTTGAAAGTTAAACAGGCGCATTTATAGTGGATCCTGGCGATTATCGGAAGCCAGTGGAATGTCTAAAATCCTACCTAAATCGGCACATGGATAATCATAAAGATAGGTCGTCCATGTGTCGATAATCAAAATGGGTTTTAGTTGTATCTAAAAACAGCTTAGGCCTTTTCAGTGCCGCTGTACACCCAGAGCTGAAAGGGGCATTTTAGGAGGTGAGGGCGGGATTTGGGCGGGACATGGGCTTACCTAGACTTAGTCGTACTGCACATATAACCAAAAGGTTAATGAGACTGCCTAGACCAGTGGTTCTTAACCTGGGTTCAACCGAACCCCAGGGGTTCGGTGAGTCAGTCTCGTGGGTTCGGCAGAGGTCAAAACACACCTCCGACTCATATAGCGCGCAATCCTTTTCGAGGATGCTGGACATAAAAACGAAGAAAAGGAACAGACTTTGTTGTGAAAATGACATGAGAGTGGCACTTGCCAAGGTAAAGCCGCGCATTTCTGAACTGGTCTCTGAGAGGCAACAGCAGAAGTCACACTGATTTGCAGTAAATTTCATTATTATGTTATTATTATTCGAAATATAGGAGAACTTTTTTGTTTTCAAAATTGATATTATTTTTTCCCTCACTGTATACCTATGTTTTGAATTTGTCAAAATCATATTTTATTTTTCCAATAAAGAAGGTTTCGGTGAACACGCATATGAAACTGGTGGGGTTCAGTACCTCAAACAAGATTAAGAACCACTGGCCTAGACGGAACTTGTACATAGTAACTTAGAAGATTTAAAACAGGTCTACGTGCCCAGAAGGTATCCAAAGTGATCAGACACAAAGTACAGACCCAAGTTTCAAGTTTCAAGTTTATTAAAGTTTTTGATTAATCGCTTAATCGTACTTCAAAGCGATGAACATACATAAAAAAAACAATTAAAATTACAATATTAAAAATAATACGTTATTTAAACATAAACATTAAAATAAACTAGACTATATACAAACTTAACAAACAAGAACAAAAGGTAAAAGGGATTTGAACTACAAATTATTATAGAAAAGGTGGTCAGGTAAAAACACAAGGTTAGGAATTTAAGATGGATGGTCAAATACAACCCACACTAACTGCCGGCCAGTGATCACTGATCCCCTCCACAATACCATAAAAATCAGAATAAAAATGTACATACCTGCCTCCAGAATATCAGCACCTGGCATAGGAAAGCCTAGCAGAGCTGCACAGAGGTGTCTTATGTAGTCTGGGGTGTGGGCTAGTAAACCATAGAGAGGAGGACCCAGGTCCATAAGCCACTCTAACCACTGCATTCAAGGTGAAACATGTGCACACCCCAAAACCTCCCCAAACCCTACTATACTGCCATATAGGTGCCACCTGCAGCTATAAGGGCTATTGGGGTGGTAGACATGTGGGTCTAGTAGGTTTTGGGGGTGTTTGGAGGCTCACCATGACCCATAAGGGCGTTGTGGTGAGATGTTTATCTAGCACCCTTTTTGTGTCGTTCGCACAAGTCCCACTACAAGGTGCCCCACTACTCTGTTGCCACGTCAGGGTGGCCAGTCCATTACTTTGCTGACCCCGCCCACATCCAAAAGGTCTTGTTCTGGGCGTTTTTGACTTGGAAAATTTTTGGACGAGAATGGGGTATAAAGATAGACGACTTCGCGATCTGGACGATCAAACCGCTAGACATAGAAGTAGACGATTCTCAAAAAAAGAAATATTTTGGACGTATTTTTCAAGAATGGACATTTGACATGTCTGACTTTGGGCGACTAGCGACTTAGGCCCAAAACGAACTTAAACGTATTTTTTTATTATGCCCCTCTAAGTGCTTTCTTATTGAAACGTTTTTGGGATTTCCCAGAGGAATCTGTCCAATATTTAGTTTAGAACTCAGGATTATGGTAATTTTGGCTTGCTGCTCAGTATCGGCTAGATCAGGGGTGTCCAATGTCGGTCCTCGAGGGCCGCAATCCAGTCGGGTTTTCAGGATTTCCCCAATGAATATGTATGAGATCTATTAGCATACAATGAAAGCAGTGCATGCAAATAGATCTCATGCATATTAATTGGGGAAATCCTGAAAACCCGACTGGATTGCGGCCCTCGAGGACCGACATTGGACACCCCTGGGCTAGATGGTTCATAGACAACGGCGCAAAAGACAAAGGCGCGCCCGGACAATTGAGCGCAGCGCGGAGGCGCGCGCCGCTCTAAATTACTTTTTTTAGGGCTCCAACGGGGGGGCGTGGGGGGAGAACCCCGCCACTTTACTTAATAGACATCGTGCCGGCGTTATGGGGGGTTTGGGGGGTTGTAACCCTCCACATTTTACTGTAAACTTAACTTTTCCCCTAAAAACAGGGAAAAAGTGAAGTTTTCAGTAAAATGTGGGGGGTTACAACCCCCCAAACCACCCACAACGCCCCCACAACGCGGCGCGATGTCTATTAAGTAAAGTGGGGGGGTTCTCCCCCCACCCACCCCCGTCTGAGCCCTAAAAACAGTAATTTAGAGCGGCGCGCACCTCCACACTGTGCTCAATTGTCTGGGTGCGCCTTTGTCCCAGCGCGCTTTTGACCTGACACCGGCTAGATTGCTAATGTTTTGGCTTTTTGTAGATACCGGGTTTTTGGAAAACAACTATTTTCTCCGCAAAAAAGGCAGATTTTTTTTCACTGTTCTGTTTTTCCTAGTTTCTTTAATTAATGGGGGGCCAATGATAATAAAGTTGGTTCTCTATTGAATTAGCCGAGGATATTTCATTTCTGTTTGTACGAGGTTGGTTTGAAAACTTTGGTAAAAAAGGAAGTTAAACGACGTAGTCTCCATCGAGGGCTAAACACTTAGGGCTCCTTTTATCAAGGTGCTGTAGGCGGTTAATGCGCGGAATACCACGCGTTCAACCGCTTGCTGCGCTAGTCGCTAACGCCTCCATTGACGAGACGTTAGTTTTTAGGCTTGCCGCGGGGGTTAGCGTGTGATGAAATGTCTGACCCACTAACCCCCGTAGCGCGCCTTGATAAAAGGAGCCCTTAGTCCAGCGAGTTTCCAGGGGGGGGGGTTTCATATCGTAGGAAAAATAGCTTATGAAAAAACTGGAAACTCGCTGGACTAAGGGCTCCTTTTACTAAGGTGCGCTAGCGTTTTTAGCGCACACAAGATATTACCGTGCGCTACACTGCGCACGACGCGGCTAGTACTAATGCCAGCTCAATGCTGGTGTTAAGGTCTAGCGCACGCGCCATTCCACGCGTTGAAGCCCTAACGCAGCTTTGTAAAAGGAGCCCTACATGTTTAGCCCTCGATGGAGACTACGTTGTTTTACTTGCTCCCTTACCAGACTTTTCCAAACCACCCTCTTAGAGCTTTGAGGCTCCCCTCTTTTTGAGTTTAATTGAGCCTTACACCAGTGGTTCCCAACCTTGTCCTGGAGGACCACCAGGCCAATCGGGTTTTCAGGATAGCCCTAATGAATATGCAAGGAGCAGATTTGCATGCCTCTCACTTCCATTATATGCAAATCTCTCTCATGCATATTCATTAGGGCTAGCCTGAAAACCCGATTGGCCTGGTGGTCCTCCAGGACAGGGTTGGGAACCACTGCCTTAAACGATCCTGTCCTGCTGCAAGGATTGGCAAGCCAGTTATTTGATATAGTTTGATTATCCCGTTTGTGCAAGGGCGGTCCAAGGACAGTGTCAGGGCAGAGCCAGGAGTTATCCAGGCCCTGCCAAAATTCAGCAACATTACTCAGATAACTCAGGACAGCAAAACGATATATTCATATACAGTACAAAGATATTTTGACCTTGCAGTTTTCTCCTGCTGCTTTCTGCTTTCAGCTCAATCGGTTCTGATGTCCAGAATCCGATGCAATGAATCTTCGTTACCAGCTGGAGATTTTTTTCTCAATTTTTATTTAACAAATTTATATCCCACATCCAACAATTCTGTGTGGATCACAATATACATAAAATAAAAATAATAAACAGACAACATATACACATAAATATACAATGTACAGATATAAATAAATATATACAGTGGCGTAGCGAGGGTGAGAGGTGCCCGGGGCAGTGGCACCCCTCCCCCGCCCTCTTCTTTGCCCCTTCCGCTCCTTCCCCGCCCCCTGCCATGCTCGCGCAACCCCTTCCCTTCCCCCGTTCCACTTTAACATTCCCGGCGCAAGCAGCAACCCCAACCTGCTTCTCGCGCCAGCAGTAGGCGCTTCATCTGACGTCACGTCCTAGGCACGAGTCCAGGAAGTGATGTCAGAGGAAGAGCCGACTGGTTGGGGGGTTGCTGCTCACGCTGCGATCGTTACAGAGGTACGAGGGAAAGAAAGGGGGCGTGTGCGGTAGTGCGGGAGGCAAGGATGGAGGGGAGGCACGGAGAGAAGGAAGGGTGCCAGCACCCTCACCAAGACAGCACCTGGGGTGGACCGCCCCTCTGCCCCTCCTTACTATGCCACTGAATATACAGCACTCCCCTGATATTCGCAGGGGGTTCCAATCCAGGATCCCCCGCGAATATCGAAAAACCGTGAATACGGTTTTTCACCTGGGGAGGCAGGAGAGGGCAGGAAATCACTCGCGGTATGCTCCGACCGCCTCTTCCTGTACTAAAGTCAGGCTTCACTAATCAGGAGCTGCTTTGAAATTTGATTTTACTTCTTTATAACAATGTAATCACTAAATGTGTCTTATTATATTAATAATTTAGAGGAGGGGGGGTGAAATAGATGGTATTCTATATTATTTGTATAAGAAATAGTGCGATCTAAGTAATATTTTATGTTCGATCTAATGTATTGCACTGTTTTAGTTTGAAAATAAAAATTTTTATTTTAAAAAAAAGCCAGATGACTGCACTAACAGACGGAATGAAGCTTCATCAAAATATTTCTTAACGGTGCGAAGTTTCCAAAGCACCGAAAAGCATTTCTTCAGGAATAGATCAGTATGCTGTTCCAAAGTAAGATGTCTATCTATAGTCACTCCCAATATTTTTATAGACTGTTCTACAGTATAGTCGAGACCGTTCAAATGTATCAATGTTTCTTTGATTTAATCATTAGGAGTTGCAAGAAAAAGTTTAGTTTTTTTTCTGGATTTAGTTTCAATTTAAAAGCAATCATCCAAAGTTCAGTCTGAAGAAGTGATAGAAGAGGAAATGAGATGGGATGAGGACAAATAGTTACATCAAGGAGAGAATAGCAAAAGTTTGAGGTACATTACATTACTGGCTTATATTCCGCCTGTACCTTTCCGTTCTAAGCGGATTACATCAGAACGATAACTGGACATTTCCAGGAAGAGAAATACAATTACAATTAAAGGCGTAAGGTCTAAAGCAATTTTGATGAGAGGATTCTAAGAGGGGGAGAAAGGGGAAAAGGAAGGGATTAGGACGTATGGGTGAATTTCTTGAATAGTAGGGTCTTGATTTCTTTGCGGAAAGCCTTGAGGTCAGTTGAAGCTGTCAGTAGGTTGGTGATGGTGGGGTCCAATTTAGCTGCACGTGTTGCTAGTAGTTCCTTTAAAAGGGGGGTAGGAGAAAGGGGACTGGGTTCTCCTCTGTCTGGTTGAGAGGTTCCTGTTTAGACGGTTGTTTAGGTGGGTGGGTGCCGTTCCGTTTAATGTTTTGAATAACATGCAGTATAGTTTGAATTGGATGCGGGCATGTATTGGAAGCCAGTGTGAGTCTAGGAAGGCGTTGGTGATGTGGTCAAATTTTCCAAGGGAATAGATCATTCTGAGGGCAGTGTTCTGCACGGTCTGTAGTTGTTTTATTAGGTAGGTGGGACAAGAAAGGTAGAGGATATTGCAGTAATCCAATAGACTTAGGACTATGAGTCTGAATTGTTCTTTTTCAAAGAATTTTCTGATTTTGCGAAGAAAGCTTTTTGTGTGATTTTGTTGATTTGCACCTGAAGAGTGCAACCTCTGTCTACTGTTACTCCAAGGAGTTTGAGAGTGGGTTGTAAGGGATATTTGGTGGTTTTTATTTCTAGCTCAGTTATAGAAGGGGTTTTGTCCTTTTCAAGCAGTAGAAATTTAGTTTTATCTGGGTTGAGCTTCAGTTTATGTTCTGTCATCCATTTTTCCACTGCTTCTAGAGTTTTTTCCAGGATGCCTGAGAGTGACTGAGAAATGGAGCCTGATGGAGAGGAAAGGGATCTAGCTGCACTGGCCAGTGAAACATCATCTGCCTTTGATGTTCGATTCATCTTTGATCAAGGTGGCCCCCCCAGTGTGGATTTTTTTTTCAAATTAAAAAATAATTATGAATGCATTGAGGTTTGCAACTAATGCACTTGAACCCTGCTCTGCAAAGTACAAGTTACAGGTTGATATTATTGCATTATTCTCTTCTTGCCCTCTCTGCTTGTACGAGCATGCACACCAGTCCAGATTGTATTTCCGAGACTGTAAAACTGAGTAAACAGAGCCACGATTTTGCAACAGCCTGCCCTTTGATCCACAGAATGTTACTGGTGCTGATCTCCGGTTGCATCTCCTCTCGGGGAAAAGAGAAGTGCTGACTATTAAAAGGAACCTCTGCCAGTTTCTGCAGTTCTTCTACTATTCCGTGTTGCGATAAAGATTAATTAAAGGAAAAAAAAAAAAAAAAAAGGGGAAGGAACCTCTGTCCTTGCTGGAATCATAGATGCAGAGAGACCGCTCCTACAACACACAAGTTAGTCATTAAAGAATGACACGGGGAAAAAATCTGTCCCCGTCACCGCCCCGTCCCCGTCCCCGTCCCACCATCCTCTGCACCGCCCCGTCACCGCCGTTCCCTTCACCGCCCCGTCACCGCCATCCCTTTCACCGCCCCGTCACCGCCACTGCCATCCCATTCACCGCCCCGTCACCGCCACTGCCATCCCATTCACCGCCCCGTCACCGTCACCGCAGCATGCATAAAAGCCTCAAACAGGTATGATTTTATATACTTATCTTTATTAACGTATTCCCATGGGTTACATACTGAACATGTGCTGGATTCCTCCATTCTTGCAGCACATGTTCAGGAATAGGATTCAGTAACCCATGGGAATGGACACAGCACACTACTATACTAGTACTCAGATTTAAAAAAAAAAAAAAGAACCAGCTCCCAGCTCAGCCAGACTCCCGTCTCCAACCGGTCAAAGAATCCCCCCCCCCTGCCGCCGCCACCGCCAACCCTGGGCAGGCAAGTAGTAGGAAAGTGTGCACCTTATCTCTACTTGTAGCGTCGAAGTTTTCAATGAAATTTCAGCTCCTCCAAGTCTGAAGCAGTGACTCCTCTCCAATCCAGGCAGCGACTCCAAAAAAAATCCTGGGCTTGCCTCTCAGCTCCGAAATCTCCCGATTTCCAATCGCTACTGCAACCCATTAAATATCATGTGTGGCAGTAGCGATTGGTCCCCTTCTTGAGCAGGAAAGAACTGACTAATGAGGAGCCAGAATATTGAAGGGGGCGGAGTCAGGCAACGTGCAAGTCGGGTGGAGAGAGACGAGTTGGAGGAGACCACATGGCCGACAAGCATGGCCGCCGGAAAAAAATCAGACACCTGTCCCGAAGTGAACCGAACACACGGTGAAGACCCGGTAAATCGCGGTATGTAGAAGGGGATACGTTTGCCTGCGGGGACAAATCTTTTCACCGTTTTTGCGGGCGGTGAAAACTTTTGTCCCCGTGTCTGCAGTGATTTGGCTATGGAGTCTCCATAGCCCGCAGCCAAACCGCAGCCACGCCGCGGTTCCCCGCGGGGATCACTCCCCATGTCATTCTCTATTAGTCATTCGATCACCCCAGGTTTGAGTATTGGCTCCATGTCTACAGGGCTCCCGCTGAGTATTCTGAATATTACTGAAGCTTTTAGGGTATTCTTGACTGCACTATAGTGCCAAAACGTTGCACTAGGCCAGGGGTAGGCAATTCTGGTCCTCGAGAGCCGGAGCCATGTCAGGTTTTCAGGATATCCACAATGACTATGTATGAGATGGATTTGCATGCACTGCCTCCTTGAGATGCAAATCTATCTCATGGCTTGAACATTTTGGAACAAGATCTTATCATGAAAGCAGGAGTTTAATCCATGAAGCACCAGTTTGGCAAGGACATTTTAAATAAAACTCTGGACAATGTGGAACTGATTATCCAGGTTTTCGGGGCAACAAGGGCATTTGCCTGGGTTTGACTGTTGAAATAGGTGTTTGTTATAAGTCAGTGGGTGATATATTCAATATATTTATAATATTTATGAAAAAAGTAAGGTTGATTAATAAATTATTAATGGTGTGTGCACATATGTATTAGTTTTTCTCTTCTTCTAAATGTATGTTATGCATATTTATTGTGGATATCCTGAAAACCTGACCTGGCTCCGGCTCTCAAGGACTGGAATTGCCTACCCCTGCACTAGGCAGAATGTATAACAGAAGAAGGGGGCTAGCCTCAAAAATAAAGACAGAACAAAAAAAGAGGCAAGAAAGAGCTCTAAACCAACCCACAGCTACATTTATTCCAGGCTATAATAATGATAACATAGTCCTAGGTCAGGGGTAGGCAATTCCGGTCCTCGAGAGCCGGAGCCACAATGAATATATATGAGATGGATTTGCATGCACCGCCTCCTTGAGATGCAAATCTATCTCGTGCATATTTATTGTTGATAGCCTGAAAACCTGACCTGGCTCCGGCTCTCGAGGACCGGAATTGCCTGCCCCTGTCCTAGGTCTTTAAAAATACCACCTAAAGTCCCCACCAAAAGTGGAATCCTAGGAAAGTCCCAACCAGGATCCAGGTTTCGGCAACCAAAGTCGCCTTCCTCAGGGGACAACAATATGTAGAAAGTAAAAAATGTGTCACCAGCGTGGCGGCGTCTCTAATTCAAAAATGCCAAGGCCAAATGTCACATAACCATCATTGTGTCTATGGCATCACCTCTAGGAAGAACCAGACCCCTCTGCTCTCCCCTCCCTGCATTTTACCTGGCAGTTCTTACATACATAACACTGATTTCTCTTTTGTAATTGGAGCAAACTCAATAGTAAGATCTCATAAGAACATAAGAATGGCCATACTGGGTCAGATTGATGGTCCGCTCGCCCGGTATCTTGATTCCAACTGTTACAAATCTAGGTCACAAGTACCGGGCAGAAACTCAAAATGTAGCAAGATTATATGTTACCGATCCTAGGAACAGCAGTGGCTTTCCCCATTTCTATTTCAATAGCAGACTGTGGAACTTTTCTTCCAGGAACTTGTTCACATTTAAAAAAAAATCTCAGATACACTAACTACTTGCTGGTAACCAGAGGCATAGTCAGACCTCAGGTTCCCTCCCCCCCCCCCCCCCCACCTGAACCCCAAACACACACATACCTGAGCTGATAGGGGTGCCGTTTCTCCATCACCAAGGCCACAACCCTTACATAAAAATATAAGATTAGCCATACTGGGGCAGATCAGTGGTCCATCTGGCCCATTATCTTATTTCCAACAGTGGCAAGTGTCTGGAAGAATCCCATATAGTAGCAACATTCCATGCTACCAATATCAGGGCAAACAGTGGCTTCCCCCCACGTCTATCTCAATAACAGTTTATTGACTTTTCCTCCAGGAACTTATCCAAACCTTTTTTTAAACCCAGATGTGCTAACTACTGTAACCATATCCTCTGGTAATGAACTCCAGAGCTTATTAGTCATCAAGTGAAAAAAATATCTCCTCCTATTTATTTTTAAAGTGTTATACACGGGAGAGACCCACTTCCTGCACATGCCAGCGGCCCAGGAAATGTGACAGGCTTTGGTTAGAAGAGGGTTTCCATCAGCAGAAGATAGCGCTTCAATTTGGGGAGAGGAGGCCAGGCCCCCAAGGCCCTCTCTGTGGCTGCAACACTGCTGGTAACAAGTTCCAAAGTTTAACTATTCGTTGAATGAAAAGATCGTTTATTTCTAAAGTGTTAGTTTCACCACAAGAGGGAGACCTAGAGGGATGATTCTTATAAGGAGGGGTACATGGCTGTAACAGCAGAGTCCTGACACCAAGAGAAGTACATAATGAAAACCTGGGGTGCTTGGAGGAACACAGCAGAGCAGGTTCACCTTCTAATCTTTAGAGGACACACACTGTAATCCACTGCAATCTTCATTCTCTGCCCTGAGCCTGGTATGTGAAGGAGGATAATGATTAACTCAATATAACTCTAAGGTTCAAGGACACTAGTGAAAACAGACCTCCAGGAATTAAGTGACATTGTGTACTCAAGCAAGGCATTGCTCGTCAGCTAGAGATGCATATTCTAAGCAGGACCTACTGATGACTCCTTATCAGTGACAAAGCCTGTAATATGGTACAGCCAGGAAAGACTTGTAATGCTGTACAGAGATTCCTGGAATACTGTACGTTCAGAGCCATTTGAAAAAAAAAAACTGCAGGAGACCATCTCAAATACTGAGCAGAAACCCTTGTAATTATGCAGAAATCCCATGTGATATTGCATAGGTACAGAACTTCTGTAATATTGTACCGAGCTCCCCGGTGATACCGCATGGGCAGAGATCCTCTTTTCCACGATATTGTACAGAGATCCCCTGAAATAACACCCAGCGATATTCTCCATGATATTTCTCAGAGATCTCCTGTGATACTGCATAGGTACAGAGCCTCTGTAATATTATACAGATATCCTCTGTGATAATCTACAGAGATCCATGTGATAACTGCATAGGCCCAGATCCACTGTAATATTATACAAGATATCTTCTGCGATACTGTACATAGTTTCTCTGTGATACTGCATAGGCCCAGATCCTCTTTGATATTGCACAGAGATCCCCAGTAATATCGCATAGACTCAGATCATCTATAATATTACACATATGTTCTCTGTGATACTGTATACTGATCTCTTGTGATATCGCATAGTCACAGGTCCTCTGTAATATTTATCGACGTATTACTTTGAATGTAATTTTGGTTGTAATTGGCAACCAATGTAAAACAACCAAAATTGGTGTCACATACCCAAATAGTTACCCAGTTAAATTAGGACAACCTTCTTGCTGTCCTAAGTGAATCGAACATAAGAATAGCCTTACTGGGTCCAACCAATGGTCCATCAAGCCCAGTAGCTCATTCTCACGGTGGTCAATCCAGGTCACTAATACCTGGCCAAAACCCAGAGTAGCAAGATTCCATTCAGAATCCTAAAGAACAGCAAGATTTCGGAACCCCAAAGAGTAACAAAAGATTCCGGAATCTGAAGTAGTAACAACATTCCATGCTACCGATCCAGGGCAAGCAGAGGCATCCCCCATGTCTTAATAACAGACTATGGACTTTTCCTCCAGGAATTTGTCCAAACCTTTCTTAAAACCAGCTACGCTATCCCCCTTTACCACAACCTCTGGCAACGCGTTCCAGAGCTTAACTATTCTCTGAGTGAAACAATATTTCCTCCTATTGGTTTTAAAAGCATTTCCATGCAACTTCGTAATTGCTTGGAGCTATTGATGTGGCAACGATGACGTGTGGGTTCAGGGTATTGTGGGTTTTAATGTTATATGGTTTGTGTAGCTTTTTCTGTTTTATTGTACAGAACTTTGAGATTCTCTGGTGGAATCGTAGATGGGTTATCAAATTCCAAATAAACCCAACTCAACTAAATTATGTTGGGTGAAAAAGCTAATAGTCCGACAAGCATGGTAACAGTCAGGAACCAATGAAGAGTTGAAAAGCCGTCAATTTTATTTTTCCACTACACAAAATCTTCCATGTGGCACATATCTTATAACTCGGCACGGCCATATTTTAGTAAAACATGGTCGATAGATTCAATGGAACATATCAAATTATAAACACTTAAACAATAAATAACAGCTGAAAATAACTTTAAGAAATGAGAAAAATAAAATAAAAAGTCTCTGATAGAAAATAAACTAAACAAGCCCCCTTTCTTTCTTTCTTTTTTTTTTTTTTTTTTATAAATCTTTATTAATTTTCAAATGTTAACAGTGCCATACAATGAATTTAAACAGAACACACTTTAAATACACAAATCATTCAAAAAACAATCATTTTCTCCCCCCTCCTCCCCATAATTAATAGAAGAAAAAGTACATATTTAATTTCAATAATATAGATAATTAAGTATAGCAAACAATAATGCATTCCCCTCCCCCCACCCACCCACCCTGTCAAATAAAAGGAAAGGTACATGACAGTTACAAGCCCACTTTCAATGCAAAATATAAATATTGTAACTTATATATAATCATAATACAGTAAAAGTTTCAAGTTTCAAGTTTATTATTTTTCTTGATTGATCGCTTAATCAAATTCTAAGCAATGAACATATTAAAATATAGTCAAATAGAGACAAAACATTACAGACTTTAAATAATAACATTGGGTAGAAAACTTATACATTATACTCATTACATAAGGTAAGATAAGGGTTTGAAATACAATTAATAAAGAAAAGCAAAACAAAGGAAAAATACAATAGGGAAATAAATAACCACAGAGCATAATACAATAAAATAAAATCGCTGGTTTAAGAACTGTTTAATTAAATATTAAAAGCATCTTTAAAAAGAAATGTTTTTAGATTACTTTAAAATTTTTCCAGATCCTGCTCATTCCGTAAATAAATGGGGAGAGCGTTCCAAGTTTGAGGAGCAGTTAACCTTAAGTGATGGAATGGTCAATAAATGGTCAATACATGGTTTGTGAGCATAATTCGTTCCAGAAGCATGTTTGTAATCCAAAGCACTCGTATATCAAGGCGAATTTCCCCCTAGGAAATAATGGAAACTCAGACGATTCATTCCACATCCCAAAAACTGTAATACAAAATACTATACGTACTTGTATTGCAAAATCTCGCTCATTTAGAACAGTCACTACACTCCCGCAGCGTCAGAGAGAGAAGAACCATCGGCTCAGTTGTGATGATGTGACGCGTGTATACTGTATGTACTCGTATTGCAAGACCTCGCTCGTATGGAACAGTTACTATGCTCTCGCAGCGTCAGAGAGAGAAGAACCATGGGCTCAGTTGCGATGATATGACGTGTGTATACTGTATGTACTCGTATTGCAAGACCTCGCTCATTTAGAACAGTCACTACACTCCCGCAGCGTCAGAGAGAGAAGAACCATCGGCTTAGTTGTGATGATGTGACGCGTGTATACTGTATGTACTCGTATTGCAAGACCTCGCTCGTTTAGAACAGTCACTACACTCCCGCAGTGTCAGAGAGAGAAGAACCATCGGCTCAGTTGTGATGATGTGATGCGTGTATACTGTATGTACTCGTATTGCAAGACCTCGCTCGTTTAGAACAGTTACTACACTCCCGCAGCGTCAGAGAGAGAAGAACCATCGGCTCAGTTGTGATGATGTGACGCGTGTATACTGTATGTACTCGTATTGCAAGACCTCGCTCGTTTAGAACAGTCACTACACTCCCGCAGCGTCAGAGAGAGAAGAACCATCAGCTCAGTTGTGATGATGTGACGGTGTATACTGTATGTACTCGTATTGCAAGACCTCGCTCATTTAGAACAGTCACTACACTCCCACAGCGTCAGAGAGAGAAGAACCATCGGCTCAGTTGTGATGATGTGACGCGTGTATACTGTATGTACTCGTATTGCAAGACCTCGCTCGTTTAGAACAGTCACTACACTCCCGCAGCGTCAGAGAGAGAAGAACCATCGGCTCAGTTGTGATGATGTGACGCGTGTATACTGTATGTACTCGTATTGCAAGACCTCGCTCGTTTAGAACAGTCACTACACTCCCGCAGCGTCAGAGAGAGAAGAACCATCGGCTCAGTTGTGATGATGTGACGCGTGTATACTGTATGTACTCGTATTGCAAGACCTCGCTCGTTTAGAACAGTCACTACACTCCCGCAGCGTCAGAGAGAGAAGAACCATCGGCTCAGTTGTGATTATGTGATGCGTGTATACTTTATGTACTCGTATTGCAAGACCTCGCTCGTTTAGAACAGTCACTACACTCCCGCAGCGTCAGAGAGAGAAGAACCATCGGCTCAGTTGTGATGATGTGATGCGTGTATACTGTATGTACTCGTATTGCAAGACCTCGCTCGTTTAGAACAGTCACTACACTCCCGCAGCGTCAGAGAGAGAAGAACCATCGGCTCAGTTGTGATGATGTGATGCGTGTATACTGTATGTACTCGTATTGCAAGACCTCGCTCGTTTAGAACAGTCACTACACTCCTGCAGCGTCAGAGAGAGAAGAACCATCGGCTCAGTTGTGATGATGTGACGCGTGTATACTGTATGTACTCGTATCGCAAGACCTCGCTCGTTTAGAACAGTCACTACACTCCCGCAGCATCAGAGAGAGAAGAACCATCGGCTCAGTTGTGATGATGTGATGCGTGTATACTGTATGTATTCGTATCGCAAAACCTCACTCATTTAGAACAGTCACTACACTCCCGCAGCGTCAGAGAGAGAAGAACCATCGGCTCAGTTGTGATGATGTGACACGTATGTACTGTATGAACTTGTATTGCAAGACATTGCTTGTATATCAAGTTAAAATTTAATCAAATGTTTTGCAAACCAAGTTACATGCAATCCAAGGTTTTACTGTACACTTCTCCCTCCGTATTCGCTGTGATAGGGGATTAACTGAACCGCAAATACAGAAAAACCATGAATAACTTTTTCACATGTTATTCGCTGTTTTCTATTAAAAACCATCGTGAATATGGTGAAACCGCAAATAACAGGGTGTGAGACCTGGCTTGTTCCTGAAGGAGCGGCAAAACACGTTGAAGAAAGTGCTTGGAATCAGCGATTTTCTCGGTAAACGCTTGGAATCAGCGATTTCTCTATGCAAGCTGATGTCATTTGGGGGGGAAGACCAATGAAAACTACTGGGTCAAACTTAAAACTATGTCTCCCAAAAAAGCAGAATCATACAACAGAACTAGAAAGGAAGAACTAATAAAGTAAACTTCACTTGAATACAGTGGTGCCTCACACAACGAACTTAATTCGTTCCAGGAGCAAGTTTGTTATGCGAAAAGTTCGTTATGTGAAACGCGTTAAGCGCAGTGACTAACGACTGCTTGCAGTGCCTGCGCGGAAGGATGCAATACATCGGCAGCGATCGTGGAAGCTCGGGCGACTTCGTTGTGTGAAACGAAGTTCGTTGTATGAATCATGACATGAAGTTCGTTGTGTGCAGCGTTCGCTGTGCGAGGCGTTCTTTATGCGAGGCACCACTGTATATACTTTCAACCTGAGAGGTGCTCAGAACCTTGAACAACAAGGTGGAATTAATGCTAATAGGGACAAGCCCCTATAGACATTTCAGTGTTCTATCATTGCATCCTCTCCCATGTTAGAAAGAATATAGTGAACCAATTTTTCCAAAAAATTGAATTAATGTCCCAAAACAATCATGTGAACAAAATAGTAACTTCAACGTTTTTTTCAAAAATGTGAACTTAGCTTGCATGGGTGCTTTAGGAAGCTGTCTCACGCATGCTCTAACGCGTTTCGCCGCAAGGCTTCTTCAGAGAGCCGCCAAACAAGCTGGAACTGAGTGAAAACTTCTTCCTTCCTCGTCACCCGTGATTACATCACTTCCTGATTTGGGGGGAACAGCCAGCAAGCTAAAAAACCACAAATAATCGAAACCGCGATTGCTGAAACCGCGAATACGGAGGGAGAAATGTACTCCTAAACATAATCTAAATACAAATATAGTCTTAGGTAAAGGTGTACGGATAAAATCATGGCAGACAGGATCCAAATACGTATTGTTTAAGATTGTGTTTGGTAAAGAGTTTGGCAAAGATGTTGTATCTCACATTTAGAAGGATATGATTATTGCTTTAAATTTCTGTTTTCAAAACCCAGAGTTGAGAAGTGTTTCATTGGGTGTTATGTTGTTTGGATAGTTTTCTTGGTACACCCTCTTTCTGACTGTGATTCATGTCAACAATTTTCTGGACATATGTCAGTAGGAAGCAGGTTCTTCATGAAGTAAATATGGAAGAAGGAAAAAAGCGGACAGAAACCCCATGCAAAGTCAAATTCCAAAAAACAAGAACATAAGAATTGCCGCTGCTGGGTCAGACCAGTGGTCCATCGTGCCTGCGTACGATCCAGTTCAGCAGGAACTTGTCTAACTTTGTCTTGAACCCCTGGAGGGTGTTTTCCCCTATAACAGCCTCTGGAAGAGCGTTCCAGTTTTTCACCACTCTCTGGGTGAAGAAGAACTTCCTTACATTTGTACAGAATCCATTCCCTTTTAACTTTAGAGAATGCCTTCTCGTTCTTCCTACCTTGGAGAGGGTGAACAATCTGTCTTTATCTACTAAGTCTATTCCCTTCATTATCTTGAATGTTTCCATCATGTCCCCTCTCAGTCTCCTCTTTTCAAGGGAGAAGAGGCCCAGTTTCTCTAATCTCTCGCTGTACGACAACTCCTCCAGCCCCTTAACCATTTTAGTCGCTCTTCTCTGGACCCTTTCGAGTAGTACCGCGTCCTTCTTCAAGTATGGTGACCAGTTCTGGACGCAGTATTCCAGGTGGAGGTCGCACCATGACCCGGTACAGCAGCATGATAACATTCTCCGATCTGTTTGTGATTCCCTTCTTAATCATTCCAAGCATTCTGTTCACCCTTTTTGCTGCTGCCATGCATTGCGCGGACAGCTTCATCGACTTGTCGACCAGTACTCAAAATCTCTTTCCTGGGGAATTTCTCCGAGTACTGCACCAGACATATTAAAACACAATACATTTGAAATCACATAAAATGTCCAAGATAAAAGTCCTGTGATCAATGGACCAAAGGGTCCTCTATCTTGGGTCTTTGGATAGAGGACCCTTTGGGTCATTGCTCACATGACTTTTATCTTGGGCATTTTATGTGATTTCAAATGTACTGTGTTTAATATGTATTATATTTTAAGTCGAGCTGCATAAATACAGAGTGTCTAATCCAGGTTGACGCAGTCTATCCCACTCCCCACTTCTTCATGAAGTAAAGCAGAAATAGGAAAACATCGTACAAAATATACCAAATGTGAAACTCTCCTCCCACCTCTCCCATTTGCTGACCTGTTTTCCCTTTGAGTACACTCTTGCTTTAAATTGTAGCCAACTACAGGAAATGTATTTGACCTTGCGGTACAGTTCACATTTTATCTGTCCCTGATTTGAGATTGAAATGCATTCCATTTCATTCATACACATGTATTCAAGCATTTCAAGCTCAAATGTTATTTCATTCCAAACTTATCTGAAGGACATGTTAAACGAGAGCTATGTCATAGTCATATTATCGCTAATAAGTTTAACGGCTCCTTCACTTTCCCTTAAAAAATACCAAATCAATTTCCCATTTTCTATCGTGCACTTATCTATTTACATAATGAAATCATGTCCATCTGAGGTTTTCCCTTCTCTATAAACGTCTCCCAGCAAGCCTGGGCTTTCTGGTTAGTAAATCTGATGGGCTAATACAAGCCCAATAGTCGGTCCCCTGGTCCTTATCTGCCATCACAATCTACGTTAATTATCATAATCATTCACCTTAAGCTGAAGGAAGAGATGAACACAAGGAATGTAAGAAAACACTTTTTTTGGGGTGGGGAAGAGGGTGGTGGACACTTGAACAGATTCCAGCAGAGGTAGGAGGAGCCAATGCAGTGGCTGAATTCAAGTATGCATGGGAAGAAGACAATGGATTGATTAGAACCTGGGACGGCACAGTATATAAGAAAGGAATAAGCTAAATATTATAGTACTAAGGCTTATATGGATGCAGCGGGGACGGTGACTGGGCGGTGAATGGGATGGCAGTGGCGGTGATGGGGCGGTGAAAGGGATGGCGGTGACGGTGACGGGGCGGTGAAGGGAACGGCGGTGACGGGGTGGTGCAGAGGATGGTGGGCCGGGGACGAGGCGGTGACGGGGACAGATTTTTTTCCCCGTGTCATTCTCTAATCCCAGCAATCAAGAACATTCTTTATTTTGTGGCCCACGTATCTCACGCCTTCCATTCTCGCTATTAATTTCATTCCACCTTCAGATCTCAGAGCTCTGTTTGGCCTATAGACTTCCCACAGAGATTAAAACCAGAAAGGGGGTCGAATGATACAAGATCTGGTATACCAGAGATAACACTTTATAATGTACCCATTGTTGCATAGGTAACCAGTGAAGTTGTTTCAGAATTGGAGTAATGTGTTCCATATTTGGAACGACACTAATCGGTCTAGCTGCTGAATTCATTAGTAACTGTAGGGCTTTCAGCTTAGATGCTGTTAAGCCCAAATAGAGGGAGTTCCAATAATCCAGTTTAGGTAGAATTAGGCCTTGTACCACCATTCTGAAATCATAGGGTGTTAACAATGGTTTTAACCTATATAGAATACATAATTGTACATACATAACATAAAAATCTATTTCTAGACCACAAATACCAATGAGTTCTATGCGGTTTACAAAAGACTAACTACAAAACATAATCATGAGAAGTAAAAACAGCTGCAGGCTTAGAAACTTCAGGAATAAAAAAGGTTTAAGTTGTCTCCTGAACTGTAAGTATGAAGTAGACATAGATACCAACCGTTTAAAGTCTTTATACCCCTTCTGAATGGTTTTCAAAATCTTTTAACAGTGCTGAAGTTAAAGAAAGCTGTAGTATTTGGAATATCATGGAAATAATATTTGAGATAAGTGTGCGGAGAAGTACTGATTGTGCTTCATTAAAAGTCTAATGTTCTCACAGTGGGACTGATGAATGATTTGATGACCTCTTAGAACCAGGAATGATTCCTGGCAAATAGAGTTCTTATCTATTTTATTTATTTGAGCACATGTCTAATCAAGGCATGGCATGAGTACAAGAAACACAGAGTTTAACAAATCATATCTCTAGATATCCATCACTAAAAGTCCCACATCACTACCACTGAGAAGACTGGCTTAAGTTGTAAATAGCAATAATTAAGCCAGCTCCCTAAACAAATAAATACTGGCACAGTTCCCTAATGGAAGACCAGCATAATCAAAAGCTCCCTGCCAGGAGCACTGCAGTATCTGATGGCATTTTGTATCTGATGTTCCGACATACCATCAATTTGTGGTCCAGAATTATACTTCTTTGTGAAGGTTTTTGGTTACGTAACTAGAAGCTCATGGCTAATTTGATCTGTGCCTCTATGAAATAGGTTTATATTTTTTTTTGACATTTCAAAAAAGGTCACCAAAATCTAGGTGCCAAGATGCTGTGTGCTAGGCACAAATTCTTTGTCAGAAATTATGCATAAAATTATTATTATAGAATACTAAAGTAAGTCAGCATTTAAGCTCCAGTGTCAATGTTTGGTGTAAATGACTGTGACTAACTTCCCCTTTTACAAAACGCAGCAGGTGGGATTGGGGAAGGAGCAGGGGGTGGAGGTGAGGGCAGGGGAGTGGGTGCCACCACCCAGGGTCCCTCTCATCCTCGCTACACCACAATGCTCAATGCAGATAGTGAGACCTAGACATGTATATATGGATATATGTGTATGTGTATATGTGTGTGTGTATGTGTGTATACAGTATATATGTGTGTGTATGTGAGTATACAATATATGTGTGTGTGTATGTGTGTATATAGTATATGTGTATACGTATGTGTGTTTATGTATGTGTGTATACAGTATATGTGTATGTGTATATGTGTGTGTATGTGTGTATACAGTATATGTGTGTGTGTATGTGAGTATACAGTATATGTGTATGTGTATATGTGTGTGTATGTGTGTATACAGAATATGTGTGTGTGTATGTGTGTATATAGTATATGTGTATATGTATGTGTGTTTGTGTATGTGTGTATACAGTATATGTGTATGTGTATATGTGTGTGTATGTGTGTATACAGTATATGTGTGTGTATGTGTGTATATAATATATGTGTATATGTATGTGTGTCTGTGTATGTGTGTATACAGTGTATGTGTGTATATAGTATATGTGTGTGTATGTGTGTATATAATATATGTGTATATGTATGTGTGTTTGTGTATGTGTGTATACAGTATATGTGTATGTGTGTATACAGTATATGTGTGTGTATGTGTATATATAATATATGTGTATATGTATGTGTGTTTGTGTATGTGTATGTGTGTATACAGTATATGTGTATATGTATGTGTGTTTGTGTATGTGTGTATACAGTATATGTATATGTGTATATGTGTGTATGTGTGTATACAGTATATGTGTGTATACAGTATATGTGTATATGTATGTGTGTTTGTGTGTATACAGTATATGTGTGTGTATGTGTGTATATATGTGTATATATGTGTGTGTATACAGTATATCTGTATGTGTATATGTGTGTGTATGTATGTATACGGTATATGTGTGTGTATATAATATATGTGTATATATATGTGTGTTTGTGTATGTGTGTATACAGTATATTTGTATGTGTATATGTGTGTGTATGTGTGTATACAGTATATGTGTGTGTGTGTGTATACAGTATATGTATGTGTGTATACAGTATATGTATATGTGTATATGTGTGTATGTGTGTATACAGTATATGTGTGTATACAGTATATGTGTATATGTATGTGTGTTTGTGTGTATACAGTATATGTGTGTGTGTATGTGTGTATATATGTGTATATATGTGTGTGTATACAGTATATCTGTATGTGTATATGTGTGTGTATGTATGTATACGGTATATGTGTGTGTATATAGTATATGTGTATATATATGTGTGTTTGTGTATGTGTGTATACAGTATATTTGTATGTGTATATGTGTGTGTATGTGTGTATACAGTATATGTGTGTGTGTGTATATAGTATATGCGTATATGTATGTGTGTGTGTGTATGTGTGTATATATGTGTATATGTGTGTGTGTTTGTGTATGTGTGTATACAGTATATGTGTGTGTATGTGTGTATATATGTGTATATGTGTGTGTGTGTGTGTGTGTCAGACAGGCTTCCTTAGCCTCAAATATTCAGTGGTAGGCATTTTTTTGTTGTTGTTCCTGCGGCAGCAGAAGGTTAAGTGGCTTTCCCAGAATCACAAGGAGCCTCAGTAGGAATCAAACCCAGTCTCTCAACACACAGTAGCGATTTAAGATTTCGAAACTCTTCTGTCAAAAGTGTTAGTCATAGATTTTCCTCAAAATCAGGACCAAAACCCAATTAAATGAATCATATATTTTCTGGTTGGGTATTTGTGGTTGTTAATCAAATCCATTTCCCCAGGTCACTGCTCTAACCATATCTATTTTATTTGAATCCTCTTATACATGCTTATTAAGTGTAAACCTTTCTTAAAACCAGCTAAGCTATCCGCTCTTACTACAACCTCTGGCAACGCGTTCCAGAGCTTAACTATTCTCTGAGTAAAAAAATATTTCCTCCTATTGGTTTTAAAAGTATTTCCCTGTAACTTCATTGAGTGTCCCCTAGTCTTTGTGATTTTTGATGGTGCGAAAAATCGATCCACTTGTACCCGTTCTACTCCACTCAGGATTTTGTAGACTTCAATAATATCTCCCCTCAGCCGTCTCTGTTCTAATTATTCATTACTCTGGATACTAGATCACACCCACTCCCAGCTCAGTCTGTTAATAGCTGTCATTGCTCCATTTAAAAGGCAGCTATATATGCCTGGACCATATAGTAAATCATCTTCAGCAAGTACAAAAATATGATGAAAAGAGATTAAAAATTTCTCTTCCTACTTTAATAAACCAAGATACGAATCAGTCAAATCCCAGAAGAGAAATAAGGAGGAACTGGTGATTTTTTTTTTTTTTTTAATGTCTGTCCAGAAAAGTAGCCCAAAGGGTCAGGGCTATATTTACAGTAATATTTCTGGAGATGAGTGAAAAGGGTCTTTGCTTTTAATATTTATCCTCAGAGAGCCTAAAAAAACATTCCCACAGATTAATCATTGACATTAGATATTCTGCACTAATGAGAAATTACCTCAAATGTGAATTAAAAGCTTTTGGGCTGATATTCAAATAAAATTATATGTTCCCTATTGGCCAGTGAATGTATAACTTTGTTACCTGTATATTTTCAAACCTTAAATAGGTAAAGGACAAGTCTATAAACTGGCATCGAAATTTAGGCCAGGGGCGAGCAGCATCTTCCACCCGCTGCTGGCGCTGGCATCGGCTCCCTTCTGATGTCAAGTCCTGGTCCTGCAAGCAGGAAGTGACATCAGACGGAGCCGGTGACGGCTTGAGCATCAAGTAGAAGATGCTGCTCGAGCCGGTGAACATTTAAAGAGGTATGTGAGTGGACGAAGAGGTGCCCCCCCGTAAAGACGGTGCCCAGGGCAGTCCGATTCCCACTTTCCCCTTACTTCACCACTGGGAGAGTTGCCAGGTGATGCACACAACTTATTGAATTCTATCAATTGCATGCATTTTATGGCACACTTAGGTGTGCCCACTTACATCAACCATTGAATTGTCGCAAGGCATAGCTTACCTTACCTTACACTACCGTAAAGATGTGCTCAGAATTGAATCGGTTCAGCGGATGGCCACCAGGATGGTCTCGGGGCTCAAGGGTCTCACGTACGAAGAAAGACTGAACAAACTGCAGCTCTACACTCTCGAAGAGCATAGGGAAAGGGGAGACACGATTGAGACATTTAAGTACATCACGGGACGTGTCGAGGTGGAAGATGATATCTTTCTTCTCAAAGGACCCTCGACCACAAGGGGACATCCGCTCAAACTCAGGGGAGGGAAGTTTTGTGGAGTCGCCCAGGAAGTACTTCTTCACGGAAAGAGTGATTGAGCATTGGAACAAGCTTCCAGTGCAGGTGATTGAGGCCAGCAGCATCCCAGACTTTAAGAATAAATGGGATACCTATGTGGGTTCCCTACGAGGGTCAAGTCAAGGAATAGGGTCGCTAGGGTATAGACTTGAAGGAGCGGGTCAGTAGAGTGGCTGTATGATTAAGGGGGGTCAGTAGACTTAAAGGGGTGGGTCAATAGAGTGGGCAGACTTGATGGGCTATAGACTTTATCTGCCGTCATCTTTCTATGTTTCTACCTTTGGCTCACCAATGTAGCCTTTCACTAGTAATCTATAACGGCTTAAGCTATCATAGAATTGGCACTAAAGCCCGAATTGTATAAACGGCGCCTAAAGGTAAGCACCTAGATCAGTGCACATAGTCAATCCAGGTGCCTAACTTAATTTTTCAGTCAGGCTTAATTGCTGCCGACAGTTAAAAAGTCCGTAAGGCAAAGCAAAAAGAAACCAACAGGAACTGCAGTAAAAAAAAAATGCAACGCAAAACCAAAACCAAACTGCAGAAAATGTACAAGGTACGGGAATTTTATTCAATAAAAATATATGAACGTCATGAAAAACAATGCAAACAACAACAATCAAAATCGGTCTCCAGAGATTGGTTCTTGATGAAAAACATGCCGGACCCGACACGGTCCGTGTTTCGAAAAGCACTTCTTCCTCAGGGGTCCAGGATCTTCAGTACCGATATTCAAGAAGCATTTGGGTAGGAGCACGGGCTGTAAAAGTCTCCTGTGGAAAACACCGAGGGCTCCTTTTACTCCACTGCGATAGCGGATTTAGCGCACGGTTAGCGCACGCTGAATTGACCCGCACGCTAGATGCTATCGCCAGCATTGAGCAGGCATTAGTTCTAGCCGCCTGGCGCAGGTTTAGCAAGCGCGGCAATTCTGCACGCGCTAATAAAACGCTATCGCAGTTTAGTAAAAGGAGCCCTGAGTGTTTTTCGAAACACGGACTGTGTCGGGTCCGGTATGTTTTACATCAAGAACCAATCTCTGGATACCAATTTTGATTGTTGTTATTTACATTGCTTTTAATGACTTTTATATATTTTTATTGAATAAAATTCCTGTACCTTGTACATTTTCTGCAGTTTGGTTTTGACAGTTAAAAAGTACCATTAAAAATTAATTAACAAAATTATCTGGTAGGCACCCTCCATTTTGAGGTAGTCGTCTACTCCGAGGCGCCTACCGGAAAGTAGGCTTGGTGAGCGGAAGATTCTAGGCAGGTTTTGGGCATGGTAGGTGCCTAACTTAGGGTTACCATATTTGAAGAAGTAGAAACCAGACAGCATGGCCCCACCCTGTTCTGCCTCTAGCCCTGCCTTGGTTTGCCTCTAGCTCCTCCCCCCCAAAAGCCGCTTCTCTTTTTTTTTTTCTGACCTCCGACCGTGTCTAGAGGGCCTCCAGCATGAGTGGGTGTGATGCCATCCGCGCATGCTTATTGACGACTTTCCAGACGCGGCTGGAGCTCGTGGCTTTCCAAAACCTGGACAAACTGCCGGATTTTGGAAAGTCCATCCAGGAACCCAGACAGTCCTCCGATACTCGTTGTAGACTTCAAATCGCCTTCGCCAAGTCTACAAAGAGTATCAGAGTATCAGAGGTCTCTTTTAAACGTTATTCACTTTACAGCATTGAGGTTCCCTGATACTGTGGCGAAATGTGAAAAATTGCATCGGGACCAGAAAACTTGAGATAAGTGTTTCACAAAGTTTTTGAATACGTTTGCCATCTAAGGACTGCAACTTCAAGAGAAACAAATCATTAATTAATAAATATACGATGATTGGGAGGAGAGACTGTACATGGGGAGTATTCACTGGCTATGGTCTCCAGGTCTCTGAGCATATTGCCTTTTTGAATGATTCCATGAAAAGTGTACATGTACATTTGAAAGCTGTGCACATGTGAGGGAGTTCCTTTACTTCAAGCATAAATACAGACTTTGGACGGAGACTTGGCGCAATGGCTACCAGGATGGTTTTGGGGCTCAGGGAACTCACGTATGAAGAAAGGTTAAAAAAAACTGCGGATGTACTCACTGGAGGAGCGAAGAGAGAGAGGGGACATGATTGAGACCTTTAAGTATATTACTGGACGTGTAGAGGTGAAAGATGATATCTTCAGTCTTACAGGGCCCTCGGTAACCAGAGGACACTCGCTGAAAATCAGGGGAGGGAAATTTCAGGGTGATGCTAGGAAGTACTTCTTCACCGAAAGGGTGGTCGATCATTGGAACGAGCTGCCTCAGAGGGTGATTGAGGCCAGCAGCGTGTTAGATTTCAAGAGAAAATGGGATATTCATGAGGGATCTCTAGGAGAGTAAGAATCAGGGAGTGGGTCATTGGTATGGGCAGACTCGATGGGCTATGGCCCTTTTCTGCCGTCAATTTCTATGTTTCTATGTTTCTAAGAGGTGGGGAGGAGATACTAGTTACAATAGTTACCTAATAAAGCAAAATAAACAAAAGGTAGTGATACGATAGGAAGGGAGAATGTGTCTATGCAGAAGAAGAAGAGGGAAGAAAAAATTTGAAAGAAGGAATTAAGTAGCGAAAGCATCTTTAAATAGATATAGTATTGGGGAGAGTGTGGCACAGTGGTTAAAGCTATAGCCTCAGCAGCTGAGGTTGTGGGTTCACACCCACACTGCTCCTTGTGACCCTGGCCAAGTCACTTAATCCCCCCATTGCCCATCAGGACAGACAGGGAAAATATGCTTGAGTACCTGAATAAATTCATGTAAACCGTTCTGAGCTCCCCTGGCTTAACGGTATAGAAAATTGAATAAATAAACAGTGTGAAGAGTGTCAGCCTCTGATAACCAGAGCTGGTTTTGTGACATCATAATGCCACATTCTACCAATGCCTAAGAGCCAACCTCATCAGTGATGTCACAATGGCTTGATTGGCCTATACTTGGCTCACTTCTGCTACATTTTGATTTCTAGAGTGGCGCAGGTTGTGGGTTCAAACCCACGCTGCTCTTTGTGACCCTGGGCAAGTCACTTAATCCCCCTGCTCTTTTGACCCTGGGCAAGTCACTTAATCCCCCTATTGCCCCAGGTACATTAGATGGATTGTGAGCTCACCGGGACAGACAGGGAAAAATGCTTGAGTACCTGAATAATCTCATGTAAACCGTCCTGAGCTCCCCTGGGAGAACAATCTAGAAAATTGAATAAATAAATATTACCATATCCGCTGTTGGCATACTGCCAGATTCTCATGACCTGGGTTGGCCACTGTTGAAAGCAACATGTCGTGCTGAATGGATCTTTGGTCTGACCCAGTACACAGCACATTCTCGGTTCATCATAAAATCAGGACAGTGAGCAAATGAATGAATTCTTCATTATCAGGAAAAAAAAAAAAGGGATATTTTTAAGACCGAGGGCTTTTAAATGCATTTTAAGTCCCTGAATATCAATGATTTACTGAAGGAAGGTATTGTGTGCTGGTTTTAATGATACAGTTGCTTTAAATAAGCAGAGTTAAGTGTTAATGAGATCTATACTCAGAGGCACCCTGAATAATTTATCCAGTGGAGAGAAGTGCAGATTGAAGGATGAGATGATGAACCGTGCTGGGAGTCGTCTGTTAATTGACACTGGGTAAAATTAGCTCATTTTTTTTTTTTTCCAGGGAACCTGCTGATGTGACCGGATGATAATTAAAGAGTGTTAAAGCTCTGGCCAGTAGCCCCTGTGCAAGGTTATAACATATAATCTCTAAATCAGAGCTCCTAATCTTCATGGAAAGAAAAGAAGGAATATAAGGACCAGAGAAAAAATGGTGCTTTCAGCTGCTGTTTCCTGTGGGCATGAGTCCGAAAGAAGTGAACTCAGGGTAGGCAAAATAGACGCCGATAAATGAAGTCTTTAATGGTTTAAAATAGGGGTGTCAAAGTCCCTCCTCGAGGGCCGCAATCCAGTCGGGTTTTCAGGATTTCCCCAATGAATATGCATGAGATCTATTAGCATACAGTGAAAGCAGTGCATGCAAATAGATCTCATGCATATTCATTGGGGAAATCCTGAAAACCCGACTGGATTGTGGCCCCCGAGGAGGGACTTTGACACCCCTAGTTTAAAATAAAGGACCCGACACAGTCCGTGTTTCGGCCCACGCAGGGGCCTGCCTCAGGAGTCACAGCGAGAAAAAAAAAATCGTGAACCAGTAAGTCCACTGCTGCTAAACCGAAACAATTGTGTTGATGCTATTGGTCAACTCCTAAGTAACCAAAAACAAAAACTGACCTTATAAAGATAAGAAGCCTTTGAAGAGTGATCACTCTTCAAAGGCTTCTTATCTTTATAAGATCAGTTCTTGTTTTTGGTTACTTTTGAGTTCTTTATGACCTTGCGGTGTACAAACCAGTGTCCCCGAATGGTTTTCAGTAAATTGAATTGGTCAACTGATGGCTATGTGCGACCCTAAGATAAGCATGGTGAGTACTGGTTACACAAACCGCAGGGGGGAAAACCCTGCGGTTTGATATCATTTTGCCATGGTGCTGGGGCTTGCGTAGTTCGATAATGTTGGGAGCTGAGCTGGGGGTAGGGGGGTGTTAGCTCCTGGAAGGGTCACCCAAGTCAAAAAGATTTCAACCGTGAGGTGGGAAGAAGGCTTAGGTAAGGGGGTGGACTAGAAGAACCCCTAAAATCCCTCCCCGCTGAGTGATTTCACACAAATAAAATTACATTTTGCAACAGGGTCCAGATTTCCTTTCGGTGCTCTTGAGGATTGCCATGCTCTATGAAACCCTTTGGAACTGAAGCAATCAATTAACTGCTTCCATTAATGTAAAGGACGCTGTGCATTCACCCTATGCCTCTCCTTTCAAAAAGTAAAAAAAAGAACATCACAAATGGTGTGCGGTCAGGGCTTTCAGGGGATTCGCCCCCACCCCCTGAAGGCCCTGAGGGCATGGCTCTGAATTTCATTGGCTGAGCTGGCAGATGCTGCTCAACCAATCAAATTCAGATCAGTACTGTCAGGGTCTTCAGACGGGTTCGGAGAATCCCCCGCCCTAGAGTTCTGCTTAATTTTTTTGTTGTCGTTTTTTGTTTGATGCGATTTGGCTGGTTGAACAGGCTCCTCGATGCTATCTTTTATCAGCGCTTCCGCCATTTTCCCTGGAATCGAGGTCAGACTTACCGGTCTGTAGTTCCCCGGGTCACCTCATGATCCCTTTTTAAAGATGGGCGTAACGTTGGCTATCTTCCAATCCTCCGGGATCACACCTGTTTTCAGGGATAGGTTACAAACTTGCTGTAGTAGTTCCGCCATTTCCTCCTTTAGCTCTTTCAGTACCCTAGGGTGGATTCCGTCCGGGCCCGGTGATTTGTCAGTTTTTAATTTTTCTAACTGCCTGTCTACGTCTTCAAGGTTTACTTCTCTGGATGTTAATTTTTCTGCTTGTTCTCCTTTGAAGATTTGTTGGATGTGTCCTCATTTGTAAATACTGATGAAAAGAACGTGTTTAGTCTTTCTGCCACTTCTTTCTCCTCCCTCACCATTCCCTTCCTATCTCCGTCATCCAGCGGTCCCACCTCCTCCCTAGCCGGCTGTTTCCCTTTAACATATCTGAAGAACGGTTTAAAATTTCGTGCTTCTCTGGCTAGCCTCTCTTCATATTCTCTTTTTGCTTTTTTAACCGCGAGGTGACATTCATTTTTTTTTTTTAATTCTTTATTTATATTTTAAACAAATTATCAAGAATAAACTTCTTGTACAGAATATGATTAAGTCAACATAATTAGCTAACAAAAGAAATAATATTTAATATAACTAAATTACTATTTGCTCAATCAAATTAAAGTCCCAAAATTTGAGGATCCAAGGTGTTTCCTGAGTGAGAAAACTATTTAAAGAAAGAAGATAGATTCAAATTACAAATTAGGCGGTTAGTTGAGAGTGAAACAAGAGTAAATTTATACATTAAGTTTTTCTTTCTCCCCTTCAAGGCGCTTCCTAGAGAGAAATCCTGTCAACTGAGAGGGTTCAAAGAAAATATAGTTGCAAAACTTGTACTTTACAATACATTTGCAAGGATATCGTAAAAGAAATAATGCCCCCATTGCAGTGACCCCAGGCTTAAGAAGCAAGAATTCTTCGTTTCTGAGATTCCCTTGTCACATCCAGAATATTTGAACTTTGTGACCGAGAAATGTGCGGCGGCGGCGAAGAAAGCGAGCAGGATGTTGGGCATAATTAAGAAAGGGATTACGAGTAGATCGGAAGATGTCATAATGCCACTTTATAGAACAATGGTCAGACCGCACTTGGAGTACTGTGTCCAACACTGGTCTCCATACCTTAAAAAGGATATAACTCTGCTGGAGAAAGTGCAGAGGCGAGCCACGAAACTTATCAAAGGAATGGAACATTTGAGCTACAAAGATCGACTCGGGAAACTGGGACTGTTTACCCTTGAGAAGAGAAGACTGAGAGGGGATTTGATAGAGACTTTTAAAATATTAAAAGGATTTGATAAAATAGACCAAGAGGCAGCATTGCTGAAATATTCAGAGGTGACACGGACAAGAGGTCATAGCCTGAAACTGAGTGGCAGCAGGTTTTGGACAAACGTCAGGAAATTCTGTTTCACACAGCGCCTGGTGGGTGCTTGGAATGCGTTCCCGGAGGAGGTTGTGGAGGAGACTACGGTACTGGGATTCAAGAGAAAGTTGGACACACACCTTCTTGCATATCATATTGAGGGATACGGTAAATCCGGGTCTCCAAAAAGGAGTACCTAAATGGGCCGCCGCGTGTGCAGATCACCGGACAAGAAGGACCTCGGTCTGATCCGGTGAGGGCGTTTCTTATGTTCTTAAAATAATGCTGTAATATCCAATTTTTGTCCGGTGATAAAACCACCATAGCTAATAGGGTAGCTACCTCCCTCATTGAGGATTCCAATAATGTTGTTAGATCCATCTGTTCACCTTGGCCTTGTTGTTCTAATGGATGTTGTTCTTCCAAATTTTTTTGGTGTTGGCAAATAGTATATTTTAGAAAAAGGGGGAAAGGCATCCTTTGAAACATTAAGAACTTCACAAAAGTACTTTTTCAAAACTTCTTTTGCTGATAAAGAAGGAATCTTTGGGAAGTTCAAAAATCTAAGATTATTCAACCGCATGTTATTTTCCATCATTTCTAAACTAAACTAAACTAAACTAAATCTTAGGTTTGTATACCGCGCCATCTCCGCAAGCGCAGAGCTCGGCACGGTTTACAGAAGTTAAGAGGAAAGGAACTACAATGAAGGGATAAAGGAGAGGGACTAAGAAGATAGAGAGGGACCGGTTGCTAGAGAACGGGAGGTAATTAGATTTTTGAAAAGAGCCAAGTTTTCAAGTGTTTGCGGAAGGATTGGAAGGAGCTTGAATTTCTGAGCGGGGAAGAGAGGTTGTTCCAGAGTTCTGTGGTTCTAAAGAGGAGGGATGTTCCAAGTTTTCCTGCGCGGGATATACCTTTTATAGAGGGGAAAGACAGTTTCAGTTTTTGTGAGGGTCTAGTGGGGTGTGGGTTTGAGGAGTTCCAAAAGAGTGGGATAACGGGAGGGAGGACGCCATGTAGGATCTTGAAGACTAAGCAGGCACCTTTCTCCTAAGGTTAAGGTTATCGTTTGTACCTGATTTATTTCACTTATCTTTTTATCTATTTTTTCCACATTGTTTTTCATCAATACATTTTCCTGTTTAAGTCCATTTAGTTCATTTCTTTGTTCTGAGAATTTCTCTTCTAATACTTTAATTTGGGGTGACAACGTTTGTCCCAGAGTGATTACTAAATCCCATATAGAGTCCAGGGTAACATTCATGGGTTTAGGAACAGAAAATATACTTGCAGGTATTGTCCCAGCTTCCTCTGAGATGGCAGTCTTCTCTCGCTGCATGCCTTGCTCCAATTCTAATACCTTCGTTGCTCCCACCGCAGTTGCGTTCTCCTCAAGTGCTTCGCCCATTTCAACCTCCCGGGAAACAGAGTCTGCCTCTTCGGACTGGCTGCTTTCCCGTGGAGAGCTATCACACTGCGGTTGAGGGGGCGGGGTCCTGGCGTCGGGGCTCAGAGTCGATTCTAGCCCAAGGAAACTCGCCACGGCCTCACTCCTTCCTGGCGGTGCCAGCGGGCGACTCCCCGACGCAACTACCTCTTGATTTAGTCGCCGCAAGAAATCCTCCATGGTCGTCTGGAGAGGAGTCTCCGGGCGCCTTGAGGCTCGAAATGCGCCTTTTCTTCTCCTCTTTGGCATCGATAAAGCGAAAGGTAAAATTTTGTCTGGGTCTCTGCTAGCATCTTACTCGCTGTCAACAGCTCGCAGCCATCTTGGATTTTGTTCACCCGCGAGGTGACATTCTTTTTGATACTTCCTGTGTTCCTAAAAACATATCTGTTCCTGAAGTATTTAGGTAACTGACCTGTACAATCTTAGTCCACAATATCTGATCTCTAGAGCTGTTTATCACTAGCTTTTAACTTTGTTAATTCTACTCAATCTGTAGCATCTTTTAATCATTGTAAACCACATAGAACTTCACGGTCCTGTGGTATATAAACTGTTATTATTATTACTAGTTTTTTAGCCCGTTACATTAACGGGTGCTAGAATAGATGTGTAGACTTAGGCTTTTCTTTTCTTTCTTTCTTTCTTTGTTTTTTTCTGTCTCTCCCCCCCTGTCCAACAGCACCCCTTCCCTGCTCCCCCTGTCCAGCAGTAGCCCTTCTCCCTTGCTTTTACCTCCCCCCTGTCCAGTAGTACCCTTTCCCTGCTCCCCCTGTCCAGCAGTAGCCCTTCTCCCTTGCTGTTACCTCCCCCCTGTCCAGTAGTACCCTTTCCCTGCTCCCCCTGTCCATCAGTAGCCCTTCTCCCTTGCTTTTACCTCCCCCCTGTCCAGTAGTACCCTTTCCCTGCTCCCCCTGTCCAGCAGTAGCCCTTCTCCCTTGCTTTTACCTCCCCCCCTGTCCAGTAGTACCCTTTCCCTGATCCCCCTGTCCAGCAGTAGCCCTTCTCCCTTGCTTTTACCTCCCCCCTGTCCAGTAGTACCCTTTCCCTGCTCCCCCTGTCCAGCAGTAGCCCTTCTCCCTTGCTTTTACCTCCCCCCTGTCCAGTAGTACCCTTTCCCTGCTCCCCCTGTCCAGCAGTAGCCCTTTCCCTTGCTTTTACCTCCCCCCTGTCCAGTAGTACCCTTTCCCTGCTCCCCCTGTCCAGCAGTAGCCCTTCTCCCTTGCTTTTACCTAACCATATTCAGGCTCCCATTTTCCCTTTTATCTTATCTATTTCTGTCTGGCGCTGGTGGGATTTGAGCTCCAGGGGAGCTGACTTGTGCATCGGTGTTGATGCACTCTGGCGCGGGGCCTCTGCTGGGCTGCGGGAAGCTGGTTTGCCCACACTGTATCTGTGGAGCTCGGTGTCCGGGGTTGTCGGGTTGTTGTTCCGGGCCATGGCAGGAGTAGGTTGTGTCTGAGAGCCGACAGGATAGCGCCGTGGCTCCCTTAGTCCCTTGCTGCTGCCCCCCCCCCCTTTCCTTCTCTTCCCCCGATCCCGTCGATTCATTTAACTTTCCTAGGTCGGAGTTTATTTTTAAGTTTTCCGGAATGGAGGACTGCGCAAGATGGAGAGCAGGGAGGCCACTGGCACAGCTAAGCGCGCATGCGCACTCCTACCTGCCAGGGACCTACTGATCACGGAAAACGGAACACGCAGGTAAGAGTGCGCATGCGCGCTTAGGGTTTTATTATAGTAGATTACATAAGAACATAAGAACATAAGAAGTTGCCTCCACTGGGTCAGACCAGAGGTCCATCCCGCCCAGCGGTCCGCTCCCGCGGACCACTTCTATAACCTACCTCAAGTTCTATCTGTACCCCTCTATCCCCTTATCCTCCAGGAAACAATGTCAAAACACAGAATTTCATTTCTGCAAATTGGTACTTAATGAAATAAGATAACCCTCTTTTCAGCTACAGTGGCACAATGACGCTCAGAATTTAGGAAGTTGGTTGGCTGGGCTGAGAACTTTTCAGCACCCCTTTGTACAGAATCAGGAGATCAAACAAATATGAGAAAGATGCAATTGGTTCTATGGGCCAACCAGAAATGTCTGAATGTCGACCCCTGTGTATATACTTTCGTTAAATTGGTATTCTAATAATAATGACAAACAGTTCAGCGGCACCACATCTTAATTAGCTGCATTGCAACCAGAGTGTATTAATACAGTTTTCTGTGAGTGTTAGTTTGGTTGGCAACTAATTAAAGTCAAAATAATAAATCGATAAATCATAGAAAGAGCTTCCAGATACCTCAGCCTGTTATTTCTCTTGAGGAATGAAGTACAGAATTATCTTTGCTTGTGTTGCTGGCTAAAATATTATAAACATGGTATTAGAGATCTCAGACGGGTCTAGGGCAGGGGTAGGCAATTCCGGTCCTCGAGAGCCGGAGCCAGGTCAGGTTTTCAGGATATCCACAATACAGATGCATGGGACAGAATGGCATCTCAAGGAGGCACTGCATGCAAATCCATCTCATACATATTCATTGTGGATATCCTGAAAACCTGACTTGGCTCCGGCTCTCAAGGACTGGAATTGCCTACCCCTGGTCTAGGGCTAGGCATCAAGAAACAGACTGAGCCCATTCTGGGCTTGTCCTGGTGCGTATATGGACCAGTACTTATGAAAGTAATGGGACAAACCCAGCTGTGGCTCAGCCTACCCTCGATTACGCAGGCCCCTGCTTGGGCCGAAACACGGACTGTGTTGGCCCCAAAATCATGGTTTATATTCAAGTATATATGGTACTCTATTATGCCAGTTATAAAAATTCTAGGGGTTTATGTAGACCAAAATCTATCACTTGATGCTCAAATTAATGCACCAGTTAGGAAGACTTGTTTTATGCTAAGGACATTGCGATCGATTAAGGCATATTTTGATCCTTCCTTTTAGACTACTGGTACAATCATTGATTTTGAGATCCCTGGATTATGGTTACATCATTTATCTAGCTGCCAGTAAAAAGAATATCAAAAGGTTGCAGATCATTCAGAACACGGCTGTTCGGTTGATTTTCAATTTAAAAAAATTTGATCATGTAACTAAATTCTAATCAGAAGCTACATTGGCTCCCAGTTGAGGCAAGAATAATCTTCAAGCTAGGTTGTACCTGTTACAGGACATTGTTTGGCCTTGACCTGATCATATTATTGATCACTTTAAATTTACTGACAGAAAACATTTTTCTCAGCATTTTAGATTATTCTGTAAAACGTTGCATATGCAAAAGGTTTTTCCATAGAATTTTATCTTTTCAAGCTGGATCATGGGATAAACCCTTTTCTGCCCTGATAAAATCTAACTTCTATCTTTCCTTTAGAAAAAAATGCAAAAGACCTACTTATAATACACTGGGCTTGTACAGTCTCTCCGCATTGAACTGAGAGGTTACTGCGGTATATAAGTGAATTTGTTAACCTGTTCCTCTAAACCAGTGGTTCCCAGGCCAGTTGGGTTTTCAGGACAGCCCTAATGAATATGCATGGAGAAGATTTGCATGCCTGGTACCTCCATTATATGCAGTTCTCTCTCATGCATATTCATCAGAGCTATCCTGAAAACCCGATAGGCCTGGAGGTCCTCCAGGACAGGGTTGGGAACCACTGCTCTAAACCAATATGCTACTGGAAGGCCCCAAGCCTTTCTGAACCTGAAGAAAGTACAGACTGATAGGGAGCACTGGGAGAGGAGGTCTCCTCTCATATTTCTGTCCTGGGCTCCTGCCATGTCTACCTCCAGGTCTGGGAATTGTACATTACAAAAAACTGATATATTTTAATCACTAACTAGAAAATGAAATTATTTTCCTATCTTTTGTTGTCTGGCCCTTTAAAATTTTTGAAGGCATTGTTCCTAGTTGCAGAGGAGGGGGGTGCTCCCCACCCTGGGTTCCAGCCCCAACAAGCAGATAGATATCTGCTAGGATTGACTCAGCAAGTGGAAATTATCTAGGTAGGAGCCACCCCTACCCAAATAAGGCCCAATGAATCTCAGGCCTAAAATTAGTAGGAGCCCATCAGCAGTGGAAGGGGCCATTTTGGATGTTTCGTTCAATTTGAAAAGCAGAAAAAGAAAATATAGATCTTCCTACATCAACACACCAAACTTTGGCCTACCCAGAAGTAGGTAATGATGATTTCTTTTTGTTTTCTAGATGTGTAAGCTATGCTCTTGTTATGTGTCAAGTTCTTGGGGTTCACACCTATCTGAAATGTGTACGAGGGGCCGCTGAAAAGTTCTCAGCCCAACCAAGAAGAGAATGGTGTCAATGATATGAAATGAAATAAAAGGTGTCAAGAAAAGTGTGGAAGAACTTGCAAGTTTCATGGCTCCACATCATTCCCTTCTTGGTTGGGCTGAGAACATATCAGCGGCCCCTCATGATATTATGTAGGCTCAGATTTAGAAATAGGCAACCGACTAGCGTCAGCATTAGTTAGTGGCAACCAAGGCAAATGCCCCGTTTTCTATGTGGCAGGGGGCCTCAAGCTTGCCTGAAGCTCAAGAAGACATAGCCTACAAATGGGCTTTGAAATCCCCCTTCCTGTTTCTGTCCTGGGCCCCAGCATATCTAACACTGGCCCTGCCTCTGATGCCAAATTTCAAAATGTACCGGAGTCCCATTGCCATGATTTAATCCAGGCCTGCAGCTGTTGGGATTTTTGCATGACTAACTCTATTGTGCATTGTCAGTTGCCAAAATTTGCATTTCTGTTGTTAATTCCATTTGAAATTTAATAAAGTTTGTTAAAAAAAAACAACAACCCACCACAGCCACACACAGGAAATAAAAAGCTTTGTATCTGAGGTACCCATTTCACAATCAGTCATCAGATGCCATCTGCTTGCAAGCTAACGGTCAGTCTTTGTGCACATGTGCGATTATGCACTCCCCACTACAGGTATCTCACATATCCATTTCCTGGGAGTTTTAAACACTTTCCTGCAAGCCCACATTTCAGAGACCTCAATAGAAGGTGTATAGATAAGATTCTTCCCAGATTCTGAAAAAAAAGCAAGCTATGGCCTGTTCTTCTAAATGGTGTTGAGATGCCCAAGGAACTGTAGCTCATGAAGAGAAACCAGAGAAAACTGCAACAGGAAACCAAACTTTATCTTACATGAGCCATGCAGACTTGCTTCAGATGATTAACTATCTTTGGTTAAAGCTCATGACAAAGCACCCAAAATAATTCTGCAGTTGGTATTGCATTTTTCTGTTTTTGGAGGGGGATTTATTGGGGGGAAGATGGGTTGGGGGGGAGGTGATTATTTTCTAAATCGCTTTGTGTGGTGATTACAATTTATTGTAAAGTGGTTTATTGTAAACCACTTTGGTACTTCACCGTTAGGGAGTATATCAAGTTAATTAAATCAACAGACTGTGCCATTTTCCAGCCACGGTGCATACACAGCTCCCTGGCCATTCAGGTTTATGTTAGCTGACATCTGGCTATGCTCAGGGTCAGCCCAACTATTGAGCACGATTAGAGAGTCACCTAGGGATGCGATTTCTGAAGGGGCAACAAGAAGAACCTGCAGTCAGTAGGAGTCTACATTTCTCTATAGAGTACTAGCTTAACTAGGTAGATACGTCTGTATGCATGTAAGCAGGAACATGTACACCAGCCGTAGAGCTCCACCCAGACTCCGCCCATGCGAGCACCCACCTGCAAACGAAGTGCTACCAAAGTTATGTGCATAGTTGCAGAAGAGTGCTTAGATGAATTTTTGGCATTTGTATTTATTTAAAAACCATACACGAGGGGCCGCTGGAAAGTTCTCAGCCCAACTAACAAAGTTGGGTCATTCTCCATCGAGGCCTATCCACATAGTCCAGCGTTTTTTTTTTTTGTTTTTTTTTTAATCTTTATTTTCATTTTATAGTATTGACATAATATTAGTCAAAACAAGAAAATAATACAAGTCAGTTCAAAGATTAAAATGAGACAATAGGTAATAATAAACATTTACAATTGAAATAAAGGAATCAAGGCAAAATTTTTCCCTTTCTCATACGGCATAACATTAAACACAAAATAAATTTTTACTGGTTTGTATCGTTAGACCTCAATCCATGGGGGAGAAAGCTTTAAAATTGCTGAAATCTTAATCAAATAGTACAAAGAAAAATGAAAATGGTAGCAGGAGAGAACATAACCAAAAACCTTATATACTTGAGCAGGTTGAGACTGAACTTCTCTCAAGAATTTAAGTTTGCTCTTTATCAGAAATAAATTTTGTCAACTGCTGAGGTTCAAAGAAAATAAATCTGTTCCCTTGATAGGTCATTACACATTTACAGGGGAATCTGAGTACAAACGTCGCACCTAACTGCAGAACCCTTAGTCTCAAAATAAGAAATTGTTTTCTTCTCTTTTGGGTCTCAAAATAAGAAATTGTTTTCTTCTCTTTTGGATCTCAAAATAAGAAATTGTGTCCAGCGATTTTCCACTTTTTTTGTTCCACATTTTTCCCGGCAGGATGAAAAAAATTGGAAAATCACTGAACTCAGGGAAATTCTAGAAACAGTGCCTAAATTTAGGCTACTTGGGATCTAGCTGGGTGCTTGGAAGCCGGGTTGGCCACTGCTGGAAACAGGATACCGGGTTTGATCAACCTTCGGTCTGTCCTAGTGTTGCAGATCTTATGTTCTTAAGTTCATTAACAAATGCTGTTTAGAATGGCAAAAAAATGGCACCGTTAAAGGGCCTACCGGTGTCTAAATAATTTGCACCGGACTCGCACCTACGTAGGTGCTTTAGGCAGCCAAATGGGTATGGCTAATGCTGGAAGTGGTATTAGGCAGCCTGGAGTGCCTAAGTAGGTTCAATTCATGACAAAGATAAGTGCCGGAAATGTAGGCCCAGAAAACCCTGGCCACTTTGTAGGCAGCTGCTGAGATCGGTGCCCTATAGAGAATCCGAGCCTCAGTGTATAGCTCTCGATGGAGACTGCCCCAACTTTGTTAGTTGGGCCTAGGACTTTGCAGCAGCCCCTCATATAGCGCCCTATCAGAAAAGTCTTGGTGGCGATTGGCCCGCCGAAGAATCAAGATGGCGTCGAGAGCGGACATCTGAGCGGGTCGCAGTGAGCTTTGAAAGTTTTCCTGTTTATTTCTACTTACCGCTGAAGCATAACTCTAACCCGAATGGGGAGGAGAAAGGGAGCCATCCGCCCTAATCCTCCGGCGCCTGGGACCCCGCAGCGCACGATTCAACCAACGATTTTTGAGCGCTTTTACCCACTCAGCTGTGGAGAACCTCTCTACCTCGGGGGGGGGATGAGTCCGGAGCTTTCCGGTGAACTCAGGGAGGTGAAGGAGTTCAGCAGCCCGGTGTGGGAGGAATGGACTCCAGCAGAGGAGGGACGCCAACACTGGAGCAAGATGGTGTTGGAGATGTTGGCCAGCTAACCCCTGACATCATTGGAAGAGAGGTGAGAGGAACTTCTGGAGGGAATAACATCAGTTTTGGGGAGCTGAAAAGACCTGAGAAAACTGATATGGAAGCGCTTTGGCAGGCCATATCTATCTTGGATGCCAACCTTAAATTGAGTCTTTCAACTAACAAAACTGATTTTTGAACTTTACTAAATGTCCCGTCATCTCTCCAGTTAACATGACGAGAAAATACTTTTCAGAAGTCCTAGCCAAGCCATTGGAAAATTTACCTCCAATTGTTAGGGCTTATTACTTGGATATTAGGAAACCTCGAGGGGAGTCTACTCCTAAGGAAAAATCTAAAGATAATGTTGATCTGTCTTTATTTCTGGAAAATTCCCTTGAGGTGGTTACGGATAGAACCACTCTTTTATTGACTCTAGCCTTGGAAAGTGATAGAGAATATGTTTTAAGCCTATATTTCTATCACTTAAATGATAAATTTTTGGGCTCAAATGTTAGAATTTTTCCAGACCTTAGCTTTGAAAACCCAGAGGCATAGAAAGGAGTTCTTGGCCTTGCGGCCAAGAGCCCTGGCTCTTGGGACTACTTTTTTGCTTAAATTTCCAGCAAAATGTTTTATTTCTTATCAAAATTCAAATTTCCTTTTCTTTGAGCCTAAACAGTTATTCGATTTTTTAGGGCCAAGGGTTGGTTTCTTAGTCAAGTTTCAAGTTTATCAAGTTTATTCCGGTTTTTGATTAAACGCTTGTTCAAAATGCAAAGCGATTTACAAAATATTAAAAAATAACATATAAACAAATAAATATTAGACATACTGAACATACTTGACCATGGATGAATGACCTGTCTATTGGCTGTAGGGTGGATATCCATTGCCGTTACTTCATATCTGTATAATTTTGTTCAATTAATTGAAATTTATTTTCTCTCTCGATTCCAAATTTTGTGGACTGAATAGCTGATTGAATTTCCTAGTATATATATGTTCAATTTTTTTTCTCACGTCAGGCAGCGTTATGGAGTAAAGATCTGGAACAACTGCTTATGCCTACTACTTATGGGGAATTTAGGAAACACCTAAAAACATATCTGTTCCTGAAGTATTTAGGTAACTGACCTATGCAATCTTAGTCCACAACAACTGATCTTGTACTAACCCTTAACTTTGTTAATTCTACTCAATCCGTAGCATCTTTTAATCATTGTAAACCGCATTGAACTTCACGGTCCTGAGGTATATCAACTGTTATTATTGTTATATTCTGATCTCTTTCCAAGAATGTAATGCTTGATGTTAAATTGTAAAAGGATATAAAAAAAAATTTATTTTTTTTTTAAATGTCTTGGTGGTTCACAAATATATATACAAAAACCAGCAAAGATAAGCAACAATACCCATCAGGACCAATGGCACATGCGTACTCAATGTTCTGCATTTACATGTATACAAAGGGCCGCTGAAAAATGATGTGGAGCCATGAAACGTACAAGTTATTCCCTGCTTTTCTTGACCCTTTTCGTTTCAATGAGGCAAATGCAAATAGTAAATGAGCACAAGTACAGGGAAACCAAGCCATTGTGACTTCACCGATGAGGTTGGCTCTTAGGCATTGGTGGAATGAGGCATTGTGACATCACAATATGAGGAACCGCTGAAAAGTTCTCAGCTCAGCCAAGAAGAGAACGATGTGGAGCTGTGAAACTTACAAGCTCATTTGCCATTTTTCGGCCCACTTTTCCAGCTGCGTTAGATCCTTTTGGAGATTTTCGCAGTCTCCCCTGGTTTGAGCCCTGCTGTATAGGTCGTTTATGTAGATATTGAACAGGAGCGGTCCCAGCACCGACCCCTAAGGGGTCACGAGCGGAGTTCCGCAGGGGTCGGTGCTGGGACCGCTCCTGTTCAATATCTACATAAACGACCTAGAGGCGGGAACCAAGTGTGAGGTTATTAAATTTGCAGATAACACCAAACTATACAGCAGGGCTCAAACCAGGGGAGACTGCGAAAATCTCCAAAAGGATCTAACGCAGCTGGAAAAGTGGGCCGAAAAATGGCAAATGAGCTTCAACATAGGGAAATGCAAGGTCATGCACGTGGGGAAAAAGAACCCGATGTTCACATACAGAATGGGGGGAACACCGCTAGGGGTCAGTAACCTGGAGAGAGACCTGGGAGTGATGGTAGACGCAACACTGAAGACATCGGCGCAGTGCGCTACAGCCTCAAAGAAAGCTAACAGAATGTTGGGTATCATTAAGAAGGGTATTACGACCAGGACGAAGGAAGTCATCATGCCGCTGTATCGTGCAATGGTGCGGCCGCATCTGGAGTACTGTGTCCAGTACTGGTCGCCGTACCTCAAGAAGGACATGGCAGTACTTGAGGGAGTACAGAGAAGAGCAACTAAACTGATAAAGGGAATGGAAAATCTCCCATATACCGACAGGTTGAAGCAGTTGGGACTTTTCTTACTGGAAAAGCGGAGACTTAGAGGAGACATGATAGAAACCTTCAAGATCCTGAGGGGCATAGAAAAAGTAGACAGGGACAGATTTTTCAAATTAAGGACCACCACAAGTACAAGGGGGCACTCGGAGAAATTGAAAGGGGACAGGTTTAGAACAAACGCTAGGAAGTTCTTTTTCACTCAGAGGGTGGTGGATACATGGAACGTGCTTCCAGAGGCTGTTGTAGACAAGAAAACATTAAATGGTTTCAAAGAAAGTTTGGATAGATTCCTAGAAGAAAAAGGGATTGAAGGGTATAGATAGATATAGACCACTACTCAGGCGATGGGCCTGATGGGCCGCCGCGGGAGCGGACCGCTGGGCAGGATGGACCTATGGTCTGCCTCAGCGGAGGCAACTTCTTATGTTCTTATGTTCTTATGTTCTTAAGCTATTCCACCCTTTAACTTGCTCCTCGCGACCGCGTCATCTCTCCCGTCACTTTCGTGTGCCATGCATAGGAAGTGGCATCAACCGGAGAGAAGACAGGGTCGCGAGGAGCATGTTCACAGAGGTGAACGACTAGAGGTATAAGGGAAGGGTTTTTTGTGCGGCAGGGGGGGATCGGGGAAAGAGCAGGGGGGAGCAGAGACAAGGGTGGGGGAGGGGTTCCACCACCCCGGGTGCCTCTCACCCTCGTTACGTCACTGTGGGCAACTCTGGAGAAAGCTCGCTGGCAGGTATCACATCATGTGTTCTCATTTGGAAAGGGTATGATTAGGAATATTCTGTGGGAGGACTTGAATTTTAACATTCACGAAAATATTTTTCTAAAATGAACGCATGGAACAAATCAACAACAAACATCCAAAAATCTGGAAAAATGGCCAAACTGAAAACAAATTTAAAAAAAAAAAAAGTCTGTCAAACACACATCTCTGTTAGCCACTGTATGAGACTTTGGTGCCCTTTGCAAATTTTTTTTTTTGCTGCTACTCAGACATCTGCGATGAATGAAGTCTTACTCTTATCTCTCTTCTATACTGTGATTGAAAGGGCTTTTGAGAGACTGACATCTTTTTTTTTTTTTGTTTCCACTATATAAAATATTCTTTTGACACAAGGACTTCTAAGCCCCTTTGATACAGCATTTCGGTGTGAAACACGGCCTGTGTCAGACATAAAGCTTTGTGGCTGTCTCTAGTTAGGAACAGTCTGAATAAGAATCACTATCTCTGGCAGTCTCTTTTAAGATAATAATGTTTTCATTTTCCACAGCATGTATAAATATCGGGAAATACAGAGGAGTGCTCTTGCAAGCAGTCGCCTCCATGCAGATATAATATTCTTAATTATCAACCTTAAATAATTGAATAATGGCATGTTTAGCTGAAAATGGTTTCTGACATTATTTATCATTATTAATTAAAGTATTTATATACCACTTATAGCTGTGATTTACTTTCAGGCACTCAAGCATTTTTCCCTATCTGTCCTTGGAGAAATTGAAAAAGGACAGGTTTAGAACAAATGCTAGGAGGTTCTTTTTCACTCAGAGGGTGGTGGACACATGGAACGCGCTCCCGGAGGCTGTGATAGGCCAGAGCGTGCTACAGGGGTTCAAGGAGGGTCTAGATAGGTTCCTAAAAGAAAAGGGGATTGAGGGTTACAGATAGAAGTAGAGATAGGTTATAGGATTAGACAGAAACCACTTCACAGGTCATGGACCTGATGGGCCGCCGCGGGAGCGGACCGCTGGGCGCGATGGACCTCTGGTCTGACCCAATGGAGGCAACTTCTTATGTTCTTATGTCCTAGTGGGCTGATACTGTGTCAAATGTACCTGGGACAATAGGGGATTAGACGACTTGCCCAGGGTCACAAGGAGCAGTGTGGGATTTGAACCCACAACCGCAGGGTGCCGAGACTGCGCCACACACTCCCCCCAAGAACATGTCTTCTAAACCAGTGGTTCTTAAACTTGTCCTGGGAGACCCTCCCAGCCAGTCGGGTCTTCAAGATATCCCTAAATAATATGCATGAGGCAGGTTTGCCTAGAAAGTAGGTAAGCATGCAAATTTCTCTCATGCATATTCATTAGGGATATTTTGAGAATCCGACTGGCTGGACAGGTTGAAGAACCACTCTTCTAAACAATTGGTATGTCTGCCTTATATAATTATTCCAAGGGCAGGCACATGGCCAGAGGTTTATAAATTTGTTTGTTATTATTAATGGGTCCGATTTTTTTTTTTTTAAGCTAAGCCCCTTATACTCCTAAATTAAGCTCTTAAATTTGTGCCCTATTCGCAGTCAGACTTAAGAGCCTACAGGCTCCTTTTACAAAGCCACGGTGGTAGGGTTACCGGATTTCGCCGGACATGTCCTCTTTTCGAGGACATGGACGGGGGTCCGGACGGCTTTTCAAAACCCGGCACTTTGCGATCTCAATCCGTCCTCCTTTTTCTGGAGCCATATGGTAAGCCTATATTTAGGCATAGTGTAACTCAAATCTCAGATTAGATGAAACCAAACAGATGTCGGGACTAGTGGCCTAGCAAAGGTGAGATGTGACCCTCCCCCGCTCTCTTCTCCACCCCCTACCCCTCCATCTGCTTCTTCCCTGCTCCCTCCTGTTCATGCTCGCGCCCCTTCCTTCCCCGTACCTCCTTAACATTCCCGGCACGAGCAGCAATCCCAACCTCCTGCTCGCACCAGCGTTGGCTCTTCCTCTGACATCGCATCCTAGGCGCGGGTCCGGAAAGGGAAGTCAGAGGAAGATCTGACGCTGGTGCAAGCAGCGGGGTGGGGATATTGCTCACGCCGGGAACGTTAGAGAGATATGTGGTAAGGGAAGGGACCCGCATCGCGCAGGCGGTAGTGGGGAGAGCGGGGAAGGAACGGAGAGGAGGTCGGGTGCCGGCACCCGGGGTGGACCGCCTCTCCCCCCTTACTGCGCCACTGGTTGGTCTTTACAACAGTTAGGAGTTAAAAGCAGCATCAAAAAAGTGGGCTTTACCTGCCCCTGTTTCCCACTTATTATGGTCCTAAATTTAAGAGTTCAGTGAAATCCTGAGTAAACATTTATACTCAGTCCTAGTAAATTTTTAAAGAGGCCAATGTATGGCCATAACTCTCAAAGATAAGAGCATGAATCCATGGAATATCAGGGCCAATATTATTAATTAGTAACATAATAACATGAGAAAATGATGGCAGATAAATGGTCCATCCATTCTGCGCATTGCCAGAGGTTGTGGTAGGAGCGGATAGCATAGCTGGTTTTAAGAAAGGTTTGGACAAGTTCCTGGAGGAAAAGTCCATAGTCTGTTCTTGAGAAAGACATGGGAGTAGCCACTGCTCGCCCTGGATTGGGAGCATGGAATGTTGCTACTACTTCAAATTCCGGAATCTTTTCTTACTCTTTGGAATTCCGGAATCTTGCTGTTGTTTAGGATTCTGAATGGAATGTTGCTACTCCTTGGGTTTTGGCCAGGTACTAGGGACCTGGATTGGCCACCGTGAGAACGGGCTACTGGGCTTGATGGACCATTGGCCTGACCCCAGTAAGGCTAGTCTTATGTTCTTATGCGCAGAAAGCTGGCCAGGGTTGCACCCACTGCTCTGTTCAGGCTATCCCCCAGCCTCCCACCCATTTTTATTTATTTACTTTCTATCTTCCATTATTTATTTATGGGGTTTATAACTTGCCCCCATCACCCTGATTCTAGGCGAGGTACAACTACCTCGACTTTAGAAAATTACTCAAAACTCACCTATTCTAAGACCAAGACCCTTAATGCCCCTTTTCAATCCCCCTCCTCCCCCCTTCTGATCTACTCCCCTCCCCGTCTCCTCTCCCCCCTACTTCTCTCCTTGCTGTTCGCAACTCTATGATCAATTTGATATGTAACCACTTGTAATCTCTGTCTAACTAATGTGAACCGCTTAGAACTCTTCGGGGTATGGCGGTATACAAAAATAAAGTTATTATTATTATTATTTACCACTGGGCTAAAAAAGAAGTGTCTGTTTGCCCTTCAAATCTAATTGACCTGTTACACAATCTGAGCTCAAAACCCACGCTAGGATTTTTGTCAGCTGTCCATATGCTTTCAGTCAGTAAATGAGTATCTACCATGTGTGTCAAGTTAGGATAAAATCCTGTATCGTAAACTTGGACTGAAATTATGCAGCTTTAACCTGTAACCCGTTCTAAGCCCTTTGGGGTCAACGGAATTGAAAACGAATTAACTAAATAAATAAGGGGTTTTTTTTTTTTACTAAGGTGTGCTAACCGATTTAGTGCGTGCTAAATCAGTTAGCACGCCTTAGTAAAAGGACCCCTAAATGGATATAAGAGGGACCTCATGATATCACAAGTGAAATTCCAGCTAATAGAACAGTTCACAGGCAGCCTCAACGCGGTTACATCTGAATAGGAATGAAGTGTAAATGTCATCCCAATGTAGACGTAGGGCCTAGATTCACTAACCCGTTTTTCCAGGGCGATCCGTGGCCGATCCTAGCAGGCCCGACGAATTCTCCAATCTTGAAAATTCAAATGAGGGCGTTCGGAGGAACGCCCTCACCTGGCCGACACGGATCGCAAGTGTATGATCCCGCGCACGCGCAGACCATCTGCAGACGGTCTGCGCATGCGTCAAGACACCTCCAAGACGTGACATTTTTAAAAAAAACTTTTTGTAGCCCAGCGAACCTGTGGTTTTAACCCGCTTTAAACCCGCGGGTTAAAACCACAGGCTTGCAGTGCGGGGAAGGGCAGGAGAGATTCAGGGCGGCAGGCAGAAGAAAACCAGAGCAGAGCAGCGATTCGGGGCAGAGCAGGCAGGAGAGATGGGGACGAGCAGGGCGGCGATTCAGGGCAGAGCAGGCAGGAGACATCAGGGAAGAGCATCGGGGCGGCAGGCAGGAGAGTTTCGGGGCAGCAGAGAGCAGGGAAGAGAGAGTCGGAAAGACGTTTTTTACTGGTCCCCAGCAGTCGCTTCTTGGGTTGATCGGCCAGCCTGAAATTTCTTTGGTGAATCGTGTCCCTGTCTACTTTGCATGCGTTTCTCCTCATTTGCATGCACGGATTCGCAGGAGAGATTAGTGAATAGTACAGGAGGGATATCTGGTCGCAAACCGATCGGTACACGATCGGTTTGCTTTGTGAATCTAGCCCTAAGATCGTTGAGGAAATTCTAGCTCCAGAATGATAATAAGGCATTGTTCGGTGACCAGGAAATCCTGTGCTCGTTTATACTGTCTTACACCCAAAGGTTGCAGAAGTGAAAATGGATGTGTGCGCACAGAGGGGCGGCTCCAGTTTGAAAGAGCGCAAACATGGTCTCTTAATTTATTGCCTGTACGGGTGCGCACCCTGTGGTGAGGGTTCCCAGAGGCTTTGCTTTCCTAGAGAGAAACACAGTGGATGGACACAGGAGGCAGGAATGCGCTGATGTAACCGTAAACCGTTCCTACAACCAACAATTTATCTTCGTTTTGTGTCAGCCTAAAAGCCAATGAATTGATGTGTTTGCTAATGCACTCTGCAAGGCAAAAGCAAGCTGGAAGCCTCGTTCTATTAGATAATATTTATCTCCTCATAAATAGTATTTGTCTTTCTAAATGGGATATTAAAGATCTCCCTCATAAGGAAAATTGCAGGGTAATGAATGGTTGGCAAATACAGCCTGAAAACATCAAAAGTATGACCATCTAGACCAGTGGTCTCCAACTCAAACCCTTTGCAGGGCCACAGTTTGGATTTGTAGGTACTTGGAGGGCCTCTGAAAAAATAGTTAATGTCTTATTAAAGAAATGACAATTTTGCATGGGGTAAAACTCTTTATAGTTTATAAATCTTTCCTTTTGGCTAAGTCTTAATAATAATATTGTTATTTATAGCTAAAGAGACATGTGATCGAGAAACTGTTTTATCTTACTTTTATGATTATGATAAACATACCGAGGGCCTCAAAATAGTACCTGGCGGGTTGCGAGTTTGAGACTACTGCTATAGGCTAAGGCTCTTTACACCTGCATTGTGATGTCATAGAACTTTATGGTTATAGAAACATAGTAACATGATGGCCATCCACAGCATCCACTATCTCCTCCTCTCCCTATTGGCTAAGGCTCTTTACACCTGCATTGTGATGTCATAGAACTTTATGGTTATAGAAACATAGTAACATGATGGCCATCCACAGCATCCACTATCTCCTCCTCTCCCTATTGGCTAAGGCTCTTTACACCTGCATTGTGATGTCATTGAACTTTATGGTTATAGAAACATAGTAAAACGATGGCCATCTACAGCATCCACTATCTCCTCCTCTCCCTATTGGCTAAGGCTCTTTACACCTGCATTGTGATGTCATAGAACTTTATGGTTATAGAAACATAGTAACACGATGGCCATCCACAGCACCCACTATCTCCTCCTCTCCCTATTGGCTAAGGCTCTTAACATTTGCATCTCCTCTTCCTATAGGCCACTGGTCTCCAACTCAAACCCTTTGCAGGGCCACAGTTTAAATTTGTAGGTAGTTGGAGGGCCTCAGAAAAAAGAGTTAATGTCTTTTTAAAGAAATGACAATTTTGCAAGGGGTAAAACTCTTTATAGTTTATAAATCTTTCCTTTTGGCTAAGTCTTAATAATAATATTGTCATTTATAGCTAAAGAGACATGTGATCGAGAAAATGTTTTATTTTACTTTTGTGATTATGATAAACATACCGAGGGCCTCAAACTAGTACCTGGCGGGCCGTGAGTTTGAGACCACTGATCTAGACAGCCACTGATAAAAACTCGCAGGTTACCGACTGGTCACAGGATCACATATAAAATTCAACTTTTGACCTTTAAAACCTGTACTACTAATTGTCCTGAATTTATAAATAGATTATTAATCCCTTACAATCCTTCTAGATTCCCTACGTTCTGCTCCCCTCAATTAATCATATCTATGCATTGCGCGCATCCGTCTTTTCAGTCACTGCCCCGTCGCTGTGGAATTCTGCTCCTATTAATTTAAGAGAAAAAACGTCACTAAGCCAGTTTAAATCTAAATTAAAGGACGACTTGCAATTTGCCATTTTAATAGGTTTTTAATAGTGCTAAGAAGTTTAGAACTATCCTTCCCTCTGTTCTCACCTTTCGACATTGTAATTCTTCCCATTTTTCCTTCCTATTGTATCTGTAAGTTTATATGTCCAATTTGTGATACTTTATGTGTTAGTCATTGTTAAAAAAACACTATTTTATTTTTAAATTTAATTTAATTTAATGTACACCGCCTTGAAACGCTGCATAGGCGATTTATCAAAAAAAAAATTTTAAATAAAATCTTTATTTGTTTTAAAACTTACAATAAGTGTGACAGTGAGTTAAAACATTTTAACATTAAATAGAACACTTAATAATCATCAATAATCCAAATCATATAACTTATCTTCCTCCCTCCCCACCTTTCCATAGCAAATATAAAACATAAGTATCATATGATAAAATTTTTCCCCCATCATCCTTATATTGTTAAATAATAAACTAAAAGTTCCCCTCCCCCCCAGTATTGAACTCATAAATTTAAGGGGAAAATGGTATCTATTCAGTACAATATTTTGTTAACGGCTCCCATTCATCTTGAAACTTCCTTAAATACCCCTTCTGTGTAGATATTACTCTTTCCATTTTATATATATGGCATAACAAGTTCCACCAAAAATTATAGTTCAATCTACTCCAGTTTTGCCAATTCCATGTAATTTGTTGTATGGCGACCCCTGTCATTTTAAGTAAAAGCTTGTTATTATTTGAAGATATCTGACTTGAAACTATTCCATGCAAAGTCATTCTATTTCCAGGCTAGAGAAGTCACCTGTAGCTTTAATTCTGCAAACTTTCCCCTGCAAGTAAACTTAATACTGAGAAATCTGGCTGCCAGGTTCAAGTGGCTGGAAAGGATCTGGTCCATCCAATAGTAGGGGTCGGTAACCTGCAGCTCTTCTTACTTGTGGCTGCAGCTCTCTGGGTCCTGACTCTTTAATCTCTCTCCCAACCCCACAATCCCCCCCCTCCCCCGGGCCTACCGAAGTACCTGGTGGTCCAGCGGGAGTCTTTGTGACAGGAGCGCGGCCTCCTCGCAGCTGCCGCAACCTCTCACAGCAGCTCGTGGCATTTCCTGTAGCACCACAAGATGCCATGAGAGGTCGCAGCAGCCATTTTAGAAGGCAGCCATGAGGAAGCAGGAGCGAGAGGGCCTAGGGTTGCCGGATGTCCGGGGTTTGAAAAGCTTCCCCCAAAAAATTGCATTGGGATGGGGCATGCGTGCATGTGTGGATGCACCGCAGTGATGTCATACGCACACGTGTCATCTGGGGATGGGGTGGAACTGGGCGGTACTGGGGGGCGTGGCCATTGGAAAATCTGGTACCCCTAGCACTCTGTCCGGGTTTTGAAAAACTTCCCCCGAAATTGTTGGGCAAGAGGATATCCAAGCATTCGCGGATGCCACGTGATGGTGTCACATGCAGGCGCACGTGCGTGCAAGGTCATTGCATCACATTCACGGATGCCCTCCTGCCCAACCAGAGTAAGCAGCGGGGGCGGGGCTAGGGTGGGATTAGAGGCAGGACTGGGCGGGGATTGGCAAGTCCGGGGCGGGTCTAAGGGGGTCCAGATTTTACAAATGTAAAATCTGGCAACCCTAAATATGATGCTTCCTGCCTGAGTTTTGGTGGGAGTTCCAAATTTGGGCCTGTGTAACTAAATGCCATAAAGGAGGAATAGCTTTGAAGAATATAAAATATGCGCAGGAATGACATCTTCATACAGATCTGCTACCTCTGAATATTGTCTCACTGTTTCCTGTACACTGAGCGGGAGTTCTCCAGTTGCATTGCTGCCAGCAGAGGGCGATGCTTCAATACTGCGCTTTCAATGATTAAGGACATGTAGGTTCCCTGGAGTCCTACAGAGCTTGCTCGTCTCTCACTATTGAAAATACGACCGTGAAACAGCGCCACCCACTGTCAGGACTGTAGGTGGAGGACTCCCACTCAGCTTAGAAGGTAGAAGCGATCACAGCAACTGATCAATGTGCTAGAGCAGAAGAGGAAGATTAGGACACCTTTTTCAAAATCATCAGGTCATAAACTGCCATGGAAAAATGGGAATACTGTAACAGACCCGAGACTTGGGATTATGGAGAAAGAAAGGCCATGCAACACCTTTGGGTTTGCTCTTAATAGCCTCCGAGTCCGACAGGTATTCCAGTACACAAGCTCTTTGGCCATGGAACGCTCTCAGCATGGAGAAGAGCAAAAACTCAGGAAGATTCTTTTCAATGTTTAAGAGGTCTCCGTGCAGGAAGTGAGCACAAACTCCCCAACTCTCTTGAGAGCTTTCCAACATGACTAACAATGGGTGGAAGCAGCTCCTGGCCAAAATATGCCAGATTGTCTACAGTACTGAAGACCTAAAGATACTCAAGCCCACTGTGGTCCATTATTTATTTATTTAAATTTATATCCCCCTCATACCGAAAGAGCTCAGAATAAGTTACAGTTTACATTCACAGTGTTACAATATAGGGTTTACATACAGTATGTTGCAATATATCTTCATATAGGATTACTTACTGATGCTGGTGAAGGGTTGAGGGAGAGACTAGGCAAATAGGTAGGCTCTTACCGCTTTTCTAAAGCTAAGAAGTCCTTTAAGGGCTCCGAAGGTGGGTAAGAAATGGGAATAGGATTGTTTCCAGGCTATCTGGAGTTGGAGGGAGTGTCCTGATGGTGTATGTAGGCGTATTTCATCTTGGGAGTGTAGCGTTCTCTTTGGGGCGTAGAGAGGAAGTTTTTCCGAGAAGTATTTGGGAGTCATGTTGTAGAGGGATTTATATGCCAAAACTAGGCCTTTGAAAATGCAGCGTTTGGTTATGGGCAGCCAGTGGGCTGATATCGGTGGGCTTGCAGGTTTTTCAATAGTCTTATTGCTGCCTTTTGAACTCGCTGTAGTCATTTGGTGTTCTTTGCCATAAGACTATTGAATAAAGCATTGTAGTAATCCACTCCCCCATGCCACACTCGCGCCCTCCCTTCTCTGCCCCCCCCTATCTCTTTAAAATCTTTGCCAGCGTGAGCAACTCCTCTAGCCTGCAGCTTCCACATTGGGATAACAGACGTCTGGATGTCCCCAGACATGTCTTCCTTTTGAGGACATGTCCGGGGATCCAGATGGCTTTTCAAAACCCAGCACTTTGTCCAGGTTTTGAAAAGCATCCTCAAATCGTGTCATCGCGTGGCAGCTGCGCACGGGCAGACTTCCTCCCTGCCCGACAAGAGCAGGCAATGGGTGGGCGGGACTGGAGGTGGGATTAGGGTGGAACTCGGCAAGGATAGACAGAACTGGGCATGCCTGGGGGGCCGGGTCGAGGCGGGGCAACCTTACTTGCACAGGCCTGGCTCCCTCTGAAATCACTTCCGGGTCGTGGGGCCAGGAAGTGACGTCAGAGAGAAAGGCAATGGCAGCGCGAGCAGCAGGCCAGAGCAGCTGCTCACGCTGGCGAAGATTTAAAGAGGTAAGGGGGTGGGAAGATAGGGCGTGAGCATGATGTTGTCGTGTCGCATCCACGCATGCTCGGAGGCCCTCCAGACGCGGCCCCCCCAGCTCGCTATGTCTAGGGACTGTGTAGAAACAGCAAAGGTTGTCATCAGAGAGTTTTGTTTTCCTTAGCTGCCTTTTGCTCTAGCCCTGCTACAACCCTCCAGGATCAAGACTGCACACTCAGGTGTGGCCTCAAGAATGTCATCGAGTTTTGGAATTATACAACCATCTTCTGTATCTACAGTCCTTGCTCTAACACATGCAGAACAGTTTTAGACATGCAATTTTGCTCTCAGGAATAAGAAAGCAGCCGTGTCCTCGTTGTCTAGTGTTTTTCCACACCGTGTAAGGAGGCGTCAAGTCTCTTGTAATGTAAAGAAGAAAAGATAGGAGAGTGTCATCTAGTGCTCAGACTTGAAAGAATGTTTCCTGAACCCTGAAAACAGCCACGGGCGCCATGCTAAAGGGAGTCGGCAATCTGCATACATTTGCATATTCTAACAATAACCTGGGTAAATGGAGCACTCTGGAACGGTGAGATCCAGGTCGTAAAAACCAGGCCGAGCCTGAATTTCTCTAAGAGGAGAAAAGACTTCAAATTAAAAGCCGAACGCAATCAGCAAGAGAGGGAAAGAAAATCTGAGCTCCTCCTTCCTCTCTCTTTGCTCGTCTTTACAAATTACCCGTGCATCTGAAAATTGTATCCATCTAACTAGATAGAGAAAAGCCTTCTAAAATGGTATTTCCATGTCTGGTGATGCAAAAAGCACCATCACTATACACAGCACTGTACAGTCACAAATCCCTACACCCAATTACATAACTCCAAACTGAAATCTTTCTAGATGGACAAGCAAGAGGTCATGCACAGAAAAAAAAACCCCCCAAAGAAATGTTATGATTAGCCCAGTGGTCTCAAACTCAAACCCTATGCAGGGCCACATTTTGGATTTGTAGGTAATTGGAGGGCCGCAGAAAAAAAAAATAGTTAATGTCTTATTAAAGAAATGACAATTTTGCATGAGGTAAAACTCTTTATAGTTTATAAATCTTCCCCCCCCCCCTTTGAAGGCCTGCATATTCCCCCCTTCTTTGCAACATCCTCCAGTTTCCCCCTGGCCTCCTGGTCTTAGTTTCAGCTAATTACCGTAGCCTGCAGAGAGAATAGCCGGTGCTGTAGCATTCCTTACAGGCTGCCATCGGCCTCCGCAGCATGTTCCCTCTGCCGCGGTCCCGACCCTCTTCTGATGTCAGGGGCAGGATTGCAGCAGAGAGAATGTGCTGCTGAGGACAACAGCAGCCTGCAAGGATTGCTAGAGCACCGGCAATCCTCTCTGCAGGCAGCGGTAATTATCTGAAGGTAAAAGCGGTAGGCCAGAGGGGAAGCTGGAGGATGCTGCAAAGAGTGGGCAGCACTAGTACAGACCACGGGCCGCAAAATAGTATCTGGCGGGCCGCATGTTTCCCCCAGGCTGCGAGTTTGAGACCACTGCCATAGACAGATGGTCTAGCACAGGGATCTCAAAGTCCTTCCTTGAGGGCTGCAATCCAGTCGGGTTTTCAGGATTTCCCCAATGAATATGCATTGAAAGCAGTGCATGCACAGAGATCTCATGCATATTCATTGGGGAAATCCTGAAAACCCGACTGGATTGCAGCCCTCAAGGAGGGACTTTGAGACCCCTGGTCTAGTATCTTGAGCTCATCATGAACAGGGTGGAATCTGGTTGCATTTTTTCTGCCTGGGACTTTCCTTAGCTGCAGAGAGAAGAAAGCTTTGCATTGCAAAATCCTAGCAAATTACTGTCATGTTAAAATCATATTTGCAAGTTGCAAAGTTGTCAATAGACCCTTCTGCAGATTTGCTAAGGACTTTAATTCCTATACATTCTTATGACATTAATCAGAGGTAAATGGGGTCAGCAAATCCACTGGCATTCCATTTATTTTAAGTGGCTATTAAGGAATGTGTGAGTGAAGCCATGTCGGTAAGGAAATGTTTCAGCTACAAAATGAGGAATGAGTGCTTTACAGGCACATAAATGGAAGTCAAAAGGCCCATTTAACTCAGCGCTGGATTTGACTATAAGCTAAATAAGCACAATCTGCAGGGGCCTCACAAAGGTTGTTAGGAATCATCAGGAATGGAAAACAAAGTTGAAAATGTTATAATGCCCTCATATCGCTCTATGGCAGGGGTGGGCAACTCCGGTCCACGAGGGCTGTAATCCAGTTGAGTTTTCAGGATTTCCCCAATGAATATACATTGAAAGCAGTGCATGCAAATAAATCTCATGCATATTCATTGGGGAAATCCTGAAAACTCAACTGGATTACAGCCCTCGTGGACCGGAGTTGCCCACCCCTGCTCTATGATACGGCCACAACTTGAATACAGTGTGCAGTTCTGGGCGCCGTAATATCTCAAAAAAGGTATAGTGGAATTAGAAAAGGTACAGAGGAGGCCGATGAAAATGATAAACGGTTTGGGACGACTTCCCTATAAGATAGAGGCTGAAGCGACGAGGGCTCTTCAGCATGGAGAAGACATGGCTCAGGGGTGATAGGACAGAGGCCTAGGAAATACTGAGTGGAGTAGAAAGGGTAGACGTGAATTGCTTGTTCGCTCTTTCCAAAACTACTAGGACCAGGGGGCATGCGATGAAGCTATTAAGTAGTAGACTTAAAACAAGCCAGAGAAAATATTTCTTCACACAACGTGTAATTAAACTCTGGATTTCATTGCCGCAGAACGTGGTGAAATCAGCTTAGCAGGGTTTAAAAAAGGCTTAGATAATTTCCTAAAAGAGAAGTCCATATGCCATTATTGAGATGGTTTGGGGAATCCACGTCACAGGTGCCGTTTAGAGAATTGCATGGCCACTGAGCTGATCGCGACAAGGGAATCTCCCTGCCGCGATCAGCTGAGCGGCAGCAGCAGGGAACCCTCAAACCCCACCGCAAGTCAGCCGGCAGGAGAGATGCTCACTCGCTTCCGCCACCCCCCCCCCCCCCCGGACTCCCCACTCCCACACACAGTCTGCGATAGGAGGAATGCCCCCTCCCTCCTGCTAGAACCCCCAAAACAACCCCTGGCAGGAGGGATGCCCCCTCCTTCCTGCTGGCACCCCCCAAACACATGACCCCCCTAATGGGAAAATTAGCACATAGCCGTTAATAATGAAATTAGGATTTTCGGCCATTTTACTGCTGCAGTAAAAAAAAAAAAAAAAAAGACCTCAGCATGTGGGAAAGACCCATGAAGTCACCTTTTACTGCAGTTTGCTACAAGGGCCCCTAAGTTCGTATCTGTGACAATGAAGAGTTAACTGGCAACCCAAGACCACAAAGAGCCACACTGGGATTTGAACCAGGCTTTCCTGTTTCAGTCAGCTGCTCTAACCATCAGAGATACTGTATTTGGAAAGTATATAGAATTACAATAATCATAGCCTGTGTTTAGAAAGTGCAGCTCAGGGGCTGTCCAGATGTTTGAAAAAAGTGAGGTGTGTTCCTTTACATGGATTTTTAGATGAGCTCTCCCCCAAGATGTCCTTGGGTGAGAATGGCAGTCAAATAAATTGTGTATATAATAATAACAATATTAATAGCACATTGTTAACTTCATCACTGTATGCATGAATTCATTATCCTTTTTCAGATATGCAGAGCTGCTCTCCTGATGTCACCAACATCTGGAACTAGATGGAAAAAAAAACACAGCATGTTGTCAGGTCAAACCAAGTGCAAGAAGCTAACAATTCTTCCTCATACTGTAGTCACCATGTTACTGTGTTTACATATGCTCAAAAAACACTTAACATGGTCCAGCTCCAAAGGAATCAATAGGGGAAATGGATAAAGAAAGGAACAGAAAAATAATAGTCACAAAGATTTATATGGTTAGCTTCAGGAGTTATCTGGATAAATCTTGATATTTTAAAATTAAGGGCCAGTAACCAGTAAACTTTTGGGTGGGTAACTTGATGTGTGGCCAGAACTTAATTGGTTGAGAAAAAGCTGCATTGGAGATGTGCCAAGAAGTGTAGATTTCATTTTAACCATTTAATTCCAAGATTTAGCTCAATCTAGTTAAAGATAACCAGCTCACTTGTACCTCACAATGCAAAATGCCCATATATAAAAGACCAACACTTAGTGGTAGTACCATGAAATTACTGCTAAAAAAAAAGTCTTTGTCAACCATTTTTGAAACCTGACAGCCATAATGCAGGAGTGAGTGGGCATTGCTCCCACACTACTCCTGGGGAGTGGGTTAAAGGGGGTGGGGTGAGGGTAGGACTTGCAGTCCAATGGCCATTTTTGAAGGCCTTGAGCCACAGGGAGTAAGTCTGGGGAAAACCGCCATGTCAGGCTCATACCTGTATGTGGTGGCCTCTGAGGGAGGTGTTGAGGGGGCTTAGTTGTGACATCAGGGAGGATTAGAAGAGCTGCCATTGGGGTAGGGACATGAAAGTGAGGGTTACTGATGTTGGGACTGGAGAGCAACAAGTTTAGAAAGCTCTTCCCATGTCTACATGAGTATATGTGGGGGGGGGGGAGGGAGGGAGGGAATATATATTTTCCCACATCCAGCTATCTAAAATTGCAGAGCCTCTTGTAAAACAGTATAGAAATTCCACACTTCCTGACTTGGACGTTTGAATTCCCCTCTACATAGGGTTACCAAGACATCCGAATCTCCCCAGATATGTCATTCTTTGAAGACAAGTCTGGGGGTCCAGACGGCTTTTCAAAACCTGGCACTTTGTACGGGTTTTGAAAAGCTTCCCAAACACGTCCTGACAAAATCATGTCGGTAAGGGGTATCTGCACATGTGCAGATGCTGTCTGGGGCGGGTCTAGGGGGCGGGACTGGGTGGTCCTGGGGGTGTGGCCATGGGGGTCTGGATTTTCCCCGAAGGAAAATCTGCCTCTATACATCTAAATGCTCCAAGTTAAATACAGAACCCACAGCTATTTGGCACATTCAGTTTTGGGATGGGAGGGAGAGATACACTGGGGGTTTAAGTGGCGATTTCCTCTAATCCCTTCTTAGAGTGCTACCCAAAACGAGCACTTTTACAAATCCTATATGTGCCCAGGAGCAGCTGTAAACCTCAACACTGATTATAGTGATCGCAGCTATGCATTCTAATTCTGCATTTGTGGCCCTGTCCCAGTCCCACCCAAACTCTACCCTCTGCCATTTGCACGTATTGCAGCTTTCTAAAACTGGGTGTTCAACGTTTATTGGAAAAAATATGTATAAATCAAGACTAGCGTTTCTAAAATAAGGTTTGTAATCTCCAGATCTGGAATAGAGGTCTGCACCGGAACAGGGATCCCGCGGGAATCCCGCAGGAATCTCCCCCCTAACCCACGGGGCCCCCTCTCTGGCCCAAGGGACTCCCACGGGGTTCGTCCATATAATATAATGGACACGTGAGCCGTAGTAAAAGAGGGGGGTTTATAAGTTAATTACCTGAACAGAAAACAAAAAAAGGGTTCCACCAGGAAAACAGCAGCGCAAACACAAAAGAAACTGTGGAATTGATGATCCTGTCAGAAGTAATTGCTGCTTTTTATGGGGACGGGCGGGGATGGAGGTAATTCCTTGCAGGGACGGGTGGGGACGGAGAGGATCCTGGCGGGGACGGGTGGGATTTCTGTCCCCGCGCAACTCTCTAAATCTGGAAACAATAGTCCAAAGGATGTATCCCCTACAACACAAAAAACCAAACCACAAAGAAAGGAAAGAAACCCCTACGTAGACAATCTGTGAAACCAAGGTAGGGACGGACCAATGCATTTCCAGTCTGAGTTTATACAGACACTTTTTTATTCAAAAATCCCCAACATCTGAAGGAACCCAACACAGGCCTTGCTTCGGCAGAGGGCCACTTGCCTCAGAGATCAGAAAGGTACAAATGGTGACTAATGCAAGGAAAAAAAATAAATCCTGATCCCCCACAACAGAGACATTATCACCTCTCTTTCTTCTTGCTATCAGGGGGTCACGGATTTGATATACCACCTTTCTGTGGGTACATGTCTCTCTGGACTAGGTTCACTAACCCCCGATTCCGTATCCGATCTGTGCCCGATTGCACGAAGGCCGACAAATTCACAAAAGGCCTGCATGCAAATGGGGATGCTCATTGGCATGCCCCCCACCCACTGCACAGATCGCTAGAGAGCGATCCCGACGCATGTGCAGACCATCTGTAAATGGTCTGTGCATGCGTTTAGAGTGGCAACTTTTTTTTTTTTTTACTTCCTGGCCCAGCGAGCCTGTGGATTTAACCCACTTTAAACCCACGGGTTAAAACCACGGGCTCGCTGTGCGGGGTAGGGCAGGAGAACAGGGCTGAGACGGGGCAGAGAGCAGATTGGGGCAGAGAAGCAGGGTGGCAGAAGGCAGGGCAGTCAGAAAGAACCTGAGCAACTGGTCCTCAGCAGTCACTTCTGTTTGGATCGGCCAGCCCAGTCGGTGTTCCCTGAAAAGTTTTGTGAATCATGTCCCTGCTTACTTTGCATGCACAGATCAGAATTGGGATTGGAGGATAGGTTAGTGAATCGGCTCGGGGGGGGGAGGTTGCAAAGGGGTCGTAAACCGATCAGTACATTACATTACATTACTGACTTCTATTCCGCCTTTACCTTGCGGTTCAAGGCGGATTACATAAGAATTGTTATGATCTTAATACATAAGCTTATATGGTAAGGTTTTCTAATTTGATCGGTTTGTGTTGGAAATCTAGCCCTCTCTATGCATTCTTTCTTGACTGCTTTCCTGCTCCCTATTTGACAACCTTCCCATATTGTTTGGGTGTTTATCAATACTTAACTCTTATCATGAGCTCCTCATCTGAATTTCTCTGCCCTTGATGAACAACTCTGCTCCTATGCATTATATTCCAGTGACCACACGCTTCCACAGTTCCTAGACTTCTGTAGGTCTTTCAGGATTTTCTCTAATACGACACAGAAGATATTCCATAAGACTATTGGGTAAAACTAGACAACAGATTTGCCTTTGTTGATATAGGAAATAGAGAACCCAAAGAGTTATGGAATGACATCAAAACCGTAATTAGTGATAAAGCTTAAAAAAAAAAAAAATCATTCTAGAACAGAAGAAAGTCAAGAAATCACCTTGGATCTTAGAAGAAACCAGAAAAGTAGCAGAACTAAGACAAGCAAAACTTTCCGGTGATAGAGAAAAAGTATCACTAATGAGCCGAGTGTTTCAATGTCAAAGTTTGGCAAGACAAAGAACGATATCTCAAATAATATTTGTCAGAAAACTGGAAATGGAAAAACCAGATTAGCATATCAGGATGTTAAGAGATTGCAAAAGACATTCCAACCTCGACTGGGAATGCTTAAAGACACCAATGGAATGATTAAAAAAGAGATGGAAAGAATCGTATACTTTGGAGGAAAGACGGGAGATGGGAGATATGATAGAGATATTTAAATACCTACTTGGCGTAAATGCGCATGAGTCAAGTCTCTTTCATTTGAAAGGAAGCTCTGGAATGTTAAGAGGTGATAGGCTCAGGAGTAATCTAAGGAAATACTTTTTTTTACAGAAAGGGTGGTAGATGCGTGGAACAGTCTCCCAGAAGAGATGGTGGAGACAGAGGTTGTGTTTGAAGTCAAGAAATTGCAGGATAGGCACGTGGGATCTCTTAGAGCAGTGGTTCTTAACCTTGTTGGAGGTACTGAACCCCACCAGTTTCATATGCGTGTTCACCGAACCCTTCTTTATTCCCTTAGTTTTGCCAGAGCTAGACTAGAATTACTCAACTTGGCATTGCAAATCATGCAATTAGGATGCTGACTCCCATCACGTTCCGTTATACGTGTGAATCCATATTGTACATATTCGTCCGACCACTTTCGTATTTTGCTCGACCTAGTTAGTAAGGGATTAAAATTTTAAGATAGGTATCACACGACGTACCATCACAACAGTTACAATTCGACTACTGTGCGCATCAAATCCCCTGCAGCACAGATAGGCCAAGCGATGTTGCGTGATCACCTGCAGCCAATTATGGACAAGCAGGGCGTATCATCACGAATCATAAGCGCTTCGGTCACGTTCAATCATCTATCAGTTAAATCACAAATTTTGATCAGGAATTGATTGATGTCTATAAGGCGTTAGTTACAGATTGATAGATCAAGAAACCGAGTACACGATCAGTCTTGATCAAAATCACTGAATAACTGATAGATGATTGAACGTGACCGAAGCGCTATATGAGTCGGAGGTGTGTTTTGATCTCCGCCGAACCCGCGAGACTGACTCACCGAACCCAGGTTAAGAACCACTGTCTTAGAGAGAGGAAGAGATAATGGTTACTGTGGATGGGAAGCATTTGACCTTTATCTGCTAACATGTTTCTATAACCATAAAGCTCTATGACCTCACAATGTAGGTGTAAAGAGCCTTAGCCAATAAGAGAGGAGATGCAAATATTAAGAGCCTTAGCTAATAGGGAGAGGAGGAGATAATGTTTACTGTGGATGGGCTGAATAGATGCGCCATTTGGCCTTTATCTGCCATCATGTTTCTATAATCATAAAGCTCTATGACCTCACAATGCAGGTAAAGAGCCTTAGCCAATAGAGAGAGGAGATGCAAATATTAAGAGCCTTAGCCAATAGGGAGAGAAAGAGATAATGTTTACTGCGGATGGGCAGACTGGAAGGGCTATTTGGCCTGTATCTGCAATCATGTTTCTACGTTTCTATCGAAAAGACCATGTGCTGTCCGTTTGCTAGTTTATGGCATTTTGCCCTCTCTTTGTCAGTGTAATTAAAGATGCTTTGATAAATTCTGACAGGATGCTGATAAAAACCAATTTCCTGTATTCATGAAGCTGAGGCCCTGATGAGACATGAAAACCAAGATGTGTTCTCTTTAAGAATGTAGATAAAATTTGAATTGTCCCTCTTTCCCATTTCTCATGGTGGGTGATTAACCCTACCCAAGGAGAGCGATCTCTTCCAAGAATTCATTAGCCGATTTTTGTAGAACAGAATGTCATCCTCAATCAACACCATGAGGTAAAACTTTCAGTACAGGATGAGGCAAAATAAAATTAACCCCCCCCCCCACCCCCAAGAGTTTGTGCTGATTTCTCAGCAACGGTTTGGAATTTCAATGTGAAAACGTATAGCTTTATGTGTTGTTGCTATCTACATTGACATGCTGAGTGGAATGAGATTATCTTTAAACAGAGCAAAGTGACAGGCTTTTTCGAGTGACCTCCTAGCGATCTTCACGCGTTCAAAAATTTTTGCACTGTAAAAAACTACCAGTGGTTACAACTACTGCCTCAGCATCCTGAGGTTGCGAGTTTGATCCCAACCTTGTCACTCTGGGCAAGTACTTTCCCTATCTGTCCTTCACAATCTAACCATAGTACCCAGAGCAATGGAGGGATTAAACCTCCCCCCCCCCCTTTTTTTGCTAAGTCGCAGTCGAGGTTTCTACCTCAGCCAGGGGTGCTAAAGGCTCAGACGCTGCTCCGACGCTCATAGGCATTCTAATGTCAAAGCAGCGTTGAAGTATTTAGCGCTCTCAGGCCACGGGAGAAACCACCATTGCCCCAGTTAGGGCTCCATTTGCAAAGGCGCGCTAGCATTTTTTGCGCGCGCTACCCAAAAATCTACCGCCTGCTCAAGAGGAAGCCGTAGCGGCTAGCACGGCATTTTGGCGCACGCTATTCCGCGGGTTAAGGCCCTAACACACTTTTGTAAAAGGAGCCCTTAGTTTGTGAACCTGCCAGGACAGATAGGGAAAAGTACTTACGTAAGAGTGCCTGGTTACTATTCCGTGTATTGTAAACCTTTAGGTGATACTCTTCATGAAAAAAGTGGTTTAATAAATTTTAAAAATTTTTTTGAAAAACTATTACTACTTATCATTTCTATGGTGCTACTAGATGTATGTATAACATGACCATTTTTTTTTTTCCTGAAAACGGGACAAGACCCCACCCCAAACCCTTACTTTGCTTGATTGGTTCAGAACAGTGTCTCTCAAACTTTTTTTTTTATATATATATATTTTAATTATTTATTGGCATTTCAGTATTACATATTCTTAATCAAAATAATTGCAAATAAAAGATTATACAAGACTTAACTATACTTTTTGGTGGAATTCTATATGTTATATTTATAAAATGGAACGAATTCTTGCTATGCAAAAAGGAAATTATAACAAGTTTAAAAAAATTTGGGGGCCATTGATTGAATATTCGAATGATTAGACACTTTTTTTTATAGAAGAATAATATGATATGGGATTGGGAGGGTATAATGTGTGAGATTCAAATAAAATGTTGATATGAGTGGAAGGGAAGGGGGGAGGGGGGATAATATAAGATTTAATATTATATGAAGTATACAAGTGAATTGTATGAATATTGAATGATTTTTGTATACTTGTTATGAGATATGAAAATGAATAAAGAATTGGAAAAAAATAATAATAATAATAATTGCAAATAAACAGAAATAAATTCAAGTGATTTAGGAAATATCAAAAACTAATAAAAAGGAAAACATTTTCATTTGTTCTGTTACTTAGTCCACAATATGAGAGGGAGCAAGCATAAAAAAGTCGGACATTATCAAATTCAGAAAAACTTCATAAGGAAAAAAAAAATGACACCTCTGATTACTACCCAGATTCTATTCAGGAGCCTTCTTCCTGTACGTCAACAGACGAGCTCTCAGAAATCACATTTTTACTAGTTATATATCTTAACAGCTGTGAAGACTCAAAGAAAATATATTTAGCTCCTTGATAATTAATATAACATTTACAAGGAAAATCTTAACAAAAAGTAGCTCTCAGCTTTCAAGGCCTGAGGTCTTAAAAGAAGAAACTGTTTCCTCTTTTTTTGAGTTATTCGAGAAACATCTGGGTACATTCTTATTTTTTTGTTTTTGGAATAATTTATCTTTAAATCTAAAGAAAATTTTTAATAGCCAGTCTCTAGCAGAGTCCAGTGCCAATTGTACAAAGAGTGTAGCCACTTCCATTTGCTCAGAATCTGAAGTTTCTAGAATTTTTGTAAGATCTAGTAGATCCATCTCCTGGACTTGTTGATCTTCGGATAATTTCTTTTTCCCTGTTGGGAGATAGTAAATCTTTGATACAGGAGGATAGTTATCTCTGTAAGGTATTTCTTGAACATATCAAGAGCGGAAACTTATCATCTTAGGAAAACTTTATTATCCTCAAATTTTGCCTTCTTGAAAGATTCTCTAGCATTTCTAGCTTGACGTTAATATTTCCATTTTCTTTCATCAAAAGTTCATTTTGAACCCCTAATGTGTCCACTTTCTGTTTCTGTTGTACAAAATCCATTTCAATCCTGTCCACTTTTTGTTGCAATTTCATAGATTCAGAAAGTACTCCAGAACAATAATTAGACAAATTTTGCATCTGAATTTCCAAAGAGGGCTGTAACTGGGATATGGCATCCCATATCGAATTCAGATCTATGACTGGGGGCTTTGTTAAAGGTGCTACGGAAAAGTTTAACTCCACAGTACCTCCACAATTGGTTTCACAGTACCTGACGCTGAAATCACTTTCAATAAATTCTGGTGCTCCTCTGGCAACTCTAGGGACTCTCGCGGTAGTTGTTGGGTCTCTACAACCACTGATGCCCGCTGTACAGTTGGGTCTTCAATCTCTCCGCTGCTCTCCGGCATCGCAGTCTCACGCCCTACACCAACCGTGCTGCACGCCAACGGCCGAGGGAGTGGCTGCGCTGGTGTTCTCCGCTCCTCCGGAGAGAGACTAGCAATCACAAAAGAGGCTCGAGAGCTCTCCGATGAGCTCTTGCCTCGCGCCGAGGATATCTCATCCGGTTCCGCTCTGGGTGTTTGAGTAACAAAGGAATCCATCGGCCCAGATTGAGGTAACTGCCCGGGTTCAGAAGGGAATACCTGGGTCTTAGATTTACGTTTAACCATTAGGAAAAGGAAATGGGTCGACGGCATACTACCAAACTCGATCAGGGTGCCATCTTACTAAGTCTACTTGACTACTGTAACATCGCCTATTTAGTAATTTCCCAAAAGAATATGCAATGTTTACAATTGATGCAAAATGCAGCAGTCAGACTGATCTTTGGGCTGAGGAAGTTTGACCACGTGACATCCTACTACCGGCAGCTGCATTGGCTGCCAATGGCGGCGCGCGTAAAGTTTAAATTTGCCTGCTTCTGCTTTAAAGCACTACACGGACTTGCCCCTAAATACATAGCTGACCTTTTCTTCTTCTCAGCCAACAGACACAAGAGAAGCTCACATTCCAATTTCGTTTCCCCCCCAGTTCGAGGTTGTAAACTGAAAAAACACCATGAACACCTCTCACACCAAGCAGGATCATGGGGTAAAGACCTAGAACAATTGCTTTTGCCCACTACTTATGGGGAATTTAGGAAACGTCTAAAAACACACTTGTTCCTAAAGCATCTAGACAACTGATCCTCTCTTCTCTCTCCCCTCTATAGCGATTAACTTGTCCTTTTGATCTCTCTCTCCTCAACAATGAATTTCCTGTCCTATTAATTCTCTTTCTTCCTCCCCTCTTAAAGTCAATTCAATTTGTTACCTTTGCTTAATCTTCTATAAACCGCATAGAACTTCACGGTATTGCGGTATATAAGCTGTTATCATTATTATTATTATCTTAGCTAAGCTCCTCCTATCTCTCAAACTTTTTTTTTTTTTTAGCTCTGGCACACTAAACAGAGCAAATGTTTTTCACGGCGCATTATAATTGAAATTATAAAATTGCAAAACCAACAAAAAATTAAATTTGAGAGCTATTTAAAGTTCTTTAAACTATGTACGGATAATTGTAACAACGGTGAATCTAAAGTAGATAGAATAGAATGGCTAATCAATGTGATGGAAGTGCTTGTTTTTGAGTGCAAACTAACTTAAAGCTTGGCTTGATAGTCGATAAAGAAATGCGCATTTCATCATCCACCATCTGCAGTCATTCTCTTTTTTTCAACTTAATTTCTGTCAGAGGAGCTGAAAATCCAGTTTCGCAAAGATAAGAAGATCCAAACGGTAACAAAGCCTCGATTGCTTTGCTGCTCAAGTTAGGATAACTATTGCATAAAAAATAAAAATAAAAGTTGCTTGCTATTAGTTTTCAAGGACCAATCAAGTCAAAGAATGATGCTCGTCTGGGTATCTTTTCGCACACAGACGCTCATAACATTGACAAACTCTTGCATACATGACGTACAAGTCTAATGTATATAATGTAAACTTCTGGAATCTCTCGTGGCACACCCAGAATATCTTCAGGGCACACCACTGTGCCGTGGCACACAGTTTGGGATGTCATGTAAGCTCCTGCTTAATATTTATATAGCTGTGCATTCACCATGAGATTATGACTTCTGATGCAGGCTTCTAAGTGCTGAAACATAGTCCTGTGTCGAGTCATAGTTTGGTGGTGAATGTCGAGAGCTCTTTTAACCTATTATTCAATAAAATTGTCGTTTGGACTAGAGAATGACATGGGGAGAAAAAATCTAACCCCGTCACTGCCCCATTAGCGGACCACTGTCCCCTTCACCGCCCCATCCCCACCGCCCCATCCCTGTCCCTGCCATCCCCTTCACCGCCCCATCCCCACCGCCCCATCCCTGTCCCTGCCGTCCCCTTCACTGCCCCATCCCTGTCCCTGCAGCATCCACCCTTCCCTCTCGCCACCTCACCGTCCTTCAGCGGCCCGAAAATCTCCCTCCCCCTTACCTTTGCGGCATAAAGAAACTTAAGGGAGGGAAGGTGCGCGGCCCCTTCCCTCCCTCCGGCCAAATCTATCTCCCTCCCTCCCCCTTACCTTCACGGCGCTTTAGAAAAGAAACTGAAGCCAGCGAAGCCTGTCTGTGCTGCCCTTCAGTGGCGTGTGTGTGGGCGGAAGCTTTTTCTACGACTCAACCGGACTGCGGGCGGCACAGACAGGCTTCGCCAGCTTCAATTTCTTTTCTAAAGCGCCGCGAAGGTAAGAGGGAGGGAGATAGACTTGGCCAGAGAGAGGGGGCCATACGCAATCGGTGACCGCGCGCCTTCCCTCCCTTAACTGCGGGGACAAGGCCATTCACTGCTCCACGGGGCGGTGGATGGCCTTGTCCCCGTGCTCGCAGTGAGCACTTCCCCCCCGCACCATTTTGGCGGGGTAGCCACGGGTAACTGCCACCGTGTCATTCTCTAGTTTGGACCTCGTCCCCTTTTTTGGGGGGGGAAGACCTTTTATCTGGACTTACTTTGCTGGATTGGTTTAGAATATGCTGGCACACAGTCGCTCAGTCATGATGTACCAGCACTCTGCATGCAATAACCATATGTGATCAGCAGGAAAGCCTTCTGCTCATTCGAGCAAACCGTTTATATTGCTCAAGTTTATAAACAGGAAACACCTTCTGCATCTGAAGGATGGCAAGCCGAGGTGAAGCAGTTTGCAAATCACAGGAGAAGCCAAATGCCCGCCTTCAGTGATGCAACCGTCATCGCAATAGTAACATGTCTCAGGGTTTTGGTCCGTTTTTTGTGGGTTTTTTTTATTTTTGCGACATCGTACCTGTCTCTTTGGCAACAGCACTTGTACAATGCTCAAAGGTCTGCATATGTTTCCTTGTGCAGTGTGACCGCTGTGGGTCGTGTTGGGGGGGGGGGGGCAGGTCTGAGGGTCTTCTCTGAACTTATGGAGGGGGTACAAATTTGAAAGCATGAGTTCTTTTTCTGAGAGGGATTTCCTCGGTGGTACCCTGTGGGGCTAATTTTTTTAATGATTTGTGTGGTTCACTGACCCACAGAGAGCTAATGGATGTGCGAACTTTGCAACCAAGTTCAAAGAGAAAATTTGCAATATTTCAGTTATCTACGTACTCAAGGGAGGTTGTCTAAGTGATTTGCATTTTTCTCATATATCTCGAACAACACACCATTAGTGATACTCGTACATCCAAGCCATTATATTTGATTTAAAGAACCTCAGAACACCACTCCTGGCTCCATGCAGTCATTGCCTCAAGCTTGACTGCAGGTTCGTCACAGGTTCTGTATTACTTATTAACTATCCAATTTAAATAATTTAATTTAGTCTTAAAGCAGCGGTCTCAAACTCAAACCCTTTGCAGGGCCACATTTTGGGATTTGTAGGTACTTGGAGGGCCTCAGAAAAAAAAATAGTTAATGTCTTATTAAAGAAATGGCAATTTTGCATGAGGTAAAACTCATTCTAGTTTATAAATCTTGCTTTTGGCTAAGTCTTAATAATAATATTGTAATTTATAGGTAAAGATACATATCAAGAAACTGTTTTATTGTTCTTTTGTGATTTTGATAAACATACCGAGGGCCTCAAAATAATACCTGGCGGGCCGCATGTGGCCCCTGGGCCGCGAGTTTGAGACCACTGTCTTAAAGTGTAAAAGTGTAAACTTAAACTTAAGGCAATGACTGCATGGAGCCTGAAGTGGTGGCTTGGATGTACGAGTATCACTAATGGTGTGTTATTCGAGATATTTCATTACATTAGTGACTTTTATTCCGCCATTATCTTGCGGTTCAAGGCAGATTACATAAGAGGTTATCTGGACAATTCCAGAAGAGTTACATAGTTGAGCGAGTTACTGCGGGGGATTGAAGTGCTTCCTGCGGAGTTAGTTGGTCTTGATGGATTTCTTGAATAGCAGGATTTTTATTTCTTTTCTGAAAGTTTTGTAGTCTGGTGTCGTGATCGGTAGATTGGAGAGTTGGTGGTCAAGTTTCGCTGCCTGCGTTGCCAGTAGGCCATCGTACATTTTTTTTGCATTTGACACCTCTGACTGGGGGGGATGCGTGAATGGTGTCTGGGTTCTCCTTTGCCTAGTTGCGGTGGTTCAAGTAGGCTGGGCTGTCTCCATTCATGGCTTTAAATAATAGACAGTAAAATTTGAATTGTTTTCTTGCTTGCACCACTCTAGAAATCAAAATGCAGCAGAAGTGAGCCAAGTATAGGACAGTGAAGCTATTGTGACATCACTGATGAGGTTGGCTCATAGGCATTGGTGGAATGAGGCATTGTGATGTCACAATACCAGCTCTGGTTATCAGAGGCTGAAACTCTTCACACTATTTATGTATTCGATTTTCTCCCAGGGGACCTCAGAACGGTTTACATGAATTTATTCAGGTACTCAAGCATTTTTCCCTGTCTGTCCCGGTGGGCTCACAATATATCTAATGTACCTGGGGCAATGGGGGGGGGGGGATTAAGTGACTTGCCCAGGGTCACAAGGAGCAGCGTGGGTTTGAACCCACAACCTCAGGGTGCTGAGGCTGTAGCATTAACCATTAGGTCACCCTCCCTTCTTGGTTTGCCTATGAAACTTGCTGAAGACACAAAGCCTGTTTCTGGGAACGGCGCCTGCTCAGAGGCCCTCCAGACGCAGTGGGGCTTTCCAAAACCTGAACAAACTGCCAGGGTTTGGAAAGTCTGTTCAGGCACCCAGACAGTCCTCTGAAATGAGAGCATGTCCAGGTTTTTCCAGACGTCTGGTAGCCCTACACTGGTACCTCTCTTCCTCTCTGTCCCCCCCCCCCCCCAGTCCTTAGGTGGGGTGGAGAAGAGGGCAGAGGTGCCCCACCTCGGCACCTCCTAACCTCGCTACGCCCACTGCCTACAGTCATCCATTCCTAAAGCATCTACACATAGATTTGCGATATATGGTTCAGCAGAGATGTCACATAAATAAGAAATGCCCCACAGCTGACAGTCAGATGCATCCAAGATATGCCCTGAATTGAGCTTTTGTTACAGGACATGTGGACGAGTCAGTCTGAGCTGACCAGGAAAAGGTAAACCACTGATACAGTCAAAAAAACACAAGGGAGAACCGCTAGCCTAGCAGGACTAAGGCACACTCAGGGCTGGCTTTTAACCTTTAGACAGACTAGGAGCTTATCTAGGGTGGCACCTTCTGGGAGGAGGAAGCAAAACCAAGCCAGATGGACCATCAACTCACACATTTTCCTGTTTAGTATTCAAAAGTATGATATTCAGTTATGGGCTGTGGCGTAGCGAGAGTCGTTGACACAGTGGGAAGGGGGTGTTCTTAAATGCATTCCCCCCCCCCCCCCCCCGTACCTCTAGTAGTTTAAACTGGCAGTGAGTAGGGTCTCCTATTTGCTGTTTGTGCCCTCCCTCTGACATCACTTCCTGGTCCCATTAGGTACAAGGGGTGGGAAAATGTATTTTTAAGAGATCCCCTCCCCAAGCTGGGGGAGGGGAGGAGAAATGCTGGCGCCCTTCCCAAGTCAGTGCCCTCTGCCCCCCCCCCCACCCCCCTACCTCACCTTATTACACCTCTGGTTATGAAGGACATTTACAGTTCCAGATAGAGCTCTAGATTCTTGCCCAGAAATAGCTAAGAAGGAAAAATTTAAAAAATTTCAATTGAATCAAGTTGGGCAGACTGGATGGGCCATTCTTTATCTGCCGTCGTCTACTTTGTTATTATGTGTTGAGCTTAATTATTAAAATCTCGATGGAAGGTAATTGAGAGGAAGAGCTAAACTAAACGTGTGCCTGACACAGGCCCTTGATGTATGTGTCAAAGAGTAGTTCAAAGAGATAAATCCCCCTCTTTTTTTCAAAGAGAAAATCCGTCAACCTTAATCTAGCCCAGTTTCTGTTTCCAACAGTGGACAATCCTGGTCACAAGTACCTGGCAGAAACCTAAATAGTAGCAAGATTCCTTGTTACCGATCCCAGGGCAAACAATGGCTTCCACAAAAACACCTCCCTTATAGTCAATTTTCAAATTCTTAATTAGAAACAGTGATGAAGTTTTCTCATATCAGACTTATCTCAACAAGCCGGCTTGTTTTAGTTTTTAGCCTATCGGAACTTTACAGCACTTTTCAATCCGGCGGTCTTTTCAGCGCGTCAACTATTGTTACTTGTCCAAAGCTCTTTTTCCTTTTGATAAATTTCCCTTTTATCAAAAGTGGACCCCTGACGAAGGTTAGTCCGAAACACGGACCGTGTTGGGTCCCTTACCTGGTAAAAGGTTTTTAATCAAAAGATTTACTTGTCACAATAAAGACCGCCTTCATCGGGTACAAAACCTGCAGTCTTTTGGTTTGTTTGTTCTGTTTATATGAATATATAATATATGACCATATTCAGGAGAACAACAACAACAAAAAAGGTTTTAATGACTTCTGTTACAGCAAACCATCTATACACTTCTCCCTCCGTATTCGCTGCGACAGGGAATTAACAGAAAAAACGCAAACATGGTGGGAGACCTGGCCTGTTCCTGAAGGAGAGGCAAAACACGGTGAAGAAAGTGCCAGGAATTGGCGATTTTTCTCTGTAACGCTTGGAATCGGCAATTTCTCTATGCAAGGTGATGTAATTTGGGGGCGGAGCCAGCAAGCTAAAAATCACAAATAATCAAAACCGCGATTGCTGAAACCACGAGTACGGAGGGAGAAGTGTAATATAAAAAAGTTTAACTCCACTCTTATGTAAAAAAAAAAAAAAAAAGTTACAGAAGTTTACAGATGTAAGGTTTTCAGACTGCTTGAGACACGACATAAAAATTGGCCAGTCTCAACATTTTGAATCTGCTGTTTTACTCCCCTTTTCCCAGAGACTCTCATACAGGTACATTTACCTGTTTAGATAAAGGACAGAGAAAGAGCTCGTGAAGGAGAATGAGACAAACAAACTAGAGAATGACATGGGGACAAATTTTTTCCCATCCTCGCAGGAGCTCATTTTCCCGTGCTTTCCTGGAGAGTTCTTTTCCTTTCCATTCCCCATTCCGTCCTCATCTGCACAAGCCTCAACCACTTTAAAAATCATAAGCAGCAACATACTAGAGCTTGGCTTGTGATGTCATAATGCCTCATTCCACCAATGCCTAAACTCCATCCTCATCTGCCCAAGCCTCAAACACTTTAAAATCCTAAGTAGCAACATTCTAGAGCTCAGATTGTGATGTCATAATGCCTCATTCCACCAATGCCTAAGCTCCATCCTCATCTGCACAAGCCTCAAACACTTGAAAATCCTAAGCAGCAACATTCTAGAGCTCAGATTGTGATGTCATAATGCCTCATTCCACCAATGCCTAAGCTCCGTCCTCATCTGCACAAGCCTCAAACACTTGAAAATCCTAAGCAGCAACATTCTAGAGCTCAGATTGTGATGTCATAATGCCTCATTCCACCAATGCCTAAGCTCCGTCCTCATCTGCACAAGCCTCAAACACTTTAAAATCATAAGTAGCAACATTCTAGAGCTCAGACTGTGATGTCATAATGCCTCATTCCACCAATGCCTAAGCTCCGTCCTGATCTGCACAAGCCTCAACCACTTTAAAAATCATAAGTAGCAACATTCTAGAGCTTGGCTTGTGATGTCATAATGCCTCATTCCACCAATGCCTAAGCTCCGTCCTCATCTGCACAAGCCTCAAACACTTTAAAATCATAAGTAGCAACATTCTAGAGCTCAGACTGTGATGTCATAATGCCTCATTCCACCAATGCCTAAGCTCCGTCCTCATCTGCACAAGCCTCAAATACTTTAAAAATCATAAGTAGCAACATTCTAGAGCTCAGATTGTGATGTCATAATGCCTCATTCCACCAATGCCTAAGCTCCGTCCTCATCTGCACAAGCCTCAAACACCTTAAAATCATAAGTATTCGAGGCTCGTGCAGTTAAGGCAGAGCTTACAGGAATGGGGCAATTAAGTTCTCAGGGTCATCCTCTAGTAGAGTTTTCTACCAGGGCTCAGAGCGCAAAATGCTCCAATGTTCATAGAATTCCTATGAGCATCAGAGCAGCATAAGAGCATTTAGCACCCCAGGCCGCAGTAGAAACCTACCGCAGTTTAGTAAAATCTAATCTAATCAGACACTTATGAGTCGCGCTATGCCTACGAAGGTTCAAGGCGACTTACAGTGCAGTACAAGGACAAACAAATTAGTGCAGTGCAAAGGTGCAATAAAAGGTACATTATAGAACTACTTGAGATTCTATAAGTTAGAGATTGTATTACAGTGCAACTTATGAGAAATCATTTTGAACGGTTCAGGGGTGTTTCAGAAAGAGGGCTGGATGGTCATTTATTTCTTATATTATTAGCCCTAAATTGTGGAACTCTTTACCAGCATCTTTATTCCCCTCTTTTACTAAGGTACGCTAATCAAATTAGCATGTGCTAAACGCTAACGTGTCCATAGACTGACATGCATGCATTCGATTAGCGTGCGCTAATCGGTTCGCGTACCTTAGTAAAAGAGAGCCTGCGTTCAATTGAGAGTCTTGAGGCTTTTAAAAAATATTTGAAGGCCTTTTATTTTTATTTCAGCCCTTTTACTAAACTGAGCTAAAAAGTGGTTCGATTTAAAAATTTCTCTTCCTTCTAGGAAAGGAATTCAAGGAGTTAAGAATTTTAGCAGCTCTCTGGCGTTTAAATTTCCCCAATTATGGAATGAACTTCCCCTTATTTTGAGGTGGCCCAGTTCCTTCCAAATCTTCTGTAAACTTCTTAAAAACTTTTTTATTCGCTAACATTTTGAAAACTCTTGTATTTCAGTTTACTTTATTTTTTTAATTTATTGTTAACTGCGTCGAGCTTCCATTGGTTCATTTTAGCGTGGCTGTACAATGGCTGCATTTCCCATTTTCTCTATAAATGGTCAAGTGCTAATTTTCCCCTTAGCGCAATTGGCCAAATTGATGCGGAGCCATGGAACTTCCACGTTCTTCCACATTTTCTTCACACTTTTCTTTTCAGTGGTATGAAACGAAAAGAAAAAAAGTGTCAAGAAAAAAGTGTGGAATAACTTATAAGTTTCACGGCTTCACATCATTCACTTCTTGGTTGGGCTGAGAACTTTTCAGCGGCCCCTCGTACTATGATGTCATAATGCCTCATTCCACCAATGCCTAAGAGCCATCTTCATCGGTGATGTCACAATGGCTTGGTTTCCCTGTACTTGTGCCCATTTGCCTGACTGAAATGAAAAGGGTCAAGAAAAGAATGGAATAATTTGTAAGTTTCACACAGCTCCACATCATTCTCTTCTTGGTTGGGCTGAGAACTTTTCAGCGGCCCCTCATACTATGATGTCATAATGCCTCATTCCACCAATGCCTAAGAGCCATCTTCATCGGTGATGTCACAATGGCTTGGTTTCCCTGTACTTGTGCCCATTTGCCTGACTGAAATGAAAAGGGTCAAGAAAAGAATGGAATAATTTGTAAGTTTCACACAGCTCCACATCATTCTCTTCTTGGTTGGGCCGAGAACTTTTCAGCGGCGCCTCTTCCTATAGACTCTGGCACATGTTAATGACATTGAAACATGTGAGTTGCAGAGTCAGCACTTTCATGAGTAAAGAGCAACATTTACATAGGCATAATCCCAAGTAACGCCACTTTTCCTTTGAACCTGTTTCTTACTGAAATAGCTGTGTCAACATCTGCAGTCTACAAATGACTCGGCATTTAGCAGATCCTTTCCTGCAATACAGAGAAAAGTTTAAACATCCTATTTTCCACCTGGATGTCCTATGCAAAATTGGGCTTACAGCACGATGCGATATAATATTGCGAGAAATGATGTTTTAAGGTATTGGAGATGTGATATAATATCTAATATAGTACGAGGTGGATTGTTGGCTGTGCCATGATATCATGACGTGTAACAGTTTGATATAGCAGAGAAGCAGTTTCATCGCTCCGGTTTCAGTGATGGAATTCAGCCTATCGGGTTTACCGTAGCTCAGTATACACGTCTAAACTAAGCAGCAAAAAGCAACCCGACGAACATCCATTTGTGGTTGTAGCATCCAATGCCAAAAAGAAACCGGGAGAGGGTGGTGGTGTTTTTTGGTTTGTTTGTTTTTTTAAAAAGAATTTATATTCCGCATATCCTACAATTCTGTGCGAATTACAAATTATTCGGCTCCTCCTGCTCTATCGAATGTACCTCGATGAGCTCTGGCCTAAGAATCTGGCGAGCCAGAAACAGATGACCCTCCATTTCCAGCAGGAGGCACCTTACCCCCCCCCCCTCCCCCCGAGAGATGCCTTTCCTGGCGGGAGGCTTGTTACGTTTTGGGATGTGATATAACCCTCACGTTGAAACCTGGCCTCCGTGTGACAACAGAACACATTGCAACATACACACAGCGGGCTGGAATTTCAAGAACGGCAGGATATTTCTTCAACAGCCAATTGGCAGACAGAAAGCTTTGTGTTCCACTCTGCTGTGCCCTAAATAAGGCTGTGTGCTGTGAGCACGTGCTGTACACATACACCCAGCAGTTAAGTGCTTGTTTAAAAAAAAAAAAAAAAAAAATGTTCATTGTACTGTCTATGGATGTCACAAAGAGAAGAATCCAACCAATCTGCGGTAAGTGTCAAAACAACGAAATCCAAAGAAGAATCTGCAGAACTGATGTATTTGATGCAGGAACTTTAAGTCAATAGAACGTTTTAAGTGGTCCGCCTTTGTTATTAAGAAACGAGGAAACAACCCGGTCCGTGTTTTTTGATTAACGCATCTTCCTCAGGGGTCCTATTGCAAAAAAAAAAAAAGGTATATATTTGAAATCCTGGAACCAGTCCTAATGAGATGTGCACCAACATGGGTCCCAAAGTGGCGGGCTGGGTCAAGAACTGGTTGAGTGGAAGGCGACAGAGGGTAGTGATCAATGGAGATCGCTCTGAGGAAAGGGAGGCTACCAGTGGTGTGCCTCACGGTTTCTTCTTGGGCCTGTTCTTTTTAACATTTTTATAAACGATATTGCTGAAGGGTTGTCGGGTAAGATTTGCCTCTTTGCGGATGATATCAAAACCTGCAATAGATTAGACATGCTAGATCAGGGCTGCCCAAGTCCGGTCCTCGAGATCTACTGGCAGGCCAGGTTTTCAGGATATCCACAATGAATATGCATGAGAGAGATTTGCATACGAAGAAGGCAGTGCAGGCAAATCTCTCTCATGAATATTCACTGTGGATATCCTGAAAACCTGGCCTGCCAGTAGATCTCGAGGACCGGACTTGGACAGCCCTGTGCTAGATGGTGTGAATAACATGAAGAAAGGCCTGGCAAAGCTTGAAAAATGGTCTGAAATCTGGCAGCTAAAATTTAATGCTAAGAAATTCAAGGTCATGGATTTGGGCTGCAAAAACCCGAGGGAAACGGTACAGTTTAGGGGGTGAAGAACTTATGTGCACAACGGAAGAACGGGACTTGGGTGGGATTGTAGGTGATGATCTTAAGGTGGCCAAACAGGTTGAAAAGGTGACGGCAAAAGTTAGAAGGATGCTAGGGTGCATAGGGAGAGGTATGGCTATTAGGAAAAAGGAGACTTTGGCGAGACTTTGTATAAGACTTTGGCGAGACCTCATTTAGAATATTATGTACAATTCTGGAGGCCGCACTTTCAAAAAGATATAAAAAGGATGGAGTCGGTCCAGAGGAAGGCTACTAAAATGGTGTGTGGTCTTCATCATAAGGTATATGGGGACAGACTTAAAGTTCTCAATCTGTATACTTTGGAGAAAAGGCGGGAGAGAGGAGATATGATAGAGGCGGTTAAATACCTACGTAATATAAATGCACATGAATTGAGTCTCTTTCATTTGAAAGGAAACTCTGCAATGAGAGGGCGTAGGATGAAGTTAAGAGGTGATAGGTTCAGGAGTAAGAGACAAAAAAGAGGGGTGAAAGCATGGGGAGGGACCTTGCACCTGCCCCCACTCCCATCCCCAGCTGCCTATTAAGATGATTAATTGTATTGTTCTGACATTGTGAGCATCTTATCCACATTCCATGAATGCTTTACTTTTGCCTAGTAAGGTGTTTCATCTGAGTTGTGTTGACATCATGAATACTGTACCCAGTGGCGTTCCTAGGGGGGGGCGGGGGGGGCGGGCCGCCCCGGGTACCAGCCCTAAGGGGGTGTTCCCGGCCTTGCCGTTCAGTCCCCCGCCACCCCCGAAGGACCGTTCGCCCCCCTGGCCTCCCCGCACCACCTATGAACAGCCGCAGCAGGATAGCGAAGTCAGCGTCAGCGATCCCTGCGCTGCTTCCTGCGCCGCGATCCCGCCCCTCCCCTGACGTCAGAGGAGGGGCGGGACCGTGGCGCAGGACGCAGCGCAGGGATCGCTGACGCTGACTTCGCGATCCTGCTGCGGCTGTTCATAGGTGGTGCGGGGAGGCCAGGGGGGCGAACGGTCCTTCGGGGTGGGTCGGGGCATCAGGCCTTCAGGGTGGGGCGGGCGGGCAGGCAAGCAGGCTTTCAAGGGGGAGGGGGTGACAGGCAGGCATCCTTCAAGGGGGGACAGGCCTTCGGGGGGGGGGTGCAGACCTTCAAAAAAAAAAAAAAATTTTTTTACATGGGGGGGGGGGTGCAGACCTTAAAAAAAAAAAAAAAATTTTTTTACATGGGGGGGGGGGTGTCAAAAAATGATGCGCCCCGGGTGCCACATACCCTAGGTACGCCACTGACTGTACCTATGTTATAAGAACATTCTTGCATGTTACCTATTATGGCAGTGGTCTCCAACTCAAAGCCTTTGCAGGGCCATATTTTGGATTTGTCGGTACTTGGAGGGCCTCAGAAAAAATAGTTAATGTCTTATTAAAGAAATGAAAATTTTGCATGAGGTAAAACTCTATAGTTTATAAATCTTTCCTTATGGCTAAGTCTTAATAATAATATTGTAATTTATAGCTAAAGAGCCATATGATCAAGAAACTGTTTTATTTTACTTTTGTGATTATGATAAACATACCAAGGGCCTCAAAATAGTACCTGGCGGGGCCGCATGTGGCCCCCGGGCCACCAGTTTGAGACCACTGTATTATGGCATATTATTTGTAGTCTACTGACTTTTCCCATATTTCTGTAACTTGAATGTTCTATTGTGCTGTTTCAATAATGTATACAAGGTCTATTTAAAAAGTTTCAGGACAGTTTGAATTGCGCACCAACAGGAAGTTCTTTTGAGACATGCTAGGTGGCGTTGAGTAGCTTGAAAGCTTACAAGTTGCCTCCTTTTTTTCCGTTTGTTGATATCTGTCTTCTTCTCTGAGCTACAGCAGTTTTCATGAAAGTGTGTTTTCGTGATCAGCTATTTCTCATCATGTACGACCTCAATAAGCAGCACTACAGCGTGAAGTTCTGTTTTAAATTGGGTAAGACCACTTATTGGGAACACGTCTTGAGTCGTAGAAGATGTTTTGAATGTGTCAAAATTCCAGAATTTTGTGCAAATAAACGCAATGACAGTTCTCCAGCCACCTGACTCTCCCGACATGGCCCCTGCTGACGTCTTCTTGTTTCCTAAACTTAAATCCAGGCCAAATGGAAATCAATTTGACACTGTTGAAGACATAAAGCAAAATTCGATGCTGCAACTTTTGTCGATTCATGAAGATGCATTTAAGGACTGTTTCCAGAAGTGGAAACGACATTGGAGAAAAGTGTATACATAGGGAAGGAGAGTACTTTGAAGGGGACCCAATAGAGATAGCTGTACGATTGTATAATAAATTTTTATAAAAATCAGTCCTGGAACTTTTTTTTTTTTTTTAATTTAATTTTAGAACTACATAACAAGCAATACACTTGTCTTCAGAAAAACAGAGTCCATAACATATCTGGAAATATATAAAAAAAAAAAAAAAACCAAACAAAAGTATACATTAAATGGAAAAAAAATATAAGCATAATAGGACTCCTCTTAGACCACCATAATTGAGAGGGGGATCAGTATAAACGTCGTCTATTTCTGTTTTAAATTTTTTATTCATTTTCATACATCCACAAGTGTAACATAGAAATTTAAAACGATCTCATAAAACATACACTTGAATTCCTTTCATGTACCACGGTAAATACCATATATTATTCTGTATTTATGAACAAAAATAACTGAAATGTATGTATTACCTAATATGTATAATAATTGTTATTAAAATTTAAACCCCTCCTTTCCCTCCCCTCCCAATACACATAACAATTATAATAAAAATAATGACAAATATTTTATGAGATAAATTAAATAAAATGAAACCCACCCCCCTCCCTTCTATTTCTGATGCAATATCATGTCATTGGCAAATTAAATCCTAGGAATAGCAACTTCCAAGTTTACCTCTTGGATTGTATTTCATATTGGCATTTGATCATTTTACTGTTATTTCGCTGTTAACACAATGTTGATGTCAAGCTACACTGTTGAGTGAATCTCTTCATAAAAGGCGGTTAATACATTCCAATAATAACTAAGCTTCCTCCATACATACCAAACAGGTCGCTCTGCTCCCAGGAGGAACGCCAGGTGACAATCCTACTCCCATTTCATACCAAGCTACCGGAATCAACTACCCCTACAAATCAGATCCCTTGAAGGGCTCCCAAACTTTAGAAAGTGATCAAAACTTACCTCTTCACCTAAATCCCCTTGCCTAATGCCATATGGCAGGGGTGTCCAATGTCGGTCCTCGAGGGCCGCAATCCAGTCGGGTTTTCAGGATTTCCCCAATGAACATGCATGAGATCTATTTGCACGCACTGCTTTCATTGTATGCTAATAGATCTCGTGCGTATTCATTGGGGGAAATCCTGAAAACCCGACTGGATTGCGGCCCTCGAGGACCGACATTGGACACCCCTGCCATATGGGAAAATAGAAATGTATACATAATATACATGGCACTAGATCCTCTGTTTAGGTAAAGTTAGGATGAACACAATATTTCATAAGGATGACAACTTATAACCCGTCTGACTGTATGTTATCCATATTAAGTATGTTATAACCTGTAACCCATTCTGAGCTCTTTGGGGAAAACAGGAGAGAAAATGAATTAATTAAATAAATAAAAAGCAGTCTTACCTCGTAAATGAATAGGTGAATCTCAGGCTTAAGGAGAAATCATCCCCTTATCTTTGTGCAGCTGCTCTGGGTTTGAATATTGACACCCCCGCCCAAAAAAAAAACCCAACAACATTTTATTTTTTTATGAGAGGATAATTAAAGGGTACAAAAGTTATTCTAAAGGGATATCTCATTTGAGCTGTGAATTTTAAGACCAGACGCTCCGCTTAGATAATTGAAAACCATATACACTCACTTGTGGCCTGTGTGGTTCAGCCTGTGTATAATTTCTTGAGTAAATAACACCAGAAGAGTTTTCAAAACACAGCTGAGATGACTTTGTCGTGACTCCAGGCCCTGTCTAAAGGAGCTTAGGCTGTCCCAGACTGGACAGAAAAAAGGTGAGTTGGCGAGTGATTATTCTGAAAACTGAGGGAAAGAGGGAAAAAGAAAGGATAATGGAATCTGATAGACAGTGTTGCCCCACGAATTTGCAGTTCGCGATCCGCGGACTCGCTCATACGCGGTCTGCTCCGACCACCTCTTCCTGCAGTAAAGTTGGGCTACACCAATCAGGAGCTGCGAGTCAAAGCAGCTCCTGCTTGGTGTAGCCTGACTTTACTACAGGACGAGGCGGTGGGAGCAGACCACGAGTGATTTTCTTCACCCGCCGACGCTCCAGCTGCCCTCTTCTACCTCCCCTGCCTTTTGACAAGCAAAAAAACCGCATTTGCGGTTTTTTTAAAAAATTCGCGGGGGTTCCTGGAACAGAACCCCCGCGAATTTCAGGAGAGTACTGTAGTACAATCAAAGCAGTTTACGTATTATATACAGGTACTTATTTTGTACCTGGGGCAGTGGAAGGTTAAGTGACTTAACAGGGAAAAAGTGAAGTTTTCAGAAAAATGTGGGGGGTTACAACCCCCCCCACCCACCACAACGTGGCGCAATCTCTACTAAGTAAAGTGGGGGAACGCCCCCCCCACCCCGTCGGAGCCGTAAAAACGGTAATTTTCTGCGGCGCGCACCTCCATGCTGCACTCAATTGTCTGCGCGCACCTTTGTCCTGGCGCGCTTTTGACCTGACACCCAATGAAATACATCACTCCATCGCCATTAGATGTGTTATTTAAGCATATCGATATAAGAACAGGTCTTATATCGAAACACTGAAACAGAGAAGAACGAAGACCATCCTGTCTGACCTACCCTATTCAGACTCTCATGCATCCCAGTTTCAGTTTGCTCCTGATTTGCCCTTTAAACACCATGAGTTCTAAATTTCCGCCCCCTTCCTCTCATTGTCACCCTTTTACGTATACTTTTCTTAAACTTTTTCTGGGTCAACCTCCTCCCATCTTGTTTACCATACGTCTGTTATTGTTCTCAACAGTCGCTGTTACTTTTGTCCTTCAAAGATTACAGGTCCTCCCCCTTTTTTATTACTGTACATCGCCTAGAAACAACGATAGGCGATTAATCACAATTTTAATAAACTTGAACCATCTGGATCTTCTGTGCTTGCCTTTCTTGAATTCAGATGCAGTCTTCGGCCCTGCCACCTCCGCTGGGAGGCTGTTCCATGAATTAAAAATTTGAGGGAGTGCCTGGATTTGAACTAGGGGCCACTTGATCCGCAAGCAAAGGCTTTACTGTTGAGCTATACCCCCATCGACAGTTGAGAGCGCCACTGTGCCCTATAACTGTTTCAACCATCCAGTCCAATTTTAATCTAATCCCGTCATTGTTTTAATGCCACACAGCACTTCTATTTAGCTTCCACTGGGAGGGAGAAAAACTGGTTTTTAACTGTCTTTGAAAGGTCATCTTGGTTTTGTTTGAAGAAGAATGTCAATCCTCCCAAAAGGTTTGTGGCTTCAAATATTTGTAAATGTCTCTGTTGGCTTTCCCTTTAGAAATATTATAGTTTTGAGAGCCTGCATAGCGCTTCCTTTTCACACTCTCTTCTCCCTCTTTCTCTTGTGCATACACAAACACACATGCTCTCTCTCTCACACACACGTGTGCACGCACACAGAAACACATAGGCGCACACAAAATATACTCCATTTGGACAAGATCCCCCCCCCCCCCCCGATATTCAGCCGGTCAGCATGTATTGAAACGCTGAATGTCACCAGCTGATATGCCCTCCAATATTCAGTGCTAGGCCATGTCTGGGCACCAGAACTGAATATCAGGGGCTAAGTCAGGGTGGACTGGCCACCCAGAGCTAATGCAGGCCCAGCCAATATTCAGCCAGGGCCACATAAGAGTTATGCGGACCCCAGCTGAATATTGGGCAGGGACCAGCATAAGTATTTTTTCTGGAGGGCGGGGTTAAATCTCCTGCACCTCCTCCCACCCCCCCAACAATGCCTCCTCTCTCCTCCCTCCCCCTTGCTTTATGCCCCCTGTCTGCCCCCCTCCCATTGTGCAGGTAGGTCCCCCGGCCTACCTATATACCTGGTGCTCCAGCGGAGGTCTTCAAGGGCAAGAGCATGGCCCCCTCAACCCTGATTCTTCACACCAGCCTTTCAAAATGGCTGCTGCAATCTCTCATAGCTGCTTGTGATACTGTGCACTGTTAGTGTTCAACATTGGTCAGTAAAGGGCTCAGAATAAGAACATAAGAGCTGCCATACTGGGACAGACTGAAGGTCCTTCAAGCCCAGTGTCCTGTTTCCAACCATGGCCAACCCAGGTCCCAAGTACCCGGCAGACACCCAAACAGTAGCAACATTCCAGAGCTGAGATTGTGATGTCATAATGCCTCATTCCACCAATGCCTAAGAGCCGACCTCATCAGTGATGTCGCAATGGCTTGATTGTCCTACACTTGTCTAACATAAGAACATAAGAGCGAGCTGCCTTACTGGGACAGACTGAAGGTCCATCAAGCCCAGTATCCTGTTTCCAACCATGGCCAACCCAGATCCCAAGTACTCGGCAGACACCCAAACAGTAGCAACATTCAAGAGCTGAGATTCTGATGTCATAATGCCTCATTCCACCAATGCATAAGAGCCGACCTCATCAGCGATGTCACAATGGCTTGATTATCCTGTACTTGGGCTCACATAAGAATATAAGAGCTGCCGTACTGGGACAGACTCAAGGTCCATCAAGCCCAGTAACCTGATTCCAACAGTGGCCAACCCAGGTCCCAAGTAGTAAAACAGATTTTATGCTGCTTATCCTAGGAACAGACAGTGGATTCCCCAAGCCATCTCAATAATGGCCTATGAACTTCTCTTTTAGGAAAGTATCCAACCCTTTTTTTAAACCCTGCTATGCTAACTGATTTCACCACATTCTCTGGCAATGAATTCCAGAGTTTAATTACACATTGAGCCAAAACAACTCCCTTGCAATAAGCATCGTTTCCTATTACATCTGCCTTCAGGTATATGGTCAATAGCGCAACATTTAAGGTCTTTAACTGGGTGACTAAATTCTAAACAATGTGCTACTATTGGAGCCTGTAGCTTATTAGTATGTAGGCAACATTTGTGTTCAGTTAAACGTGTCTTCAATGGGCATGATGTTTGCCCCACCTAGACTTTAGGGCACGGACAGATCACTAAATACACAACATAGGATGTGGTGCAAGTCATTCTATAAGAAACAAAAAACTTTGTTGCCGATGTCAGTATGAACAACATTCTTCGGGGGGGTGGGGGGGGTTAACCTTCTCAATTGAAATTTTTCTTAAAGGGTTTAATGTTTAGTGATCCAAATTGATAGATAGGTTCCATTTAATGAAGAAGATTATCACAGTTAATTTCCCTTTTTTTGTTTCATGGTAAGTGTTGAGAACCCGGCCCTCAGTCTGGTCTCCTGCCATGTTTCTTGTCATCCTTCACCCCCCTTTGCTTTTTCCCTCTCCCTGCCTCTGCCACGCATCTGCTCTCTGACCTCCTTGTCAACGTGCCATTGTTTCATCACTGCAGTTGGGTGAGGTTGGGTGTCCTGCCCTCCCTTGTTTACAAACAACGCCTTGAGAAAGCCAGCTGTCTCTCTTGTCTTCCTCCCCCCTCTGCAATAAACATACCAGTGCTCACGTCCACCCTTCCTGCTGACCTGACAGACAGCAAGCTTATTGCATTCCAAAAAGAGGGACATCTCAGTTAACATACCTTAGAGACCAGACAAGCAAGAGTGGGAGGAGCCGGATTCCGGGGGAGGCGGCCCAAAACTCTGATTCATGTTCAGAAAACTTTCCTGGCATGGTGTTTCATTGATACACGTGTTGCCAAAGCAATACAAGGCAGGATTATTTCCCAGGGCTCTTACACGGAGAAGGCACATCATAAGGACATATATTGCACCCGTTTGATAAATGCAATATAGGTGCCTTCCTGTGAAATTGCCATCCTATGAACATTTGCTTCGTGCATGTGTGTACAAGTAAGAATTAGTGCTTATATGTGTTAATTATATACACTGACAATCCTGAATCCTCAATGCTAATTTTCCACCCCCAGGACTTTCAGGGTATATATCACATAAAAGTAAGTGGTATGAAATCGATTTTATAACTTGCCCCCTCCTTTACAAAGCTGTACTAGCGTTTTTAGCGCTGGCCCCCACGGTAACAGCTCCGACACTCATAGAATTCTTATGAGTGTCCAAACTGTTACCGTCACAGCCGGTGCTAAAAACGCCGGGGCAGCTATGTAAAGGAGGGGGTTAGATATTAACAATTTGCTTTGGTTGCAATGCACTTTTATTTAATGTTATAATCATATAACAATAACAAGCAACTCTATTCAAATATTACATTCATCCAACAGTTTCCACTAATGTGCGGCAGCCAAAAAAGCAAGCAAGATACTTGGAATGCGAGGTAAATGCTCTATGAGCGTCAGTGCATTTATCTCGCCAGTCCCTTGATAGAAACTAGAGATTGACACGGGGACAAATTTTTCCCTCTCCCCGCAGGAACTCAATTTCCTGTCCCTTCCCGGCGAGTTCTTTCCTGTCCCTGCCCCATTCCTGCAAGCTCCGTCCTCAGCTGCACAAGCCTCAAACACTTTAAAATCCTAAGTAGCAGCATTCTAGAGCTCAGATTGTGATGTCATAATGCCTCATTCCACCAATGCCTAAGCTCCGTCCTCATCTGCACAAGCCTCAAACACTTTAAAATCCTAAGTAGCAGCATTCTAGAGCTCAGATTGTGATGTCATAATGCCTCATTCCACCAATGCCTAAGCTCCATCCTCATCTGCCCAAGCCTCAAACACTTGAAAATCCTAAGTAGCAACATTCTAGAGCTCAGATTGTGATGTCATAATGCCTCATTCCACCAATGCCTAAGCTCCGTCCTCATCCGCCCAAGCCTCAAACACTTGAAAATCCTAAGAAGGAACATTCTAGAGCTCAGACTGTGATGTCATAATGCCTCATTCCACCAATGCCTAAGCTCCGTCCTCATCTGCACAAGCCTCAAACACTTGAAAATCATAAGCAGCAACATTCTAGAGCTCAGATTGTGATGTCATAATGCCTCATTCCACCAATGCCTAAGCTCCGTCCTCATCTGCACAAGCCTCAAACACTTGAAAATCATAAGTGTTCGAGGCTTGTGCAGTTAAGGCAGAGCTTATAGGAATGGGGCAGGGACAGTCACACAATTTACAGAGACGGGATGGGGACAAATTTGACCCCGTGTCATTCTCTAATAGAAACCTCTACCGCAGCTTCGTAATAGGAACCCTAAGCCTGGCAAGGCACTCCACAATGCTGGGCCAGCAACTAGAAAGGCAGATTGTCTAGTACTGGCATGAGTTTGGAATGTGGATATTTAAGTGACCACCTGGGTGTCTGAGATCTTTTCCTCCGCTGAGTTTGTATATGGACATTTAAGAGTAATTATAAGTGATAGTCTGTTTCCACAAATGTGCCATTTTTATTAGCATTTTTGGTTTTTTTTTTTTGTGGAATATAATATTCCCTGTAAGGAATTTTTCACCACTTCCATCTTGACCGACGGTGGTCACCACCGAAAGGAATGCATTGTGTTCCAGAGCTTGGTTTTTATATATATATATATATATATATTTATATCGCTTGACAACGTCAACACAATTAAGATACATGAACGAAAGGAACGCAGGGTTAATGCAAAATTGCCCAAATCCCATGAGTCCAAATGGGCAACAGTCAGTTTTGTGAATCAAACGTATTCAACAGAACTGGAACACTCCACAAATATTCCTGGTCATTTCAAAATCTCGCTCTCCCCACAGGGCTCAGCCAGCTGAAAACCACTCTGTGCGTTACGTAATCAGTAAGGCACACGAGGTCGTGTCTTACTGGAAAGATGTCATTCTTTTGACGTGCTTTGAATCAGGAGTTTCTCAGCATACTGTAGACCAGAACTAATGTGGTTAAGCCCCTGATCTCCGAGTCATCAGAGATCCAAGGCCAAAAATCATCAGCCTGTGTTAGGCAAATGCTTCTTCCAGCTTCATGATAGATTATTCTCGGTTCATCTATTCTGGGTCTCTTTTCTCTAAATCAGCGTCTCTCAAACTTTTTTTTAGCTCTGGCATACTAAACGGAGCAAATGTTTTTCATGGCACATTATAAAGGAAATTATAAAATGGAAAAACCAACAAAAAAATTGAATTTGTGAGTTATTTATTTAAAGTTCTTTAAGCTATAAGAACATAAGAATTGCCGCTGCTGGGTCAGACCAGAGGTCCATCATAGTGCTGCCCAATTCAGGAAAAAAAATTTTTGATTTGATTCGATTCAATTCAGGCTACTGAATCGATTTTTCAATTCGATTCAGTTCGATTTTCCTGCCCAAATGGGTGTTGTTGGTTTTTATTTTTAGCCTCTTCACCCCCTTTGCCTTCTCCTAACCACACTGGCGCTGTGGTGTAAACAAAATAAACAAACAAAAAAGACTTTTTCTCTCTCTGTTAAATCCTAGCTCATGTTTGTGGTCTTACACCAGCTCTGGCAGGATACACGTTTCAAATCTGACATATTGTAATTACAAAATGGAAAATAAAATTAGTTTTTCTACCTTTTGTTGTCTGGTCATTGTTCAAATCTTGTTGGTCCCAGGCTCTGGTTCTCTTGCTTGCCATGGTCTCCTTCTTTCTCCGTGCTAACCATCCATCTGCCATCTCTGTCCTCCCCTTCCATTTCCCTTCCCTCCCCTGGAGGTCTGGCATCTTTCCTTTTTTTCATCTCCATCTACAGATCCACCTTTTCTCAACTACCCTTTCATCCAGCATCTCTCCCTTTCTGTAACTTTCATCCCTAAATCCCATTGTCCACCATCTCTCTCCATCTCCTCTGTTTTTAGACCCCTTATTTCTTCCCCCCAAAGTCCGGCATATGCACGTCTCTTTGAACCACCCCTTCCCTCCCTCCCTCCATGTACTTCTACACCAGGGCCCCCTCCCCTGAACATCTGCACCCCTCTGAAGGCCTGCGTATTCAATTTACCTAATTTCAGCAGCCTGCCTTACAGAAGATCGCTAGCTCTAGCGATCTTTGCAAGCTGCCATACATTGTCCGAGTTGCCTTCTCTCTGCTGCGATCCCGCCCCCTCCTCTGACATCAGAGAGGGGGCGGGACCGCGGCAGAGAGAAGACAGGGCAGGCTGCTGAAATTAGGTAAATTGATGCGGGGAAGCCGGACACCAGCGGGGAAGCCACTTCCCGACTGACCCTCCCCACTCACCCTCTAAAGCAGGAGCAGCAAGCCAGCAAGAGGCAGTGCTTCCGCTCCTGCTTTAGGGGCAAGGGGGGAGGGTCAGTCAACGAATCGGAAGGCCGATTTTTTTTGTCATGGTAAATTGATTTCTCAGCTTCCCCAGCTCCCCTGCCCAATTCTCAGCTTCCATCCCCAGCCCCCAAGACTCACCAGCCCCCTGCCGATTCCCAGCTTCTATCCCCAGCCCCCAAAACTCAACAGCCCCCCTGTCGATTCCTAGCTTCCATCCCCAGCCCCTAAGACTCACCAGCCCCCCTGCCGATTCCCAGCTTCCATCCCCAGCCCCCCTGCTGATTCCCAGCTTCTACCCCAGCCCCCAAAACTCACCAGCCCCCCTGCCAATTCCTAGCTTCCATCCCCAGCCCCTAAGACTCACCAGCCCCCCTGCCGATTCTCAGCCCTAAGCCCTCCTGCCGATTCTCAGCCCTCAGCCCTCCCGCTGATTCTCAGCCCCCTCCCCCTGCCGATAATCAGCCCCCCTCCCCCGCCACCTATTCTCAGCCCTCCTGCCGGTTACCCTTTGCTTCCGAGGTCTGTTCGCTCACCCCTCAACGCTCCCACGTCCTTTCATTTCTTCTGATGTAACTTCTGGTTTCGCAAAACCGGAAGTTACATTAGATGAGAACGAGTCCAGCGACCGGTGGTGAAAAAAAAAATTTACTTGAATCGGGGCTGAATCGGTGAGTCCATTTTTTTACCAAAACAAACCGATTTGAATTGTGAATCGGGCAGCACTAGTCCATCATGCCCAGCAGTGCGCTCCCGCGGCGGCCCTTAGGTCAAACACCAGTGCCCTAACTGAGACTAGCCTTACCTGCGTACGTTCTGGTCCAGCAGGAACTTGTCTAACTTTGTCTTGAATCCCTGGAGGGTGTTTTCCCTTATAACAGATTCCGGAAGAGCGTTCCAGATTTCTACCACTTTCTGGGTGAAGAAGAACTTCCTTACGTTTGTACGAAATCTATCCCCTTTTAACTTTAGAGAGTGCCCTCTCGGTCTCTCTACCTTGGAGAGGGTGAACAATCTCTCTTTCTCTATTAAGTCAATTCCCTTCAATATCTTGAATGTTTTGATCATGTCCCCTCTCAGTCTCCTCTTCTCAAGGGAGAAGAGGCCCAGTTTCTCTAGCCTCTCATTGTACGGCAACTCCTCCAGTCCCTTAACCATTTTAGTCGCTCTTCTCTGGACCTTTTCGAGTAGTACTATGTCCTTTTTCATGTACGGCAACCAGTGTTGGATGCAGTATTCCAGGTGGGGGCACACCATAGCCCGGTACAGCAGCATGATAACCTTCTCAGATCTGTTCGTGATCCTCTTAATCATTCCTAGCATTCTGTTCACCCTGTTCGACCTATGTATGGGTAATTGTAACAACGGTGAAACTAAAGTAGATAGAATAGAATTGCTAATCAATGTGATGTATGTGCTTGTTTTTGAGTGCAAATTAACTCAAAATGTGGCTCGATAGTCAACAAGCAAATGCGCATTTCATCATCCACCATCTGCAGTTATTCTCTTTTTTTTTTTTTTTTTCAAATTTAATTTCTGTCAGAACTGATAATCCATGTTGACAAAGATAAGAAGATCCAAACAGTAACAAAGGATAACTACTGCATTAAAAAAAAAAAAAAAAAAATTACTTGCCATTAGTTTTCAAGGATTAATCACATCGAAGAATGATGCTTATCCGGACAGACGCTTGTAATATTGACAGACTCTTGCGTATGTGTTGTACATGTCATCTATTCTAGTGTATATTTGTGAAAGGAATTTTTAAAATTAAGGTAAAATTCTGGAATCCCTCCTGGCACAACCGGAATCTCTTGGGGGACACACCAACTTGGGGGGCACACTGTTTGAGAGACACCGCTCTAAATGGTCATTATCGAAGAGATTCTTTTGAGAAGATTCCATGTTCCATTCTTTTTTTTCATGTCGTTTCCATCACTTTTTCTTGGATAAACTAGTGGGGTTGCCATGTTAGTCCACTTTAAAGCAAATGCTTTTATATTTCACTTAGATATTCTGATATTTGTCATCTTTTGATCATATTGTCCTGAATTGAGGAAGAAGGTTCTGGCATTTGAAAGCTTGTAAAAAAAAAGTATTTTGTGAGTCCAATAAAAAAGATATTATCTGTCCTTTATTATTTTTGTTTTATTTTGTTTTTCTATATTGTCATTCTTTCTGACATTGAATTATCATTTATTTCACTTTGTCCTTTGACCTCCATTTCTAAACCTAACTGGTTTATTACACCCCTCAGCTATCTTACAAACTCATTTCTGGAACCTGAATTCTTATTATGCAGAACCAGGGGTGTAGTAAGGGGGGGGGCAGACCACCCCAAGTGCCTTCTTGGTGAGGGCACCAGCACTTCTCCACGCCCCCATACCATGCTCATGCCCTCCCTTCCCCAGGACCTCTAATGTTCCCAGTGCGAGCAGCAACCCCAACCTGATGCGCCAGCTTCGGCTCTTCCTCTGACATCACTTCCTGGATCTGCGCCTAGGGAAGGGCATCAGAGGAAGAGCCGACGCTGGTGCCAGCAGTAGGTTGGGGGTCGCTGCTCACGCCGGGAACGTGAGTGCGGAAGATGATCTATGAAAGCGGGAGTTTCCTGCTGAATGCAGGAGACTTGGCAGCTATGTAGATGCCTTTTTAGAACTGGCTCCTATAGTGGGTATCTGGGGCATCTAAATGGAGGTGCCCCAGTTGTAGATTTTCCCCCAGGATACCAGGGCGGTCAGTGTAAAACGCAAGCTTTTGGATCTGTCATAATCGCAGCCGATGCTTCCGGAATCCTTGCCTTTGCAAAGTCGCTTCTAAACAGAGGCTGCCAGGCAGTGCCCCGAGGACCGGCGCTGCCATCCTAACATGGAAATATTGACACAGGCCTCTGCTCTACGTCACTGCATCTCATCCAAGATGAGCGCTTGGGTGGCACCCACGCGAACGTGACAGGGGCAGATTTTCTGTTTGAACGTTTGGAGCCAGCTGGCTCTGCAGTATCTCCAGTGCCCGTGGACTTTGCACCTACATTGCGGTAATTGTCAAGTCAGCCCCATAAATCATGCGCAGCATGCCTGCAGTTTTCACCTAGGACTGGCCCCGCCCACTGCGGCACAGGGAAAAGTGTCTGCCCAACTTCAATCTGCAGAGGAAGGAGTGTGAATTTCTTTTTTTTTTCTTTCTTTATTCAGATTTTCATTATCATAAACAAGTATCAACTTGCAGAAAGATTGGAAATTAACATCTTAATCGCAATGATTAACTACAGCAAAAGAAAAAAAAACAATATTATTTAGTCCACAATTTTGATCCAAGAACAAGGAAAATTAAGTAAAAACTTAAGTTCAAAAATTAAGTGGAATAGAGTACTGAAATCTACCACCCAGACAGCCAGTTCATTAAACTAAGGAAGGAGATATCGAACCTATAACCACCCCTCCCCCTTTTCTAGCCATTATAAATTCAGATAATTGCTTTGGTTCAAAAAAACAGAAAATTCTTCCCATCCATAGAAACATAACATTTAGCAGGAAATTTCAACAAAAAGGATGCACCAAGGGCTAATGTCCTTGATCTATAACGAAGAAAATCCTTTCTCTTTTTTTGTGTGTCTTTAGAAAGGTCTGGAAAAATTCTCACTGTTGAACCCAGGAAAGATTCGTTCATGTGTCGAAAATAAGTACGGAAGATTAACCCCCCCCCCCTTCTACGAAACGGCGATAGCAATTTCTAGCGCGGGGAGCCACGCTGCTCCCGACGCTCATAGAGTTCCTATGAGCGTCGGGAGCAGCGCGGTCCATTCAGCGCGGCTCTCTGCACTTAAAACTGCTAGCGCAGTTTCGTAGAAGAGGGGATAAGTCAAATGATACAATTAGAGTAGATCTTTCAGCGATTACTTCTAAAGAACTGGCCCCCAAAATCTGTCAGGTCTAATTTATTCCCTTGTTCTTCCGTTTCTCCTTTTGGGGTAGAGGCAGATGATTTCTTCAAACCCACTGAAATGCTTTGGACTCTAGTTATAGGTGGTAATTTTTCCACAGTTATTAACAATCTCTCTTTTAGATATTTCCGCAGGAGTGTGAATTTCAACCTACCAAACGCATCTCTCGAAGCGAAACACACCCTCTTGTACTGCCCTCCCCCCTCTCCCCTTATTTTAAATTTTTCTTTTATCGCGATGTATTTTTCACCACCTATTGTTCCTCCCTACCTGTCTCGTTATGCGCCCCTCTCCCCAACTGCTAATTTTAATAACTGTATGTGGTCATTATTTTCTTTTTAATGACTGTAAACCGTCTAGGAAAAATTTCTGATTGACAGTATATCAAATGAATAATAAACCTGGAAACCACTGATCTTACCCAGGTAAGCTCTTGGAAAACTATCCTTCTTCGTGATGGTAGACCTGCCAGGTGGTTCAAGTGGCAACTTCTGGGCTTTTGGTGTACAGGAAACCTATACAATTGGGCATCTGAAAATCCAGTCACCCACGTACGGCTGAATGGCAAAGGTTGGCTCTATTTTTACCAATAAAAGAGGCAACTAGGGGAATCTATCAAAAACACGAGCTAGTGGTACCACAAAAAGATGGTTATAACTCTAACAGCACAAATTTGATCGTAACAAGTAATCTGGAATAAAAAAAAAAATTAAATTAAAATAAATAAGAAAAACAGATCCAGTACAGCCCAGAAAAAAAATTTCCACCAAGCTCTTAACAACACAGTTAAATGGAGTGAAGGGCCTCAAAAAAAATCACAGTGGCTAAGAGTGTAGGGTTACCATATTTTTCTCAGTGAAATCCCAGACACCTGGCCACTCCCAGTTACACCTTCAGCCCCGCCCCCAAACCCTAACCCCTGAAAGCCTCGTCTAATTATTCCTGACCTCAGGGCCGTGTCCGGGGGCCTCCGAGCATGCGCGGACGTGTGCAACGTCATCTGCACGTGCTCAGATGCCCTCCACACGTGGCCAGAGCTTTCCAAAAACCCAGACAACCGCTGGGTTTTGGAAAGTCCGTCCGGGCACCCGGACAGTCCACTAAAAAGCGTGTTTACCCGGACGTCTGGTGACCCCATAAGAGTGGTCACGAGCTGCACCACACAATACCTAATCACTGTTACCCCCAGCAAACTCAGCCACAGCAGTTAAAACGTGATGTAGGGCGTATTAACCACTACTGCAGAAACGCGTTAACAGCTATTGCAGTGGCATGAAGGTTTGCATACCCTAATTTGCATGTTAACAGGATATTGTGTAAGGAGGCAGAAACTAGGAAGTGACATCAGAAGGAGAGCTGAGACGAGTGTGATTAGCGGGTAGAAGATGCTGCTGGATGCCGGTGACGATTTGAGAAGGTGGGTGGGCAGAGAGGAAGAGAGAGGTGTCGGCGCCTTTATTGGTAAAAATAGAGCCAACCTTTGCCATTCAGCCGTACGTGGGTGACTGGATTTTCAGATGCCCAATTGTATAGGTTTCCTGTACACCAAAAGCCCAGAAGTTGCCACTTGAACCACCTGGCAGGTCTACCATCACGAAGAAGGATAGTTTTCCAAGAGCTTACCTGGGTAAGATCAGTGGTTTCCAGGTTTATTATTCATTTGATATACTGTCAATCAGAAATTTTACCTAGACGGTTTGCAGTCATTAAAAAGAAAATAATGACCACATACAGTTATTAAAATTAGCAGTTGGGGAGAGGGGCGCATAACGAGACAGGTAGGGAGGAACAATAGGTGGTGAAAAATACATCGAGATAAAAGAAAAATTTAAAATAAGGGGAGAGGGGGGGAGGGCAGTACAAGAGGGTGTGCTTCGCTTCGAGAGATGCGTTTGGTAGGTTGAAATTCACACTATGCCTCCCCCCTCCCCCTTCCCCCACATGCGCTACAACACTGGCATGAGCAGGATCCTTGGGGGCCTCCAGGTAGACGGTATTTGGGGCACTGAGGTGCAGAAAAGCAGGGCACAACTGAAGGGAGAGCTAGGATGAGACAGCAGGTAATTCATGCAGTATTCGGCACCAGCAATCCCAACCACAAACAGAAAAGAAGCCATCAAGGCCTGGGCAAGTAGGTGGGAAGGGAAGGAAAGAGGGATTTGTTCAGAGATGTTTGGGGGGTTGCACAGAAGAAAAACTACATACTAGCACTGGTATGGTCATCTTTGATGTTTGTTTAATTTGAATCTAATATAATAAAACCCTAAGCCGCACATGCGCACTTTTACCTGCATGCTCCCGTTTTCCATGCGCTGTAGGTCCCCGCAGGTAGGAGTGCGCATGCGCGGCTTAGGGTTTTGTCGGCTTCAGGCGGCGCAGAGGCTATTGGCTGCGGCGGCTCTTGGTGTCTGCAGGCCGCCGCGACTGTTGGCGGAGGGCAGGCCCGAGGTAAGAGGTGCTGCTGGACAGGGGAAGAGACGGGGGGAGAAAAAGGAAGGGAGGAGGACAGGGGAGCAGGAAAGAGGTGCTAGGGGGGAAGAAAAAGGAAGGGAGGCCTACTGGACAGGGGAGCAGGAAAGAGGTGCTAGGGGGGCAGAAAAAGGAAGGGAGGCCTACTGCTGGACCGGGGAGCAGGAAAGAGGTGCTGATGGACAGGGGAAGAGACGGGGGGGAAGAAAAAGGAAGGGAGGCCTATTGCTGGACAGGGGGACAGGAAAGAGGTGCTGCTGGATAGGGGGAAGATTAAAAAAGGGAGAAGGGCTGATGCTGGATAAGGGGAGCAGTGAAGGGGTGGTGGTGGACACAGGGAAGGTAAAAGGAAGGGAGAATGGGTGGACAGCCGAGGAAAAAAAGATAGAAAGAAAGCCAGAAATACAGAAAGCGGCTAAGGAGAGAGAGAGAGAAAGAAATAAAGACAGACACACACATATATTCTAGCACCCGTTAATGTAACGGGCTATAAGACTAGTTTTAAAATAAAAGAAATCAAGTGGAAATAAAGGACTAAATAAATGGGGGCAGGGCCATTGGGCCCAGTGTACTTGTTTGCCTAGGGGCCCTCAAAGAATTAATCCTGCCCTGACTGGAAGTGAATCAGGACACTGGCAAACCCGAAGCAGCAAATTCTGATAGTTTTTTTGTCCTTTAATAGATTTAGAAAATGTTCATTTTCTGCTCATGAGCATATTGAGCTCTGGGAGGAATTCAGTTTGGGACATTTCTTTTATCTGCTGAATCCAGAAGCACGTGTGAAACTGCTGCATAAAAAAAAGGAAATGGATGAGACGGGTAATTATAGAAAGGTCTGATGTCAGCATTGAGGAAAATACTAGAATGTTTCGCTAAGGAAAAATTAGTGCTTCACCGATCGAGGAGGTGCTACTATTACCCCATTTAGGAAAGAGGAAGAGAACTTAAGGGAGGTGCCATTGTCAGACAGTTCCTCCCTGCGGTTGAGACACTTCATGGAAAGACTTGGCCATTCTTCTGCCCGTTCTTTTAAATAATTTAATTTTTGTGAGATCATGAATGCGGCAAACTTTGTGTTCCATAGTTCTTCGCCGACACAGGTTATCTGCACGCTTATTTTTGATTTTGTTTTTTTTCATCCAATCTGGTTTTCCGATATTCTAACTATCTACGATTGGGACCCCTGAGGAAGAAGTGTTTCGTCAAAACACGGACCGTGTCAGGTCCAGTCCGTATGAACATTAGGACCAGTTTTTTGGATGCATTTTTGTTGTTTATGTTTTGGTCTGATTTTTAATATTGCTTTGATATTTTAATAAGTTCTTCTACCCTGTACATAAGCCTGCAGCTTTGTTTTGTTTTCTTGTTGTGCACCTGTTCTGCAGGTTTTTGTTGGTTGTTTTTTGTTTTTCTGTAAGTCCTTAAGCACAAGAGATGTGATGTGATTACTCCCCTGAAGAAGCCAGATTTGCTGGCGAAGCAGGAATTTCTGTTGGGTTCTTCAACTGGACCCTCTCCATTGATGTCTTGTGCCTGACTCAGAAAAGCGCCAAGTTTGAAAACTGTGGTGAAGATTTGCTGGATCGGTTCAAATAAGTCCCTCAACTGTGTACTTTTTCTAAACTAAACTAAACCTTAGGTTTGTATACCGCGCCATCTCCGCAAGCGTAGAGCTCGGCACGGTTTATAGAGTTAGGAGGAAAGGAACTACAATGAAGGGTTATAAGAGAGGAACTAAGAAGATAGAGAGGGACAAGGGTACCAGAGAGCGGGAGGTGTTTAGATTTTTGAAAAGAGCCAAGTTTTCAAGTGTTTGCGGAAGGATTGGAAGGAGCTTGAATTTCTGAGCGGGGATGAGAGGTTGTTCCAGAGTTCTGTGGTTCTAAAGGGGAGGGATGTTCCAAGTTTTCCTGCGCGGGATATACCTTTTATAGAGGTGGATATTGTTTGATAAGTGGAGTTTTTTTTGTGCCTATGACTTGATTTAAGCAGCCTTTATACAGCTGCTATTCTCCCTGAGGCTTCTTTCGCCACTTCAGTTAACGTTGCAACACTGCATATTGGCTAATTCATTCCTGTAGGATCCTTTTCAACAGTTATTTTGTTGGGTTTCAAGATTTTTGATCTGTTGAAATAGGGTTACCAGATTTTCCTTCGGGAAAATCCGGACCCATGGCCATGCCCCCAGGACCGCCCAGTTCCGCCTCTTTCATGCCCTGTTCTGCCCCAGCCCTGCCCCCAGGCTGCAACCACGCATGTGCGGACATGATGCAATGACATCACCACGCTTGTGTGTGACATCACTGTATTGCGCCTGCACATGGCGCGGACGCCCCTTCCTGACGCGATTTTGTCAGGAAGCTTTTCAAAACCCTGGCAGAAGTTTTGAAAAGCCATCCGGACCTCCCGGACATGTCTTCGGAAGGAGGACATGTCCGGGGACATCCGTATGTCTGGTGACCCTATGCTGAAATCCCCTTTTGAATAGTGTGTGTTATACATACATGGGGGTCTCAAGAAATTATACACGTATTAATGGCCCGTGTTGATGAAATGCAAATGAGATGGGCGTTACCAAAAGATGCGTAAGGATATTAATGCAACAGTGTGCCTCTCTGACGTGTAGTTATGTTCTTTTGGCCTGCATTAGTAGGTAATGAGCTATTTTTGCATACTTTGCATCTTTCATCGCCTCATTAGCATAGAGTTTGAATTAATAACACAAGTTAATTTACATGCATTAGCCAGTTGTGATTCCTATTAGCACAAGCTTGCTTGAGTAAATTGACACCCAAATTTGTTTAGTCAAATATGTCACGTCCACTTGAAGCCATATCATAATTTAAACTTTGCTAATGAGTTTGCAAATCTTGCAAGTAGAGCAAAAGATATGCAAATGAATTGGAATCCAGTAGGGTATGGATTACAGGGTTCTGATTAATGCTACAAGTTCTAACCGGTGAAGAGCAGAAAACATAGTGCCACGGGGATTTGAACAGGGACTTTTCACTACGTGATCTGTGCAGATAGGGGAACATCAGACTGAAAATTCTGATGATGGCGCTACAATTTGTAATGTACCAAACAATCCAGAAGCCACTAAAATAAGCTATAGAGGGCTTCGGGTTTGCTGGGTAAAAGCAATTCAAAGCAGCAAAGCATGAGTCATGTACTTAAAAAGACAAGTGCCCAAGTCATTTATACACAGAGAGGGGAAATTCTAAGAACTTGTGAGTCAGACAAAGACCTCAACATTCGGACAAAAAATATACATAGAAAATATGACAATTTAGTAGTGATTGGCAAAGCTTCAGCGATCCGGTGGTGGGGGGGGTGGTCTGAAAAGAGCTATTAAAAATATGTTAAACCCGCCTATACAGAGTTTCTAAGCGGTGATAGGCTCAGGAGTAATGTATGAAAATACTTCTTTACAAATAGGGTGGCAGATGTGTGGAATAGTCTCCCGGTTCGGGTTATCCGACATCCGGATCCAGGTTTCCCCAGTCATGTCCTCCTTTTCGAGGACAAGTCCGGGGATTCGGACGGCTTTTCAAAACCCGGCACTTTGTCTGGGTTTTGAGAAGCCTCTTCGAAATCGCCGTGCATGCGCGGATGCCCTCCTGCCCCATGAGAGCAAGCAGCGGGGTGGGGGAGGGGGGGCGGGACTGGGGCAGGGCTAGGGCAGGATTAGGGGTAAGACTGGGGCGTAACGGGGCGGGGTTGGATGGAACTGGGCAGGCCTGGGGGGGTGTCTAGGGGGGTCTGGATTTTACTAAAGTAAAATCTGGTAACCCTGCTCCCGATGGAGTTGGCGGAGATAAAGACTATCCCCCCCTGTTCTATTAAACTGCGCTAGTTTGAAGAGCAGAGAGCGTTAAAAACTGCTAGCGCAGTTTAATAGAAGAGGAAGTATATCTTCATTTAACACCTTATATCCCTTCTCGAACTGTAATATCTATTAATCAAAATCATCTAGTTGTCCCTACATTCACGCCCTCTAAGGGGCACTAATCGAATTAGCGCACGCTAAACGCTAACGCGTCCATAGACTAACATGCACGCATTAGCACACCTTAGTAAAAGAGGGCCTCGGAGAAATTCTCTCAGATATTACTCGTAGTTCTGTTTTTTTCCACGCAGGGACCTAAACTATGAAATTTGCTCCCAAACCACCTTAGTCTTCAAACCTCGCTTTCCTCCCCTCCCCCCCCCCCTTTTACAAACCTGTAGTGCAGCTTTTAGTGGCTGTAGCGGTAACAGCTCGGACGCTCATAGAATACCGATGAACGTCAGAGCTGTTACCGCCTTGGCTGGAGCTAAAAAACGCACCACGGTTTTGTAAAAAGGGGAGGGGGGTGTTAATCGTGTCGAAAAAGATCTTAAATCCTTTTTATTTTCTGATGCGTATTCTTAAGCACTTTTTTTTAAATACATTTTTGTGTCATTGTAGGAAGACCTTAGCTCTTTGGCTGGAGCATTGGGACCCTCCCTCTTGTGTGTCCCTTCTTATCTTTACTGTTATATATTGTGGTTCTTCCTCTTTCCCCACATATTCATGTCAAGTTTTTACGCATTTCCAACCTTTTAATTGTTCATTTATATTGTAAGCCGCCTAGACATTTTATGATTGGTGGGATATCAAGCTATAATAAACATAGAATTCAAGATATCACGAGGCAGACATGTGGAATCTCTTAGGGAGAGAAGGAGATAGCGGGTGTTGTGGATGGGCCAACTGGGTGGGCCATTCGGCCTTTATTTGTCATCGTGTTTCTATGTTTCATGCAGCGCTATGGTAATGGATATCAGCTATCAACAACAAACAAAATAGAAAAACAAACAACCCCCCCCTTCCCCCTTTAGAATGTGAGCCCACTAGGGACAGAGAACGTACCTGTGTAATTAATATGTAAACCGCTTAGATTGTACCACCGAAAGTGGTGTATCAAATCCCTGATCTCTGGGCCAGCAAATATCCCGTGACAGTCCTGATGCCAACTCCCAGGGTCAGATTGAAGGTCTTGGCACCCACAGAAAGGACTGGCGAGGTCTTACCTGCAGAGACGATAGCGCATAGTTCAAAATTCAAACTTTACGTGATATACTGCCAATCGTAAAATATCTAAGCAGTTTATAGGGGGGTAATAAAAAAGGGTACCAAAAAGCAGAGGATTTAAAGCAAAAAAAAACAAAAACAGAACTGCGGGAAAATGTACAAGGTGCAGGAATTTATTCCATAAAAGTCATAAAAACATATATAAACAGCATACATAAAATAAATGTATCCAAAAACACTCCTTCCTCAGGGGTTCAAGATGATCAGTACATAGAGTATCAAGAAACCAGATTGAATAGAGCAAACAAAATATCGAACAAGGCTGGCGTGAGCCTCTCCTGTCACGGGCGCTACACTGAGGATTTAGCAGTAACCAAGGAGATTAAAGATACCATGCAACTTTATAATTGGAGGCAAAAAAGGCCTCAGAAGTCCGTCATCTACTGCCGTGATCAGTTCACACTGCCAAATATCTTCGGGACTGGAAATCATTCACTGCCCCCCACCCCCCCCCCCCCCAAAAAAAAAAAAAAAATCACCTCCATTCAATTCTTTAACCATTATACTAAATACACAAATCAAAATAGCCAGCACTTATCTTTAAAGGTCCCAATGGGGACCCGTTTCCCCAACCGCTTCACCAGGGAATCTCAATGTGTTTGAAACTGTGCCTTCCTGCCGCTACATACCACAGCGATGATATTTGGCCGTGTGAACTGAACACTGCAGTAGATGACAGACTTCTAAGGCCTTTTTTCCTCCAGTTTATAAAGTTGCATGGTATTTTTAATCTCCTTGCTTACATTCCAAATTGAAATTTAAGATCAGAATTGACCGTGAAGTTGACCGAGGAAAGAAACCAGGATGTATATTACCAAAAAAAACCCCAGTGTGGCTGTCGTATATGTAGCAGGCCCAAGACTTTGGAACGCAATGAGAGGTACATTAAGACTATGTGCAGATTTTAAAACCTTCAAAAAATCATTAAAGACAAGCCTATTTGTAAGAGCTTTCTTTACCTGATTATGTTAACTAATAGATGACAGAGAATTCCCATGTGAATTGTATATACGATGATGAATTTTATACGATTTTTCGCTGATGTTTTGATAAATTTTGTAGAGTTTGTTATCTTTTCTGTATGTATCATTTGTTACCCGCTTAGGATATAAGCGGGATAGAAATTTCTAAAATAAATAAATAAACTTATTATAGAAACATGATGGCAGATAAAGGCCAAATGGCCCGACTAGTCTGCCCATCCGCAGGAACCATTATCTCTTCCTCTCTCCAAGAGATCCCAAGTGCCTATCCCAGGCCCTTTTGAATTCAGACACAGTCTCTGTCTCCACCACCTCTTCCTGGATAAGTCTTGTACAAAGTTCTAAACCTTAAATATGTCGATTCAAGATGCACTAAAGATGGAAGAGAATTCCAGAGAAGGTGAAAGACAAAAAAAAAAAAATGCTCTCATTCTAGTAAGTTCATAATGAACTGAACTAACAGGCACCTAAGTCAAGCCACACCCAAAATCTGCCCAGATTTCACCCAGAATCATAGAACATGATGGCAGAAAAGGGCCATGGCCCATCTAGTCTGCTCACACTAATGGCCCAACCCCTAACTACCTCCATGAAGAGATCCCAATGCCAATCCCATCTTTTCTTAAAATCTGGCACGCTGCTGACCTCAATTACCTATTGTGGAAGATTATTCCAGCGGTCAACCACCCTTTCGGTGAAGAAATATTTTCTGGTGTCGCCATGAAATTTCCCACCCCTGATTTTCAACAGATGCTCTCTTGTTGCCGTGGGTCCTTTAAGGAAAAAGAGATCCTCTTCCACCTCGATACGGCCCGTGACATATTTGAACGTCTCGATCATGTCTCCCCTCTCTCTGCGTTCCTCGAGTGAGTACAGCTGCCCAGTCGTTCCTCATACGGAGATCCTTGAGTCCTGAGACCATCCTGGTGGCCATTCGCTGAACCGACTCAACTCTCCGCACATCTTTTTGATAATGCGGCCTCCAGAATTGTACACAGTATTCCAGATGGGATCTCACCATGGATCTGTACAATGGCATTATGACCTCGGGCTTACGGCTGACGAAACTTCTACAGATACAGCCCATGATTTGTCTAGCCCTGGATGAATCTGCCCCTAACCATGCCTACATGCTGGTAGGTGCTTCAGAGTAGCCTCAGGAGTGGTAGACACCTACCAAGTCCAGCCAATTGATTTTTTTAAAATTAAAGGCGCCAATTGAGCCAATTAAGAAAATTAAGTAGGCTTCTAGATTGGCTAGGCCTAACTTCAAGCACCGTTTGTAGAATCTGGGCCTGAATGTTCAGTGCAGTCAAGGTTGGCGCTGGTGGCATAACTTAACAGGGTGATTAATAAGAATCTGCAACTGAAGGGCAAAAAAAGGGCAAAAAAAAAAAAAAAAAAGTGAGTTTTAAGTAAAGCCGTATATCTTTTAAGAGAGAGCTCAGAACAGGTCCCAAGTGGGATAGAGTTCCAAAGAGTTGGGTCAAGGACTGCGACAATATTTCAAAGATTGTCTGCCCGCCAGCTGAATTAGACCCAAAATTCAGCACTGACTCCTATCCGGGGCTGGCTCTGAATATCCAGGTTATCAGTGCCTGCCAGCCTTATTGCTGTCCTGTGTTACATAGAAACATAGAAACATAGAAATAGACGGCAGATAAGGGCCACGGCCCATCCAGTCTGCCCACCGCAATGACCCTTCCCCACCTAACTCAGTGAATAGATCCCACGTATCTATCCCATTTGGCCTTAAAATCAGTCACGCTGCTGGCCTCAGTGACCTGAAGTGGAAGATTATTCCAGCGGTCAACCACTCTCTCAGTGAAAAAGAATTTCCTGGTGTCACTGTGCAGTTTCCCTCCCCTGATTTTCCACGGGTGCCCCCTGGTTGCCGTGGGACCCATGAGAAGGAAGATATCTTCTTCCACTTCGATGCGACCCGTGAGATACTTGAACGTCTCGATCATGTCTCCCCTCTCTCTGCGTTCCTCGAGTGAGTAGAGCTGTAACTTATCCAGCCTTTCCTCGTAAGGGAGATCCTTGAGACCCGCGATCATCCGGGTTGCCATTCTCTGCACCGACTCTAGTCTCAGCACATCTTTTCGGTAATGCGGCCTCCAAAATTGCACACAGTACTCCAGGTGTGGTCTCACCATGGATCTATATACAATGGCATAATGACTTCCGGCTTACGGCTGACGAAACTCCTGCGTATGCAACCTATGATTTGCCTTGCTTTGGAGGAAGCTTGCTCCACTTGATTGGCAGCCTTCATGTCCTCACTGACGATCACCCCTAGGTCACGCTCTGCTTCAGTTCTTGTTAGGATCTCGCCATTTAGGGTGTAAGTCTTGCATGGATTATGGCTGCCCAGGTGCATGACTTTGCATTTTTTGGCATTGAAGCTGAGTTGCCAGGACCTAGACCAGCGCTCCAGTAGTAGTAGGTCGTGCATCATGTTGTCGGGCATTGAGTTTTTGTCTGTTGTACTCTTGGCCACTACATTGCTTAGTTTGGCGTCATCAGCGAATAATGTTATTTTACCTCGGAGACCTTCTGCCAAGTCTCTTATGTAGATGTTGAACAGGATCGGGCCCAGGACGGAGCCCTGTGGCACTCCACTGATCACCTCCGTCGTTTCGGAGGGGGTGCCATTCACCATTACCCTCTGAAGCCTACCCTCAAGCCAGTTCCCAATCCATTTCGTCAGCGTGTCGCACACATAAGACATACCTGTAATACACGCGACCGAGATACATGCTTTTGAGATTTCCCCCCCAAAAAAAAAAACTACTATAATTTATATGAATGGTGTAATTTTTTAAACTGTTATCATGAGCCACAGCCAGAAACACATGCCCGAGGCACACTTTTCACAGTACCGGCATCTCTGGACCAGCCGGTAAATTTTGGTCGTCAAAAGCCAGCGCCACGCTTGGAGAATCACCCGGCAACGACAGAGAATCACCCGGAGTGCTCGCTTAAATATTAATGAGTCCATTTACTACCACTTTAATATTAATGACCTCGTTGTGATACATTTGCATGGCAGCATCAGAGGCTGCCAGAAAGCTTGTAAAAGACCACAGTGAGCCGTTCTGATAATCGGCCGGTGAAACACTGCCGCACTAAACCGGCTGGAGCCCGTTTAGTGGCCATCTTTAAAGACTGAATATTGGCAGAGCTCAGGTAGCTCCTGACTCTTGACACTACCCCTGGACTGCCTCGAAACCAACCAGATAGTGCCATGGGGCGTTATATGCTGCTAAATAATCAATAGGAATCTGGTCAAGGCTAGTTAACTGGGGAAGAGCCTCTCCTATCTGGTTTATATAGGGCTAAAAATCAAACCCTACATTTTTTGTACGGATAGAATGTACCCGCTTTTACCTGACAGCAAAAATGGACTTCTAGGTCCTACTTTTGTTGCATAAACCATGCTGGGCAATATTTGTGTACTGGAGAAGGAAGAGGTGATATAGAAGAAATAAAATGAATATTTATTCATAAGTATAGGTTATATAACAGGAGAGAAGGGATAACTGTTTCTGATAGATTTATCACTGTAATATTCCATAACATCAGTTTATAACTTCTATATAACATATGTGATCTGGATGATGACCATCAATAATTCTTTTTTTGGTAGCTGTTAAATAAGCTTCCAGGAAGCACTTCCTTATTTTGTTTTGTTCTTAGAACTTTAATTACAACCTTTGACTTGGAATGCGATGATGCATCGGGTCATTTCTGACCAATCAGAAGCAGCTAACATCACATCACAAAAGCATCCTCAGTTGCAGTCAAACCACACAAGCCAGAATGGCCATGGCAGGAGGTAATTGAATATCTTTTAAACAAAAGGCCATTCATATGTGACATAAACAAAATACAGAAGGGCTGCCCGTGGCAGACTGGGTGTTATTTTCACAGCTCACTCGCGATGGGTAGGCTTCCATAACTCAGGGAACCAAAATTAAGAACAAGCAGCTTGAAGAGGAGGCCGGCGTCAGCCAGTGTTCTGTTTCTAGGTGTGTCGCCTTTCCAAGGAGGTCATGTTTGGCTTACATTCTTCGGTACATTCAGTTTCTCTCTTCCAAGAGGCTCAAAGGAGCTCATATGAGCAGCCAATCAAATATTTTGGGACATATAGATAATAAGAACATAAGAAGTTGCCTCCGCTGGGTCAGACCAGGGGTCCATCGCGCCCAGCAGTCCGCTCCCGCGGCGGCCCATCAGGTTCATGACCTGTAAGTGATCCTTTGTCTAAAAACCCCTTAATCCCCATTTTTCTTCTATCTATACCCTTACATGGCCCTATCTCTACCTCTATCTAGATCCCTCAATCCCCGTATCCTTCAGGAAGCGCATCCTCCGGAAGCACATCCTCCGGAAGCGCATTCCAGGTGTCCACCACCCTCTGAGCGAAGAAAAATTTTCTAGCATTGGTTCTAAACCTGTCCCCTTTCAGTTTCTCCGAGTGCCCCCTTGTTCTTGAAGTTTCCAATAAGCTAAAGAATCTGTCCCTGTCCACCTTCTCTATGCCCTTCATGATCTTGTAAGTCTGCATCATATCTCCTCTGAGTCTTCGCTTCTCCAGGGTGAAGAGCCCCAGCCTTTCTAGCCTCTCTGCGTATGAAAGGTTTTCCATACCTCTTATCATTCTTGTCGCTCTTCTCTGAAACCTCTCAAGTATCTCCATGTCCTTCTAAAACAGGGGTAGGGAATTCCGGTCCTCGAAAGCCATATTCCAGTTTTCAGGATTTCCCCAATGAATATGCATGAGATCTATTTGCATGCACTGCTTTCAATGCATGTTCATTGGGGAAATCCTGAAAACCCGACTGGAATATGGCTCTCGAGGACCGGAGTTCCCTACCCCTGATCTAAAATATAGAATTCATGTATACCTGGAAACAAGGCAGCCGGCCTACTAGATCCAAAATGGAAAGAAGACAAGAAGTAGAAGAAAAATGTTTTGTTTTGTTTTTAGTCGATGCTCAGTTGTAACAGATGCAGGATTTTATTCCTTTCAGCACGGGTGGAAGCAGTTGTTTGTCCCCCAGCTGATTGCATGCCCCTGATGCAGCCTAGTTGGCAAAATGTGATCTCGTCGGGCACCATTTCCTGGTAGCATTGATTAAAACAATACACAGAATATCTCCCTCTCTTTTTTTTTTGTGTCCAGTGGCCCCTCAATTAAATCACACATTAACCAAATGGACCTCAAATCCCATAGGGAAAATAACTCAGGGAGCTAACAGCTCCACTCAAGAGTTGATCATTCTAATCACAGGTCCGTTCCGGAAACAGACCAGAGAGAAAAAAATTCCCTCCTCCCTACTGAGGAAGAAAAAGTCTCTAGCCCCCCCCCCCCCCCCAAAAAAAAAAAATGAGCTTATATCAATAATAACTTCAAGAGGGGGGCCCCCAGCACAAAAAAAAAACTCTAAATGAGCTTATACTATTGTACCTGGGAGCTGTACTATCATGAAATTCAGAACTACAAAAAACAGCAGAGATAGCCAAAAAATAATCGTTCCACTGTACTTAGCTTCAAATAGTTTTTCCACAATCTGTCTTTTGCCGATCAAACGATGATTATAATCCACTGCATTTCATAGCAATCCATCTTTTTATATAACATAACATCATGCTTATAAACCACGTAACCAGAAGTTCAACACGGTTAACATAAGATTAGCAATAAAATAGCATAAGAAACGCCTAAAACTAGTTAGCCTGGTACTTTGAAAAAAGATAAGTTTTTAGCAAAGTTCTAAAGTGTTTGTAGGAACAGGCTTTACGTCAGAAAATGACACGGGGAAAAAATCTGTCCCCTTCATCGTCCCATCCCTGTCACTGCCCCGTCTCCGCCGCATCCATACAAGCCTCAGTACTGCAACCCCCCCCCTGCAGCGAGAACACCTCTTAGCCGCTTCCGCCATGCACACCGTGCCCCCCCCCCTCCCCGGACCACAGGCCCTGGTCCGACAGGCAGAAGGAGTGTTTCCTGCTCGCAGCGCACAACTGTGCCGACAAACTTTCCTGCCCCTTACCTTCGTGGCCGGCGATTTCTAAACTGCCTTCTTACAGCAGCCGGAGCGTTGAAGTTGCATATGGCTGCCAGAAAGGTCGTCTCTGATGCAACTTCTGGTTGCGTCAGAGATTACCTTTACGGCAGCCACACTCAGGGTATGCAAACAGGTTGTGGTTTCTGGTAGATCTAATGGGGGAATAGAATTCGAAGTGAGGTAGAAGGTAATTGGGGGCCATTCCCCAGATTAATTTATAGCAAAAGCAGGAGAACTTGAAAAGAATTCTTTCTTCGATTGGTAACCAGTGCAGCCTTTTTTAGAAGGGACTAACGTGATCACTTTTCTTTAGTCCGAATATTAAGCGGACGGCCGTGTTTTGAACTATTCGCAGTTTTCTAACGGTTTTTTTAGGTATCCCCAAGTAGATTCAAGTTAGGTTGCACCTGTTACAAGACATTGTTTGGCCTTAGGCTTGATTGTCCCCCTCCATTACAATGCCATGCTGGGGTTTTGAGCGTTGACTGCTGTAGTAACAGCTCCCACGCTCATAGGAATTCTGTGAGCGGCAGCGCTGTTACAATGGCGTCCGGCATTAAAAACACTAGGGCGGCTTTGTAAAGGAGGGCCTCTATTATTGATCACTTTAAATTTACAGCCAGAAAATGTTTTTCTCGGCATTTTAGATTATTTACATTTCCTACCGTAAAAGGTTCCGTATACAAAAGATTTTTCCATAGAATTTTATCTTTTCAAGCTGGATCATGGGCTAAACTAGGGGTGGGCAAATCCAGTCCTCGAGGCCGGAATCCATTTGGGTTTTCAGAATTTCCCCAATGAATATGCATTGAAAGCAGTGCATGCAAATAGATCTCATGCATATTCATTGGGGAAATCCTGAAAACCCGACTGGATTCCGGCTCTCGAGGATTGGATTTGCCCACCTCTGGGCTAAACCCTTTTCTGTCCCGATAACAAACTCCAATCTAACCTTTTACCTAGAGCAAGAAGTTTACCGTAATTCTAAATGATTTACGTTGAAGCTAAGGTTGTTTAAATTAAATTCCAGTTCTTTATTTTTGTCAGCTTTCATCCGGGGAGGGGGAATTGATTATGGGATGGAAGAGATAGAATTTTTATAATATATGGATTAGAATTTTAACAATTGTGAATTATTTATTATTTGTAAACAATATCTTTTTGTATAATTTATATGTATTTTTACTCTATTCCTTTAATAAAATGTTTGAACATAAATAAGGGGGGTAGGGAGGGGGAAGGGAGAATGGGAATGGGGGGAATGTATAGAGTTATGAGGTGGGTAATATGGAAATATATTTTAGAGGAATGATAGAAATATGTATGAATATTAGTATTATGAATATAATTGTAATGAACATCTTATTGTATTATGTTATTGTATACTTATTTTATTCCTTCAATAAAATGTTATAAACCAAACTCCAATCTAAGGACCTACTTTTTTAACAAACTCTTCACTGTGCTTATACAGTCTCTTGATTGTTGCTAACTGCATTGAACTGAGAGGTTACTACGGTATATAAGTGAATTCGTTATGTTATGTTCTTGCTATCAAGCTTTTAGAGCGGCTTCATGCAGCCTGTCCTTGTTATTCATCTACCTCCCAATGCTCACTAGATAAATTCCCGACTCTATCCCTTCCCATCCATACTCAGCTTCATCTCCGTACTCTCTGCTTGGAGTTCATTGATTTTCTACTTCGCCCAGACCTTGGACTTTGAGAATGAGCACTAGCTGACGGGACTCAAACAGCAACAAGTCTTCCCATGAGAAAGCAGCAATAAACCTCCTATGAGGAAGTGTAGAGGTGTTTAATAAAATATATGTTTTAATTTAAAATGGTAACTTCTTTTCTTAGAGCAATATCCCAAATTCCTTATTATTTAACCCAGTGATTCCCAACCCTGTCCTGGAGGAACACCAGGCCAATCGGGTTTTCAGGCTAGCCCTAATGAATATGCATGAGAGAGATTTGCATATGATGGAAGTGATAGGCATGCAAATTTGCTTCATGCATATTCATTAGGGCTAGCCTGAAAACCCAATTGGCCTGGTGTTCCTTCAGGACAGGGTTGGGAACCACTGATTTAACCCACTCTAAGACCAATATTTTCCTTAAATTCATTTACATTTCATCAAATTTTCATTTTACAAATTCATTTGTTTTTGCATTTACTTTTCATCAATTCATAAACTCTTCAATTCATTTCCTCCCAAGACCTCAGATATACCATTCCATCACCCTGTGTATGTTTCTTATCAGCGGGGAAATCAGGGTATTAAATCCTCATAGGTCTAGGTCGTGTTTTACTTAAATATTTTTGTAAATTTTTATAAATAACTTTTAAAAACTTTTTATTGCTTTTTTTTTACTTATCTGATTAATTATCTGAATAATAAACTTCAGCACTTCATGCGGCCGGACCTGACATGTTTCGCATTAGCTTCGTCAGGGATCTGCTCTAAGATGTAAAAACATATGTTATAACATAAAAACATGTTATAACAATATTCACATATGTTATAACATATGTTATAACATAAAAACATATGTTATAACACTATTCACAGCCATATGAAACATGAAATGTTAAACTCAATATTCAATCTCTTACCACTGCCGCTGTCATCCGACTTCTATAACCCTTCTTTTAAAGTAAGATGGCGGCGGCGTGTCAGGGCTCTTTTTTATCTCTTAACTTTGATTATACAGCTGGTTTTGTCTGCCTTTCATTGGTTCTCTACTCCCCTAGTCATGGCGATCCAATCCTGACCCCTGATAAAGAAATTTGATGAAATGTAAATTTCAGCTCCACTCAGAGTATGACCCCAGAAATGCCTATGTGCAGAAATTCCAATATGCCTAATGATGAGAAAATAGGATATTAGAAGTTATTAGGAAAGGGATTGAAAATAAGACCAAGAATATTATCATGCCTCTGTTTCGCTCCATGGTGCGACCTTACGTTAAGTATTGTGCTCAGTTCTGGCAACCGTATCTCAAAAAAGAAACGGCAAAATTAGAGAAGGTTCAAGGAGGGGATATGATTGAGGTCTACGAAATCCTGAACAGATAAGAGTGAATCGATTTCTCACCCTTTCAAAAAGTACAAAAACCAAGGGACACTCAGTTAATTTACTTGGAAATATTTTTTCACTCATGGCCTCATTGCCAGAGGATGTGGTAACAATGGCAGTGTAGCTGGGTTTAAAAAAAAAGGTTTTGGATACGTTCCTGGAGGAAAAGTCCATAGTCTGCTATTGAGATAAATATGGGGAGTCACTGCTTGCTCTGGGATCAGTAGCAAAAAATATTGCTTTGGGTTTGTGACCTGGATTGGCCAGTGTTGGATCCAGTCTGATCCAGTATGGCTGTTCTTATGCTCTTATCTGTTTTCTTATGCTTATATATCCTCAGGCAACCATTAAAGAGCCTTTCCCACATGTCAAATCTGTTTAACTTGCAGAAAAGTTTTATAAAATAACCACTTACATGTGAACTGCATCCCTCACCTCTGTCACACACACAAAACACAGACAGACGGACACTCCGCAGCTCCTCTCATCCAGCTCTTCTCCATGGCATGGTCTACTTCCCGCAGAACCCTCAACAGGATACTTCTAAATCTCCCACCCACAAAAAATCTTCAGTACAAACATGTTTTCCACTCCATGCTTACCTTTCTAGGAGTAAAAACTTGGAATGACCTTACAGAAACGACCAGAAAAGAACCTAACCACACCATATTCCCCCAACTCACTTTCTCGGCCTTCCCCTACCCCCTTCTACCTACCTTCTTCCCGCCCTTCTCCCTCCTCACTCCTCTCTATAAGTCGCCTTGAACCTGCCTAGGTATGAGCGACAGAAATAGAAGATTAGATTAGACAAGCAATAGCAATTTGAAAGAGAAATGTTTTCACAAGTTTTCACTATTAGGTACCAGGTTGTCATTGTTAAAGCTGGCCACCCTCTTAATGGCCAGGAACTGCTGACAGATTCCCACCGTACTAGGCTGGCAATTTCCCAGAGGATCCTAGTCAGTTCAACTTCTAATTCTGTAACTTTAGTGTTATCAGGCTCATGACTCTATAGTTCTTTGAACAACATTCTTTAATAACTTGAAATAAGGAACAAACACTTACAGTTTGATGCTTTCAAGGCAGTTCAGTTCTTACAGAATCTTCACACTCAACCAGAGAAAAGCTGGAAGTGTACCCACATAGCTTGTGGGAAATAACACTGTGCTTCAGACTTAAATACAGGACCTAAGATGTATTAAGCTAACAGAAATAAAGGGTTAAAACTTTAACAAATGTCCGGGGAAATCTGGACCGGCCCTCTTTTTAGAGGACTGTCCAGGTTCCTGAACAAACTTTCCAAAACCCAGCAGTTTGTCCAGGTTTTGGAAAGCTCTGGCCGCATCTGGAGGGCCTCTGAGCTTGCACGGATGACGTCACACACGTCCATACATGATCAGAGGCCATTGGATGCGGTCTGGAAATTAGAAATGAAAAGAACTTTATGGGAGCAGGGCTAGAGGTGAAATGGGGCGGGGCTAGAGACAGAATGAGGCGGAGGCTGGGGGTGGAATGGGGCATGGGCATGCATCTGGGATTTTACACAGCAAAAATATGGTAACCCTGGTGAGGAAACAGTGCTGGTCCTAAGTTTTCATGCAGCCATGTGGCAACTGTTCTCTAACAGAAGCTAAAAAAGGGTGGGCTAAAGCCCTCTGGCTGCAGCTTGGCTCTCTGGGAATTTGAGTCCACAGAACACACACTGATTACGTTAGCTAGATTGTGAGCCCACCGGGACAGAGAGGGAAAATGCTTGAGTACCTGATTGTAAAACCGCTTAGATAACCTTGATAGGCGGTATATAAAATCCTAATAAACTTGAACTTGATTACATGTCTAAGATCAAGCACTCTGTATCTTATACAAGAAACTGCACATATGAAATGGGGGCAGTACAAAATGTGCAGACAAAAGCTGAATTGGGAACCCCATGAAACCAGACTGCATGCAGTGAAGGCAGCAAAGAGAAAAAAGAAAAAGCGATGCATTTTGTCCTGTGCAAACAGAGAGAGAAGAGATGTTTGTTTACCAGAAGAAAAACGAAAGAATTCCCACAAAACTTCAAGCAGGAAAAATGTTGTTCAGCAGAAAAATATGTCTATCCTGTCACCAGGCCAGAGACATGATATGACCAGAGATAACACCAAGTTATCCAATTCTAGGCTGGAGATTTGGGGACAAACCTGGATTTCAGATCACTTTATCCTAGTGCATTATGGGACCTGCAACACCAATTTCAATGGGCAGAATTAGGTACTACAAAATTTCACATTGCTTTTGTCTAGATTTTTCCACGGAGAAACCTGGACGCACGGTTCTGTCCTGTTCTGCCCCCGACCCTCTTTCTGCCTCCACAAAGCCTCGTCTTTCCTTTCCAACCTCCGGGCCACATCTGGAGGACCTCCGAGCACGCACAGGTGCGTGTGGATTCATCTGCACGTGCTCAGAGGCCCTACAGAGGCAGTCAGGAGGTCGGCGCTTTCCAAAACCCGGACACACTACCGGGTTTTGGAAAGTCCGTCCGGTCACCCAGACCGTCTGGGCCGTCTACGGTGGGCCGTAAGTTCAAAACCAGGATTGGCCAATAATCTCCAGCCTGCAACCTAGGGTTACCATATGGCTCCAGAAAAAGGAGGATGGATTGAGACATCCGGGTTTTGCTTCCATTGCTTTCATTTACTTCCATCGTCTCAGTCTATCCGGCTTATTTCCATCGCTTTCAGTCCAACCTGGCATCTGCGTCATTAGAGCCTAAGAACGATTCACTTTTTTCACTAGCAAACTCGTGATCGTTTCTGTCAGCCCAATAGAGTTGATCTGAAAATGTGGATCATGTGGCACATAGCCTGACTCCCCGTGCACTTTTTTTTTTTTTTTATTTATTTGATTTTAAACATTATCATTTATACAAATAATAATACAAGGAACATAATATCACAATTTTCAGAAATTAAAGAATTAATCTTACATTACTTTCATTTGTCCTCAAGTCCTCATTACGGGGGATTATCCTGATCTTAACTTCAACTATAAACAAAAATATAATCAAGATCTTAAAACTAAGATCAATTTAAACAGTGCATTATTCTACTGAACTCATATTACAGTTAAATCAAGTGGCAATTACTTGTGTTTCATGAAGTTTTAGAAACTGCTCTAATTGTATAGAATCCCAAAATATGTAATCATTCTCCTTAAATTTCACTAAACATTTGCATGGAAACTTTAAGTAAAACGTAGCTCCCAAGGCCAACAGTCGTGATTTTAAATTCAAAAATGACTTTCTTCTAAGTTGTGTAGCCTGGGCTACATCCGGAAATATTAACACATTATATCCACAAAACTTTGCTTGCTTATTTTGAAAAGTCCCCGTGCACTTTTAGTGAGTTACTTCTGCCTGTTTTCTGTGGTTTCTCAGGCATCCAAATATTTGTTCGGAAAACATTGACTTTGTCAACAGTAAAAGCTGGACCAACAAACAGATCTGTTTCAGAAGGAAACCAGGCAAACAAATATACAGCCAAACTGGGAGGGTAGCTGGCTTTTCCTGTCTTGTTTGTTTTGCCTGTCCCTGGATTGGAAGGGTGGCACTGGCTCCACCCTCCTAAGGTTAAGATTGCTTTTACATGTCCAACCTTCCACTATAAGGCTGGGCTGGAGTTCAGGTGTCCACCATCGTTATCAGGTAATTAGCCACTTTGCAGGGTAACTAAGGATACCAGGAATTATTTTGCTGCTCTGGCAACCAGTGACTTTGACACACAGTTTAACCACAGTCACCTTCCATGTTGTGTTGCAACAGGACACAACATTTCCTGTGGTCACTCTTTCTAAAGAAGGAAAATGTTGTGTGCTGACAGTTGATGTGCTCTCAGAAAGTGGTGCTTTTTACGTTTAGAAAGACCGTTTCAAAAATCCACACACTGTCAATGGTGTCATTCGTTTCCGCTCGTAACATTTCTGTTGAGGCTGGATGTCGCACTGCTAAGTAAGTCGAAAATAGCTGTCAAGAAATGTGGAACTGTGTGTTGTGAAACCAGGAGTCAGTAACTCCTGAGCGCAACTAGCTGACAAGCCTGAGCGTCCCAGATTTTCAGAGAGGTTCCCGGGATACCTGATTCGTCTTCCTGCATCCTGGATCCCCATCCGGCCTCCCAGAACAACAGTGCAGACACCACCACAAAACAGATCCAAACTTGGTAGGTTGAAGGCAGCATTGACACCACCTCTCAGTGTCCTTGTAGCCAGTGGCGTAGTAAGAGGGGTGGGGGGGGGAACGGTCCACACCCCCCCCAGCGAGGTCTTGAAAGGGGCACCGACACCTGCCTCCCCTCACTCCTTCCCAACCCCCCCCCTGCCACTCGCATGCCCGCCTTCCCTTCCCTCCCCTCGTAACGCTTTAATATTCGCTGCACGAGCAGCATTACAAACTCGCTGCCCGCATCGGTGTCACCTCTCTCTGACGTCACCTCGGGGCCCCATGCCCAGGGAGTGACATCAGAGGGATAGCTGGCACGACGCAGGCAGCAAGTTTGTGATGTTGCTTCCCGCCTGGAAAATTAAAAAGGTGCAAAGGGATGGGGGCGCGCATAAGGCGTGAGGGGGAGGGACTAGAGGGTGGGGGAGGGGCACCACTGCCCCGGGCGCACTCACCCTCGCCACGCCACTGCTTCTAGCAGCTGTACATGCACTTTCTATCCCAAAACCCATGTGGCAGAGAGAGGAAGGGCAGCTACCAAGTGGGATCAAGCCTGTATTGCATTATTAGGGTGCCCATGATAATCTGCCCTTGAATAGGATTACCATATGGCTCCAGATTGAGACACTCGGGTTTTACTTCCATTGCTGTCAGGGGAAATAAAACCCCAATATCTGTCTGTCCTCCTTATTTCCATTGCTCTCAGAGGAAGTAAAACCCGGATGTCTCAATCTGTCCTCCTTACTTCCATTGCTTTCAGTGGAAGTAAAACCCGGATGTCTCAATCTGTCCTCCTTACTTCCATTGCTTTCAGTGGAAGTAAAACCCGGATGTCTCAATCTGTCCTCCTTACTTCCATTGCTTTCAGTGGAAGTAAAACCCGGATGTCTCAATCTGTCCTCCTTACTTCCATTGCTTTCAGTGAAAGTAAAACCCGGATGTCTCAATCCATCCTCCTTTTTCTGGAGCCATATGGTAACCCTGCTTTGAAGGTCAGTGATCGTGCTACTCCTGACACAGATGGTCAGCAGTTCAATTCCTGGAAGCCACTCTGATGAAATGGGAAGGATAATATATAATCTTTGACACCGTACCCCTATGGGAGGTTGCTACAATGGTTAATTCCAGCTTTCAGATCATTGAATGGACCCCTTCCCAGTGGCTTAGTGGGTGGGTGGGGGGAGGGATTGGGGGGAAGAGGACCGACCCAGGCGCCATTTTGGTGGGGGCGCCGGCACTTCTCCGCCCCTTCCCCAAAACCTCTTTAAATCTTTGCCAGCATGAGCAACTTATCCAGCCTGCTGCTCACGCTGGCCTGGCTCTCCTCTGAAATCACTTCCTGGTTGCAGGGCAAGGAAGTGACATCAGAGGGAAAGCCCAGGCCAGCACGACCAGCAAGATGGAGAAACTGCTCACGCTGGTGAAGATTTAAAGAGGTACAGGGGTGGAAGGGGGAGCAAGTGTGGTGTGGGAGAAGGAGCGAGGGGGTGGGTAGAGAGGAGGGCATGGGGGGGCTGTCTCTTACACTCGCTACACCACTGCCCCTACCCCACTCTCTGTGTGGGTTTATGAGTTGGATTTCGAGAAATGAGGGACTTACCCCAAGGCTTCTTTAAATTCTAGTTAAAGGCCTAATCTTTTGATCTGTTGGTAAATGGTGAAAGGTTAACGTCTAGCTTCTACTCTGTGACTAGAGAGTTCTTTCTTTCATTTGTAAATTTGTTTTGGAATGAAGCTTTATCCACCCTTCAATTGTTTTGGAATGAAGCTTTATCCACCCTTCAAATCCACAGAAGAAAATAGAGGTTGCTTAAAATCTGGAAATGTGCCTTAGTTCCTTGTAGGGCCTTGTCCCTTGTGAGGAGAGACCTGATCACATTTTATTTTGGAAATTAGGAGTTTTGGGTTGGGACTCGGAGGTTGGAGGTTGCTCTGAGTTTTTGGACCCTCTTGTACATCCCTATATTGGGACTCAATTAATCAATTATAAGACAGGTTTCTTATCTTCCATACAGTAATATGACGGAAATTTGAAGAAAGAGTCAAGACTCAGCTGGAGAAAAGGAAAAGAGTTACTAATCTGGTACTTGCCCTCTAAATACTAAAGAAGAGAGAAATGACTTGGAAAGTACAAGATCGGTTAGTAGGTTTCAGATACTAAGGGGACATTAGGGATAGGGTTACCAGATTTTCTGTCTGGAAAATCTGGACCCCCCCCCCAGACCCACCCCCCAGGCCCGCCCATCCCCACCCCATCACCAATATAACAGTGTTTAAAGTAAGATGAGAGGGGTGGGGGGAGCTGACAGTCGCCCAGGAGTGCATGGTTTGGTATGGAGTATCTTTGAAGGATATTATTGAAACAGGACATTTAGAGAATCCCAACAGAGAGGTTACAAAGAAAGCCAGGATAATATAAAGGGAAATCAGGACATTTAGAGAATCCCAACAGAGAGGTTTCAAAAAAAGCCAGGAGAGTATAAAGGGAAAGCAGAGTAAAAGACTCAAATTATCCCCATCAACTTCTAAGCAGCCTTTAGATGCAATCTGAAGTGTCTTTATACAAATGCTAGAAGCCTAAAAAATAAGATGGAAGAGTTAACATATTAACATAGTAAATGAGAGCAGATAAAGGCCTGATCAATCCATCCAATCTGTCTAATAATCACACCCCCACTTTACTGAATACAGATCGCGCCGGCGTTGTGGGGGGTTTGGGGCGTTGTAACCCCCCTCATTATACTGGAAACAACTTTTTCGCTGTTTTTTTCGCTGTCCTCCAGGACAGAATGAGCAGACAGATAAAGAAATGTTTACAGAGATTAGGAAATCTGGCAAATTGGGCAACAGTACAATAATGGTTGGCCCAAACAGCTGTCTAGGGGGCTATTCCACACACACCCCGGGGGATCCAACACTTCTATTTCCTGGCAGCCGCTCTTTCACTCTTCGGGACATTATCAACATGACTGGAGTAAATACACTGCCCTCAGCAGCTGGAAGCTTTCCCTCTGCTACTGCTTCCTGTCTCCACATAGGTGGGAAGCAGTAGAAGAGGGAAAGCTTCCAGGCCACTGGAGTCAATATGTTTACTTCATTCACACTGCCAGCAGTTCAAAGAGTGAAAGAGCAGCTGCTAGGAAGGAGAAGGGTGAGTAAGCACCAGATCCAGGGGGGGGGGGGAGAGTTACTGAAGAGATGCTGGACCACAGGGATGAGAAGGAAAGAAAGAATGAGGTGCCAGAAATCCAGGGGGGGAGGAAATGGAAAGACCATGATAGGGAGGAGGAGGGAAGGGAATGAGAGGAGTAAGATACCAGACCAGAGAAAGGGAGAAAGGGAAGGAGAGAGATGTCAGATCACTGGAGGGGGGAGGGAAGGAGAGAAAAATGCCAAACCAGGGAAAAGAGGAGGAGGGAAGGTAAGGAGAGGAGAGAGATACCAGACCACAGGAAGGGGAAAGGGTAGGAGAAAGATGTCAGACTACTGGAGGGGGAGAGAAGAAGAGAGAGAAGCTAGACCAGGGAAGGGAAGGAGGAGAAAGAGATTCCAGACTAAAATAGGGAAAAGGGGGAAAGGAAGAGATGCTAGACCATAAAGGAGGAGGAGAGAAGGGAAAAAGGGGAGAGAGATGCCAGACTCTGGGAAGGAGAGCAGAAAAATGTCAGACCACTGGGAGGAGGGAGAGGGAGGAGATGCTGAAAAGGGTTAGAGAAGAAGGGGAAAGAGAGAGGAAATGGTGCACAGGGAGAGGTGGGGAAGGGAAGAGAGATGGAAGAATTACTGTTTAAGAAAAGATGAAAATAGGAAAGAGGAAAGAGGGAGGAGATGGTACACATAGATGGAGGGAAACGGAAGGGAGGGGAGGGAAGGGGAAGGGCAGAGAGAAAGAGATGGTACAGATGGATAGATGGGAATGGAAGACATGGAAAAGAGATAAGAGTTGGAAGCAAAAGATTGAAGAAAATTGAATATTAAAAGTTAATGCTAAATATGGCTGTATGGCAGAAAGTGAAAAAGGAAACAGAGTTAAGAGCACAGACAGAAGTACAACCAGAGACTGGGAAAAGATGATTAGAAAAATGAAATCACCACACATCAAGGATAGGAAAAATTATTTTATTTTCTATTTAGTGATTGAAATATGTCAGTTCTGAGAATTTGCATCTGTTGTTTATATTTTGCACTGTTCAGGAAGGAATATGTGTGTTTCTGTTTCTCTAATGTTGTACTGCATGCAGAGTCTGGCATTATAGGGTTTCGTTTGTATTTATTAGGACTTTTAGCTTATGGTCCTATATTTGCATAAGGTTTTCTGTGTTCTGCATGTGTGACCTAGGCCAGGTGTTCTGGTAGGAATGAAAATTGTGAAGCATTATTAGTGTCATGGCATTATTAGTCTCCTTCAGACCCAAAATGGCCCTCGTTTAAAAATTAGCAAAGACCACTGATCTAGAGAGTCTTCCTTCCCACTTACCTAAGAAAGAAAAAGCTGCAGAGTTCAAAAATTTCCTTGATTGTTGGCGTTGGCCAACATTGTTGATGTTCCCATTGTTTGCTGGGAGAAAGTCAAGTAAGCCAAAATTTTAGATTAGGTCAGGTGAAAAAGTTTGGTACAACGTGTACTGAACGTTGTTTTGATTTTATCTTCTTTCCAGAATGAACTGGGAGAAATCCGAGAAAGTCCTCCCGTCTGGAGAAATCAGCACGGAATCCTCCCTTTGGGATACAAGCTGGCGCATGTAACCCATCCAACATTGTCCCATGTAGTACAAGAGGGCCTGGAGAGGTCCACAGAGCCATGAGATGGCCCTGTCCAACCACCCCTTGACTATATTCCTTTGCTTGTATGTTATGCAATTTCATATCTGTTTCTGAAGGAGTGGCAGAAGGTTGTTTTGATGTGGTCTCTGTGTTTGTCAGGCATGCTAGTGAGGCAACTGCAGTGTTGTTTTTTTATGGCTGTAAGAGCCACAGTTGAAGCTTTTCAACACTGCATGCCTTTGTTTCTGTCACTGTCCTTTATACAGTGAGGGAGTAACCTAATGGTTAGAGCTGTCAGCTGAAAATAAGAGAAGCTTGGTTCAGATCCCATCGAGGCTTCTTGCAATCCTGAGCGAGTCGGTTAGCTCTCCATTGTCTAAGATCCAACGGAGGGTGTGAAAATACTTTCCAGAATGTAACTCACCTTGTGCTACAACTGACAAAGGCAAGAGCTAAATCCAACATCTCTTCCTTTCTATGTACGAGGTCTCTTCAAAAAGTTCCAAAACTGATTTTATAAAAATGTATTAAACAATCTTCCGTTGGGTCCCCTTCAAAGTATTCCCTTTCCCTATGTATGCAGTTTCCCCAATGTCATTTCCACTTCTGGAAACAGTTCTTAAACGCATCTTCAGGAATCGCCAAAAGTTGCCACGTCAAAGTTTGATTTATGTCTTCAATGGTGTCAAATCGCTTTCCTTTCAGCCTGGATTTAAGTTTAGGAAACAAGAAGAAGTCAGCGGGGGCCAAGTCAGGAGAGTAAGGCAGCTGGCGAAGAACTGCCATTGCGTTTTTGCACAAAATTTTTGATGCATTCAAAACACCTTCCATGACTCATGACATGTTCCCCCATAAGCCACTTTCAACGTTTTATAAGTTTCTGTGGCGGTCTTACCAATTTTAAAGCAGAACTTCATGCTGCAGCGCTGCTCATTGAGGTTGTCCATGATGAAAAATAGCCAATCACGAAAGCACACTTTCACAAAAATAATAATAAACTTTATTCTTGTATACCGCCATGCCATTTAGTTCTAGGCGCTTCACATTCAAGAGAGACTGAACTGTTCGGTGAAAATACATTCTTAGACAATACAGAGTATAATTGACGTTTAGTTTACACATTTTTCAAAAAGATACGTTTTCATAGATTTTCAAAAGGTGTAATAAGACTGAGGATGGTAAATTATTGTACCTAACCAACTGTTCAGTTGGCCTGCCCAAAATGCAAACGTTTTATCAAGAAATCTTTTATAACGGCAATGTTTTTAGTTTAGGATAGGCAAAGAAATTAATTCTTCGAGCAGCCATTTTTATCCCATATAATTCAAACCGTGAGGATAGGTAAGCTGGTATAATCAAAAAGGGTATTACAGCCAGAACGAAAGAAGTTATCCTGCCGTTGTATCGGGCGATGGTGCGCCCGCATTTGGAGTACTGCGTCCAATATTGGTCGCCGTATCTTAAGAAGGATATGGCGTTAGTCGAGAGGGTTCAAAGGAGAGCAACACGTCTGATAATAGGTATGGAAAACCTGTCATATTCTGAGAGATTGGAGAAGCTGGGTCTCTTTTCCCTGGAGAAGAGGAGACTTAGAGGGGATATGATAGAGACTTACAAGATCATGAAGGGAGTAGAGAGGGACAGATTCTTCGAACTTTCGGAAAATAAGAGAACAAGAGGGCATTCGGAAAAGTTGAAAGGGGACAGATTCAAAACAAATGCTAGGAAGTTCTTCTTTACCCAACGTGTGGTGGACACCTGGAATGCGCTTCCAGAGGACGTTATAAGGCAGAGTACAGTACTGGGGTTCAAGAAAGGATTGGACAAATTCCTACTGGAAATGGGGATAGAGGGGTATAGATAGAAGATTACTGCACAGGTCCTGGATCTGTTGGGCCGCCGCGTGAGCGGACTGCTGGGCACGATGGACCTCGGGTCTGACCCAGCAGAGGCATTTCTTATGTTCTTATGTAGCCAAGCCAAACAACGTTTTGAAGCAAATACAAGCAAATTTAAATAGCACCTAGCTTCGAAAAGCAACCAGTGTAGCTGCTGATAATATGAGCTAATATTTTTTCAGCCCATAAAGCAGACGAACTGCCATATTTTGAATTATTGTCAGCCTTTTCAGGGTTTTTTGGTTTTTTTTTTAAATTAGCTCCCAGATATATTATATTGCAATAATCAAGTATAGATAGGTTAGAAGACTGCACCAACAGTCTAAAACAGGGGTGTCCAACCTACAGCCCAAGGGCCGCATGCGGCCCCGTGAAGTATTTTTTGCGGCCCCGGTCAAGGGTGATGCAGTATTTTCCTCTGCTACCCCCAGGTGTTTACCATCTTGCCGGCTCCCTCCTCTATCTTGCTGCAGCGTTTGTGTGGCCCCAGAAACATTTTTTTCGGCCAGTGCAGCCCAGGGAAGCTAAAAGGTTGGACACCCCTGGTCTAAAAGATGTAGTGTCAAAATATTTTTTGATAGTTCTTACTTCCCACAGGGCAGCAAAACATTTTTTAATCACTCGATCAGTGTGGATCTCTAGAGTTAGATAATGATCTAAGGCAGTGGTCTCAAACTCAAACCCTTTGCAGGGCCACATTTTGGATTTGTAGGTCCTTGGAGGGCCTCAGAAAAAATAGTTAATGTCTTAAAGAAATAATAATTTTGTTTGAGGTAAAACTCTTTATAGTTTATAAAACTTTCCATTTGGCTAAGTCTTAATAATAATATTGTCATTTATAGCTAAAGAGACATATGATCAAGAAACTGTTTTATTTTACTTTTGTGATTATGATAAACATACCGAGGGCCTCAAAATAGTACCTGGCGGGCCACATGTGGCCCCCGGGCCGCGAGTTTAAGACCACTGATCTAAGGCAACCCCTAAGATTTTTATGGAGGTGGCAATCGGGTAGTCTTGACCTTGGAGATGTATCACATTGGGCTCCTTTTACTAATCCGCGTTAGGGCTTTAACGCACGGAATAGGGCACGCTAATTTGCCGCGTACACAAGACCTTCACGCCAGCATTGAGCTGGCGTTAGTTCTAGCCGCGTAGCGCGGGTTTAACGCACGCTAAAATGCTGTGTGCGCTAAAAACGCTAAAGCCCGTTGTCTTTCGGTCCCCGGTTTTTCCTTGTTTACGGTACAGAGATCATGTAACTGTCCCCCCCCCCCCCCCCAAGACCCTGCCTGGTGCCTGTTTCTCATATTTTAAGAAGTCGAGACAAGAAAATGAGGCAATATTAAAACATCTATAGCCCCCACCCTCCAAACACATTCCAGCACTACCATTTTTGATCTCTCTTGCAATTTTTGGAAGCCTCTGTAAATTTTATTGCTATTTTAAACTGTCCTCGCGACGGTCGTACTGGGTTGGTGTCTGTACTTGATCAGCTTACAGCTTATCTGTTCCCTCCACCCTGGGCGACTTGGGCGTTATGGATAATTATCAGCCGTGAGCAAACGAGAAGGAACAGACCAGCCGGGAGGAGGCGCGGCATAGTTCAAGGAGATTGATAAAGAAGAGCACAGTTTGGAAACAAGGGCACAAGCAGACAGAATGATGTGTGAATTATAAAGTCGCTTAGGGCTACGTTTCCGTTTTTACCAAACTGGCATTGTCATCAAATATTCATGAACTATTCAGCATCGTAGAAAATATTGTCACTCAGGCCCCGATGCTCAAAAGCTTTCTTTGCCCGTAAGATTCGTTTGTGGCTGCTACCAATCCTGCATGGGCAGGTCAGGGCCAGTGCTGGAATTTGCGCAACAGCGTTACAGAATAAGGCAGATCCGCGTGAAGAGTTTCAGCCTCTGATGACCAGAGCTGGTATTGTGACATCATACTGCTTCATTCCACCAATGCCTAAAGGCCAACCTCATCAGTGATGTCACAATGGCTTGATTGTCTTATAGCTGGCTCACTTTTACTACATTTTGATTTCTAGAGTGGCGCAGTGGTTAAAGCTACAGCCTCAACACGCAGGGGTTGTGGGTTCAAACCCATGCTGCTCCTTGTGACTCTGAGCAAGTCACTTAATCCCCCCATTGCCCCAGGTGCATTAGACAGATTGTGAGCCCACCGGGACAGACAGGGAAAATGCTTGAGTACCTGAATAAATTCATGTAAGTCATTCTGAGCTCCCCTGGGAGAACAGTGTAGAAAACTGAGAAATAAATACAGTACTGTGAAAAGTTTCAGCCTCTGATAACCAGAGCTGGTATTGTGACATCACAATGCCTCATTCCACCAATGCCTAAGAGCCAGCCTCATCAGTGATGTCACAATAGCTTCATTGTCCTTTACTTGGCTCACTTCTGCTACATTTTGATTTCTAGAGTGGTGCAGTGTAGAGAATGACACAGGAACAAATTTTTCCCCATCCCGACCCCGTGAGTTTTGTCGCTCTTCATGTCCCTGCCCCATTCCTGTAAGCTCTGCCTTAACTGCACAAGCCTCGAACACTTATGATTTTAAAGTGTTTGAGGCTTGTGCAGGTGAGGACGGAGCTTAGGCATTGGTGGAATGAGGCATTATGACATCACAGTCTGAGCTCTAGAATGTTGCTGCTTATGATTTTAAAGTGTTTGAGGCTTGTGCAAATGAGGACGGAGCTTAGGCATTGGTGGAATGAGGCATTATGACATCACAATCTGAGCTCTAGAATGTTGCTGCTTATGATTTTAAAGTGTTTGAGGCTTGTGCAGATGAGGACAGAGCTTAGGCATTGGTGGAATGAGGCATTATGACATCACAGTCTGAGCTCTAGAATGTTGCTGCTTATGATTTTAAAGTGTTTGAGGCTTGTGCAAATGAGGACGGAGCTTAGGCATTGGTGGAATGAGGCATTATGACATCACAATCTGAGCTCTAGAATGTTGCTGCTTATGATTTTAAAGTGTTTGAGGCTTGTGCAGATGAGGACGGAGCTTAGGCATTGGTGGAATGAGGCATTATGACATCACAATATGAGGTCTAGAATGTTGCTGCTAATGATTTTCAAGTGTTTGAGGCTTGTGCAGATGAGGACGGAGCTTAGGCATTGGTGGGATGAGGCATTATGACATCACAATCAGAGCTCTAGAATGTTGCTCCTTAGGATTTTAAAGTGTTTGAGGCTTGTGCAGATGAGGACGGAGCTTAGGCATTGGTGGAATGAGGCATTATGACATCACAATCTGAGCTCTAGAATGTTGCTACTTAGGATTTTAAAGTGTTTGAGGCTTGTGCAGATGAGGACGGAGCTTAGGCATTGGTGGGATGAGGCATTATGACATCACAATCAGAGCTCTAGAATGTTGCTCCTTAGGATTTGAAAGTGTTTGAGGCTTGTGCAGATGAGGACTGAGCTTAGGCATTGGTGGAATGAGGCATTATGACATCACAATCTGAGCTCTAGAATGTTGCTACTTAGGATTTTAAAGTGTTTGAGGCTTGTGCAGATGAGGACGGAGCTTAGGCATTGGTGGAATGAGGCATTATGACATCACAATCTGAGCTCTAGAATGTTGCTGCTTATGATTTTAAAGTGTTTGAGGCTTGTGCAGATGAGGACGGAGCTTAGGCATTGGTGGAATGAGGCATTATGACATCACAATATGAGGTCTAGAATGTTGCTGCTAATGATTTTCAAGTGTTTGAGGCTTGTGCAGATGAGGACGGAGCTTAGGCATTGGTGGAATGAGGCATTATGACATCACAATATGAGGTCTAGAATGTTGCTGCTAATGATTTTCAAGTGTTTGAGGCTTGTGCAGGTGAGGACAGAGCTTGCAAGGCTGGGGCACGGGCAGGAAAAGATGTCGCGGGGATGGGAAAATGAGTTCCCACGGGAATGGGAAAAAATGTGTCCCTGTGTCATTCTCTTCCTTGGTTCCTCTTTCCTACATGCATCACTTTGCACTTGTTCACATTAGAGGTCATCTGCCATTTGAATGCCCAGTCTAATAGGTCATTGTAGCTACACTAACCAATTAGTGCAGGGCACACCTACTCTGTCTCCAAACACGCCCCCGTGCTATAAAATAAAACCTATTTTTTTTAGCATCTGGATAGCAAGTACTGATTCCAAAACTACTGTGGGATGGCCTGCGGTAGTGCCTTTTTAACCTAAGATATGCATGTGGTAGTTTCCGAGTTTTCCCGTGCTTATTCAAAATTTACTGTACCGCCACTCAGCTAGGCTTAGGTTAGAACTTATTGTAGCTTCGTGAAAAGATCTCTTAATAGTTATTCTCATCTCTAGATCATTTATGAATATGTTAAAAAGCGATGGTCCCAGCAAAGACCCCCGGGGAATCCCTCTATCTACCCTTCTTCATAGAGAATACTGACTAGATAATGACACGGGGACGGGTACCTGCGGATAATTGCAAGGGTGGGGATGGGGACAGAGCTCACAGGGCAGGGACAGAGGCAGAGCCTGCGGGAACAGGGGCAAATGTTGTCCCCGTGTCATTCTCTGAAAACTTGAGACTAATATCAATATGTAAAAACTTAACGCATCTTAGACAATTGGCAACTGAATTCAATGACTAAAAAAATACTGCAGAAGCTGCTTTTGGATTTAAATGAACCACTGTTAAATGACATAATTAGTGTCGTCAGCCTTTGATGTGGCAACAAGAGTCTTGTCTGATGATCAGATTCCTACCATCTGCAACATTCTTCCATCGTTTGACCAGCAGCTCAAGCATCTTTCTGTTACTGCAACAGATTCATCCATCGTTGCTGGCCTCAAGGAGTATTTCCAACATTTAATAGACACGGGATTTTCCTGTTCATCCACTACCTAAATGTAGGTTCTCTTCTACACCTGTGTCTGAAAGACAATCCAATTACTTTCCCAGATAGATAACTGAATCATTGGGAAGGTTGTACCAAATCCAGATCAAAATGGAAGGCTCTAGTTGTGGTTTATAAACAATTATATAAAATATTGTCTCTTTTTATAATTTAATCAAAAGATTTAAATACAAAATCATACGTGTTCGAGGCTTGTGCAAATGAGGACAGAGCTCATGGGGATGGGGTGGGGACAGGAACAGAGCTTGCAGGGTCAGGGTGGGGATGGAGACAAGGACTGTGTGAGCAGATCGGAGACAGGACAGGGATGGGGGACAAACTTTGTCCCTGTGTCATTCTCTAGTTAATCCTACTCTCTGACTCTCTCCCTGTGCGTTGTAGAGGAATAAATATGGGTGACACGATGCTTTAAAAGACTTCAATGTATCAAAACTATAAAGAGCTCAAAAGTGCTAATAAATAGCAACCACTTGGAACCTATTTCACTTTTAACACAATTTATCCCAGTATATCAAGAAACATATCCTATGTCATATGTCCCTTTAAACATGCACATCCAGGGTGGGTGGGTGGGGGAGGGGGTATGTTTTGGATTTGGTTTAAAGGATATGTATTGATTGTTCTTGAAGGTATTTATTTATTGTTTACTAGGTGGAAGGGTGGGGTGAAATAATTTTCCTTTTTGTAAATTATTGTAAGTTTAATGTACTTTAATTTTAATATTATATGTAAGTGTATTAATTATTGTGCACTTCTGTAGTTTAAAAATTGAATAAAGAATTTAAGAAAAAAAAGAAACATATCCTTTTGAAGAAGAGTAAAGCTTCCGTGGAACAATTTTTATATATAAATAAATATATCACTCGGGGTTGGAGGTGAGCATATCATAACATATTGAATGAATTAGCTCATAGGACCACCTATGATCTATATATCATTCCAGGTCTGCTCTACCCCTCCTTCCCACCATGTAAATTGATTATCCGCATGCAAAAAAAACTTTTTCATATGTGTAATATATGCAAAACACTTTTTGTTGTGAAAAAATCCCTTAAAAAAAGAGAAGGCAACACGTATTGTTGATGGAACCAGCCAACACCAACGCTGGAATATTGCATGTAAACTCCCAATGCCTGTTGGTAAAGGCATTTCAATCCTACACGGATCTTCCTCGGGGGATTTGTAAGAAATGGCTGCCTCTCTGAAGGACATGGTACTACTCGAAAGGGTCCAGAGAAGAGCAACTAAGATGGTTAAGGGGCTGGAGGAGTTGCTGTACAGCAAAAGGTTAGAGAAACTAGGCCTCTTCTCCCTCGAACAGAGAAGATTGAAAGGAAGCATGATCAAAACATTCAAGGTCCTGAAGGGAATAGACTTAGTAGATAAGAGCAGGTTGTTCACCCTCTCCAAGGTAGGGAGAACGAGAGGACACTCTCTAAAGTCGAAAGGGGATAGATTCCGTACGAACATAAGGAAGTTCTTCTTCACCCAGAGAGTGGTAGAAAACTGAAACGCTCTTCCGGAGTCTGTCGTAAGGGAAAACACCCTCCAGGGATTCAAGACAAAGTTAGACAAGTTCCTGCTGAACAAGGACGTACGCTGACAGGGCTAGTCTCAGTTAGGGCGCTGGTCTTTGACCCAGTAGCGGCAATTCTTATGTTCTTAAAACAAACAAAAACTATGTAAGAAGCTATAAAATCCACTGAAAAGTGTCATGCATATCATTGTGACATTAAAAAAAAACCCTTGGATATGTTGCGCACATGGCACCCAGTCATTCACATGTCTGGTACTCTGATATCAACGCTTCACTATCCAACTGTACCCTATTGCCTTCGTCTTCTGTTCTTTGTTGTTAATTGTTATGTCTCATTTGCTAACTGGTACCTTGTAGCCCATTCTGGGCTCCTTGGGGAGAAGAGGGTATAAGTTGAATTAAATAAATAAATAATTTCTAACATTGTATTGAAGGAATTAAGCAAATAAACAATTTAAATTTCCATGCATATTACGATCATCCCTCCCCTGGAATGGAAGGTGACACAAATGATCAGGTAATGGAATGCAATGAAAGTTTCCAAAGCTTCAATATATAACATTAAGAATCAAACTGCATGCTCTAGAGCAGTGGTTCCCAACCCTGTCCGGGAGGAACACCAGGCCAATTGGGTTTTCAGGCTAGCCCTAATGAATATGCATGAGAGAGATTTGCATATGATGGAAGTGATAGGCATGCAAATTTGCTTCATGCATATTCATTAGGGCTAGCCTGAAAACCCGATTGGCCTGGTGTTCCTCCAGGACAGGGTTGGGAACCACTGCTCTAGAGCAGGGGTAGGGAACTCCAGTCCTTGAGAGCCGTAGTCCAGTCGGGTTTTCAGGATTTCCCCAATGAATATGCATGAGATCTATTTGCATGCACTGCTTTCAATGCATATTCATTGGGGAAATCCTGAAAACCCAACTGGACTATGGCTCTCCAGGACCGGAGTTCCCTACCCCTGCTCTAGAGCAGTGATTCCCAACCCTGTCCTGGAGGAACACCAGGCCAATTGGGTTTTCAGGCTAGCCCTAATGAATATGCATGAGAGAGATTTGCATATGATGCATGCAAATTTGCTTCATGCATATTCATTAGGGCTAGCCTGAAAACCCAATTGGCCTGGTGTTCCTCCAGGACAGGGTTGGGAACCACTGCTCTAGAGGAAAGATTTTGACTATTAGGGTCCCAGATTTTCAAAAAGAGACGAGTTCGTCTAGGAAATCTACGAACCTCCCACACCTCAAATAGAAGTAACCGATGGAGTTGGTTCCTCCAGTGCCAATAACTAGGCGGATCTTTCTGTAACCAATATTGCAAAATACATTTGTGACCAATCGTGCATAAGAAGAATGAGGGGGAAGGGGAAGGGATCAAGGGAGGGGGGTGTAGAAAGGAATGGATTAGGTCATATGGAAATATATTTTGGAGGAATGATAGAAATATGTATGGAAATATTATTATTGTGAATCTAATTGTAAAGAATATCTCTTTATATTATATTATTGCATATTTATTTGATTCCTTCAATAAAATGTTATAAATTAAATACATAAATAATCCCTAATAAGACACTACCTCCTAACCCACAACTTTCTAATCGCCTCAGATGTCTTTCATGGGATACTTTGTCACATGCTTTTTGAAAGTCCAGATACACAATTTCACCCCCCTTCGAAGAAATGTAGTAGATTGGTAGGGCAAGATTTCCCTTAACTAAATCCACGTTGTTTTGTCTCATTAATTCATGCCTATGTATATGCTCAGTAATTTTGTTCTTCATAATAGTCTCTGCCATTTTGCCTGGCACCGATGTCAGGCTCACCGGTCTATAATACAGTGCCAGGCTTGGGTTGTATGGATGTTATGCCACAACTACTACTATTTATCATTTCTAAAGCGCCGAAAGACGTACACAGCACTGTACATTTAACATACAATAGACAGTCCCTGCTCAGAAGAGCTTACAATCTAATTTTGACAGACATGACATCTCAGGATTGGGGAGATTATAGTAGAGGAAATTATACAGTGGGTCTAGGTATCTGACAGAAGTGAGTTGGAATTAAGAATTGAAAACAGTTATTAAAAAGTATGCTCCGGGTTGTTTGTTCCTTTGCAATTGTTAATAAAGATAATTGGGGAAAAAAAAGTGAGCTTTTGGCTTGGATTTGAATACTGCTAGGGTTGGAGCATGACGTATTGATTCAGGCAGCCTGTTCCAGGCATACGGTGCGCCAAGAAAGAAGGGACGGAGTCTGGAGTTGGCAATGGAGGAGAGGGGTACAGATAAGAGGGGCTTGCCCAATGAACGGAGAGATAAGTGAAGAGAGCTATTGGGGGGCTTCAGAGTGAATGAACTTGTAAGTCAGTAAGAGGAATTTGAACTGTATTCGGAAATGGGTGGGGAGCCAATGAAGTGACTTGAGAAGAGGGGTAATGTGAGAATAGCGGCTCTCCCGGAATATGAGTCGTGCAGCAGTGTTTTGAACGGACTGAAGAGGTTAGAGATGGGTTCGCGGGAGGCCTGAGAGAAATACGTCGCAGTAGTCTAAGCGTGAGGTGACGAGAGCGTGGATAAGGGTTTTGCTAGTGTGTTCAGACTAGGGAGAGGACGGACTTTGGTAATATTATAGAGGAGGCAGCGACAGGTTGTGGCGGATAAGCAAATGAAATAAACCTGAACCTACAGCATAGAGACAGGACTGACTTTTAGGGGGGGGGGGGCGGTAAGTCCTGAATATCACCGATACCCCACTCTCCAGCCACGCCATGCCTCCCTCGCAGAAAAATTGGGAAAAATACAACATGTGGTTTAACGTTCGGTAACAGACAAACCCATTCACACATTTGTGCAGTACCGCACACTAGCCTTGTCTTAAGTGCTTGATGCGCTATAGTAAAAGGCCTAATTATTTGGGAATAGGTCCTTTGAATGTAATAGAAAGTGCAGGAATGACACACATTGAGGCATATTAATGCCTGGTGATGTGGTGGCACACTTTCGTAAATCTAGCTCTATGTGGTACATAACTCTTTGCCTATGTTTCTGGCGTACACCCCACACCGTTTTGGTTACTTTCCTCTGGACCACCTCAAGCCTCTTTATATCCTCCCTAAGTTAAATCACCCAAAACACAGGAGTCCAGGTGATGTCTCTCATCCTTTTCTCTGCTGGCCAGGGCTGGTTTAACCTGTAGTCCAGGTGAGGCTTCGGCCTAGGGAGCCGGCGCGAAAGGGTGCCAAATGCCCTGGGTTGTGATGTCACCGGCCCATAAATTAAACTACCCTGTGGTTTCCCTCCTCCCCCTCTCCTGATGCTGCTGCCCTCCTCCCTTATCTGAGGCTGGCCAATGAAACTGCATCCTGTTGGACCGGGCAGTAGCGTCAGAGAAGGGAGGAGAGAACTGGCTGGAGGTGGGACATGGACCGGGGCGGGACAGGCCATGAGCTGAGGGGCAGGGCATGGGCTGGGACTCCGTAATCTCTTCAGCCGTCCCTTCTACCGATTATGTCTCTCCCTCCGCAGTCCAGCATTTCCGTGGCTCTGGTCACCAACTTATTACACTGTTTCTCTACCCTGAAATTTTCAGATGCGTGTTTCCAGTAGTCTGTGCACAATCACCCTCTCACCTTAAAACAGTGTACGCCTCCTGAGATTTCAAGTGTGCCGCGGCACACTGAGGAGGAAGAGAGGCGCCTGCCAGCTGACTTCCCTACGCAGTACAGTGACAGCGTTGCCTGATTCGCCAAAGGCCTGCATGTTTCCCCCTTCCCTCTAGCGTCCTCCGGCTTCCCCCCTGGCCTCCCGGTCTCACTTTTAAAGCTAATTACAGCAGCCTGCAGAGGATCGCCGGTAGGTAAAATGATTTTATTTTCAATATAGTGATTGAAATGTGTCAGTTTTGAGAATTTATATCTGCTGTGTATATTGTGTGTATATGAAAAAATTGCATTAGAATTAGTAAAGGGGATGGGATCTGGGGCAGAGCTTGGGTGGACATCACTGTGGTTGGGGTACTCAGTTGATATTTATTAGACTTAGGGGGTGCTTAGCTTGAAGTAGTTGAGAAACACTGCTGTAGGCAATCAGCTGACGCCAGTGCCTCTCCTTCTCTCCGGCCCTCTTCCCTGCTGGCGCCCCCTACTGGCGTCTCCGGGCCCATCTGGAGGGTCTCTGCACATTCGAGGACGTTGACGTGATGATGTCATCAGGGCGATGTCCACACACTTCTGGGTGCCTCAAGCCATGGCCGCTATTTTTAGTGTACCCCGGCTTGAGAAAGTTTGAGAGACACTGTCTTAAAGCATTTGGATTTTTGCATCTCAAGTGCACCGCCCAGTATTTTTTTCCCATCACAGTTTTCAGATGTGTAGACCATTTTTCCTGGTGTCTAATCCTTCTGGAAAAGGTCTGCAGGTACCAAGTATCCTGCGATAGCTCAAAATCGCCCTCCCTGCGAACATTTTCTGTCTTTTTACCTCAAATTTCCCCTTACGCTCAAAGTATTTTTATGGAGCCGGCTTCCTCTTTCTCTCATCAAATTTTTCTCGTCTTGACAGTTTTCAGACGTTGGCATGTGTGCTCATTCAGAAACTTCCGGGAGCCCTCCTCAGTCACACCATATACTGCCCCCACGAAAGCAAGAGAAAAACAGGAGGGGGGGGGTTAGCTCAGAATATTTGCCTGATTCACTATGCAGTGGCCTAACCTTTAATCAAATTGTGTTGAAACAATAGTAGAAGTCAGCTAAAAATAAAATGAACTCTACAAAACATGAAAATATGCCTGAAATATACAGAATGTTAGTCATAGTTAAGGGGAAGTGTTCGGCAATGACACATTTTGGGAAGGTTTGGAACATAATGCTCACAGATCACATTTTTACCTTAAAAAGTATCAACACAGGGTACGCATGCCAAAGGGGCAACAACACGATGACAGGCCTTGTCAACAGCCAATCCACCCCTCTCCTCCCTGCTCTTCCCCAGCTTCCAGGGGGTTTCAAGAAATTGTCCAGAATTAGATCATATGACTTGGTGATCCCTGAATGCAATCATGAGGAATGAGGATGGAGAAAAAAAAAAAAAAAAATCTCTCTGAACTATTGGAGAGCTTATCCGCAAATTGGGAGCTGTTGGGACAACACCCATATGTGGCTGACTCATCCTGCTTGTCCTAGGAGAAGGCAGAATTACCGGACTGCATTGTTCTACAGTATGGGGCAGGAACTATTTGCTAAAGTGCCAGAGCTTTGAGCATCAGGACCTTAGTGTGAAGAGTTTCAGATTCTGGTAACCAGAGCTGGTATTCTGACATCATAATGCCTCGTTCCACCAATGCCTAAGAGCCAACCTCATCAGTGATGTCACAATGACTTCATTGTCCTATACTTTGCTACATTTTGATTTCTAGAGTGGCGCAGTGGTTAAAGCTACAGCCTCAGCACCCTGCGGTTGTGGGTTCAAGCCCACGCTGCTCCTTGTGTTCCTGAGCAAGTCACTTAATCCCCCCCCCCCCATTGCTCCAGGTACATTAGATAGATTGTGAGCCCACCAGGACAGACAGGGAAAAGTGCTTGAATATCTGAATAAATTCATGTGAATCATTCTGAGCGCCCTGGGGAGAACAGTATAGAAAATTGAAGAAATAAATAGTGTGAAGAGTTTCAGCCTCTGCTAACCAAAGCTGGCATTGTGATGTCATAATGCCTCATTCCACCAATGCCGAAGAGCCAACCTCATCAGTGATGTCACAATGGCTTGATTGTCCTATACTTGGCTCACTTTATATTTTTTAACAAAGAGCAATGATTTTGATTTCTAGAAACATTTTGTTTCTGTAATCAAGGGGGGTACTGTTATTTTCTTTGAACCCTAATTATTAGTAACTAGGTCTCATTGCATAAAATGGGACCTGTGCTAGACTAGCATGTGTTAGTAGTGAAATATTTATTTATTTAATTTTCTATACCAGAAGAGCTCAGAACAGTTTACCTGAATTTTTCCCTGTCTGTCCTGATGGGCAATGGGGGTATTAAGTGATTTGCCCAGGGTCACAGAGAACAGCATGGGTTTGAACCCACAACCTCAGGAGGCTGGGGCTATAGCTTTAACCACTGTGCCACACAAATAGCACGTCTTAACCGCAGCCCATGTCGACAACTTCCCGCCTCAGTCCGATCTCCCTACGCTATTTTCCATGAAAGCCCAACAGCGCAAAAGGCAAGTCGGAAAAGTCCACAAGTGCTTTGTGCCCATAACAGGGTTCAAAAGAAAACAGATGCGCACTTTCGCTTTGAAAATTAGGGCAAAAGCACCCGACTGTTCGTGGACTTTACCCCACGCCACAGAAATGACAGCGAAGGAAGCTGATAAATATATTATGCAATTCCAAGCAGGAACCAGATTTCAACCCTCTAGAGTAGATAGGGAGGGTTTGGGGTTTGTTGTTTTTTTTCGTGTTTCCAAACCATACAGGATATGTGGACTGTGTCTTCTTGACACAAGCCGCTTATTTGTTTTCATTGAAATTGCCCAATACGTTTTGATCCAAAATTTTGGTTTAAATTTAGCCCTTCCTCTTCCTTGCTCGTGAAGAGTTCAAATCTCTTTTAGCTGACTTCTTCAACTATTGTTTCGACACAGTTTGATCAAAGATCAGTTGCCATGGTCGGGAATTCTAGTGAATCAGGCACATATTTGAAGCAAAGCCCTCCCCATTTTTCCTTTCCTCTCCTGGGAGCCTGCATGAAAGCTGATTTACACAGCGTAAACCATCTAAATTCTGAGCATTATTTTGCCACGGTTCATAGACAACCCCGCGAAAGACAAAGGCGCGCGCCGACAACTGAGCACAAGACGGAGGTGCGCGCCGAAGAAAATTACAGTTTTTAGGGGCTCCGACGGGGGGTTTTGTTGGGGAGCCCCCCCCCCCAGTTTACTTAATAGAGATCGCGCCGGCGTTGGGGGGGTTTGGGGGGTTGTAACCCTCCACATTTTACTGTAAACTTAACTTTTTCCCTAAAAACAGGGAAAAAGTGAAGTTTTCAGTAAAATGTGGGGGGTTACAACTCCCCATACCCCCCACAACGCCCCCACAACGCGGCACGATCTCTATTAAGTAAAGAGGGGGGGTTCCCCCCCATGCCCCCCCCTGTCGGAGCCATAAAAACAGTAATTTTCTGCGGCGCGCACCTCCGCGCTGCGCTCAATTGTCTGCGCACGCCTTTGTCCCAGCGCGCTTTTGACCTGACACCTTTTGCCACTGTAGCTGAAAAGAGTGGGGGGGGGGGTTTTCCATTAAGTAACAATTTGCGGAAATGAAATTCTCTGTTTTCACATTGTTTCAGATCATCGATCGAACCACATCCACGTCATTCTTGTCATGGCTGGGCTGAGAACTTTTCAGCACCCCCTCGTAAAGTTACTACATAGTCGCTGCAAGGAAAAAGCCATATATTATAGTTACTAGTAACCCGTTTAATGAAAGTAATACGTTAATGTTACTGGGGAAAGTAATATGTTTTGTCATTACATATACAGTGTTCCCCCGGTCATTCGCAGTCGGCGGTTCGCGGTCCCGGTCATTCGCGGTATTTTCTGACCGCGAACCCCCCGACAACGAGAGAGCAGCCGGAGCGCCGCGAGTGCAGGAAATCACTGGCGGTATGCTCCGACCGCCTCTTCCTGCACTAAGTCGGGCCTTATCCAATCAGCAGCTGCTTTGACCTGATTGGTAAGTGCAGGAAGAGGCGGTCGGAGCATACCGCCAGTGATTTCCTGCACTCGCGGCGCTCCGGCTGCTCTCCCGCTGCCCTCTTCGGTCTCCCCCCCTGAAAAACCGTATTTGCGGTTTTTCAAGATTCGCGGGAATTTCTGGAACGGAACCCCCGCGAATATCGGGGAAGTACTGCAATTTAGTTCTAGCAGCTGGAAATCCACCCAGAAGAAAAGGCTCCGGGGAGACACGAGAGGCTGCCGAAAAGTTCTCAGCCCAGCCAGCAAAGTTGGGGCAGCCTCCGTTGAGGGCTATACACTTAGGGGGTTCCTTTCATTAAGGCGCGCTAACCGATCAAACACGGGCTAAAGATTAGCACGCGCTAAGGGCTCCTTTTACAAAGCCGCGCTAGCGGTTTTAATGCAGCGCGCGCTAGCCAGAAATCTACCGCCTGCTCAAAAGGAGGCGGTAGCAGCTAGCGCGCGCTATTCCACGCGTTATGATCCTAGCGCGGCTTTGTAAAAGGAGCCCTAAATGCTATATTCTATGGGCGCCTTAGCATGATTGAATTAGATACTACTGAGGTATTAAACTCGGTACCATTGGACCCAAAACACTGCACTATTATTCAACTTGGTACTGAAGGATTTTTTTAAACTCAGTACTAAAATTATGCAACACAAAATGAGGAAAAAGCTAAGCCTGGAGTCAATCCCGATATCAGTGTAAAGCAGATACAGGAAAATTTGAATAATACTCTTGACTCCAAAGGCAGCCAATGAAGTAAATGATAATATGGGCTAATACGATCGTTCTTTTTTAAAGTGAGAGGACATAACTGAGTTCTGAGTCTGAGCAGGTACCTGGAAAAGTTATTCGTGATTTTTCCGTATTCACGGGAGGGCTCTGTCCCTAACCACCACGAGTATGCAGGGAGGAGTGTACTTCCTTTTTTCGTGGGACCTTGCTGCATGAAGGGAGAGAAAGGAGCAGGACTGCTGGAATGGAAGAGTGGTGAAGGGAAAGAAAGGGGGCAGGGTGGTATGGAAGGGTGGTGCTGATGGAATTGATATACAGAGAAAGGGGAGAGACATAAGGGGGGAAGGATATTGGAGGGAAAGAAAGGGGGCAGATGCTAATTGAAGAGGGGTGGATGGAGAGAGAAAGGGCAGACATTGGATGGTAGTGGGGAGCCTATGCTGGATGGAAGTGCAGATGGGAGAGATAGGGGAGCAAATACATGGTGCATATTTTGGAAATATCTCTCTTTATACACCCATATTAACTTGTCCCACTAACCAACAGTCGGGTCCAGTGGTGGAGTAACGGGGGGTGCGGGGAGGGCGGTCCGCCCCAGGCACAGTCTTCCTAAGGGCATGGCACCCCTCCTCCTCTCTGCCCACCCCCCACCCCCCGCTCCCCTCCTTGCTGCGTGCGTGCACCCCTTGCCTTTTCCCCGTACCTTTTTTTACTTCCCCGGCATGTGGTTGCCGCCCGCGGCATCAGCACTCTCTTTGACGTCACTTCCAGGAACCGCACCTAGGAAGTGACGTCAAAGGGCGAGCTGACGCCAACGTGGGCCTGCTGCCCACGCCGGAGAAGTTAAAAAGGAAAGGGGGCGGGGAGGTGGCGCCACTCACCCGTCTCTTGTAGCAACTGCTAATTCGTCCTTTCCAAAACGAGAGCTGGTCTTTGGCTTTTTCTGCAACTCAAATGCATGATTTTGCTTTTTTTTTTTTTTTTAAATGTAAGCCTGCCCGTCCTTCCAGTTTTTGTGCATCTCGTTTTATCTAGCCCTCTAGGGTGTCAGTCCTATTATAGATTTTCATATCATCTGCAAACAGACACACTTTTCCTTCTAACTCTTCCGCAGTGTCACTTACAAACACACTGAAGATGACTGGGCAAAGCACTGATCACCCTGGTCCCTGCTGGACCCTTCCTCTTCATCAGAGTGGGTGTCACTCTCCGTAGCATTCGCAGTTGTTTTTCAAAACCAGCTTCTCGCCAACTAATCGCTTTCCTTCCAGCTTCCAGACTAGCTGATTGGCTCACCAGTCTTCTCTGTGGAAACAGGTCAAAGGCCTTACTGGAATCTAGACAGACTTCATGGTCCTGATCCAGAACTCTGATCATCTCATCCAACAGTTCAATCGAGTTGATTTCTGGTTTAATGCGGGGGTAGCAGTCAGCAAAACTCTGATCACCACCGGCTGAATAAACTGTGTAACAATTCTTGTTTTGTTTTGTTCCTGGGTGCATAGGGAGAGGTATGACCAGTAGGAAAAAGGAGGTATTGATGCCCCTGTATAAGACTCTGGTGAGACCTCATTTAGAATATTGTGTACAATCCTGGAGGCCGCACCTTCAAAAAGATATACAAAGGATGGAGTCGGTCCAGAGGAAGGCTACTAAAATGGTGCGCGGTCTTCGTCATAAGATCTCAATATGCATAATTTGGAGGAAAGGTGGGAGAAGGGAGATATGACAGAGGCGCATGAGGCGAGCCTCTTTCATATGAAAGGAAACTCCGTAATGAGAGGGCATAGGATGAAGTTAAGCGGTGATAGGCTCAGGAAAAGGTGATAGATGTGTGGAATAGTCTCTCAGCAGAGATGGTGGAGAAAAAGATTGTGTCTGATTTCAAGAAAGCGTGGGACAGGCACATGGGATTTCGTAGGGAGTGGAGGAGATAGTGGATGCTGCGGATCGGCAGAGTGGATGGGCCATTTGGCCTTTATCAATAGTATGTATAACATGTTTTAACGTGGCAGCATCTAACAAGCACTGAGGAGCCTAAATCCTGAGGAAGTACAAATGAAACACGACCGTGCCGGGAGAGGCGCTCCCCGCAGCAGCCCCAAACAGACCACGTGGCCTTCAATCATACAAAGGTCAAGCACAATAAACAAGAATAAGGCAGCTGGAAAAATCGATCCAATGATGAATCTGGCCCATATGGCGGCCATTTGAACACAAGCCCCGAACAGCCAACTAAGGATCCAAAAAGATAAGAGATTGTCTGGGGGATAGAGTGGCCATTTGGCCTTTATCTGCCATAATGTTTCTATGTTTAATTGCCTCTGCCACAAAAGAGTCAAGAAAAGTGTGGAATAACTTCTAGGTTTCACGGCTCCACATCATTCTCTTCTTGGCTGGGCTGAGAACTTTCAAGCAGCCCCTCGTATTGTGATGTCATAATGCCTTATTCCACCAATGACTAAGAGCCAACCTCATCGGTGATGTCACAATGGCTTGGTTTCCCTATACTTGTGCCCATTTGTTAGATGCATTTGCCTCGTTGAAACGAAAAGTGTCAAGAACAGTGTGGAATAACTTGTAAGTTTCAAGGCTCCACATCATTCTCTTCTTGGCTGGGCTGAGAACTTTCAAGCAGCCCCTCGTATTGTGATGTCATAATTGTGATGCCTTATTCCACCAATGACTAAGAGCCAACCTCATCGGTGATGTCACAATGGCTTGGTTTCCCTATACTTGTGCCCATTTGTTAGATGCATTTGCCTCGTTGAAACGAAAAGTGTCAAGAACAGTGTGGAATAACTTGTAAGTTTCACGGCTCCACATCATTCTCTTCTTGGCTGGGCTGAGAACTTTCAAGCAGCCCCTCGTATTGTGATGTCATAATGCCTTATTCCACCAATGACTAAGAGCCAACCTCATCGATGATGTCACAATGGCTTGGTTTCCCTATACTTGTGCCCATATGTTAGATGCATTTATGCCTCATTGAAACGAAAAGTGTCAAGAACAGTGTGGAATAACTTGTAAGTTTCACGGCTCCACATCATTCTCTTCTTGGCTGGACTGAGAATTTTTCAGCAGTCCTGCATAAGACTAATAACAAATTATATAAGACTGCGTAAACTACTAAAAAAAATTATGTTCCAGAAATTTCTTAACTGTTAGAGGCTACAGGGGAAAAATTGTATTTATCCTAGGATTGTCCTGGTTTCTTAGTCTATAAACTGCACTGAACTCAGGAGTTTACTGGAGGCTAAAAACATCTAAAGTAATGTAATGTAATTTAGCGTTACCATCATGGTGAACATGTCATGGATCCCTGTTTGGAAACTTCAGCATAGTCCAAGTGCCAGAAATACCTTTGACATGGCCACAAGTGTGTTTGGGAAGTATTAAAGATTTATTTGGAAAAATATGTTCCTGAATCACTATAAATTATTTTTGTAATCTTTTTGGCAGTGCCAGCCATCCCCTTCTTTAACTTTCTCATCAGTGCAGCTTAAAATAATCTTAGGACTGTGTGAGATAGCAGAGAGCAGTTTTTGTGGTTTAAAGTTGGTTGCAGCCATTTAGAAACACAGGAAATGGACTTTGGAGGGGGGCTATATTCGGTCAGTGGCAGTCAATGTTTCTTTAAAATGCTAGTTGCTGCCAGCCAAATTAGACCTGGTGATTCGGTGCCAGCCCCTATCTGGGTGCCAGCTCTGAATACATAGTAACATAGTAAATGACAGCAGATAAAGACCTGAACGGTCCATCCAGTCTGCCCATAAAGTCATACTCATTAAAAAAAAAAAAAAATACATGATTAGATTAACTTGTCTCTTCTTTGATATTTCTGGGCGCAGTGGTTAAAGCTACTGCCTCAGCACCCTGAGGTTGTGGGTTCAAACCCACGCTGCTTCTTGTGACCCTGGGCAAGTCACTTAACCCCCCCATTGCGCCAGGTACATTAGATAGATTGTGAGTCTGCCAGGACAGACAGTGAAAAATGCTTGAATACCTGAATAAATCCATGTAAACCAGTGGTCTCAAACTCATGGCCCGGGGGCCACATGCGGCCCACTAGGTATTATTTTGAGGCCCTCGGCATGTTTATCATAACCACAAAAGTAAAATAAAACAGTTTCTTGATCATTTGTCTCTTTAGTTATAAATTACAAAATTATTATTAAGACTTAGCCAAAAGGAAATATTTATAAACTATAAAGAGTTTTACCTCATGCAAAATTGTCATTTCTTTAATAAGACATTAATTATTTCTTCTGAGGCCCTCCAAGTACCTACAAATCCAAAACGTGGCCCTGCAAAGGGTTTGAGTTTGAGACCACTGGCTTAACTATAAAGACATCCTGTTTGTCTTTGGGAAGCAGAGCTGAGATTGTGATGTCATAATGCCTCATTCCACCAATAAGAGCCAACCTCCTCAGTGATGTCACAATGGCTTGATTGTCCTGCTCTCCCCTCTGGCCTCAACCCAGCCAGCAGATTAACCGTTCCTCTTAACTCAGTCGTCTCAAACTCTTTAATAAGACATTAACTATTTTTTTCTGTGGCCCTCCAAGTACCTACAAATCCAAAACGTGGCCCTGCAAAGGGTTTGAGTTTGAGACCACTGATGTAAACCATTCTGAGCTCCCCTGGGAGAACGGTATAGAAAACTGAATAAATAAATAGACTGTAAAGTCTGGTATTGTCCTAGGTTCCAAATTCTGAAGTTGCCGTCCAAGCTCACTCCAGCCTATCCAACCATTCCACTGTTTGCAGGATACATACCGTAAAGTCTGGCCAGTAACATCCTCATGTTCCATATTAGTGGAGTTCCCATTGATGCCAACCCCAGCTCATTCTACACTGAACCACCATATTTGGGACACAGACCGTGCAGGTCTGTCCAATACCGGCCTTAGTTCTTTAATTTACATCCTTCATTTTCTAATTAGAGATCGTCTATTTTTATCCCACGCTTTTTTGAATTCCATCACCGTTTTCCTCTCCACCACTTCTCTCGGGAGGGCATTCCAGGCATCTACCACCCTCTCCATGAAGAAGAATTTCCTAAAATTGCTCCTAAGTCTTCCTCCCTGTAACCTCAAATTATGCCCTCTAGTTTTACCTTTTTTTTTTTTCCTTCTCAACTACTGAGCTGCCTGCTCGATATACTCAGTTATCACCGGTATTAGAGACAGCACCCAGATGGGTTGTTACTGGTTAATTTAGGACATCCATGTAATCATGTACCATGTAACAGAAAAAGCAGTTTCTCCTGTAGAGAGAGTAATCACAGCCAGCACGGGGAAGAAGGGAATTCAATCTGTACAAAGTGAATCTGAAGGATAAAGCAACATAATAAAACAGAAAGAGACCAACATTGATTTGAACCAGGACTGGAGTCACATAACGAACTATAAAATACTGAGTGGAATAGAACAGGTTGATTTGAATCACTTGTTTACTCTTTCCAAAAATACTAGAACTAGGGGGCATGCGATGAAGTAGTAGATTTAAAACAGACCGGAGAAAATGTTTCATCACTGTCTATCTCATGCATATTCATTGTGGGTATCCTGGAATCCTGACTGGATGGACGTGTCCGGGGGACTAGTAATTGAATTCTGGAATTCATCACCAGAGAATGTGGTGAAAGTAGTTAGCTTAGCAGGGTTTAAAAAAGGTTTGGCTGATTTCCTAAAAGAGAAGCCCAAAAGCCATTATTAAGATAGACTTGGGGAAATCCACTGCTTATTCCTAGGATAAAATAGCATAAAATCTATTTTACTCCTTGGGATCTTGCCCCAGCATGACAGCTCTTATATTCTTATGTGAGCCAAGAATAGAATAATCAAGCCATTGTGACATCACTGATAAAGTCAGCTCTTAGGCATTGGTGGAATGAGGCATTATGACATCACAATCTCAGCTCTGGAATGTTGCTATTCTTTGGGTTTCTACCAGTTACTTGTGACCTGGGTTGGGCACTGTTGGAGAATACTTGATGGACCTTTGGTCTGGCCCAGTATGGCAACTGTTATGTTATGTTATGTTATGTTATGTTATGTTATGTCATGTCATGTTATAAGTTAACTGAATAATTACCCAGGTACTAGTGCTGAATATTGGCAGTGTCCAGGTAACTCCTGGTTTCTCCCTGACTCAGCTCTTGGAGTGCCCATAACCAGTTAGTACCATGGCAGTCAGACAGGATATTCAGGGGCATTATTCGGCTACCCCCAAATCCTTATATATGATGGCCAAAGTTGCATGCCCAGCATTGGACATGCTTCCGAGATGCTTGCACAAATAAATTGGATTATAAACTCTGAACTATCAATAATTGAGTGGCCACAACCAATTACTGATGTTAACTGGCACTCATTTCCCTGGTACCTCACCCTCTTAGGATCTGAATCTATAAATGGCACCTGACTGTGCCTAACTAGACAATCAATCAATCACACAACTCCTAAGCAGACTTTGGTGTTGTAGAGGAAGGTGCCGATAAATTTGTCCTAATTTACCGGTGCCTAAGTCAAATGCCTAAGTCAACCACAACTAGAGGGGCATAATCATAAGAAACGTCTAAGTCCGTTACGGGCCTAAGTCGCAAGTCGCCCAAAGTCGGACATGGGAAAAGGTCGTCCAACATTTTTTTTTTTTTTTTAATCGTCTAACTGTACGTCCAGCCACTGTCGTCCATCTTTATACCCCATTTTCATCCCAAAATTCATCCAAGTCAAAGATGCCTAGAAAAAGACCTTTTGGATGTGGGCGGGGTCAGCAAAGTGATAGACTAGACACCTAAACATTGCACCAGATTAGTGGGGTCCCTTACAGGGCACTGCTGCGAACTTCACAAAAAGGGTACCACATACACATCTCACCACAACAACCTTATAGATCATGGTGAGCCCCCCAAAACACCCCCAGAACCGACTAGACCCACCTGTCTACCACCCCAATAGCCCTTATGGCTGCAGGAGCCATTTATATGGCAGTATAAAAGGGTTTTGGGGGTGCACATGTTTCTCCATGAATGCAGTGATTAGAGTGGCTTATGGGCCTGGGTCCTCCCCTCTAACACCCCCCAAAACCACTTAATACCCCCCAAAACCACTAACACCCCCCCAAAACTAACACACACCCCAAAACCACTTAAGCCACCTCTGTGCAGCTCTACTAGGCTTTCCTATGTCAGGCTGCCAGGTGATGATGTTCTGGAGGCAGATATGTAAAGTTGTTATTATGATTTTTATGGGTTGGGGGGGGGTCAGTGATCACTGGGGCAGTGTGTGGGGGGTCTATACTTTGTGGCTGCAGTGCATATAAAATTCTTTTCCTAACCTTTAAAACTAGACAAAATAGTCAACCAGAATTCATTAATAACCTTCATATCCCCTATAGTTCCTCTAAGATTCTCAGATCTTCTTCTAAAAATCTGTTATTTGTTCCATCCTTGAAGATTATCAACACAATGAGGTCCACCGTTTTCTCTGTCAGCGCTCCATCTCTTTGGGAATAATATTCCGGTCCGCTTACGTGAAGCATCAACTCTTCACCATTTTAAGACAAATTTAAAAACATTTCTTTTTCTTGATGCTTTTGAGACTTAAATGCCCTTTTTAGGGCTACATAGTTTTATTCCCTCCCTTATTGTTCTTTCCCTATATGTTCTCTCTTTTACTTGATAAATTGTAGTTCTACCCTTCTTTCCCTTTTTTTTGGTTCCTGTTTGTTATGTATTGTTTTTAAATGTTTTTAACAATGATTATTGTTTTAACCGACGTACAGTATAGTTGCCCCATACATGTTTTTAACCGCCTAGAAGACCGATTGGGCGGTTTATAAAATTCTTAAATAAAATTGAAACTTGAAACTTATCTGGTCCCTTTGGATACCTTCTGTGGACTTAGTCCTGGTTTTAGATGGCCTAAGTCACAACGTCCAAGTTCCGTCTAGGCAGTTTTGTAAAACCTTCGGTTATACGTGCAGTACGACTATGTCTAGGACGGCCCACGGCCCGCCCAAATCCCGCCCTCGACGCTCCTCTTGAAACGCCCCTTTTAGCTCTGGGCGTACTGCAGCACTGTGAAGGCCTAAGTCGTTTTTAGATACGTCTAAAACCCTGTTCGATTATCGGCACTTGGACGACTTGGGCTACTGATCGTCCAGGTGCCGATTTAGGCCGGATTTTAGACGTATTTCTGTTTTGATTATGAGCCCCTTATTTCTCCACCCCAATTGCGTCTATTTTTCAGGTAGGTGTCATTAGGCATCGGAGGTGCTGCGCAGACATACATGCGCAATCTAAACTGATCATTAAAATAATGATTTTTCTTTTTTAATCAGTTTTTAATGGCATGGTCAATTGCCGAAATAAACTTAACTATAAAGAGCAGATGTGGATCTTTAAACTCAACTCCGTTGAACCCCATGGTTTAAACAGGGAAACTGAGTGAATGATGTGGGTCTGATCCTTTGATTTGTCTGTATAAGAAAGTTGCAAAGTTCAATTACTCTATCTAATCTAATCTAATCTAATCTAAACCTTAAGTTGATATACCGCATCATCTCCATGAGAATGGAGCTCGACACGGTTTACAAGAACTTAAAATAGTGGGTAGAGAAGAAGAAAAAGGATTACACGAACTTATGTGTAGAAGGGGGGAGAGAAAGGGGGGAAGGATAGAGCTACAATTTGCTGAAAAGCCAGGTTTTCAGCTGTTTGCGGAATAACTGAAGGGAGCTCAGGTTCCGCAGCGGGGTGGTGAGGTCGTTCCAAAGACCTGTGATTTTGAAGAGAAGGGATTTTCCCAGTTTGCCTGAATAGTGGATGCCGCGTGGAGAGGGGAAGGCTAGTTTAAGCCTTTGGGCAGTTCTGGAGGAGTCGGGACTGGAGGAGTTGAAAGACAGTGGGATAAGAGGAGGCAGGATTCCGTGAATGATCTTGAAAGCCAGGCAGGAACATTTGAAATGGATTCTGGAGATTATTGGGAGCCAATGAAGTTTGGCAAGGAGTGGGGAGGCATGGTCAGACTTGCGTTTTGAGAAGATCAGTTTGGCTGCAGTATTCTGGATTAGCTGGAGTCTTAGAATACTTTTTTTTTTTTGATAGATTTAAGTAGATGGCGTTGCAGTAATCTAGTTTGGAGAGGATGATGGATTGGACAAGGATGGCAAAGTGTTGTTGGCTGAAGTAGGATCTAGCTTTCCTCAGCATGTGAAGGCTGAAAAAGCATGATTTTGCCAAGGAGTTGAGGTGGTCATTGAGGGAGAGAGAGGAATCGATAGTAATACCAAGGACCTTGCATGAGAACTCGAACTGTAGTGTATCGCCTGTGGGTAGTGTGAAAAGTGTGGGCAGGTGTTCGAATTTTGGGCCGAGCCAGAGTAGCTTTGTTTTAGATTTGTTTAGTTTCATCTGTACCGAGAGGGACCAGGCACGGAGTCTCTTTGAAGTCATCTGGCCACGACAACTGTCAGCTGTTAAAAACGCCACGGCCATTTTAAACTCCCTTCTAAGCCTTTTAACTCGCTGTATACTAAACAGGGTGAGTTTGTTTGACTGACAATCTGGATCTTTAAAGCTTTAAGTATTTTTTTGAGGGTCCTTTTTTAAAAAAAATTCCTGCCTAATGAATTTATTGCATTTTTTTTTTTTGCAGGGGGAGTGTGCCTTGAAACAGCCTACCCGGCGAAACACGATCGTCTCGGCAGTATTTTTCCCTCCCCGACGCAACTAAAGCTAAGTCTTTTAACGTTTTGGGGTTTTTTTTTGCTACAAAGTTGGATAAGTTATTTTGATACTTTGTTACATGGTTATCTAAACGAAAAACAAATTAGGTGAAGTACTAAGAACATTTAAGCACCTCTTCTCCTTCTCAACCAACAAACATAAGAGAAGCTCACACCCGAAGTTCGTAAATTTAAAAGACACCATCAACATCTCCTCTCTTATCAAGCAGCGTCATGGGGCAAAGACCTGGAAAAACTACTTAGGCATACAAACAACTAGGTTGAATTTAGGAAACACCTAAAAACATATCTGTTCTTGAAGTAGCTAGGCAGCTGATCCGCGCAATCTCTCTCACAACAACCGCTATCGTATTCTGTAAGTCACTAATCTCCAATTACGTAAGTTCTACTCAACTGTAGCATTCTTTTTAATCATTGTAAACCGCATAGAACCTCACGGTCCTGCGGTATATAAACTGCTATTATTATTAAAAATATATATATTTAAAAACGGGACTAATGAAGAGACGCAATGGGAGATCACTCTAACCCAGGGGTCTCAAAGTCCCTCCTCGAGGGCCGCAATCCAGTCGGGTTTTCAGGATTTCCCCAATGAATGTGCATGAGATCTATTTGCATGCGCTGCTTTCGTTGTATGCTAATAGACCTCATGCATATTCATTGGGGAGATCCTAAAAACCCGACTGGATTGCGGCCCTCGAGAAGGGACTTTGAGGTCCCTGCTCTAACCCATTCGGTCCTATGAGTGTCACCGCTGAAGTTCCAAGAGACTCTCAAACAGTATACAGTGGTACCTTGGATTACGAGCATAATCCGTTCCAGGAGCATGCTCGTAATCCAAAATGCTCGTTTATCGAAACAAAGTTCCCCATAGACAATTGTGGCAACAGCAACGATTGGTTCCAGAACCCGGGGTCTGTACCTGTCCGGGCCGGGTGCTGCAGCGCCGTCTCCTCCGTCTGCCTCCTCCGTCCGTCATCGGAAGAAGAACCCGACAGTGCCGCTTCGGAGGGGGGGGGATGCCTTTAATGTGCCAGCCGCCGGAGAACCCCACAGTGCCTTCAGAGGGATGCCTCCTCCATCCGCCGGCCAGCCCTCCACGTCGGATGCCCCTATCATGCTGGAGAGCCCCCACCCGAGCCCACGCAGCCGAGCGCCACCCCACCCGCACGCCACTCACAACGCCGATGATTGACGCTGTGCGCGTCACACGCAACGCACAGGAGGGACAGCACCCGGCCGCGCAGGCCCAGACAGAGGTCCTCCAACCTGCGGAAGGCACCCGATGTAGAAGGCTGGCCGGAAGACGGAAGAGGAATCCCCTGTAAGTGCTCGTTGATCGGGGCAGTGCTCGGTTTGCGAGTCAAAAGTTTGCTGAGTGTTTTGCTCGTCTTGCAAAACACTCGCAAACCGGGTTACTCGCAAACCGAGGTACCACTGTATATTTGATATCATTTAGTACTATATATTACTCTATTTACATAAGCAACGTTTGCTCGTTTGCTATGGTCAATTACCACGCCATTTAAACCAATTAAAAACAATGTAGTCCTTTTATTAAGGCGCGCTAGCCGTTTTAGCGCATGGTACATATTAGCGTGCGCTAAACGCTAACGCGTCCATTATAGTCTATGGACACGTTAGCGTTTATCACGCACTAAAACGGCTTGCGCGCCTTAGTAAAAGGACCCCTAAGTTAGGCATCAATAGGGGTCCATAATTAGGGTGCCTAGCAGCGCCTAACTAGGCACCATTTATAGAATCAGGCCTTTAGGACCTGATGCCATAAGTTAGGCAATGGCTGTGGTACCATCACCTAAATTAATCGTATTAATTGGCACAGTAATTGACCGCGCCATTAACTCATTTGAAAAAAAAAAGTAGGCACCAGTAGATGTCTGTAAAGTTGACATCATAATCATGAATAAGTAGGTGCCTAATGGCGCCTAAGGTCATAGTAGGCGTGGTTAAGGGCGGAGATGACCTTAGGCACCATTAGACGCGATTCTTAAAAGAACTTTGGCGTCTGAGATGTAGACCAGTAAAACGCAGGCAGATACCTAAATTACGTGAAGTAGAACGGGTACAAGTGGATCGATTTTTCACTCCGTCAAAAATGACAAAAACTAGGGAGACACTCGATGAAGTTACAGGGAAATACTTTTAAAACCAATAGGAGGAAATTTTTTTCCCCTCAGAGAATAGTTAAGCTCTGGAACGTGGATGTGGTAAGAGCGGATACCGTAGCTGGTTTTAAGAAAGGTTTGGACAAGTTCCTGGAGGAAAAGTCCATAGTCTGTTATTGAGAAAGACATGGGGGAAGCCACTGCTTGCCCTGGATCGGTAGCATGGAATGCTGCTACTCTTTGGGGTTCCGGAATCTTTTGTTACTCTTTGGGATTCCGGAATCTTGCTGTTCTTTAGGATTCTGAATGGAATGTTGCTACTCTTTAGGGTTCCGGAATCTTGCTGTTCTTTAGGATTCTGAATGGAATGTTGCTACTCTTTGGGGTTCCAGAATCTTTTGTTACTCTTTGGGATTCCGGAATCTTGCTGTTCTTTAGGATTCTGAATGGAATGTTGCTACTCTTTGGGGTTCCAGAATCTTTTGTTACTCTTTGGGGTTCCGGAATCTTGCTGTTCTTTAGGATTCTGAATGGAATGTTGCTACTCTTTGGGGTTCCAGAATCTTTTGTTACTCTTTGGGATTCCGGAATCTTGCTGTTCTTTAGGATTCTGAATGGAATGTTGCTACTCTTTGGGGTTCCAGAATCTTGCTGTTCTTTAGGATTCTGAATGGAATGTTGCTACTCTTTGGGATTCCAGAATCTTTTGTTACTCTTTGGGATTCCGGAAACTTGCTGTTCTTTAGGATTCTGAATGGAATGTTGCTACTCTTTGGGGTTCCAGAATCTTTTGTTACTCTTTGGGGTTCCGGAATCTTGCTGTTCTTTAGGATTCTGAATGGAATGTTGCTACTCTTTGGGGTTCCAGAATCTTTTGTTACTCTTTGGGATTCCGGAATCTTGCTGTTCTTTAGGATTCTGAATGGAATGTTGCTACTCTTTGGGGTTCCAGAATCTTGCTGTTCTTTAGGATTCTGAGTGGAATGTTGCTACTCCTTGAGTTCCGGCCAGGTACTAGCGACCTGGATTGACCACCATGAGAATGGGCTACAGGGCTGGATGGACCATTGGTCTGACCCAGTAAGGCTATTCTTATCTTCTTATTAGCTGTGATTCTTTGAATGGTGCCTAAGTGTGTATTGACACACAGCCAGCACCACTTTTGTAAGCAGCTGCCAATTTAGGCACTGTTTACAGAATCTAGCCCCTCAGAAAGGGGTGTGGTTATGGGCATGAGGGGCATGCTGAAAAGCTGCACGTAGACAGTGGTGCAGTGAGGGTGAGAGACGCTTGGGGCAGTGGCACTTCTCCCCTGCCCTCATCTAAATCCCCCCGCTCGTTCCCCAATTCCACCTGCCGTGCATCTACCCCACCCCCACCCCCGCCATTCCTTCCCCTATCCCATCTGCTGCAAACACCCCCACCCCCTTTTCTCCCCTTCCCTTCTCTTCCTCCGTACCTCTAGTTGAAGTTGTTGCTCGCGGTGGTCAACAAAGAACTCTCCGCGACCCCGTCGGCTCTCTCTCTGACATCACTTCCTATGCGCGGCACCCGGATGTGACATCAGCGGGAGAGCCAACGGGGTTGCGAAGAGCACGTTGTTGACCGCCCGCAAACAGCAACTTCAACTTGAGGTGTGGGGTAAGAGAAGAGGCCGCACGCGTGAAGGGGAAGAATGGGAAGAGGTGGGAGGGCAGAGAGGAGGAAGGGTGCCGGCATCCCCACCAACATGGCGCCCGGGCGGGCTGCCGCCTTCGCCTACCCTTACTACGCCACATCACGTAGAATTAGAGAATAAGTCCTGAGTGCACTTCACTTGGGTGCCACCATTTATACCAGGTTTCAGCAGGTGTAAGTCTGGCACCTAAACGTACCCAAGAGCACACTGACAGGGCGGACGCCTTGATTAGAGAAGACCAAAAGATAGCGGTGTCTCGGTTGGCTGCAAAACACTAAAAACAGGTATTTTGTTGCAGATAGATTTTTCTTCCGGAGTGCTGGGTATTGTCCTGGACTCGTCACTCACATTTCATGAACAGATAAACTTTTTGGATTAAAAAAAAAAGTGTTTTTCTAGTTTACGTATGTTAAGGAAAGTTAGACCATTATTTCATCAAGATCATTTTTCAGTGTTGGTACAGTCTATTCTACCTGCCCAGTTAGATTACTGTAATTCTGTATATCTAGGTATCAAACAGGGTAGTTTAAGAAGACTTCAGTTAATACAGAATACAGCAGCTAAACTCATCTTTGGGAAGAGAAAGTACGATCATGTCTCTCCTCTGTTGAGAAAGCTTCATTGGCTCCCAATCCGTTTTAGGGTCCAGTTTAAATGCGCCTGCGTCATTTTTAAGCTTCTCTATGGAATATTTGGCCCTTTGGTCCCTTTAGACTGGAATACCCTTAGATCTTGCCATTCGAGGAATACACAGAGATATAAACTACTGTTCCCTTCCTTCAAAGGAATTAAATCGGCCGGGAAACTCAGTCAATCTTTCGCTTATAAACTGGTAGAAATGTGGAATGGGCTTCCTAACTCTGTCAGATTGATAGGTCAGTTACAAGAATTCCGTAAAGTCCTAAAAACGTTATTATTTACACAATACTTAAACAGTTTACCTAACGATTCAATGAATTGATTGCTCTACAACACTTATTTTCTCTTATGCTCTTGTTCAGGTTTTTTTTTTTGTTGGTCTTTAATTACTTGTAAACCGAGTCGAGCTCCGCTGGGAGTTGACCCGGTATATAAATCGAAGACTAGATTAGATCTGCATTCGCCATAACGCACGATGACTTGGGATACAGGAAAGTCTGCGCACGACGGGTTCCCAACCAGCTCACTGATCCGCACGAGCAGCGGCTGAGACCCAGTTCCTGAGACGGTGCGAAGAAGATCCGGGTATTCCGGAGAGAACTGTCGCCGGCGACGAGACGTGGGCGCATCGCTGCCACCAGGAGAGCAAAAAAGACAAAGCGTGACGGCGTCAAGGAAGCGGTGCTCACCTGGCTTCGGGAGCAGCCGAAAAACCTCTTCTCTGCAGGAACGCAGAAGCTAGTTGAACGGTACAACAAATGCGTCATCTTGCATGGGGACTACGCGGAAAAGTGACATGCTCAATCGTTCACGGCGCTAAAAACCATGCTATGGTTTTATAAAAGGGGGAAGCGGTAAAAGATAACTTCCTCTGCAGTTGCACTGAATGATATTTTTTTTTCTGCAGTGTACACTGCATTAGAATGAGGGTATGCCCTGCAGTGCAAGCTGCGAGATAATTTCACCTATAATACATGATAACTTCCTGTGCAATCCGTGCTTCATTAGCACTGAAAGATAACTTCCCCCCAGAGCGTACACTGCATTAAGACTGAATGAAGGTTTTTCCGTGCAATGCAAACGGCACTGAAACTAAATGATCATTTCCCTCGCAATGCACGCAGTTTCACTGGTAACTTCCCTTGAAGCTCATCCTGTTTATCATCACTTCTCCTGTGGCATGCCCCAAATTTAAACACCTGCAGTATGAGTATACTTGCTGAGGGGGCTGTTGAGTTTCAGAAAAAAAAAAAATAAATGTAAGCATCAAAGTGAAATCCCCAAAGCTCAGCTGCACACCCTTCAGCCGGGAATCCAAACCTAGTGCGGCCAGAATCAGCACCGTTTTTTTTCACTTCCACTGAACCTCCGTGAAACGTTAGCATCAGGTGCTATTGCCAGACCGCTTTTTACATGTTATTTGTGTGCTTTTATAGAATGGATTATAGTTTGATGCATTTTTTTTTTTTAATTGTTTTATTCGCAGATTATTTTAATATTGTGTATGTTTCATCGGGACCCACTTTGACTGAGTCGTTAAAGCTGGATATAAATTTGATCAATAACTAAATAAACGGATTGCGACTTCATCATTTCGATGCATGAATTAGGATAAATCTCTATATTTGTTATTCTTCGTTCAGTGTTAAAGCTGTTTGCGTAAACACGGGCTAAAGAAAATATACAAAAGCCATGCATGCGTGCCTTCTTGCTCTTTGACCCCGAACAAAGCACCATTGTGTGTGAAGGAGCTTTGTGCTATGTCTTATGAATCTAAGTAGGCCAGGTTGCCGCTGTACTTTGTGTCATCATCCATGCAGCCCTGAGACTGAAACAAGTGAAGCAAAAGAGATCTGAAAAGTGGATTCATGAAAGATGAGGAGTGGCCATAACAAAAAGCAAATCTTTTCTCTTAAAGAGTGCAAATGCAAGCATTACATATGTGACTTATTAGTCACATATGCATGGGAAGCAAGGTGGAGGGAGAGGTGTTGTATCAGGGGGTGGGGCAGGGAGGGAGAGAGGTGCTACATTGGGAGAGCAAGGAGGAAGAGAGGTGCTGGACAGGGAGGGCAGGTAGCGAAGAAAGAGGCGGAGGGAGGAAGAGAAGGAGTCTGAAGAGGGGTGCTGGACCTGGAGGGGAGGGGAAGACAAGAAAGAAGAGAAGTGTCAAGATCTGCAGGGAAAGAAGGGAGAGGTGCTGGAGTAAGGGAAGAGAGATTCTGGCACATGGCAGGGGGCATAGGGACACAGAAGAGTTATGTTGGTCAGGATAAGAATAGGGTCAGAGAGATGCTCAACATGGCAGGAAGACAGGGGTCGGATAATAGGGATGCAGAGAGTAGAGGAATGGTTCCTCTACAGATATCAAAGTGGTTTACAATACATTGAATAGTAAGCAGGTGCTTGAACAAGTTTCTTTATCGGTCCAAGCTGACTTGTTCAGGGTCACAAGGAGCAGCAGTGGGATTGAACCTGCAACCTCAGGGTGCTGAGACAGCAGCTCTATCCATTAGGCCACTCCTCCCCATAAAGAGAAAAAGAACTGCCAAATGCACAATTCAGAGCAGAAAGCAGACTGGGACCAAAACAATGAGAAAAATAAAATGGCCAGACAACAAAAACAGAAAAAAATACATTTTTATTTTCTATTTATTGATTAGACTTGTCCGTTTTGGGATTGTGCATTTGCCAGAACTGGGGTTTGTTTGTTTTTTTTTAAAATATGGCTGGGGCCCATGGAAAAAAAAAAAAAACCTCACTCGTTGACCTTCAATCTCTGGCACTGGGATGGGTCGCCCTTGGCATCTCTATACAGCATGGGTGCGAACTTCAGCTTCTGCAGTAACTCATAACTACTCATCTAGGAATAATCTACATAGCAGGAGCACATGTCAGGGATAATGCAAGCCGACAAGCTGCGAGTTAATCATGCGCAGTACGCCCCAGGCATCTCTGTCTCCCTTCCTGAAATCTCTCGAGCTCCAGCACTTGGGCTCACTGTCTCCCCCCCCCCCCCCCCCCCCCCACTAATCTCTCTCTCTATCTTTCACGCGGTGACCCTTGTGTGTGCAGCAGATCAGTAAATATTTTCCTGCACAGGCAAAACTCCTCCACTGCAATGACTGAGCTAAAAAAAACAAAACACAAGAGCTGGCGTAGGTCAGGCGAAGGGGGGGGGAGGGGAGCTTTGCCAGCCCCTCCTTCCCCCCCCCCAGCAAACTTCTGCTATTGTGTAGCAATAGACAAACCCCTCCTTAGTTCTGATCGGTAACAATAACATGTGGGCAGGGTTTGCGTCCGAAGCTCCGCCCGCCGTTGCCTGCCGAGCGCCGCGGTGAGCCAATCCCAGGCGAGTGGGCGGGGCCCTGCATCCCCGCCCCGCCCCTTGCCCCGGACGAGCTGCATATATATAGCCAGGCTGGGATTTACCCTTTTTCGGCTGTGCTGCTTTACGTAGGAGAGGTGGAGGTTTGGGGCTGGCATTTGTGGGGGTTCGTAACCTGGGGCTGCTGTTTGGCTCGCGAGATCCTGCCCAGGTCTGGCTCTGCTGGGGCTGGAGCCCTCCTGATTTCTAGTCTGGGTATGTAATCTTTGGGTTTCTCCATTGTTGCTCTGGGCAATTCCCCCCCCCCGTCCCCCCCCCCCAGTGGGGTTTTTGTTGTTATCCTAGTAGACAAAAGAAATCTGGAAGCAGATCCGCTTTACAGCAACATGGGAGATCTGCAGTTTGCAGTCCAAGTTGGGGGGGGGGAAGTGGTTTGGGGCTGGCAGAGGGGGAGTGGGGGTGGGAGGTACTTAGCCCCCTGCTGCGCTCTCGCCGTGAAACCCGGTCAGGCGCGTTATCCGAAGAGCCCCTCCGTGCCCCCCCCCCCCTTCTGCCGGCTCATGATCGGTGTGGCCGCTTTGTTCTGGCTCGGGGCTCGGGGACTCGGCGTGGCGAGCAAGGGGTTAAAGTTTTTTTTTTTGTTCAAACTGCTGAGCTCCGTAGCTTTGTTTTCAAGGAATGTCTCCCGGGAGCCTCCTGCTACAAGATCTCCGGCAACGGGGGGAGACACGAAAAGGATGCTGAAACCCCCCCCCCACCACCACCACCACCCTACCCTAAGGGTTTCGGCCCATCTAATAGCCGAAGCCGAATAGGCCCCTGTTCTCAACGTGGGTTTCTTTGACGTTTGCGAAGCGATCGTTTCGCGCAAAGCCGTCAGACTAGGCGCGCTATCGCCGAGCAACGCGCCCTATCGCTTTAGCTGAAACTAGGAAAACGATCGCGATGGATGAATAAGAAAAGCCGACTCTTTAAATGCCGAAACCCCCGTTGCTGTCCCTTTCTGGCCTCTTTCGTGGTGTTTTTTTATGGGCTAAAGGGACGAGAAGGTGTAAATAGTGCTGTCACCCTTTATATACGGTGTCGGTAACTCTTTTTAATCGAATTAGGCAGAATAGGATGGGTGCAAAGCTTCACGAAAGGGGGAAAAAAAACTATTAACGAAACTGTCCCCAAACTTTGCCGAGGCTACTTGACTCTTAACTGAAGCTAAAGTCTCTATATATGGCCAGGGGTATATAGGTGGATATTTTTAAAACTCAGATGACTGTATGGGCTTTTTCGCCCGGATGTGCTGTTGACTTGGTAAATTCGTGTCGTTTCGGATTAAAAGCTGCGCTTTCGGTTTCGGATGTTATTTATGAAGCTGAACTGCCCGCCACTTCCTGTTCCGCCCTAGCCTTTAACTGGGTCGGCGGAGGGGGGAGGGGTGCGAGGGTATATTGGGCGACCCATCAGGCTTGTGCCCCCCCCCACACACGTCCCCTTTAAATTAACTTCCAGGTCCCTAATCTGGCCCCCAAGACCTTATGCCACATTTAACCTTTATCGCTTGTAAGTTTGTGTCCCCACAAACTAAGACAAACTGTGATATACAATACACCAGTTGTTCATATTGATATTGTGAGTAATAACTCGAGCCTAGACAAGACCGATGATGAACACATCACCCCCCCCCCCCCGAATAAAATCTAAGAAGTGTCTCAGGTGTTGGATCAATTAATGTTGGATCAATTTGCCCACAAACGAAGACAAATTCAGGAAGGTCGCTTACCCGGTCAGATGCCCACTTTTCCTGCAGAGAAAAATGTTCTGTGTTTGCTTTGATCGCAGCTGCCCTCCTCGGTCACTGCAGCCTTAGGCAACTGCCTAGCCTTGCCTAATGCATGGGCCAGTTCTGGGCACAAAGCAGGATCTGGGGCAGCAAGGTTGAATGCCCAATCCCTTTATTCTTCTCGCCCCCCCCCCCAAATGGGTGAAGACTCGTCATAGGAAAAGTGGGAGTTGGAACACTTTTGGAGGGGGGGAGGGTAAAAGGAGTTGCTGATGATGATTCTGTGCTTTTGTAGGGAAGGGGAGATGCTAGCGTGACCTTGTGCAGCTCCTGTAATTTCTCATTTTCTCCTTTGTACTTTTTCGCCCTCAGTGGAGCAGCGGCGGCCATGGCGGACCATCTGATGCTTTCCATGGGCCACGGCGTGAACAGCCTACAGAACTATCGCATGGGCCTGAATGGGCTTCAGGGACCCCCTCAGCATGTTTCGCATCCAGGGCGCCCCCTGCCAGGCGCACCGATGGCGCAGTATGGGGCCGCCGGCATGGAGGGCGGCAGCATGAGGTTCAGGCCAGGCATGATTGGACAGATGGCTCACGCGCCAACGCCCATGATGTACAATAACCCGGGACTCCAGCAGGCGCTGCCTCCGCAGTATATGGGGCCTGTGGGCTCCCAGCAGCTTGCAGCCAGTATGCACTTACAGAAATTGAACACACAATACCAGGGCCACCCACTCCTGGGCATGAGCAGTGGTCCACTGGGGGCTGGAGCTCAGCAGTATAGAGTGGGGCCCAGTCCCCAGCAGCCAGGCATGCAGCACCTATCTGGGCCGGCCCTGCCCCTGAACATCATGGACACGGACTTGGTGGATGAGGACGTGCTAACGGCTCTGGTCTTGGAGCTGGGACTAGACCGGATTCAGGAGCTGCCAGAACTCTTTTTGGGACAGAATGAGTTTGACTTCATCTCGGACTTTGTTAGCAAACAGCAACCCAGCACAGTGAGCTGCTGAAGCCCCCTTCGTCGAATTTCACCCCAGGGCAGGGCCTTTATTCCCAAAGGATGGGCGTGCGCTGCCTCCTGTGGCCCGAGGAACCTGGTGCCCTTCCCAGAATCCAAGATGAGAAAAGGGGTGATGGTAGTTGCAGTCCTAGACCGTTCCAGATGGGGGCTGTGCTCCCACTTGCCCAGGAGGGCAAAAACAGTAAAGGTTGCTTTTGGACTTGCCACTGGCGTCTAATTTTTATTATTTTTTTCTGCCTCGGCCTGAGATTGTCCCAGAAGGATGTTAATATATCATTGTCAGAGCTGGGCAAAAATCACAAGAATGATGTCTACATATAGGGAGGAGGGAGGCAGAGTCGGTATCATTGTACAAAGATGAGTGAGGGTGCCCAAAGGGACATTAATCCTGTGAGCTTTTAGGGGGACGGTCAGGTTGGAATGAAATCCTGGAAGTCTCAGATTGTTTAGGTTGAGGAAATGCAGAAGACCTCTGGCTTTAATTCTCGGGCTTTACAATATATAATTTTTCTAACCATATTCTTTCTTCAGAATGTTAACATCTTTTGGAAATTTTTTTTGTATTACACTGCCTTGGCATATGGGGTGGGGGTGGAAAGAAGGACTTTCTTTAATCCTTTCAGAATCTGTTTTCCAAATTGAAATGAAATAATCGGATTGAAAGCTATTTTTAACCTTTAGCTGAAGCGTTAAACCCCTTTCAGACTAAAGCATTTGCCATCTCGGTGGGGGGAGGGGGGGAAATTATATATTGTACAGCCTTGGCATAAAAATATTTTTTGGGGGGGGTGAAGAGGGGAAATTGCATATTTAATTTGTGCTTATTAAGCCTGTTGAAGAGTTAAGTCAGGTACTCGCTGCTTTTGCGATTTGTATGTTGGCATAGCTTAAAACTGCCTGGCTTTGTGGCACCACTCCTGCCCCCCCCCTCCCCCCTGTTGTGAGGACAATGTCCATTCTCAGCCTTCGTCACTGATGCGATAAAAGATGATTTGACTTCTAATTACTTTCTTCACAAAAGGTTACCTGCAGAGAGCTGGCAGTCGGCTTTGGAAAAAAAAACTGTCTGCTGATCTGCTCCTGCCCTCTGCTGGTCCTGATAGCACATGGCAGCTCCTCATTGTTGATCAATGAAGGATTGTGTACAAATGATTTTTTTTTTCCTCCCCCCCCAAATAAAAGATAATGTCTGTTTAAGCAGTTCTCCTACATTTTTTTAACTTCTCTATTGTAGCAACTGTTGCAGTTTGTTTGTTTTTTATCACAAAACTCTGCCCTACATGATTTTTTCTATTTACAGTAATGTATGTAAAAAGACCCAGCTCGCACATCTACGAGCATTCTGTGCCTGTGGCTCAAATGCCTTCCTGAATGGGCTTTTATTTGTGTTGGGGAGAGGAGGGTTGGCTCCCCCCCCCCCAATCACAAATGCAGTCCTCTGAATAGTAAGCCTGTGTGCAGTGACACAAAGGGGTCTGTGCTTAATGTTTTCAGCAGATGTTGCAAACCTAGTCTCCAGTCATTTCGTCAACAAAGCCAGAAAGAAATAGGGGTGGAGTGCTGATTTTCACTGTGCTGAGCAGCTTTTTGGCAGAGCTGTAATTAAGTATTGTAGTGCTTGGGGGCAGACAAATGTATTTGCATCCCCTGCTCCCATTCTGCTGTCCCTACTTACAAAAAAAAATCCTGAATGGAGGGTGAGGTACCCTGTCTTCCCTCCCCCAAAGGCCTTAGGAGCACAGTTATTTTTGAAGTGCATTGTGGGGCAGTATTCCCAACTCTGCTGTAGGTATGTCTAGCTAGTCAGTTTCAGGATTACCACAGTGACTATTTGCATACGCTGTCTTTGGCATTGTGTGCATGTCCCTAGCATAGTGTCATAATTCCAAAACCATCTGTCAGAAGGGAGGGGGAGGGGCTGACATCTGCTTTAAGGACAGAGGCAGCCCTGTAGCTACAGGTTGCCCCTACAAGTAATGGGCAAGGGCACATAGGTAGGATATGAAAAGGTGAAATTATTTTAACACTTTTTTTCTTCTTGTGTGAAAGGTTTTGTCAATTACTACTTACTGCTAATTCTGAAGATAATGAAACAGCACAGCTATAGTTTTCCTGTAGTGTGTGCTAAAATATTATAGCACTAGAAATAAGTCTTTCTGCCTGCATACGCCTATAAGCTACACAGCCTACAGCTGTATTTTCACAGGTTTAGGGCAACATCAATTGGTTCAGTCCTTCTACTTCTTTCAACTTTGAAATGGTATAGCGGTCCCAGAACGTCCCCAGCCAGTTTTATGTAGGAACAAGAAACTTTCTATAGCTACAATACGAGTGCCTCTGATGTCTGTGCATTTCTAAGCTATTTATTTAAAAAATGTATATACTGCTTTGAACCAAAACAGTGTCGAATCACCATACAAGAATAAAAACGTCTTGAGACATCACATATTATTTTAGACAGAATTCTATGAATTGGACAGTTTAGTGCAAACTGTGTGTGGTGGCATGGCCTGCTTATAGGACGGGCCTCTCGCGGCAAGAGGCACGTCCTATAGGTTGTTAGTCAGTGCTGACAACTCTCCTCCTCTCCCCCAGCGGCAAAGGTTCCGGGTCCGGAGGGCCTCCGCGCATGCGTGTGAGGTCATTGTGTCGACGTCCACAGGCTTCCGGGTGCCTTCCGGCCATGGCACTGGCTTTAGTGTGCTGAAAAGGTGTCGGGTCGCTGGACTAGGGCTTCCCTCATGAATTCACTTGCATGCTGATACACCCAAATATGTTTGCAATAATTTCTTAAAACCCCAGTTTCTCAAAAGCAGCAGTAGCTGAAGTAAGAAAAGAAAATGGCTGCAAATGAGCTCCTTCATAACCCTGGGCTAGTGGTCTTTAAAACTAGCCAGTGAGCATTGGAGGGGGGGGGGGGAACAGTAATATCAAAGAGGTCCTTCTCTTCTTGTTACTGGATGCACTGTAGTAATGCCCAAAAGAAAGAATAATTGTACGACTCAGCCACTGGAGACTGCATCGTTCCAGAAACAAGACTAGGTCATGACCCTAACAGAACTAGAGAAAATGAAGTTATAATTAATTAGAACATGTTCTGTTCTGATATAAAAAAAAATAGTCCAGTGTTAGCAAACCAGATACAAAGGTGAAAAGCAAAATAATAGCATTTCTGCTAAAAGTAGTGGTAGCAAGAGACTGTTCTCTGTCTGCGGAGAGAGGAAAGCTTCAAATAGCAAGCTGTTGGAGACGTGGAGACACTGTCAGAAAGATATTAATGTCTTGAATAAAAGCCACCAACAGCACTTTTATATATTCCCTGAACATATGACACCTTATGAACTCTAAAAGGATGCTTTTTGGCACTAGCAGTCCTCTTAAGAGCTAGACAGTGTGTCCAATATAGCCTGTCCAAAATTGAGGTTCATTCTTAGGGACATGCAAAAATGAGCTCTAAATCAAGGGTGGTCAACATTATTTATGTGTTTAGAAACATAGAGTATGACGGCAGAAAAGGGCCGTCGGCCCAACATGTCTGCCCACTCCCCTTAAAAGAACCCTCCCCCCTAAGCAATTTCCCAAAGTGAACCCACATGTTTATCCCATCGTTTCTTGAATTCGAGCACGTTGCTGGCTTTAACTACCTGACCCAACAATCGACCACCCTTTCGGTGAAGAGGTACTTCCTGATGTCACCATGAAATCTCCCACCCTTGAGTTTGAGCGGATGCCCTCTTGTTGCCGTGGGACCCCTAAGTAAAAGGATATCTTCCTCCACCTCGGTATGGCCTGTAAGATATTTGAACTAGAGAATGACATGGTGATAAAATTCATCACCGTTCCCCGTCCCCGCGGAAAACCGCGGTAAACAATCTTCATGTCATTCTTTAAGGAGAGAGGGAAGAATCAGAGTATGAATGGCCACAACCACTGACCCTCAAGCTTTGCTTTGAAGAATGCTGGTGTAGAAGGATTGAGATTGAAATAGACACTAGAAAATGACGGATTATTATCCGCGGGGACGGGGACGGTGATGAATTTTGTCACCGTGTCATTCTCTAATTTGAACGTCTCTTATCATGTCTCTCTGCGTTCTGCGAGAGAATATAACTGCAGCCTACTTAGACGTTCTTCATATGGGAGATCCTTGAGTCCGGAGACCATCGTAGTGGCCATTCTCTTCACAGCCTAAGTGGTTTACATTTCCCTATCTGGCCCCAAGTACACTCTAATGTACTTGGGGCAACGGTAGGATTAAGTAACTTGCCCATGGTCACAAAGAGCAGCTTGGGATTTGAACCCACAACCTTAAGGTGTTAACCCTTTCAGGACCATAAGGATCGTAGGCCAATTTTTGTGGTTTTGACGACATTTTTATGGTAAAAAGGGCTTGCAGATGCCAAAAAATTGATTTTTTTTGTGAAATATCATTATTTTTATTTAAAAAAATCATACTTCTGGCTTATGGACAGTGTGGCAAGTGAATCTTCTCGTCAATCTGGCAACGACGCTAATGAATGAATGTCGGAACCAGTTTGTTTACATAAAGGCAGTATCATATGGAATCCGTACATATCAAATTTAGAACTGTAGACTATCCCAATCAAAATTGATAGGATTTTAAAATTATGGGACAAATATGTCCCTTGGTCCTGAAAGGGCTAAGGCTGTGGCTCTAACCACTGTGCCCCCCCCCCCCCCGCCCCCAATTGAAAAACAACAATCGAAAAGCCCAGGCTTAAGCTTCCTACCTGTATTCAAGGTAGCTCACAAGATGCAGCGGAATCGTAAAAACATAAGCTCTTTTCACTACATTTTTTTTGGGGGGGGGGGTTACTAATGCAAAGTTGTTCCCTCTCCCTCCCCCCCCCTTCACTGTCGACATTACTTCCTCACCCCTTGCCCTCCAAAGTCACTAGACAAACTGCCCTTGTGCTTAGGTCTCTTGCTAAGCTAATTCAAGTAGAATTCCCTCTTGAATTTTTTTAATATTTACTTTTATTTATTTGAATTTAATTCATGCCCATTTCATTGGTAGAACATAGTGAGTTACTTCTAGGAGCATCAGGTGTTTCCCTGACCTCTGAGACCGTATAAGAGTTTCAAGTTTATTGATTTGATATACCACCTTATCATTTATTTCAAGGTGGTTGTACAATTAAAAATAAGGTAACACAGGTAATACAATTAACATAACTTAACAAAAGATAAGGTAAACTACTGGAGAAACAGGTACAAATGGAAAGAAGGGAAGAACTACAATAGTTAAAGGAACATAAGAATTGCCGCTGCTGGGTCAAAGACCAGCGTCCTAACTGAGACTAGCCCTGAGTACGTCCTTGTTCAGCAGGAACTTGTCTAACTTTGTCTTGAGTCCCTGGAGGGTGTTTTCCCCTATGACAGACTCCGGAAGAGCGTTTCAGTTTTCTACCACTCTCTGGGTGAAGAAGAACTTCCTTACGTTTGAACGGAATCTATCCCCTTTCAATTTTAGAGAGTGTCCTCTCGTTCTCCCTACCTTGGAGAGGGTGAACAACCTGTCCTTATCTACTAAGTCTATCCCCTTCAGTACCTTGAATGTTTCAATCATGTCCCCTCTCAAGGGAGAAGAGGCCCAGTTTCTCTAATCTTTCACTGTACGGCAGTTCCTCCAATCCCTTAACCATCTTAGTTGCTCTTCTCTGGACCCTTTCGAGTAGTACCGTGACCTTTTTCATGTACGGCGACCAGCGCTGGACGCAGTACTCCAGGTGAGGGCGCACCATGGCCCGGTACAGCGGCATGATAACCTTCTCCGATCTGTTCGTGATCCCTTTCTTTATCATTCCTAGCATTCTGTTCGCCCTTTTCGCCGCCGCTGCACATTGTGTGGACGGCTTCACCGACTTGTCGATCAGAACTCCCAAGTCTCTTTCCTGAGAGGTCTCTCCAAGTACCGCCCCGGACATCCTGTATTCGTGCATGAGATTTTTGTTACCTACATGCATCACTGTTGATGCCCATTCCTCGAGCCTGATTATGTCACGTTGCAGATCTTCGCAATTCCTCTGTGAGCTACAAAGGGAGACACAAATGGACGGGGTTAAAAACAAGTAAGTCCAATACAAGTGGACTAATAAAAGAAATAAGTTTAAAAATCCTTAAAAGGACACTCAAACTTGAAAAGCGTCTTTAAAAAGGAATGTCTTAAGAAAATACTTACATTTTTTAAGGTTAGTTATCTCTCTTAATGAGTTCGGCACTGAGTTCCAGAGGTATGGGGCAACTACTGAAAAGATAGTGTTTCTTCTAGTGACTATATATGGTTCAGGGAAGGGATTGCTAATAGCGTGTTAATAGCGTTCTAATGTGAGTTATGCTCACAGGTTCTACGGATTAATGCCTCAATGCCATGCACTTAATGCCAAATTCTATACACTTCTCCCTCTGTATTCGCGGTTTCAGCAATCGCGGTTTTGATTATTCGCGATTTTTAGCTTGTTGGCTCCTCCCCCCCCCCCCCCCCCCAAATTACATCAGCTTGCATAGAGAAATCACTGATTCCAAGCGTTTACAGTGAAAAATCGCTGATTCCCACCGTGGTTTGCCTCTCCTTCAGGAACAGGACAGGTCTCCCACCATGTTATTCGTGGTTTCACCATATTCACGATGGTTTTTAACAGAAAACCAGCAAATAACATATGAAAAAGTTATTCACGGTTTTTCTGTATTCACGGAGTCTGTTAATCCCCCTATCACAGCGAATATGGAGGGAGAAGTGTAATGTCATCTTGGCACCAAGTTTCTGTAAGTCAGCATTAGTGCGCCCGAGGTAAGGTATATCCTCTTATATCTATGGTTGGCATAGAAGCATGAAGCGATGTGCAGTCTACTCAAATGTATCTCCCCTCTTGCAGTTGTGGGGCAAGCTTTGTGGCCCCTTTGATGTGACAAGAACCTCTACATGCCAGTTTATAGAATAATAATAATAATAATAACTTTATTCTTATATACCGCCAACAATCTTGCGACTTCTAGGCGGTTCACCTTCATTGTAAGTAGGTCCCATCCACAGTAATGGCACTGGCATTCCGTCAAATCAACATATGCTGGTTAATCCAGTTTTAATGATTGCTGCTGTTTTCCAGGTCTCGCCGTGTCTAGGTAGATAGAACCGACGTTATCAGCCTTTCTTCAGGGGATGCTGTGAGGGTCTGCAGTTTGTCTTTATATATAGTGGGTTGGCTGACCCGATTGAGAGCAGGGCCGTCTGTTGGTCATGAATTTGAATTTTGGGCGGGAAAGTTTGTTGGTCACAGATTGGAATTCTGGCAGGAATTTTGCGGAACTGAACTAGGGCCAGACCCGAAAAGCAGCAACAATCATGTCGCCAGGCGCAGAAGCCTAAGAGAACTCTGGACCTGAAGAAATGGAGAAGGAAGTGACTTATTCAAGACCCCAAAGGGGGTCCTTTTACTAAGCTGTACTACGAAGAGGCCTTATGCACGCTAAGGCTATTTTAGCGGAGCCAGAAAATGGCCGATTTTCTGAATTAATTGCTGATTATAGAATTTGCGCTTAGCAAACATCATCCCATTGCCTAATTCCCTCTAAGGTGTATAACAGGCAGGAAAGGTAGGCCTGAATTTCTCTAGTTTATGTATTTTTGCATGTTAATCACTCTATCTATTAAAAACAGATTGATACTCTGGTGATGTTGCAGATTCTACTATTTTACCAAACCCATTTAGAGACGGTCTCTTGGTAAAGACTGCTATGGAGGTAAATAGGTGTCATCCAATGTAATAATACTATAACAACCTCCAAGGAAGAGTTTAGAACAATTTCTGCCACTTCCGTTTGTACGCCTCTGACACGGTTTTACATTACACTACGCTTGTTGACTGCATAACCACAAATTCAACGCGGTTTACAAAAGACTATTAACGATAGCATAATACAAATGGAAAATCCGGACCACAGGCCCGCCTGGTTCCACCCATCCCTACCCCATTATGCCACAGTCCCAACTTAGGGTGTCCCCCCCCCTGCTCTCGGGCAGGAGGGCATGCATGGATGCGACACGCCCATGTGCATGACATCATCATTCAGCTTCCACACATGCGCGGATGCCCTCCTGCCCGATGGCGATTTGTTGGATGCTTTTCAAAACCTGGGCCAGGAGGACATGTCTGGGGAAATCCAGATGTCTAGTAACCCTAATTAAGAGTATCGAAAACCCGACTGGCTAGGGGTCCCCAGGATAGGTCTAAGAACCACTGCTCTAGGGCTTTAAACTAGAATAATTGAGGCTGGGTGATCAAAGTCCCTAGGTAAGTATATATACCCTCAGGTAAGTGAATCATTAAATACCTCTAAACACAAGGGAGAAAGGGGCAATTATGTTCAAATGGGGGATTATGTCTGGATGGGAACATCTGGAAGAAGTCGGAAAGCAGTGGGCAAAACAGAAAGGAGCTATTGTAAGGGCAACAAACCATTTTGTAAGTAAAAGTAAGACAAAAAGAAGACCGGTTCTCAAAAGAAGAAGCTGAAAAGGTTAAGGAAAATGAGGTTAGCTGTCATAAACAACAAAAGATCGCAGAGAGAGGAAGACAGGCAAAAATATCTGGAAAAGTTAAGAGAAGCTGGTCGAGTGGTCAGGAAAGCAAAGATGTAAATGGAAGGAAAAATAGCTGACATGGTAAAACGGGGGGGGGGGAACAAGACTTTTTTTTTTTTTTAGATATGTTTGTGAGAGGCGGGAATGCAAAAATGGTATTGTGAGATTCAAAGGTGAAGGGAAGGAATATGTAGAAGCTGATAAAGGGTTTTGCTGCTGAGCATCATTGCTTACATGGTCCAGAGGGAAACATAATGATTCCAGAATTGTTACATCTGGCAGAATGGAAAGGCAGAAGAGGCTGGAAGACACACCAGTGAAAATGTCATATGCAGGGACTGAAAATGCTGGCGGAGACTCCAGCAGGAGCACAGAGAAATCAGATGGTGCTTTTGTTGGGAACGATTTGCCCCTCACAGCTAATCTTAGGGTTTCAGTTACTACATCTGTTGATGACTGTTTATAACTTGAGCATAAAAGAGAAAGTCATTAATATTCGCGAGCTAGTGGTGGATGTGAACTCGTTCTGAATGGAAACGGGCAGGAAGTCTGCAGCGAAGGCAGTGAAGCTGTAGAATAAAAGTGGCAGATGGAAAATGCAAGGCTGCCCCCTTCCCTGCCCCCACCACCACCACAACCACCACACAGCTGCTGATGAAACAAAAACCAGGACATCAATGAATGTTGCTAAGACTGCTGGATGCAGATTCTTAAAATAACCCTTTATGTCATCCGCTTGTGGGCGTCTCCGACTCCCGGCCCAAATGTGTCCACGTCAGTGGATAGAAATGTTTGTCAGTGTTCAATGAAGACATTTACATGCTCAATGCCATCATCGGACAATGACTCAATGTGACTTTGCAACTTTTAGAAGATTATAAGATAAAGGTTTATGTATTTATAATCTGCTTTGTGAACAAAGAAAAAAAAAACAATCAAAATTAACAAACAATAAAGTCAATCTTAAAATACTAAAAAAAAAAAAAAAAAAAAGACTATAAAAAGTGGTCAATGTAAATGCAAGAAATAATAAAACTATTCTACAGTATGTGACAAAGACTCAGATTTGCATAAAGACGAGCGTGTATTAGTGATTTTTACCACATCATGGATCTTTGCTCTCTATACTGCTAGGTAAGGCACCAATGTAGAATCTTTTGCGTTGTCATAGATTTAAGATTAAGATGTCCAATTGAACGGATGCAGCAAAGCAACAAACAAGATTGTGAAACAGAAGATCGGATGTAGCAGTTTGTAGTTTAATAAGCGTCCAAATAACTTGAAAACAACCCGCAAAGGACTGTAGACCGTCACAAGTGACCACAAGATAAAAATCAAATAATGTATAACATGCAAATGACCCAACGCGAGCTGTGTTTCGGCAAAATAAAAATGCCTTCCTCGGGTGGGGGGGGGGGTCTATTTGATCTTTTCGTTGTCTGGCTGCTTTATTTCCTTTGTGGAACCTTTTGGTGCTTTTTGGATTTTGTTGTTTTCTCACTTGAAAGGATGCACCACGCCACGTGATATAAGCCAATCAGTGGTGTAGAAATTTATGCACAAACAACAATAGTGACCAATAACATCAGAAAACAGAGACTCTCATACATCTGGTGAGTGTCCCAGGAATTAGGAATCCCTACATAATCATCAGGTCCCCAAAAATGTAGGTCAGAGAGTCAGCCTGTGGTGAAGCCAGCATTTCTAAACACTGAACATAAGAATTGCTGCTGCTGGGTCAGACCAGTGGTCCATCGTGCCCGGCAGTCCGCTCATACGGCGGCCTTCTGGTCAAAGACCAGCGCCCTAACTGAGACCAGCCCTACCTGCGTACGTTCTGGTTCAGCAGGAACTTGTCTAACTTTGTCTTGAATCCCTGGAGGGTGTTTTCCCCTATGACAGGCTCCGGGAGAGCGTTCCAGTTTTCCACCACTCTCTGGGTGAAGAAGAACTTTCTTATGTTCGTACGGAATTTATTCCCTTTCAATTTTAGAGAGTGCCCTCTCGTTCTCCCTACCTTGGAGAGGGTGAACAACCTGTTTTATCTACTAAGTCTATCCCCTTCAGTACCTTGAAAGACACAGGCTCAATTAATCCTGGATATTCATTACTGGACCATATCCAGACATCGTCACTGAAGATCTGTGTCTTGGGTGGCAGCAGTGGCATTGTAATGGGAGGTGAGGGGCTTAGCACCTCAGGCACTGACATGGCAGGGGATGCCTCTCCACTTTGCCCTCCTGCTTTTCGCCCATTGCCCTGACTTTGCCCTCTCCCCCCCAGTACTTCTTTACAACTTTACCAGCAACAAGTAGGCTGTCCTATGTGCTACTTATGCCAGCCTTGTCCCTCCTTTGAAGTCACTTCCTGTGTGTTGAGGCAGCAGGAAAGAGCGGGGGAGGGGGGGTGTTGCAGTGATGTCAGGGCAGCGGGGAAGAGCACATGGAGTGGCAATGCCAGGCGCTTCCACCCCAAGCACCAACTTCCCTCACTACAATACTGGGTGGCAGCCAGCATTATCTAGGTGCTGGCTAATATTCAGTCCTGGCATTCATAGAATTATAGTAAACACCAAAAAGTCCAACAGGACAGAGAGCCCATGGATATAAAACAGTACAAAAGGAAGTGGGAACGGACAATGAGCACTCCACTGAAGAACACTGATGTAAAACCATCTTGTTTATTTCATAAAGGGACACAAGCAGAAGCTGTGGACCCGACACAGCACTGTGTTTCGGCGTCTGAGGAACTCCTGCATCAGGGGGTCACTCGGTCCAACTAACATGCTAGAGAGTATCCAAAAACACTGAAAAACTATGGAAGAATTATTCCACCATAGCTAGGACAGATATTTGTGACTCTACCTGACTGGATATTTATCAAGGCATTGTCACTGCCCAGATAACTTCCAGGTCTATCCTAACTTCACCCTCACATCATCCCAGTGCTAAGTGGAGAATGAGTCGGTGGTCTGCACTGGTATTCTGTGGAAAAGATCCGCTCAGTGAGATCTTTCTTTTTTTTATAAAGTGTGCTATAATCCGGGTTTAACACATTGTAATCAGTGGTGTAGCCAGAAGATCAATTTTAGATGGGTCTTAGCCAAAGGTGGGTGGACATGCAATTCTCTCTTCTCTCACCCATCCCCCACCCACAACCACAGTCATTTGGGCACCTTAGAAAATTAGGAGTCCTCTTACTTAGCTGTGGTAAGAGATGGCCATAGTGTGCCTCTACACAGGTCTTTATGTGGCCATAAAAACCTTTTGGGTCTGGGAGTCACCTCACACAAAGTGATAATCCCATCAGACCAGGATCAGTAGGCCACCAAGCTGTGTCCCCAATGCTTCCAGGCCACATTTTAATGGAGCTGTGGTGTTGTCCCCACCACCCCTCCAATGACCACCCTACTTCTCGATCTTAACTCCCTTGAACATAAACCTCCCCAATCTCAAGTCTCCCCCTCCCAATCAGACTTCCGTTCCTCCTAAAGGACCCTCCAAACCTGAATGCCTCCTAGGCAGTACTTGGGGGGGGGAGGTCTAGTGGCTTTTTGGATAGGAGTGAGCTCCAGTCGTTCCCGCCCTTGCCACTGTCTGAAGAACTTCACAGCGCTTCTTCCTATCTAGGCTTTCGTAAATTGTTAAAAACTTGGCTATTTTCATGTAGTTTCATTAATGAGCTTTGATTTGCTGTTTTATGGACGTGAGTGCTTATTGTATTCAGTGTTGTTCATTTGTAAACAGCTTTGACGCTCCATAAAATAATTGCCACTGACAATTCCAGACTTCCAGTTCCAAAATTATAATCTTATAATTTTACGTGCAAACAATTTTTATTGATGATAAATCCAACAGACAATAGTACAAACCAGCAGCACAAAAAGGCAACTCAACAAAAAGCCAGCAGACAATGATAATAGAAAAATATCAAGTTTTACAATATCAAGCAGAACCCCCGACCCTCCCACCCCCGCACAAAGTGTAAAGCAAACCCCCGAAAACCCTCATCCCCTCCCCACAACAACCCACACCAAAGAAACAGGACCCAAACCTCCCTGTAGTGCCCAGACCCCCTCCCTCCAAGGACCACTACAAAAATAAGCCATGAGTGATAACTGGACTAAAATATGTGTGCACTTAGATAATTATCAATTCCGCCTATTAGTACAATCTTTAGTTTTGTCTCAACTGGACTATTACAATGTCACCTTTTTAGATGGCCCTAAATTTATAATAAAAAAAGCCCCAATTACAAACGCTTCAGAATATAGCCATTAGATTAATCTTCAGATTTTAAAAAAGCGATACGATTACACCTTATTTACGTGAATTACACTGGCTTCCTATAGAAGGGAGAATACTTTATAAATTCTATTGTATTCTATTTAAACCAGGGCTGCCCAAGTCCGGTCCTCGAGATCTACTGGCAGGCCAGGTTTTCAGGATATCCACAATGAATATGCATGAGAGAGATTTGCATACGAAGAAGGCAGTGCAGGCAAATCTCTCTCATGAATATTCACTGTGGATATCCTGAAAACCTGGCCTGCCAGTAGATCTCGAGGACCGGACTTGGGCAGCCCTGATTTAAACTATGATTTGGAGAAACTCCTGATTATATGCCACATCTCGTTAAATTTTCTAACAATCCATCTTTGAATCTAAGAAACAATGATAACTTTTCGGTACCCAGCTATTAGGAACATTAAATAGACTTAACTCCACGTGGGCAGATCAAGCAGCAAAACTGTGGAAAGCATTATCAACTCATATTAACCAGCAATCTAATTTTTAATATAAGAACATGGTGAGGCCTCACTTGGAGTACTGTGTTCAGTTCTGGAGACCACACTACCATAAGGACATACTGAGGATCGAGTCGGTTCAACGAATGGCGACAAGGATGGTCTTGGGGCTCAAGGATCTCACGTATGAAGAAAGACTAAAAAAATTGCGGCTGTATTCACTTGAGGAAAGAAGAGAACGGGGAGACATGATTGAAACATATAAGTACATCACGGGACGTATCGAGTCGGAAGATGATCTCTTCTGTCTCATGGGACCCTCAACCACCAGAGGGCATCCGCTGAAAATCAGGGGAGGGAAATTTCAGAGCGACTCCAGGAAGTACTTCTTCACCGAAAGAGTGGTGGATTATTGGAATGGACTCCCACTGCAGGTGATTGAGGCCAGCAGCGTGATGGATTTTAAGAGGAAATGGGATATTCACGTGGGATCTCTAGGGGAGTGAACTCTGGGGGGGCGGATAATTGGAACGGGCAGACTTGGTGGGCTATAGCCCTTTTCTGCCGTCATTTTCTATGTTTCTAAGCATGGCCTCTGCCGAGTCAGACCATGGGTCCATCGTGCCCAGCAGTCCGCTCACGCGGCGGCCTCCCCAGGTCCATGACCTGTAAGTGATCTTATACCTAAAACATTCTATTCCCTAATCATTTAATATCCTGTATGGTAACCCTCTAACTATACCCTTCAATCCCCTTTTCCTTCAGGAAATCATCTAATCCCATTTTGAAGCCCAAAATCGTACTCTGCCCTACCACCTCTTCTGGTAGCGCACTCCAGGTGTCCACCACCCTCTGAGTGAAGAAGAACTTCCTAGCATTTGCTTTCAAAAAGAGACCTAAAGACCTGTCTATTTCAAGAATTGGTTACGAATGATTCCTAAATATTGTAATACATGTTCTTAATTTGTATCACCATAATTACTCATGTAAACCGCTGTGAACTTCATAGAAGTATTGGCGGAATACAAATATAGATTGTATTGTACTGTAGTATTTTAATTTCAAAATAGTTTAATTCTATGTCTATGCCTGATTCTATATACATTTTCTTTTTAGAAATCTGTAATGAACCAATGCAGGAGGGGGGGGGTGCATGTTATATTACTGGGTCCTTGGGAAGGAGCAATCTCACGAATATGCTAGTTGTGCCATTTCGAGAGACTGGATTGGATTGGAATTAATTACTACCAATTATTTATATAGTGCTACCAGGCACACGCAGAGCTGTACAGAGTCACATAGAAGAAGAAAACAGTCCCTGCTCGAAAGAGCTTACAATATAAACAGACAAACAGGATGTCATGGATACAGTTAAGGAGAACGGTTAATCTACTGGCTGGGTTGGAGGACAGAGGGGAGTAAAAGACAATCAAGCCATTGTGACATCACTGATGAGGTGGGCTCTTATTGGTGGAATGAGGCATTATGACATCACAAGCTCAGCTCTGCTTCCCAAAGACAAACAGGATGTCATGGATACAGTTAAGGAGAACGGTTAATCTATTGGCTGGGTTGGAGGACAGAGGGGAGTAAAAGACAATCAAGCCATTGTGACATCACTGATGAGATTGGCTCTTAGGCATTGGTGGAATGAGACATTATGACATCACAATCTCAGTTCTGCTTCCCAAAGACTGAAATTCTTCACAATACTACTACTACTACTACTAATTATTTCTATAGCGCTACCAGACGTACACTGTGCTATACAGAGTCACAAAGAAAACAGTCCCTGCTCGAAAGAACTTACAATCTAAACAGATAAGACAGACAAACAGGATGTCATGGATATAGTTAAGGGGAACGGTTCATCTCTATATATTAATCATAATGTAATATATATTATAAGATGAATGTATATATATTCATAATGATACATATTTGTCTTCTTAAAACCAGCTATCTGCTCTTACCACAACCTATGGCAACGCATTCCAGAGCTTAACTATTCTCTACGTGAAAAAATATTTACTCCTATTGATTTTAAAAAGTATTTTCCTGTAAACTTCATCGAGTGTCCCTAGTCTTTGTATTTTTTCATGGAGTGAAAAATCAATCCACTTGTATCCATTCTACTCTATTCAGGATTTTATAGACTTCAATCATATCTCCCTCCAGCCATCTCTTTTCCAAGCTGAAGAGTCCGAACCTTTTTAGTCTTTCCCTGTTATCATCTTGGTCGCTCTTCTTTGAACCTTTTCTAGTTTGGTCTCCCCTATATCCTTTTATCACTGACCATTCTGAGTAGCACCTCATTTGTGCCCTCATCACATGTCCAAAATAGGTCAGTTTCTGTATGGTAGTCTTGCCTTCCAGAGACAACTCTGGGTATATATGATCAAGAACAATCTTTGTTGGTGATCCTAGCTGTCCATGGGATTCGTAGATGTCTTCTCTAGCACTACAGCTTGAAGGCATTGATTTTTCTTCTATCTGCTTTCATGAGTGTCCATGTCTCACAGCCATATGTCGCGACTTGGAACACAATGGCAGTGATCAGTGATGGTGACTAAGACATCCTTGCATTTCCATATTTGGTCTATGCTCACCATGGCTGCATGCCCCAGTGCTAATTGATGCTTGATCTCTGTTGTCGAACCCCCGCTGTGATCAATGAACTGTCAGCCACTTCTATTTCTTCATTGTTGATCTTTATAATGGACTTTCTTGTTGGCGGTAGTCATGATTTTGGTCTTCTTCATGTTCAGGTAAAGTCCCATCTTCTCGCTTTCTTCTTTCTGCTTCAGGATCTACTTCTTGAGATCTTTCTCATTCTCTGCTGCATATCTCAGATTGCTGATGGTTCTTCCACCTATTTTCACCCCAACACTCGAATCATCTAAGTCCAACCTCCTCATGATTACTTCTGCATAGAGGTTGAAAAGAAAAAGGAGAGAGAATGCATCCTTGTGTTATATCCTTTGATCTTGATCCATTCTATATCTCCATACCTGGTTCGCACTGTAGCTTCTTGATCGTAGTACAGCGATCTGATTAATCTGATAAGGTGCGCTAGCATTCCTACCTCACTCATCGATTCCCAAAGCTTGTCATGCTCAATACAATCAAAAGCCCTGGTATAATCAATGAAGCACAGGTAGAGCTTCTGGTACTCCCTCGACTTTTCTATGATCCACCTCAAGTTTGCAATGTGATCACAGGTCCCTCTGCCCTTATGAAATCCATCTTGGGCATCAGGAAGTTCTCGATTAAGGATGTTGTCCAAGCACCTCTGGATGATCTTTAGAAGCATGGGGGATCGGGGCAATTGTTCTATAGTTGGTACAGTCTCTGGCGTTGCATTTCTTCAGCAATGGGATAAGAACGGATCTTTTTCAGTCCTTTGGCCATGTGCAGGTCCTCCAGATTTTCTGGCATAGTGTGGCTCTTGGGACTGGTTTGAGCAGCTCTGCAGGATTCCATTAAAGCCAAGTGTTTTGTTGTTTAGCAGTTGCCTCGGCACCCAATCCACTTCACTTTCCAATAGATCTGGTTCTGCTTCCTCCTAACCCCCAAGCTCTTCAGAGTAGTCAGTACTAATGCTGATGTATAATTTAGAGAATTACACAGGGGAAAAATTTGTCCCCGTCTCTGCCCTGTCCCCATGAGGTCGTCCCTGTCCTCGTGAGCTCGGTCCCCGCTCCGTCCCCGCAAACCATCTGATCCCATCCACACAAGCCTCAAATAGTTTTATACTGAACTTATTTTATTAAAGTATAAAAAGAAACAATATTCTGTACAATTGTCATTTTATGAATCAAAGTTCTGGCTGCCGAACTAGAGAAAGAGATATTCAGCTGGCAAGGCTTTGTTTATAAATGTTTATTAACACAACTAATATACTAGTTTATCCTAAAGCAAAAAAAAGAAAATAATAGAAATTTTTTTTCTACCTTTGTTGTCTGGTTTCCGCTTTCCTCATTCAATTCCTTCCATCCATTGTCTGTCTTCTCTCTGCCTCTTTCATATGCTCTGTTACTGTGCACCCCCTCCCCCACCCCCCATTAGTCTAGCACCCATCTTCTTCCCTCTGCGTCCCCCATAATTTGGCATCTCTGTCTTCTTTCCTTCCATCTTTCCTTCTCTCCCCCAGGTGGTTTTTAGTATCTCTCTCCTCCTTTCCTCCCCTCAGATCTGGTATCTGTCTCCCCAATCCAGCATGTGCCTTTTTTTCTTTATCCCCTCCTTCCATCTAGTTTCTTTCAGCATCTTCTCCCCTTTCTCTCTCTTCCTCATTTCCCTTCAGCGTCTGTTCCTCTTCATCCCACCCCCCCCTTCAGCACCCTTCACGCGATCCAGGCAGTGCCTAACAATTCCTACCTCTGCCCACCTCCACCCCTGTCTCCACACACACACAGACACCATTTCACCAATCTATTCTCCCTCCCTTTCTTCCCTTTACCTTCGTGGCAATTTTTAATTTTCTTTCAACAAGCAGCCGGAGCCTTGAAGTCACGTGCGGCTGCCGGAAAGTTCTCCTCTGACACAATCGGAAACAAGAAGTTGCATCAGAGGAGAACTTTCCGGCAGCCACACGCAACTTCAAGGCTGTGGCTGCTTGTTGAAAGAAAATTAAAAATCGCTATAAAGGTAAGGGGATGGATGTCGGCGATCGTTAGGAAGGAGGGAGGGGGCTGCGCGCGATCGGTGACCGTGCGCGTTCCCTCCCTTAACGGCAGAGACAAGGCCATTCACCACTCCACGGGGCAATGAATGGCCTTGTCCCCATAGCCGTGGTGACCACTTTTTTCCCCCCACAGGTAACAGCCACCGTGTCATTCTCTAGTATACTTCCTCTGTGTATTCTTTCCGTTTCTGCTTGATGTCCTGCTGGTTGCTAATTTCACTCCCATCACAGTCTTTGATGGTTGATTGGTGTGCTGAGAAAAGCTTTTTCACTTGTTTCATCACGGCAAATAATTTCCTGGTGTGGCCCTTCTCAAAGTGAGAGGAGAGATGAAGGAGTCGCGAGCAAAGGGAGGCCAGAATATAGAGAAAGAGGGAACGACAGGAGAGAAGAGCACTAGGATGAGGCTAAGTTTAAGCAAAGAAAAAGCTGAAGGAGACAGCATTCGGCGTGGGAATATAGGGACAAGGAGCACGAGTCTTCCATGCCTTCTCACTCATCCTCATGCCTATTCTATGAAGCCTGCTCTCATGCCCTGTTCCCCTGAAAAACTTCTATCAGTTTGAGGTTTCAGCCTTAGCATCTGTGCTCACACTGTTACAGGCCAGCAGCTGGATGAATGACATTTGATTGCATCACAATACAGAACCTTGATGATGAAGTTCCGTGGTAGGTTCATGGATGGAATAAGGAAGTTACCTGACTCTCATGTGAAAGGCACCAATTCACCGAGACACCAGGGTACTCTGTATTGTGTCTACAGGAACCGGCCTCACAGAGGCACCAAATAAAACACCTTCTACCTGACATGGCCAGCTGTAAATCCTCAGCAACTCTGGTGAGTGTTTCCAGGGAAATGTGACTTCATCGTATTACACCTTTACCCAGCAGGATAATTTGAAGTTGTTTTCCCTTTATAGAGTAATAACTTCTGCTCATCTAATTTTAAGAGTTACACCTCCTAAGCCCCAAAACAAAAAACTTCCGGCATGAAGTCCCCATCTCATTGCATTACAGTACAGATGAAGAGAGTCCTAGCACACCTAATTCATACTCATATAATGTTGTTGATAAGGGTGAAAAATAATACAAATAACCTGAGTTTGTCCACTTTAGATATCACCCAATTCCTTGACCCAAATTTAGTGGAAAATAAAAGAATATCATATACCTAGTAACCACTTTATTTTGGGATGATAAAAAGCCAAGGCTTAATACTAACTTATATTATTAGTAATCTACATTATGGGTTCCTTTTATAAAGTCCCTACCACAGGCTGGCGATGTAAACGCTATGTAAATTCTATAAGCATCGTAGCATTTACCTCACCAGCCCACGGTACAAATCTCTACCGCAGCTTTGTAAAATCCAGCATATGTTAGCAAAACATATTCAAACAAAACCTCTAAATGCTTCAAAATTAAAAGATGTAATTATTATGCCATTATAAAGTATAAAGTGAAGGAGAGGGAGATAGAGTGGCTTCAAAATTACACATAATTGGTTATCGAATGGCGTCATCTCATACAAGATCGCTCTATACTCCTTCCCATCTACTGTAGCTATCATCAAGGAGAGATAATATCCAGCCCCTAATATGTTTCTTCCACCCCCCTCCTCCCAAGACACAGGTTATTTACTATAGAAAATCTAAGGCCTAGTGATTAGAACACAGCTATCAACTATTTCCATGCTCTTCCTTGAAAGGTAGCAAGATGTCATTATAAGAGCAGCATGAAGGTCTTCCCTCTTCATCTTCATCAGCTGCTGTTTATCCTGCCTGAGAAGCAGGGGCCCCAGCTGGGAACCAACCCCACTGTTTCCTTACTATTTTAAGGATAGCGTAGCAAGTTTTAAGAAAAGTCTGGACAAGTTCCTGGAGGGAAAAGTCCATAGTCTGTTATTGAGAAAGATATAATAATAACTTTATTCTTATATACCGCCACAATCTTGCGACTTCTAGGCGGTTTACAATGAAGAGAAACTGTACAGACAGCGAATTACAGAGTATAGCATTGAACATCTAGTGATAGTAACAGGAGAGTTACAGGGTCTGTGTATTACACGGTTTCACAATGAGTAGCATTATACAGTCGACGATATTCAGAGCATATAAGTAGGAGAAGAGAAAGGAGATTGCGCTTTGAGTTACAAAGGAACAAGACTGCGAAGATGGAAAAGATAACATAATATGTTGATGAGAAGTAAGTTGTTAACTTGGTACATTTGAACGAAGGACGGGCACCAGTGGGAAAAACTGGTAACAATTAAAGATAGAAATTTTGGCAGAAGAGGGTAGACGGACTCCTTGGGATGGGAGGAGGCTCCGATTTTAGGGGAGAAGTCTGGTTAGGTTATAAATTTCTTAAACAAGGTGGTTTTTAGTTCTTTCCTAAAGATACTATATGATTCTCTGGCGGCATCAGTGAAGTAGCCTATCCAAATTTGCAGTCTACCTGCTTGGAATTTGAATGTTCTATCAAAGAAGGTGCGATATCTACAGCCTATGATATTTGGGTAGGTAAAGAGGTTACGGTTTCTGGTAGGCCTAATAGAGGAGTGGAATTCGAAGTGAGGTAGTAGGTAGCTGGGGGCCAGTCCCCAGATTAGTTTATAGCAGAGGCAGGAGAATTTGAATAGAATTCGTGCTTCAATTGGTAACCAATGAAGGAGTTTGTAGAATGGACTAACATGATCGCTCTTCTTTAGTCCGAATATTAGACGGATGGCCGTATTTTGAACTAGTCTCAGTTTTCTCACATTTTTTTTAGGTATTCCCAAGTAGACAATGTTACAGTAGTCCAGGGTGGATAAAACCAGTGATTGTACCAATATTCTGAAGGATAGCGGGTCGAAGTATTTTTTTATGGTTTTCAGTTTCCAAAGGATGAAGAAGCATTTTTTAGTCACCGAGTTTATGTGCTCGGTCAGGGTCAGGTGGGTATCCAGGGTGACTCCCAGTATTTTTATGGTGGGGGAAGCCACTGCTTGCCCTGTATTGGTAGCATGGAATATTGCTACACCTTGGGTTTTGTCCAGGTACTAGTGACCTGGATTGGCCACGGTGAGAATGGGCTACTGGGCTTGATGGACCATTGGCTATTCTTATGTTCTTCAGAGAGAAGCACAGAGAATCTCTAAGGGAAAGGAAGGGATTGTAGAGTTCAGAAGATGGTATGGAAGAGCAAATTAGATAGTTCATATTGTCTTTATCTGCTATCATATTCTAAGTTTCTCTGTTTATAATTTAAAAGTTTGCTTGAGTACAGTATATCTGTGTAGTCCAGTGTGGTGGTTCAGTTACAAGTTCTATGCACTTCTGCAGAATTCCTGAGCTTGACACTTAGATTAGGCCTTCTGTTCCCCAGGTCACTTGAGCCTAGGAATTCTGTAAAGGCAGTGTACACAGCCTGGGCTCATAAGTAACTGGGGCTTGGGTAGGGGGCAATAGAAGGGGGGTCATCCTAAGATAGGATGCCGCGACCCATGATTGCCAAGATCCATGGTGCCTATGAAAAATTGACACAGAGTACACAGAAAAAAAGAAAGAAAAAAAAATCCACACCAGGGAAAGGTACCCCACGAGGAAGTTGCAAAGAATGCAAAAGTTGGTATATAACTGTACACAGCAACCAGGAATACACAAATGGATGAATATTTGTTAGAAGATGAATATGTATTAAAAGTCAATCAAACAGTCTCTATATCAAATATTGACTGCAGACCCAGAGGAAGTTGCCTCATTGTTTGGACCTAAATTTGGGCATGCTCACAGCTTCAAGGAAGGAAAGAGACATAATCAGAGCTTAAAGGGTGACTCCTGTGATCAGATTCGGGGCCAGCAGTTGCAGAGGGAGATCTGGTGCATGACCTCCAGTCCAGTAAAATAATTTCATAATGACCAGACTACGTATATTCAGGAACGGGGGTGGGGTGAGGGGGTAACGGTATAAAAATATGGAAAAAATCTTTTGGTTGTTATGAATGACTCTTAGGGTGCTATATACCCCAGTCCTGATTCTGACTGAGAAGGAAGAAAATCAAGTTATTTTTTAAAAATGTCTCTGTGCTTCGTCAGTTGATTCCTGTATCTTTTCATTCACCATTATTCCTTCTGTTCTGTGCAGAGTGGAATTCAGACCTTTCTAATATGTCAAAGTCTTAGATTATCTTATAATTTTGGATTTAAATTAAAGGGCATTGCACAAAACCCTGATAAGTCACAAAACTCAAAATGTTTGACAAAAGCAGTCCTTGTACAGTAGAATCTCAGCTCTCTGCCACCCACAGGGATTGGTGGATGCTGGATAACTGTTTTCCCGGTTGATTGAGAGTGCTGCGTTAGAAGAACACGGATCTCGAACTCCCCCATCCCTCCCGCCCTGAAGCACCAGCGCGGCAGTGGTCCTGAGCCACAAATCCCCCTTCCTCCCTCAAGCCCTGAAGCGGCAGAAGCTGGCAGCGGTCCTGAGCCACAAACCCCCCTCGCTGGCTCCCTCCCTCTCTGCCTCCCTTCCGAAGTGCAGCCAGTCAGCAGGAGGCAGCCTCAAAACAGGCTGCTCGCGGCCAGCTCCAGCAGGGCCTTTCATCTGATGCATCGTAACTTTTTTTGTCCAAATATTAATATATAGTAACATAGTATATGACGGCAGATAAAGACCCGAATGGTCCATCCAGTCTGCCCAACCGAACACGCTCTATAAATTAATCATTTAATTATAAATGGTCCTTTTTCTTAGATACTTCTGGGCCAGAAACCCAGAGCCTGGCCCGGTAGTGTGCTTAGGTTCTATCTACTGGAGTCTCTGTCAAAACCCTCCCCAGCCCATCCTCAACTGAATGTCCCTATACAGGACACAGGCCGTGCAAGCCTGCCCAGTACTGGCCTTAGTTCCTTCAATATATACCCATTATTTTCTGATTCGAGATTCTCTGTGTTCATCCCACGCTTGTTTGAACTCTGTCACTGTTTTCCTCTCCACCACCTCCCTCAGGAGCATATTCCACGCCACGCATCAACCACCCTCTCCGTAAAGAAGAATTTCCTAACATTACTCTTGAGTCTATCACCCCTCAAGCTCAAATTATGCCTGATTAATAATGCAATAGCTGTGCTAATAAGAGATTTATTATGTGCTTTAGAAATTATTTGTTATATTATATTACATCATACGGTATAAAAATGTTAAAAATGTCATATATGAAAAGAAAAACAAAAAACTGTGGATACAGATGTTCTGGAGATAATTTATTATACACTGACATATAAAAACATGAAAATACAATGATTAAAAATACAGTGGTAAAAAATCCAACCAGACCCTACACGGTCCGTGTTTCGGCGAACACGCCTTCCTCAGGGGTCCAGTGGTTTGCAAACTCACATATAAAGAATTGGACTGAAAACAGTCTATTGTCTTTAAACATGTGAGCAAAGAACACCGCAGACAAGCTGAAGTAGCAAAAAAACTGCGTTTAAAGACAATAGACTGTTTTCAGTCCAATTCTTTATATGTGAGTTTGCAAACCATTGGACCCCTGAGGAAGGCGTGTAGAGTCCGGTTGGATTTATACCACTGTATTTTAATGTTTTTATATGTCAATGTCTAATAAATTATCTCCAGAACATCTGTATCCACAGTTTTCTGGTTTTGTTTTCATCGGTGGATTGTTTTCACTGTGGATCATTGGGTCTCCCCATTTTTTTTTTTTTTTTTTTAATGTCATATAGCCATGTCATTTGTATTGCCCATTACAAAAGCAGTGCATGACACAACTCATTTATGCAAGAACCTATTAAGTCCACTCACCTTAAACAAGCCAGCTGTAGCTTCTCGGTTTCCCATTTTCGATTTAGGCTCTTGCTATTTGATGTCTGATTTTGTGGCGGATACACAGTTCCTAGGCAGCATAACCTCTGATATTCTTGAAAGTTGACTTTGTGTGGATTTTAACAGGATTTTGCACAAAGCCAAAGAAACAATTACATTTTGCAATGACCCAATGCAACAGCTTGACATGTTTTTTCAGCAAAAATAAGTAAATAGATATTACACAGCCCTATGTCAGTAAGAAAATCTCAGTTTGTCCCTAAAGTGGCCATATCAGTTGTAAGTCAATTGATTTCATTTTCACACAAAGAGTTTGAAGCACAATTATTTAAAAAAACAAGCAACAGAACAATTGGGTTGGCCTAATATTTTATTAAGGCAACATAAAGATATTGATTTTTGGGACTATTAGATATCTTTCATCAAATGATTCCTTATGATAACGAATCCAAGTACAGTAGACTCTTAGTTAACCGGCACCCATAGGGATTGATAAGAAGCTGGATAAATGTCGTTTCTGGTGGTTGAGAGTTGTTATTAAAAATAGGCCTAACCAATACTATACCCCATACTATGCTTTACCATAAACTGTTTCAGCCAAACTACTGGACATGTGGTAGGTAAAGTGGGGGCGTGCCAGGTTTTTCTGGTTGCTTGAGAGCTCTGGTTAACAGAGAGTCTACTGTACTTCCAAAAATTTGCATCTAGAAGAGTTTGATGATATCTATGATTTCATCCAACCTTCACAGCAGTAACATCTCCACTCAAACAGTCCCGTTGGCTGTCTTCTAACAAAGCTGGTGTTCTCCTTCTAGACGTCAAAGAACTGACCCTATATTTCCCTAACGCTTTGCTTTTAGATCACAGCTCTTGTTAATGCTTAAACCATGGAAGAGTTGCCTTCAAGAGAAATATGCATAAGAGAGGAATTACCTGGGCAGCCTACCTCCTTCTCTTTGTACGTGGGCCACCTGAATTCTCAGTACTCCCAGGATACTCTGTGCTGTCTGCTAAAGCAAATTCTAGCTAGTATCAATGTCAATGTTCAGAAGCAGGACATTGAAATTGTCAAGAAGCAGAAATGTGCCTACGCTTTGGTGCATCTGGACTCTGAGAGCACATATCAGGCAGTACTGAACCAGCTGCAGGATCCGTCGCGCCTGGAGCAGAGTCTACTGAACAAGCTGGTAATGAAGGGCAAAACGCTATCGGTGGGGGAGGCAAACAGAAGAAAACCTTCGTACAGAGAGGTAGGCAAGAGGCTGCCATATATATGCATGCAATACGCAAAATCGTGCATTTTATCCGACATGTCGACAATGTTATTTTTTCATAAGTTTGCAGACATATATACCCCCTTAGTTCTATTTTTAAAAGGGCTGAAAATTGTGCGCACAAATTTGGGTACGGACCACTTTCTGCAGGCAATTTAATTGGCCGATAAACTAATTAGCGCCGATAATTGGCATTGTAACAAGCAATTATTGACACTAATTAGAATCAATTACAAGTTATGCATGCAAATTTAGGCACAGAATCCACGCCTAAATTTTATGTGCGAGCCAAAAAAAAGGGGTCACAGAATTGGATGAGTCGGGGGGGTGGTCTTTAAGTTATGCATGGCCTACTGGTTAGGGTGTCAGGTCAAAAGCGCGCCGGGACAAAGGCGCGCCCAGACAATTGAGCGCAGCGCACGCTGCCGCGCCGCTCTAAATTACTGTTTTTAGTGCTCCGACAGGGGTGTGTGGGAGGGGAACCCCCCACTTTACTTAATAGACATCGCGCCGCGTTGTGGGGGCGTTGTGGGGTGGGTGGGGGGTTGTAACCCCCCACATTTTACTGAAAACTTCACTTTTTCCCTGTTTTTAGGGAAAAAGTTCAGTTTACAGTAAAATGTGGAGGGTTACAACCCCCCCAAACCCCCCATAACGCCCCAAAACCCCCTGTCGGAGCCCCTAAAAACTGTAATTTAGAGCAGCGCGGCGGCATGCGCTGCGCTCAATTGTCTGGGCACGCTTTTGTCTTTCGCGCCGTTGTCTATGAACCACTGGTTAGAGCTGCTGCCTCAGCACCCTGAGGTTATGAGTTTGATCCTAGCCTACACTCTGTGGATCTGGGCAAATCACTGAACCCTCAGTTAGACTGAGAGCCTGCTGAGACAGACAGGGAAAATGCTTGAGTACCTGATTACTATTCAGTGTATTGTAAACCTCTGTGGGTGAGTCTCTTCATGAAAAGGTGGCTAATACAGCCCAATAAATAAGCGAGGCCACACCTAACTTTGCACCATGTTTTCTTTGATGCAAATAAGTTTGGTGCAGTTTCCGTGCGTAAGCGCTATTCTGTAAACCGCACTTAACTCATAGAATAGCAATTTTTCAGAACTGATTTTTTAGGAGCCCCCATATAGAATTTCCTCCATAATGTCTTATAGTCCATTGGCAAATTTGGAATATGTTCCTTACATGGTTGGATTCTGACACAGATTGACCAAAGGAAAGTGTCAGCAAAGAGGCAATGACTGGAGGAAAATTCAGATCGAAAGGGTCAGAATAGAAGCTCTGCAAATAGTGGCGTAGCGAGGATAGGAGGCAGCCAGGGCGGAGGCGCCCCCGTGCCCTCCTCTCTGTTTGCCTGCTCCTTTCATACCAACTCCCCCCACGCTCTCCTCTCTATTCCCCCATTCCGTCCATACCAACTCCCCCACGCCTTCCTCTCCGTTCCCCCGCTCCTTCATACCAACTCTCCCACGCCCTCCTCTCCGTTCCCCTGCTCCTTCCAGACCAACTCCCTCACGCCTTCCTCTCTGCCCCCATACCTCTTAAAATCTTCACCAGCACAAGCAGCTTCTCCAGCCTGCTGCTCGTGCTGGCTTTCCCTCTGATGTCAGTTCCAGGCCCCACGACCTGGAAGTGATTTCAGACGGAGCTAGGCTATAGTTGCTTGCACTGGTGAAGTCTATAAAGAGGTACAGGGGGCGGGGAAGGGAGGGCGTGAGCGTGGCCTGGGTGGTGAAGAAGTGCTGGCGTCCCCAGCAAGACGATGGCCGGGGTAGAGAATGGCACGGGAACCGTTTACAGTGGTAAACCGTGGTCACCGCAGTAAAGGGGACATTTGCAACTGCTTTACCGTAGGAATGGGGGAACAAGATCTTTCACCGCCCCGCGGGAAAGGGGACAAGAACTTTTACCGCCCCGTGGGAACGGTGAAAAGTCTTGCTCCTGTGGTAAAAAAAATTGCGCCTGTGTCAGACTCGGCATCTCCTCCCCTGCAAATCTTGGGCCTATTTTACCCTCAGGAGCCAGCCATGCCCCGATGAAGACAGAAGGAACCCAAAACCAAAACCTGAGACCAATGTGATTTGAAGAATAAAATTACCAGACAACAAAAGATAGAAAAAAATTATTTTATATTTTGCGATTAGAATATTTCAGATTTGAAATATGTATCCTGATAGAGCTGGTATTAGACATAACTGGGAACCACAAAGCCCAGGCTGTGCTTCTTTAGCTTCCAGCTGGCTTAGGGCTCTCTGACCAGGGGCAGTTGCCCTAGTTGCTCTCCCCTAACACTATTCCTGCCATGTGTGACTGAAGTATTCTGTTAGTTTGATTTTTCTATAGCAATTTGGTTTTTCTATAGTAATTTGGTTTGTTCAGTTTTCACAATAGTGGAGGGGATATTTGTGAAAGGGAGGGGAGACAAGGGTTTTGTTGATCCTTGCTCTGTATTATTTGTGTTTATAAAATGACAATTGTACAGAATAGTCTCTTTTTATACTTTAATAAAATAAGTTCAGTATAAAATCGTAACTATTCAAGGCTTGTGCGGATGGGATCTGACAGTTTGCAGGACGGGGACTGAGCTCGCAGGGACGGGGTAGGAGCGGGGATGAGCTCATGGGGACAGGGTGGGAACGGTGATAAATTTTTCCCTGTGTCATTCTCTAGTATGGGCGGTCAGTCCCCCCCCCTCTTCCATTACTACGCCACTGTATGCATGGCAAAAGCCAGATGGGAAGGCACAAAGACAGAAGCCATGTACAATGGCTCCATAATTAGCAAAGAAAAAAAACCCTTGCAAAGGGTTCAGGTAATACTAGAACGTTATGGTATGTACCAAAACACTTGAATCTTTATGTAAGTTAGTCTCAAAATCCCATAGCCCAGTGGTTTTCCCAATCTGGTCCTGGAGGCAGCCCCAGTCAGTCAGTCAAATTTTTCAAATATCCACGATTAATATTCATGAGAGAGATTTTCATCCAATGGAGGCAGTGCATGCAAATCTCTCTCGTGGAGATCCTGACAACCTGATTGACTGAGGTGCCATAGCCCACAACAACCATTTTGATCGGATCTGCAAAAATCTCTGGATAATGCCTGGTTGAAGTCCTCGCAGCCTTGTGTATTTTTTCCCATTTTGCTGTCTAAAAAAATACAGTTCAAAATGCATTAAAGTAGGAGATTTCAGTGATCTACACTTTTAAGGTGAAGGAGCAATTGTCTGGCCTAAGTCTCATAGCAAACTCAGAGTAGCTCTGTTTCCAAAAATTGTCTAACAAGGCCCAAAATGTGTAAACGTAAGCCCGCCTGTTTTCAGCCTGCTCCATAATTACTGGTGATTTTGCCAAAAGCATTTCAAGGTTTTTATATTAGCCATTTTGATTTTGGCCAAAATGGCATAAGTAGGGTTACCAGATTTTGCATCTGGTAAAGGAGGGACACGTAGCCCCACCCTGTTCTGCCCTCAGGTCCGCCCTGTTCCACCCCTGGCCCTGCCCTGTTCTGCCCTTGGGCCCACCCTGTTCCACCCTTAGGCTTCCCCATTCCATCCCTGGCCCCGCCCTGTTCCACCCTCAGCCCCGCCCCATTCTACCCCTGGCCTACCCCATTCTGCCCCGAGGTCCACCCCGTTCTGCCCCTAGGTCCGCCTCGTTCCATCCCTGGCTCCGCCCTGTTCTGCTTCCCAATCCCAGCCCCACACAAACCTTGTCTGTTCGGTTCGGTTCTGGAATGCGCGTGTGCGGATGCGACATGACATCGCACACATGCGTGCAGGTATGTAATGTCACCGCATCGCATCTGCGCAGGTGCACACCCCATTTGGCCCTGATCTTACCAGCTTTTCAAAACCCCGACAAAGTGCCAGGTTTTGAAAAGCCATCTGGACACCCGGACAGTCGTCTGAAAAGAGGACATGTCCTGGTAAATCCAGACATTTGGTAGTCCTAGGCAAGAGGGTAGTAAGAGCTAAGCAATGACACCCACAAATGCTTCTCCAGGAAGAAAAACTCAATGCTTGATAAGAATATAAGAGTTGCCATACTGGGACAGACTGAAGGTCCATCAAGCCCAGTATCCTGTTTCTGGCCAACGCAGGTCCCAAGTACCTGGCAGAAATCCAAATACTAGCAACATTCTAGAGCTGAGATTGTGATGTCATAACTCCTCATTCCACCAATGCCTAAGCGCCAAGCTAATCAGTGATGTCACAATGGCTTGATTGTCCTACATAGTCCCTTACTGCCCCCCCTTCCCTTCCCGCGGTCCCGACAAACCTTCCGATTCCAGCAGCGTCTGCAGCACTCTACACATGCTGCTTCGGGGCCTTCTACTGCCCAGCAAATCAGGGCAGTAGAAGGCCCCGAAGCAGCATGTGTAGAGTGCTGCAGACGCAGCTGGAATCGGAAGGTTTCAGGACCCGAAGCGAGCTCTGGGGTTTTTGGGGTTTTTATGCAGGCTCAGCCTCTGGGGGTTTTTGGGTTTTTTATGCAGGCTCAGCCGGAACAGGAGGAGAGGAGGGAGGAGAGCAGCTCCTCTCCCATCCAGCTCCGGTCCAGCCCCCGCTGACGTCGCCCTGGCCAGTTCACACTCCGAAGCGTGCTTCTTGGCTTTATCCTCCAGACGGCAAGAGCCGCCGCGGCCAACAGGCTCTGCGCCGCCGCGCACATGCGCACTCCTACCTGCGGGTCCCTACAGCGCACGGAAAACGGGAGCACGCAGGTGGGAGTGCGCATGCGCGCTTAGGGCTTTATTAGATTAGATTGTTTTAACAGATATCATCAATACATTTTTCAGTAGTTGTGTTTTATAATTATCAATATCAGATGTTAGACCAGATCCTCCCAATATGATTATTTGATAAGTTAAAGGTACTGATAAGAAGAGCATAGATGAGTTTGTAGACCATACTTTAGGCCAATATGTAGTTACAAAAGGATGTTTAAATAACATGTGATCCAAAGTTCCCACATTTAGAAGAGAGAACTTTTATATGAAAAAATGACCGCTTTATTTTGTAGTTTATGTGGTCTTGGCATTGTTGACTGTTGTGATATTTTGGCTTGCTGTAATAACTTTAAAGAGGGTTATAAATAAAATTGTCCCTTTGTGTCATGCTTTGAGAGGCCTTCCTTATATCGTAGAACCGGAAGAGCAGTTCCTCAGTGACCTTGAACCCTAACTTAGCCAATAGTATAAACAGAATTAACATTTGCAATCTACGATTGATTAAACCAATTTGTATCTTTTCCATAAAAGGTATCTGAGAATGGAAGTCCTTACAAAAACACCATGCTCCAGTCTCCTCCGTGGAAAATGAATCGGAGGACCCAATGGACCGAGGCAGCAGAGACGGTCTCCAACACGAAAAACAACCTGGCGCTCAGCTGGAGAAATCGGTCCTCCCTCATCTTCACTGGTGCACTGTCAGATGGGATTATGCTATCCCAGGACCTTATGATGTCCGAGATTGCCGAGGACCATGAGAAGCTGGTTTATGCAGAGGTTTTTCAGACTGCGCTCACCAATGCCGAGTACAAGCGTGGAGGAGGGGAGTACCTGAGCATGACGTTCAAACATCACATACGCAAGTACTCCTGTGCCTTTCTGAATAATGATGGCGGCAACCTCTTTGTTGGGATAGATGAAAAACATGTTGTATGGGGGATCCAGTGCAACGATAAGGATGAGGACCGTTTGTGTCTGATGGTGGACTCGGTGCTGAAGGGCTTCAGGCCTCCCGTATTGCCAGAGAATTACAAGCTGTCATTTCTCCCGGTGTACAAAGCTGACACTCTTTGCGTTTTCCTCAAAGTCATACAGTTGACTATACAACCTTCCAAGGCACAGGAGGAACCAATGCTCTATGAGACGGACCAGGGAGAAGTGTACCTACCTCTAGATGGCATCATTCAGGGACCTCTACTAGGAAGTGCCATCCAGGAGTGGTGCAGGCAGGTAACTCTGATTTAACAACCAGAACTTTCTTTCCTCCATTCACACCTTGTCATGCATGGCATTCAGTAGAGCGTGAGGTTTCAGGAGATTCTACATGACAGTGCAAGGAATAACTTTAAAAGGCATTTCCACTGCTAAATGCGCATGTTATGCACAGAAATAGCCTTTAATAAAATTGCTTGGAGTATACAGTGGCGTAACGAGGGTAGGAGGCAACCATGGCGGTGGTGCTTCACCACTCCTGCCTCCCCGCTCCTGTGCTCTCACGCAACACTCGTACCCATCCCTCCCACACCCATACTTCTTTAAAACTTCACCAGTGCCAGCAGCTTCTCCAGCCTGCTGATTGCACTGGCATTGATTTTCCCTCTGATGTCACTTCCTAGCCCCACAACCCGGAAGTGATTTCAGAGGGAGCCAGCTGGGCTAGTGTGAGCAGCAGGCTAGAGACGTTGCTCGCCCTGGTAAAGGTTTAAAAAAAGTAGGGGGGAGTGGGGAAGGGAGGGTGCAAGCGTGGCATGGGGGCGGAGAGGTAACAGTACCCCCACTAAGACGGGTAGTCCACCGCCCACCCCCCCTTACCATGCCACTAGGAGTATATGCACCTAAATTTATCTGCATATAGTCTGTATATCTGCATATATATATATAGGGTTACCAGACGTCGGGATTTTCCCAGACATGTCCTCCTTTTCGAGGACATGTCCAGGGGTCCAGATGGCTTTTCAAAACATAAGAATTGCCGCTGCTGGGTCAGACCAGTGGTGCATCGTGCCCAGCAGTCCGCTCGCGCGGCGGCCCTTATGTCAAAGACCAGTGCCCTATTTGAGTCTTACCTGCGTACGTTCTGGTTCAGCAGGAACTTGTCTAACTTTGTCTTGAATCCCTGGAGGGTGTTTTCCCCTATAACAGATTCCGGAAGAGCGTTCCAGTTTTCTACCACTCTCTGGGTGAAGAAGAACTTCCTTACGTTTGTACGGAATCTATCCCCTTTTAACTTTAGAGAGTGCCCTCTCGTTCTCTCTACCTTGGAGAGGGTGAACAATCTATCTTTATCTGCTAAGTCTATTCCCTTCAGTATCAGATGGAATTTTTCCTGGATTTATTTAGGTCGATTTAACTGAGACTAGCCTTACCTGTGTATGTTCTGGTTCAGCAGGAACTTGTCTAACTTTGTCTTGAATCCCTGGAGGGTGTTTTCCCTTATAACAGATTCCAGAAGAGCATTCCAGTTTTCTACCACTCTCTGGGTGAAGAACTTCCTTACGTTTGTACAGAATTTATCCCCTTTTAAATTTAGCGAATGCCCTCTCATTCTCTCTACCTTGGAAAGGGTGAACAACCTCTCTTTCTCTACTAAGTCAATTCCCTTCAATATCTTGAATGTTTCGATCATGTCCCCTCTCAGTCTCCTCTTATCAAGGGAGAAGAGGCCCAGTTTCTCTAGCCTCTCATTGTACGGCAACTCCTCCAGTCCCTTAACCATTTTTGTCGCTCTTCTCTGGACCCTTTCGAGTAGTGTCTTCATTACTCTGAATAACTTTGTATCGTCTGCAAATTTAAGCACCTCGCTTGTCATACCAATTTCCAGGTCATTTATAAATATGTTGAAGAGCACAGTTCCAAGCACCGAACCCTGTGGCACTCCACTCGTGACATTTCTCCAGTCCGACCCACTCGTGATGCTTCTCTAGGCTGAGTATTGCCCATTTACCCCCACTCTCTGTTTCCTATCCGCCAACCAGTTTTTAATCTATGTGAGTAGACGTTCATGCGGGACCATGTCAAACACCTTCTGAAAATCTAGTTATACAATGTCAACCGGGTCACCCTTGTCTATCTGTCTGTGTACTCCCTCAAAGAAGTGCAGTAAGTTTGTCAAGCTAGATCTTCCTTTGCTGAAGCCATGCTGGCTGATCCTTATCAGATTGTGTCGGTCAAGATGATCAATGATGCGGTCCGTTATCAGTGCCTCTACCATTTTTCCCAATACCGAAGTCAGACTCACTGGTCTGTAGTTTTCCAGATCGCTCCTCAAACCTATCTTGAAGATTGGCGTAACATTCACTACTTTCCAGTCTTCCGAAATCCTTCCTGATTTGATTGACAGATTGGCTATTAGTTGAAGCAGTTCAGCTATAATCCCTTTCAGTTCCTTGATTACCCTCGGGTGGATGCCATCTGGTCACAGGGATTTATCGTTTTTAAGCCTATCAATCTGCCTGCATACCTCTTCTAGACTGACCGTCGACCCTGTCAGTTTCCTGTCTTCATTTCCTGTGTATAGCCTGTTGGCTTCTGGTATATGAGATATATCCTCTTTGGTAAATACAGACGTAAAAAATGTGTTCAGTTTGTCGGCAATAGCTTTGTCCTCCTTTAGTACTCCCTTTATTCCATGGTCATCTAATGGTCCCATTGCTTCCTTCGCGGGTCGTTTCCCCTTAATATATCGAAAGAACGGTTTACAATTTTTTGCTTCCTTGACTATTTTTTCCTCATAGTCTCTTTTGGTCCATCTTACCGCCTTATGTCATGTTGTTTGTGCTTTTTCCAGTTTTCATTCGTTTTTGTCCTTTTCCATTCCTTAAACTACAGGTGTCAAAGTCGGTCCTTGAGGGCCACAATCCAGGTGGTTTTTCAGGATTTCCCCAATGAATATGCATGAGATTTATTAGCATACAATTAAAGCAGTGCATACAAATAGATCTCATGCATATTCTTTGGGGAAATCCGGAAAACCTGTCTGGATTGTGGTCCTTGAGGAGGGACTTTGAGATCCTTGCTCTAGCATATTTACAGTGCTTATCCTCTTCCTAATCTTCTTCCTCACCATAACTCTCATCCCTTCGTTGTTCCCTTTTCGGAAGTTCAGTGTCGTGGCAGTCATTATGGATCAATTTTTTGTTTCTGTGTCCAGTTTGAAGTGGACCATATTGTAATCACTGTTTCCCAGCATCCCTTCTGCTTTTATATCTTATGCCGGTCCTCATAGTCCATTTAGAATTAAGTACAGAATTGCATTTCCTCTCGTATTTTCCTTTACAAGTTGTTCCAGGAAGCAATCGCCTACATCATCGAGGATCTTGGTCTCCCTACTGCAGCTGGAGTTGCCTAGGTTCTAATCTATCCCCGGATAATTGAAGTCGCCCATGATAACTGTGTTGCTTCCCTTGAATTCGTGCTTAATCTCGTCCGTCATTTCTCCATCAGTCTCTTCGGACTGCCCTTGAGGTTGGTAGTAGATGTCGATTTTCACATCCGTTCTATTTGTTCACGGTATTTTGGCCCATAGAGACTCTACCTTGTTGTTCGTTTCCGGCATGTTCTCTCTGTTAGACTCAATTCCATCTTTTATGTATAGGGCAATACCCCCACCTTTTTGTCCTACACTGTCTCTGCGGTATAGCTTGTATCCTGGTAGCATAGTGTCCCAGATGTTGTCCTCGTTCCACCATGTTTCCGTGATATCGATGATGTCTAGGTTATCTTTTTATGCCATAGCTTCCAATTCCCCCATTTTATTCCTTGGGCTCCTTGAGTTTGTGTACATATACTTAAGTTTGCGGCCTGTTACTTTCTTGCATTTCCTTCCCCCTTCTGTCTCCCTCACTTCTGTCCCTTTCGATCCATCAGGATTTCTATCTTGTCTATGATCCCTGCAATATTCTTACATGGCTTTCTCTGGGTATACCATTTCCTGAACCATCGACTATTGATCGACTGTCAGCTTTCCCCTTCTTTAGTTTAAAAACTTCTCAATTTCTCACTTGATGTTGCTTGCAAGTAGCCTCGTTCCATCTCCGCTGAGGTGTAGTCCATCCTTCCTGTATAGCTTGCTCTTCCCCAGAACGTCATCCAGTTGTACACGAAGTGGAATCCTTCTTCCTCACACCAGCGCCTCATCCATGCGTTGACTGCATGCAGTTCCGTCTGCCTCTTCCCGTAGGCCCTGTGTACCGACAATATCTCCCAAGAATGCTACCCTCATCTTCCTTCTTAGTATTCGGAACTGGTCTTTCAGTGTTTCCCTGCTGTAGTTCCTGTTGCTCACGTCGTTTGTCCCAACTTGGATCACCACTGCCGTATCTCCCCCTTCCGCACTGTTGATGATCATGTCAAGGCGGCTCACTATATCCTCTACCTTGGCTCCTGGTAGGCAGGTCACCAGCCGATCCTTTCTTCCTCTCGCTATGTGGCTGTCGACTTGTCAGATGATGGAGTCCACCACGACGATTGCTGTCATCTCTATCTTCTCATGTCTCTCTAGCCGTAAGTCTGTGTCCTCGATGTACTTCCATTTCTCTATCTGCAGGTCCGTGTCCTCGGTGCACTTCCATCTTTCCTCATCCCGATGTTGGCTTGCAGTAGACTCGTCTTCCTGTGGGTTTCCTCTGCTATTTCCAGGTCCCACTGCTGTGTCATCTATTCCTTTCTTGTGGTTGTCCTCCAGGAGGTCCTCACTCACTACAGGTGTATCTTGGCAGTTCCTCTGATGCTGTTGATTTACCACAGCCTTTCTGTATGCCTCCTCGATGAACTTCTGTAACTCCCTGACTTCTTCTTCAACGTTCCTCTCAGTCACGAAGTTTTCTGCCTCTCTGACCTCCTCCTCAACTGCTCGAAGTGCTTCTAGTTCTAGTACTCTGCCCTCCAGTAGTCTGATTTTCTTCTTCAGGCCCTCCAGTTCCTCCCATCAAGTGCATACATAAGACCGCCTCCCGGAGGGGAGGTAGTCATACATATGACAAACGGTGCAGAAAACTGGGTAACTCAAAATCCTGCTTCTGTCTGCTGCTTGCATTGCTGTCTGCATGCCAGTCTGTTGTCTGAAGTGGCTTCTCCCTGTTTCCCAGGTCCTCTTTGCTTCTTGTTCTTCCCTATATGCCTTCTCACGCTTTGTCTGAAGTGGTTTCTCCTTGTGTAGGAATCTGTGTAGCGTCCTTGGTGTTGTTACTGTGCAGTCCCTCTCATAATTATATACCTGCTACCCCTGTTTCTTTGTGTGTGACCTCTGTGACTGCTATGTTTGTTTATCTGCTGTTTGTCTGTCCTGTTGCCCTTGTGGTACTTGCCTGTGGAGGTGTCCTTCCCTGGTGTTTCTTCAGTGCAGTGACTCATCCCTTCTTAAGGCCCTTCGCTAAGGCGAGCACCTTTGACACTCACCTTTGACACGCGCCGATTGGCTGAGTGCCGTTGGCCCCTCCCCTTTTAAGGGGGAGCTCCGGATCTGTGTTTCGATGACATCAGAGGGGTGGGTGGAGCTACCTCTCGCCGCTGCCCCTCACTCTCTCCTGCATTCTCTTACGCTATCCCCTCTTCTTACTCCTTTTCTCTCTGCCCAACTCTTCTCCTGCTCACCTGCCTCCCAACTCTCTCCTGCCTGCCTGCCCCGCTCTCTGGGCACTATGTCCGGGTTCTGAAAAACTTCCTCAAAATCACGTCAGGCAGGAGGAAATCTGTGCATGCAGGACTGGGATGTAACAGGCCAGGGATGGGTGGAACTAGGCAGGGATGGAGGGGCGGATCCAGTAAAATCTGGCACCCCTATGTATATATGCAGTTAAACTTATGCACATAGAGCCTAAGTGCGACTACATTGTAGACACCGCTTGGTACAGTTGTCAATCAACCGCTTATGGAATCCTGCCTAGTCATGCTTAGTTGTCACTTAGAGGTAGGCGCCGGTATCTTAGGCCAGGTTGTAATCGGCCTGATTAGCCAGCACCTATCTCAGATGCTTAGCGATGCCCAAGTCAACCACGCCTATTCTCCACCCCTAACCATGCTTACTTCTCAGATAAGTGTCGTTAGGCGTCGTAGGGTGCTTCGACTTAGTTGTTGCTAGGCATCCTAAGAGTTCCATGCCAAACTCTTAATTGGTGATCTAATTATCACTAGAAAGGTTTTAGAAGATGAACAGGTGAGGAAAAATTGGAAACCACCAAAACACTCAGTAGGATCAAATATAGGATGGCAAGAAAGACTCACAAAGCCATTTACATCAATGCATGAACTAGGTGTGGATGTTGGGCTTGACTTTTAACTTTGCCTCCTTTATCGAATGCAGCTTAATTGTTGATTTCTAGAACGTTTTTTTTTTTTCAGAAATAAAAACTGCAAAACACAGTTTCTTTTTACTTACCGTGTTTTTTAATGCAGTATCTCTAGCACGCCCCAACGGGACCCGTTTCGCCCACAAGGGCTTTCTCAAGGGTTCAAAGAGAAGCTCTTTTTAGCGTCCTTCCTCATTTGGGGGCTAGAGAGTAACTGCTTCAAATAAGTCAATTGAAAAAAAGAAAAAAAAAAAAAAGTTGTGTGCAGATTCCCAAGTTAGGCTTTAGAGAATGATACATGGTGAATGTTTCCTGCGCGGGGAGGGGGGGGAGGAGAGTAATCAACTGGTTGTCACAGGTACAGAGACAAGGCCATTTACCACCCCGTGGCTATACCTCTGCTTTATACTGTCCTTCCTCTTTGACCTGTCCTGTTAATTACTGCAGCTTTCATTTTTTTTCCACCCTTTCCTTGCCACACTCATTCTTTCTCTCTAAGGCAGGGGTGTCAAAGTCCCTCCTCGAGGGCCGCAATCCAGTCGGCTTTTCAGGATTTCCCCAATGAATATGCATGAGATCTATTAGCAGACAATGCAAAGAGATCTCATGCATATTCATTGGGGAAATCCTGAAAACCCAACTGGATTGCGGCCCTCGAGGAGGGACTTTGGTACCCCTGATCTACAGGAATGATCCCCTTATCTAGCATTTCCACTATCCATGAGTATAAGTCAACAAGGAACATGGTTGAAGCTTTGATCATTAAGCCAGGAGGACAAATATCTATTGGCAAATAAGAATTTGCATATTGATTATAAATTTGGTTAAATAACGTCTAATCCGGGTTTTTAAGCATATCCCAAATCAAATTACCTCTGGCACAACACTCTAGAGTCAGGTGTGTCAAAGTCCCTCCTCGAGGGCTGCAATCCAGTCGGGTTTTCAGGATTTCCCCAATGAATATGCATGAGATCTATTAGCTTACAATGAAAGAAGTGCGTGCAAATAGATCTCATGTATATTCATTGGGGAAATCCTGAAAATCTGACTGGATTGCGGCCCTCGAGGAGGGACTTTGACACAGCTGACTCTAGAGTGTTGTGCCAGAGGTAATTTGACTTGGGATATGCTTAAAAACCAGGATTGGACGTTATTTAACCAAATTTATAATCAATATGCAAATTTTTATTTGCCAATAGATATTTGTCCTCCTAGCTTAATGATCAAAGCTTCAACCATGTTCCTTGTTGACTTATACTCATGAATAGTGGAAATGCTAGATAAGGGGATCATTCCTGTAAATCAGGGGTGCCAAAGTCCCTCCTCGAGGGCCGCAATCCAGTTGGGTTTTCAGGGAGATCTCCTGCATCGGAGCTTTTCATCTGAGGGGATTGTGCCTCTCTCCCTGGCTTCCTGTAGCAGCGGTTCTGCTTTTCTCCACTGGTTCCTAGCAGGCATCTTCAGAGACGGACCCCTGACGTCACCGGGTCCGTCTCCAACAATTTAAAAACAGAACGCCGCCGCGGGAGACTCGGGAGATCTCCTGCATCGGAGCTTTTCATCTGAGGGGATTGTGCCTCTCTCCCTGGCTTCCTGTAGCAGCGGTTCTGCTTTTCTCCACTGGTTCCTAGCAGGCATCTTCAGAGACGGACCCCTGACGTCACCGGGTCCGTCTCCAACAATTTAAAAACAGAACGCCGCCGCGGGAGACTCGGGAGATCTCCTGCATCGGAGCTTTTCATCTGAGGGGATTGTGCCTCTCTCCCTGGCTTCCTGTAGCAGCGGTTCTGCTTTTCTCCACTGGTTCCTAGCAGGCATCTTCAGAGACGGACCCCTGACGTCACCGGGTCCGTCTCCAACAATTTAAAAACAGAACGCCGCCGCGGGAGACTCGGGAGATCTCCTGCATCGGAGCTTTTCATCTGAGGGGATTGTGCCTCTCTCCCTGGCTTCCTGTAGCAGCGGTTCTGCTTTTCTCCACTGGTTCCTAGCAGGCATCTTCAGAGACGGACCCCTGACGTCACCGGGTCCGTCTCCAACAATTTAAAAACAGAACGCCGCCGCGGTTGCGGCCGCAGCCGCGCGGCCGCAGGGCGTGGCCGAAGGGGCTCGCCAGGCCCCTTGGGAGCCCCTTGGAGCCACGGAGTTGGAGATTATTGATTTGCCTATTGGAATATAGGAACGAATACAGGAGATCTTCAGATCCAGGATATATGATTTGATTTGTATCAGTGACTGGTGAGACGCTGAGGGCACGATTGTTTATATTTCAACAGCGATCAGACTATTTGTCAGTCGCGATGCCGAAGAGACGGGGTAAGAGCGCCGCTGCAGCCTCACGACGTCTTGAACACCCCCCTCTCGCTTCAATTGAACATTTTCTTCAGCGTCTTCAGAGGGAGACAGTAGGTTCGGGGAATCGCCCGCTGGACTCTGCGACGTGGAGTGACGCCGGATCGGAAGTCCTTGGGCTGGATACCACACTGAGCCCCGACCAGAGGAGTCCACCTCCCCCACCGCTGAGTGCGAGTTCCCCATGTGAAAGGAGTGGGCCAGAAGTAGCAGCACTCTTTGATCATGAGGCTGTAACATCAGGGAGCCAGCAAGGTGAAGTCTCTATGGCTTTGTTAAGTCCAGAGATGGTTCCAGCGGATAGAGCAGAAGGAGGAAAAAGTCCAGACCAACAGACAGAAGGCAGTCAAGGTGAGTCTTCCCTAACTTTACATGAGACTTTCTTTAAATATGAGAAACCAGCTGAAGTGACTCTTGATTCAATTTGGGACTTAGTTTCCAAACTGGGAGACTCTCTAACTAAACAAATTAAAGAAGGTGAAAAGAATATAAAAATTCAAAAACAGACAATAGAGGAAAATAAACAGGAAATTTCTAATGTCAAAGAAAAATTGGGAGGTATCGAAAATGAAGTGAAAATGATTAAACAAGTTCAATCTACAATAATACAAGATAATCAAAGTATTAGGAAAAAATTGGAAATTATGGAAAACAACTATCAGACTAATAACCTACGACTGTTAAATTTTCCTAAAATCTTATCAGTAAACCCGAGAGAGATGATAAAAAAGTACTTCATGGAGATATTTAATATTCCTGAGGAATCATTGCCTCCTCTCACTCGAGTATATTATTTGCCTATGAATGTAAGGGGTCAACATTCGGAGGATAAGAGACAGGAAATACAAGACCTTCAACAAAATTTGACAGCAATTTTGGAAACATCAGATAAAGATTTGGTTAAACCAGCAACTCTTATACTATCTGTGGCATTGTTGCCGGATAAAGATTGGATTTTGAAAATGTTCTTCAGGAACAAGAGTAAGGAGTTTCTGGGTTTGAAAATTCAAATGTTTCCAGATGTTAGCAGAGAAACTCAGAATCGTAGACGTCAGTTTCTTTTGTTGAAAGCAGGAGTTACACAGCTGGGTGGCATTTTCTTTTTACGTTTCCCATGTAAATGTATAGTAAGATATCGTGATAATAAGTATGTGTTTTTTGAGCCATCTCAACTTACAGCTTTTCTGACACTGAAACGTCTGGAAAAAGAGGGTATAACAACAACTACCACAATAACAACTAAGTAATTGTTGGACTTGGTAATAGAATAATTCCTCAAGTCAGACACATGATACTGTTCTTTATTATATAGAATTTATAATTGATTTCCTTAAAAGTTCACTCTTATATATATCTTGGATCACATAATTATTGAGGACTTGAGATTGTCCGATTTGAATTTTGTTCTTTTTATGTTAATAATTTACTTATTATTTTGAGATCAATCTGACAATCTTTCTGTACAAAATGTTTGATTTTGTTAAAATTTTTAAAATGATAAATAAAGAATAAAAAATAAAAAATAAAAAAAAACTACAATTTTAAATAGAAAAGAAAGACATTTAAGGTTAATACACTAAGGAAGGGGAGAATTCTGTTTGTGCAGGACATATGGGGAAAGAAAGAAATTCATAAATCGAATGCATCCTTAAATAAGGTGGTCTTCGGGTTCGATTTAAATTTATCCATAGAAGTTTCATCGCAGAGATTAGAGGGGATGGAGTTCCATAATCGTGGTCCTGTGACTGAGAATATGGAAGAGCATGTCGTGTCATAGATTATTTGTTGTGATGTGGGTATTACTAAAAAGTTCTGATTTTGTGATCTTAACGTTCTTGAGGGTGTATATGGGATTAAACGGCCTTCATGTTTCTACGAGTGGAACAAGATGGGAATCGCTTCTTTACTCTTTCCAAAAATGCTAGGACTAGAGGGCATGCAATGAAGCTACTAAGTAGTAGGTTTAAAACAAACCAGAGAAAATATTTCTTCATTCGACATGCAATTAAACTCTGGAATTTGTTGCCAGAGAATATGGTGAAAGCAATAAGCTCAAAGCAAAAACCAGGAGAAAAACCTCCACACACACAATCAGAGCCAACAGACAACAGTGGAGGTTCGAGAACTACGGTGTTGTCTGTTGGTTCTGAAAGCAGTTAGCTCACCAGGGTTTAAAAAAAAAAAAAAAGGTTTGAACAACTTCCTAGAAGAAAAGTTCATATGCTATTATTAAGATGGACTTGGGAAAATCCATTGCTTATTTCTAGGATAAGCATCATAACATAACATAAAACTCACTTTTATACCGCAAATACCGATAAGTTCTATGCGGTTCACAAAAGATTATGTACACATAAGATGAAAAGAATGGCAGAGCATGCCTAATTATCAAAATATTCAGTAAAAAGGTACATTTTTAAGACATGTCAAAATTGTAAATAAGAGTCAGTCGACATAATTAAGAAAGTAAAATCCTTATCCCATAGTGCTGCCTGAAAGGATAGTAGACGTTGTGGAAATCTTTTAAATTTACAACCCTTGGCAGATAGAAAAGAGAACAGTGCATGTGATTTTCTGGAATGTTTGGAATTATTGAATGCAAATGATTCCAAGAGATATTCTGGAATTAAGCCTGCCAATACTTTAAAGCAGAAGCAACCAAACTTGAACTTAATCCGCGCTTCAATCGGCAACCAATGCGATTGACGATGATAAGGTGCAATACGATCATACTTCTCCAGATTGTAAATCAAGCGAACCACTGCAGTCTCTGCAGATCTTTGGGGGCTCCAGCATGATGTATGATAGTACAGTAGTCAAGTTGACTCAAAACCAGAGCTTGCACAATTGAAATGAGTTTATATCAAAATAAACTCTAATGGTTCTCATAAAATCTATTTCATTCTTTTGGAATCTTGCCTGGTATTTGTGACTTGGATTGGCCATTGTTGAGAACAAGACGCTGGGCTTGATGGACCTTCAGTTTGGTCTGTCCCACTATGTAGAAAAAGAAAAAAAACGGATAGAAGATATGTCAATGCAAATTTCAAGTCGTTGTGTGTCATTTTTAATTGAAAACAAGCAAAAACTTAAGGTTTCATTATTTGATGATTACATTGCGCACTATTTGCAAAGAGGTCATCCATTGTGCATGCAAAATAATGCACACTTTTTCAAAGGAGGGCACCTTCTTTGCACATACATTTCTTTCAAAAGTGTGTGCACTCAACAACTTTGCTCCCACGAGGACAATGGCCAAATGAAAATGAATAAAATTAGTATTCTTATAAACAATTCGGGAAACGATAGGAAATGGGAACATTTTCTGACTATTTCATCCCTATTTCAGAAAGCCACTAGTTTACATAAACAAATCCACACCACAGAGAGCTTTGAAGGGGTGTGGTGAAGGCATAGCCGAGGCAAGCCTTGGGTTGGATAAAAATTGAAACATGTATTCCCCATTTCACAATGGGTATATACAGTGATGCAGCAAGGGTAGGAGGTACCCGGAATGGTGGTGGCCCTCCTCTCTGGCAACTTTGCTCCTTCCATGCCAACCTCCCCCCCCTCTCTGCCTCCCGCTTCTCCCTTCCCACCCCAGTACCTCTTTAAATCTTCACCAGCACGAGCAGCTTCTGAGGCCTGCTGCTTGCATTGGCCTTCCCTCTGACATCACTTCCTGTTCCCACAACCCGGAAGTAATTTCAGAGGGAGCCAGGCCAGCCCAAGTAGCAGGCTAGAGTAGTTGCTCTCACTGGCCTAGGGTTACCAGATTTGCCATCTGGTAAAAGAGGACACATGACTCCGCCCTGTTCCACCCCAGGACCGCCTTGTTCCGCCCCATTCTGTCCCTAAACCCAGCCCCACACAAACCTCATCTGTTCGAGCCATGCATAGATGCCGGGTTTTGAAAAGCCATCCGGACACATCCTTTAAAAGAGGACATGTCTGGGGAAATCCAGACACTGGCCAAGATTTTAAACAGGTACAGGGAAGGGAGGGCGTGAGTGTGGCATGGGAGGCAGAGACCCCACCAAGATGGCACCCAGGGCGGTCTGCCCCCCCCCCTCCTCTTATTACATCACTAGGAACATATGTTGTTTGGAAAATTTTCCCCATTGGGTTTTACAACAAATCCAATCTATGTACATACGTGATTAATAGCATTTGTTACAAGGGATTGAAGGGGGATTAATCTCCTTAATCCCCCCTTGTTTATTTCTGTTTTCAAATTGAAGACAAGACAAAATCACAGCCTCACTGTTTAATTGGCAGCACTTACATGTCTAGGTTTATAAAATGAGACGACTATATGGAGAATTGATACCACTTAAGCATGAAAGTCACAAAATCCTAAGTTCCAGATGTAAGTGCCAGCACTTCCATATAGAAGCACTTCCATATATAATGGCACTTGTGTCATTCATTTATACCATGTGTACAGTATATTTGTAAAATGCAGGGCCGTCTCAAGGGTCTGTAATTCCTTAAGCCAGTTTGTGCATTTAACACCCCCCCCCCCTCCCTTTGGTGATGAAAAAGAGCATCAAAATCTTGAATCCTGGTCCAATATTTCTCCTTCCCTTCCCCCACTGCCTGCAAGGATGAGGGAAGCCCAAGAGATATGGTGAACGGGGAATTTGGTGCCCTTTGTCATCGGCATCCTGAGCCACTGTTTCACCTGCTCCATAGGTTGAGCCAGCCCTGGCAAAATGGTTGCTCCCATTGTGCATGTCTGCGCATTCTTATTTATATTTTTACAAAAAGCTCCATCTTCAGCAGAGCCTTTCGTAAAATGCTGCTGAAATTGAGCGCACTCCGACCTGGATGTCTCAATTCAAATTTCAATAAAACAGGCCTCCACCATAGAAAGCAGCTTTAATTTCTTGAACATTACTAATAGCAATTAAAGAGTTTAAAAATCAGATGCTGCTTTTAAATGGGGCGATTTTTCCTTCTTTAAGAGAAAATGCTTGATGAAGAACTCACAAAAATCAAACAGCACACAGCACTATTTGCTCAAATGCATTTCAAGCCCTAGTAAAGTGATATTTTAAAGCAAAACATAATTTAAACAGCCTCTTCCTAATTCTATAAACTTGCATGCCTATTTTCGTGGTTAGAGTGCAAAATTGGAAGCAGTTTATAGCATACCTCCAGCTACAAACAAAACTTAGGTCCCCTTTTATGAAGCCGCGTGGCGGTATTAGTTCCGACACCAATAGGAATTCTATGAGTGTTGGAGCCTTTACCATCAAGGTTGGTGGGAAAAAAAAAAGCCTAGCATGGCTTCATGAAAGGGGAGGTTAAGTTCAGTTCCGGGTAAGATGATGGAAGCACTGATTAAGGACAGCATCTGCGAGCACATAGAAAAAAATGGGCAGCTGAGGGCGAGCCAGCATGGCTTCTGCAAGGGAAGGTCATGCCTCACAAACTTTCTACACTTCTTTGAGGGAATAAACAGCCAAATGGACAAAGGGGAAACCATAGACATCATTTACCTCGACTTCCAAAAAGCCTTCGACAAGGTACCACACGAACGGCTGCTTAAGAAGCTGTGAAAACACGGGGTGGAGGGGGAGGTATACCGATGGATTAAACACTAGTTGGCGGGCAGAAAACAGAGGATTGGAGTGAAGGGCCAATACTCAGACTGGCAATGGGTCACGAGCGGAGTCCTGCAGGGGTCAGTGTTGGCACCGCTCCTGTTCAATATATTTATAAACGATCTGGAGACGGGGACGAAATGTGAGGTTATCAAATTTACAGATGACACCAAACTCTGCAGCAGGGTTAGAACCACGGAAGACTGTGAAGACCTGCAAAGGGACCTAACAAAACTGGAAGGGTGGGCAAAAAAGTGGCAGATACGTTTTAATATAGAGAAATGCAAGGTCATGCATGTTGGGAAAAAGAACCCAATGTTCAGCTACACAATGGGGGGATCATTGCTAGGGGTAAGTAATCTTGAAAGAGACCTGGGTGTGCTGGTGTTCTTCAACTGCCGGTCCACAGAATAATTCTTTTATTTCTGCCGGTCCATAGGAGTAAAAAGGTTGAAAAACACTGCACTAGGCAACCTTTTTTAGGATCTAGTGTGAACTTAGCAGTACAGAATGCTGTTTTACATTTTAAATCCTATTGGTCTAACTTTAGCAACACTGCCATTCAGACCACTGGGTCCTAACCAATACTCCCTCCAAGGATTGGCCAGCTAGGTGCAATTTTTTTTTTTCTCCTGTGGGCGACAAAGTTCTAAAGGTGACCTTCAGGACTTTCACTTGGTGAATATGCAGCTCTCCAGAGAAGGCAGAATTGCTTGCCTTTAACAAGTATATGCTGAAGCTAGTAGTCCATGAGGCACATTATTATTTCAAATGTTTAGATCCATACTATCTAAAGTTTCTCTCAGGAATTGCTTTGTGGTGGTTAAAGCTACAGCCCGGGGTTGTGGGTTCAAACCCACGCTGCTGCTTGTGACCCTGGGCAAGCCACTTAATCCCCCCCATTGCCCCAGGTACATTAGATAGATTGTGAACCCACCAGGACAGACAGAGAAAATGCTTGAGTACCTGAATAAATTAATGTAACCCATTCTGAGCTCTCCTGCGAGAACAGAATAGAAAATTGAACAAATAAAAAAAATTTTCATGGCAGCAACAAGTTCTAAAAACCAACAATTTTCCAGATTTACAAGTATTTTTTGTGAGCGATCACGTAAAACCCGTGAGCGACCCTTCTAGAATGTATGAGCAATTGCTCATGTGCTCCGTTTAGAGCAGTGGTCTCAAACTCGCGGCCCGCCAGGTACTATTTTGCGGCCTGCAGCCTCTACTAGTGCTGCTCGCTCTTTGCTTCCCCCTGGCCTCCCACTCTTATCTTCAGATAATTACCGCGGCCTGCAGAGATAATTGCCAGTGCTGCAGCGATGCTTGCAGGCTGCCGTGGTCCTCGGAAGCACGTTCCGTCTGCCGCAATCCTGCCCCTGACGTGTTGCGGAGGCCAATGGCAGCCTGCAAGGAACATTACAGCACCGGCGATCCCCTCTGCAGGCTGCGTTAATTAGCTGAAACTAAGACTGGGAGGCCAGGGGGGAAGCTGGAGGACACTGCAAAGAAGTGGGGAACATGTAGGCCTTCAGGGGAGGGGGGGGGGAAGATTTATAAACTATAAGGAGTTTTACCTCATGCAAAATTGTCATTTCTTTAATAAGACATTAACTATTTTTTCTGCGGCCCTCTAAATACCTACAAATCCAAAATGCGGCCCTGCAAAGGGTTTGAGTTCGAGACCACTGGTTTAGAGGGAATATAGTTCCTAACCTTGTACCGACACACACTGCCAGTCTGGTTCATATCCACAATGACTTTTTTTCTTTTTTCTTTATTCATTTTATAATTCACAAGTGTACAGTAAATATCAAACAATTAGAATACAATATCACTTGAAAATCTACCATATCATACAACAAAAAAATATAACCCCCACCCCCTCCCACTTCCATATACAACAAAAAATATACCACATGAATATAATATCTTATCATTCATATATATTTTTAATAGAAATCTAACACCCCCCCCCCCCGATCCACATGTAAGAATTAAAAATTGGGAAAAGTGTAAATTATTCATTATAATAATTAAAAAATGGCCCCCACACATCCTTAAATTTATTATAGTAACCTTTTTGAACTGCCAATGCTCTTTCCATTTTAAACACATGACATACTGAATTCCACCAGCAACAATAATTCAACCTTGTACAATCTTTCCAGTAATATGTTATTTGTTGAATGGCAACTCCTGTCAATATCATCAAAAGCTTATTATTATTAGCAGATATTTGAGGCTTAGCTCTCATCAGCATGCCAAATAAAATTGTGTCTCTAATGTTGTGCAAAAATATCTATAAAAAAACAGGACTAGTCAGGTGTGTTTCCAGGACTTGGTTAAAAACAATTTGGAATAGACCCAGTTTATAGGGTTTATATCCACACTGAATATGCACAAGATAGATTTACAGATGGAAAATCTGGACCCATGGCCCCGCCCCATTCCGGCCAGCCATGCCCTGTTCCACCCCAGCCCTGCCCCCTCGACTTGCATGAGCAATGTTAGATGGCATTCACGCATGGACTGGTGTGATGCGATGTCACACACATGCATGTGACGTTACCGCATTGCATGCACGCATATGCGAATGCTGTCCCGATGTTGCTCGTTGCCAGAAACTTTCCAAAACCCGACAAAGTGCCGGGTTTTGAAAAGCTGTCCAGATCCCCAGACATGTCCTCAAAATAACATGCCCGGGGAAATCCAGACATATGGTAACCCTAGGGTCAGTGAATATCCTGAAAACCAATCTCACTAAGTAACCCGAGAACTGAGTGGAATAGATAATGCCATATCAGGACTAGGCAACTCCAGTCCTTCAGGCCCACAAACCACTTGCAGTTTCAGGATAATCATAATGAATATGCATTGCATTTGCATACAGTGAAAACAGTGCATTCAAACCCACATTAAATATGCATAAAACGCTAGCTTGAAAAACTGAATGTCTTGTGGCACCTGGGGACCAGTTTCTCACCCCTGTTCTTTTTTTCTTCCTCTTCAGAGATGGACAATAGAAGTGAAGAAACTGGAAGAGAAGATGTCCTCTATGCTACAGGAAAAAGAACAACTAGAGAAACAACTGCAACAGAAGGATCAATTAATTGTGGACCTGCAGCATCAGAATGAGGAACAGGCGAAGAAAATGAAAGCTACGTCCAAATTATGCGTCATCCTATGAGCTAGAGCCCCTCGAGAGAAGCACAAAAGGGGTACCCAAGCGGGATCTTATCACAACCATAAATAAAACCAGACTGTAAAGATACACTTGGTATTTAAAAGTAAATTCACAAACATAAACCCATATAAATTGAATTTCCCAGCCAGCCTGTGTGTTCCCTAGCAAATCCCTGAATGTTTTTCCAGTCTTGAAAAAGATAGTCGTGTTAACTTTCCCTTGAAGTGCATGGAGTCCAGAAACTTTCATACCAGCATTTTTTTATTTATTATTATTTTATATTTTTAAAGTTGACAATATTGTCAACATTTGGAAAAATATCACTATATATGCCTACAGGCTGACTTTACGTATATTAAATTGGAGTATTTCTTAGGTTAAAGTCCCACAATAGAATCCAAAATGAAAATTAATAAGAACATTCAAATTCAAGGAGGAAAAGTACCCACTGACATTTTTTTCCTCCTTGAATTTGAATATTCATATTAATTTCTATTTTGGATCTATTGTTGTGGGACTTACAAATATTAAATTGCAACATTTGGGAAACCCAGAATTGCGTTTCCACCCAATGCTTTATCTCTTAGCATCCAAATCCATGCAGTTCAGGTGACCTGTCTATGTTTGTATGTGGCTCACACCTTTCTACAGTAGTTAAAGGTGAGTTACATTCAGGTAAAGAGGTATTTAAGGGGCCCTTTTACTAAGCTGCGATTTAGGGTTAACACATGCCTACTAACACAGCTAAAAATAGAGTACCACGGGATGCACACAGATGTTTGCATGCTCTAACTCAATTTTTTTTTGGGGGGGGGCAGAGAATGGGCATTCCAGAACTAACCAGTTAACGCATCTACTTTACCATGCACTTACTGGTTATAGAAATACTGTGTCAGCACTGACCACCTACAAAATGGGTGGTGGTAAGTGCTCACACAGTAATTTAAAAAAATGGCCTCACACTAACATTAGCACATGGTTGCTTTTCTATCTTTTGTATTAATGGCTATTTTAGTAACAGAATGCATGCATGAGTGCATTAAGGCCATTTTTTGCCACAGCTTACTAAAAGGACTCCTAAGTTAGTACCTGAGGTAAAGGAGGGGGGGGGGAAGTGTCTTATGCAAGGAGTCAGTGGGATTTGAAATCTTGTCATCCAAAAGGCCTCTGGTCTGCCTCTACTCTGTTTTGCTGTGGTTGCCAGACATAGATGATTGTCATCTTCTTTACTTCCTAAAAGGAAATGCAAGAAAGTGCAGAAGGGATTGCACAAAGGTTAGCTCAACTGTAATGCACAATTTTGTGAGCACCCAATGTAAAAATGAGTTTTGCACACAAGCCAACTGTGTACAAGGCCTCGGGTAGACATTGGTGTGCAGCATCTTTAAATCCCATGGTAAGGAAGATACTCTGCTGTGTAGTTGCAGATGACCAAAAAGCACACTTGGGTTTTAATGCAAGGTCTGTATATTCTTCTGTTGTCAGCGCCAGTAAGATTAAGTCCATCTGTTTATTTTAGCTGGAAGAGAGAGATGCCAGGTTATGGGGGCCAAGGAGGGGATTCAGGGTACAAGTGAGAGAGGTGTGAGATTTAGAGGGAAACAACTGCAGATGGAGTGAAAGAGGGAACTGAGGAGGAGGTTGGAACCTGAGATAGGAAGGGAGTGATTAAGGAGGATAAAGAGGTAGCTGAGAGGTTGAACACGTTCTTCTCGTCGGTTTTCACGAGAGAAGACACATCTAATATACCGGACTCAGAGGAGCTCATGAGTGGGGAACAGGCTGAAAAATTAGAACACATAGAGGTAAGTAAGGAGGATGTCCTCAGGCAGATAGACAGGTTAAAATGCGGCAAATCGCCGGGCCCGGACGAGATCCACCCAAGGGTTCTGAAAGAACTAGGACAAGAAATAGTGGGCACAATCCAGCATGTTTGCAACCTATCCTTGAAAACTGGAGAGGTACCAGAGGACTGGAAATTGGCGAATGTCACACCTATCTTCAAGAAGGGATCGAGGGGTGACCCCGGGAACTACAGGCCGGTGAGCCTGACTTCAATTATAGGGAAGATGGTGGAAGCTATGATCAAGGACGGTATTTGCGAGCACATCGAGAGATATGGCCTACTGAGAACAAGCCAGCATGGATTCTGTAAGGGAAGGTCATGCTTAACGAACCTTCTGTACTTCTTTGAGGGAATAAGCAGTCGGGTGGACAATGGGGAACCTATAGACATCATTTACCTTGATTTTCAAAAGGCTTTCGACAAGGTGCCACATGAAAGGCTGCTTAAGAAGCTGTGGAACCACGGGGTGGGAGGGGATGTGCACAGATGGATCGAGAACTGGTTGTCGGGTAGACTGCAGAGGGTCGGAGTAAAGGGACAATACTCTGACTGGCGGGGAGTCACGAGCGGTGTGCCACAGGGATCGGTGCTGGGGCCGTTACTTTTCAACATATTTATCAATGACCTGGAAAAGGAGGCAAAGTGCGAGGTTATAAAATTTGCAGACGATACCAAACTGTGCGGCAGAGTTAGGTCCAGGGAGGAGTGTGAGGACCTGCAAAGGGACCTGGACAAGCTGGAAGACTGGGCAAACAAATGGCAAATGCGCTTTAACGTGGAAAAATGCAAGGTCATGCATATAGGGAAAAAGAACCCGTTGTTCAACTACAAATTGGGAGGGGCATTGTTGGGAGACAGCAGTCTTGAGAGAGACTTGGGTGTGCTGGTGGATGCATCACTGAAGCCATCTGCACAGTGCGCAGCAGCCTCGAAAAAAGCCAACAGGATGCTGGGCATCATAAAGAGGGGCATAACAACCAGGACGCGGGAAGTCATCATGCCATTGTATCGAGCGATGGTGCGTCCGCATCTGGAATACTGCGTTCAATATTGGTCACCGTACCTCAAGAAGGACATGGCGGTACTTGAGAGAGTCCAAAGGAGAGCAACAAAACTGGTAAGAGGGCTGGAACACTGCCCGTACGCCGAGAGGTTGGATAGGCTGGGGCTCTTCTCTCTGGAAAAAAGGAGGCTCAGGGGAGATATGATAGAGACCTTCAAGATCATGAGGGGCATAGAGAGGGTGGATAGGGACAGATTCTTCAGGCTGAAGGGGTCAACAGGCACGAGGGGGCATTCGGAAAAACTGAAGGGAGATAGGTTCAGAACAAATGCAAGGAAGTTTTTTTTCACACAAAGGGTCGTGGACACTTGGAATGCGCTACCGGAGGAAGTGATCAGGCAGAGTACAGTACAAGGATTCAAACAGGGATTGGACGGATTCCTGAGGGATAGGGGGATCGTGGGATACTGAGAGAGGTGCTGGGATGTAACACAGGTATAGAAAGCTAACTAGGTAATAAGTATAGAAATCCAACCAGGTCGTGCATGTGCAAGACCGGAGGGTTAGGACTTCGATGGGAAGATAGGACTCAATGGGAAACCAAGGTGGCAAGGGGGCCCCTTCTGGTGACTCAGACAGGCCGTGACCTGTTCGGGCCGCCGCGGGAGCGGACTGCTGGGCAGGATGGACCTATGGTCTGACCCGGCGGAGGCACTGCTTATGTTCTTATGAGAGAGGAAAGGGCAGGAAGGGATTTCAGGCCTCAGGATAGGCGAATTCTATGCAAAACACTACAAATAAACTTTGCAGAATTTTGAAATATTGTGCGCAGAATTTTCAAAATTTTTGTGCTAAATTCCACCAGGAGTAATGTCTGTACAGCACAGTTACTCAACTGTAGCAGCTGTTCTCCAAGGACAGCAGGCCAATATTCTCACACCTGGGGTGCATTGTCCACAGAGTCTGGCATAGACATGTACCAAAGTGTACCATCACTTTAAAATTTTAGCACTGTCCATACTGTACGTGTGCCTTCCCGCCAGATGTCGGCTCGCAGAACCTTCAGTTCCATCCAAAAGCCAAGAAGACAGCTAGGGGAGGTGAGCGGTTTGTGAGAATATCTGCCTGCTGTCCTTGAAGAACATCTGTTACTGGTGAGTAACTATGCTTTCTCAAAGGACAAGCAGGCAGTACTCGTATATTCTCACATATGGGACTTAAAAGCTGCCACATTCATGCCTCTAGTAAGAGGGTTAAATATAACTTTCATGAGGCTGGTGAAATCCTTAAGGAAAGAGAAGGTGGCTTTTAAAGTAAATAACATTTTGAGAAATTCCTGACAAAACTTAATGCCTTATCTAGAATGTTGATCTAAGTAGTAATGAGAAGTAAATGTGTGGCCAAGGACCAAGTGGTCACTTTGCAGTCCTGAAAGGGAGTGAAGCGTAAATGGGCAATACACATTGCCATAGCTCATACGCTATGAGCAGTGACATGGCCATCTAGCATCAGCCCAACCTGAGAATATGCAAAGGATATGCAGTCTGCCAGCCAGCATGAAATAGTCCTCTTGGTAACTGGAACTCCCAGGCTGTTAGTGTCAAAGGAGATAAACAGTTGAGTTGTAGTCCTATGTGATTTGGTTCAATCCAAGTAGTAGGCAAGAGCTCTTTTACAGTCCAGGATATGGAGAGTTGACTCTCCAAGAGGTGCATGTGGTTTTAGAAAGAAAACAGGTAAAGCAATGGACTAGTTGAGATGAAATTCAGAAACCACCTTTGGTAAGAACTTCCGATGAGTATGAAGGACAACCTTGTGATAAAATCTGGTAGAGGTTAGATTGCATACAAGTGTTTGTAATTTGCTGACTCAACTAGCAGAAGTAAGCACAATCAGAAAAGACACTTTCCAGGTAAGGTGATTCAGTGAGGCCAACAAGAGTGGTTCAAATGTATTGCTAAGTATAGAAAGAAACACATTGAAATCCCATATTATAAGCAGTGGTCTGAGTGGAGGTCTGGTGTGGTAAAGGCCTTTCTTGAATCTGAAGACTAATGGATGCATCAAGATGGTTTTATTATCTAAATGAGCATGAAAAGCACCAATTGCACCGGGATGGACATGTATGGAACAGGTTTAAAGTCCAGAATTGGAAAGATGAAGAGGGAAGTCCAGCAGCGATGGTAGAGGACATGTGACTGGATCCAAGAAGTGGAAATCACACCGAGTGAATCGTGTCCATATAAATTGGTAACATCATCTAGTGAATGGTTTTCTGGATGCTTCAACAAAATATTAATAAATTATACAAGAGAAACTATATCTTTTAGGCCAAAGCTTTACCTTTTATGATTGATTATTTGAAAAGGAAAAATCATTAGTAAATTTCTGAAATATGTCTTCAATGCTTTACGAAAAGTGGGTAGATAAGCGAGAACTCTAATTATAAAAGGAAGGCCATTCCAAACTTTTATGAATAAAAAAGAAAATGATCTCCAAAAATTGGCCATAGTTTTAATTCTTTTAACAGTGGGAAAGCCAAGTTTATATTTCTGAGAGCGCCTAGAATTAGAGATTTCTTGTGAATTAAATGAAACAGAGACCAAAGGAGAAAAAATACCATATAGGATTTTAAAAATTACAGTTGCACACTTAAATTGGAGCCTCCGGTAGACAAGAAGCCAGTGAAGGGATTTCAGCAAAGGTGTGACATGGTCATATTTATGTTTACCATATATTACATTACATTACATTATTGATTTCTGTTTATTTTAGCTGGAAGAGAGAGATGACAGATTATGGGGGCCAAGGAGGGGATTCAGGGTACAAGTGAGAGAGGTGTGAGATTTAGAGGGAAACAACTGCAGATGGAGTGAAAGAGGGAACTGAGGAGGAGGTTGGAACCTGAGAGAGGAAAGGGCAGGAAGGGATTTCAGGCCTCAGGATAGGCGAATTCTATGCAAAACACTACAAATAAACTTTGCAGAATTTTGAAATATTGTGCGCAGAATTTTCAAAATTTTTGTGCTAAATTCCACCAGGAGTAATGTCTGTACAGCACAGTTACTCAACTGTAGCAGCTGTTCTCCAAGGACAGCAGGCCAATATTCTCACACCTGGGGTGCATTGTCCACAGAGTCTGGCATAGACATGTACCAAAGTGCCTTATTCTGGATAAATTGTAGCCTCTTCCATGCTACATTTACTTAAAACTAGCATAAAGCGAGTTGCCATAATCCAACTGAGATAAAATAATGGCCTGAACCAAAATGTTGCTGAAAAAAAAAAAAAAAAAAAAAGATGATATACTCTTCTACGCATCTTTAAATTGAAAAAACTTTTTTTGTAATATGATTAATTTGATTAGATAATGAAATTGAAGAATCCAGAATAAAACCTAGAATTCTAGATGGAAAATAAATTTTCAGTGAGTCACCAGAGGCTAGCAAAATTGAGCTGGGCAACTGTTCAATTTTTGTCCCAAACCATAATACAGTGGTACCTTGGTTTACGAGCATAATTCGTTCCAGAAGCATGCTCGTAAACCAAAATACTCATATCAAAGAGTTTTCCCATAGGAAATAATGGAAACTCGCTTTGATACTTCCCCCCCCCCCCCCGAGGCCAGCGGCGCTGCTCTATTCCCTCCCCCCATGAGAACTGGCATTGCTCCCCCCGAAGGCCCCCCCCCCTGCCGCAACCTGAAGTCCCCCAGACCCACCCAAACCCGCTTCTTACTTTCAGCTCGGCATCAGCACTGGCACCAGCATGTCCTGTGCTTTGGTGCCGAAGCTGAGCTGAAAGTAAGAAGCAGGTTCGGGTGGGTCTGGGGGACTTCAGGTCACGGCAGAGGGGTGCCGGATCGCGGCGGAGGAGGGACTGGATCATGGAGGGGGGGGGGCGCTCGTAAATCGAGCCACGCTCGGTTTCTGAGGCACCGATTTTGCGAATGTTTTGCTCGTCTTGCAAAACACTTGCAAACCGGTGCACTCGTAAACCAAGTACCACTGTAATTTTGTCTTGTAGTATTTAATTTCATGCCATCCAAAGTCCACCCCCCCAAAAAAAAAAAAATTCACAAAAATGAAGAAATAATTATCTTAAATATAACAAAACAAAAAAAATGATGAAAAATACAGGAAGGCACCTGAAGTGAAAAAATTTATCACACACAAGAATGTTTGAAAAACAACTTCATTCTGCAGAAAACAACTGACAGAAGGCGCACGTGCGGTATGGACAGTGCTAAAGTTTTAAAATGACACTACACTTTGGTACATGTCTGAGGCCCATATCTGAGAATATATTGCCTTGTCCTCAGATAATGCATGATCCGTAGTGGACCTGTGTTGGAAAACTGCTGCTCCCTGGGCTGTACTTATTTAGGATATATGAAAGACTAGCAGCATATTGGGCTCTATGTCCATTAGCAAAATACAAAGGCAAATGATGTCCCATCTTCATTACTCTACCCATAAAAAAACAGATCAAACAAAGAAAAGTTCTCAAAGCTTTTTATTCACAACTCTGTTAACCAAGTAGCCTGACATGGCTGTGTTTCGCCCATGTAAGGGCTGCTTCAGGGGCATACAGAAGACCAAGCAGTATATCCAGGAAGTCTCACCCACTTGGATAAAACTGTTCTCTACAAGCAGCAGCAGCCAGTCACAGTAGATCTGCTATGTAACTATGCATCACAGCACAGAAACTTAGCAAAAACATATTTTTTTTCCATTTTCTCAAAGGTCAGTCAGAATGGCCTTCCAGTCCAAAGTTACTCTGATGGGTACTGACTCGGATGATCAGAGGAACTTAGAAAATCTTCACAACACATCATTTATAGGTTAAGACACCTCAAATTCTGCTAAATACCTTTGCCAAATACTCAAATTCAAGCAGATTCGGGATGGGATTTGATATACTTGACTTTGTTATAATCAAAGTGGTTTACCTATTTTGTACCTGGAGCAAATGGAGGGTTAAGTGACGAGCTGCAGTGGGAATCAAACATGGTTCTCATGCTAATACTGATGTAAGGTGAAATGAACAGCAGCCTTTTGTATGCTTTATTCAAATCTTATTGTAAGCTTGGGGGTTATCGTTTGATCTGCTAGAAAGGCAGAACATACTTCTAAGTTCAATTAATCACACCCAGAAATTGAACAAAAAAGAGCTACTTTTATTGCTTTTAAAAAATACAAGACCATATATGATACATTATTATAGTGGTATCTTTCCACTCAATATCTGGTACTAGATACATTATTCATGAGCTGCCACTTATTGATAATTTGAATACTGTTATATATGTTTGATGAAGACATCACGGAAATAATTTATTTTATTTTTTTAAATTGTCTCACGTGAATTGTGCTGTTTTCAAAGTAAATTTATATGCATTATTTCCACTTTGAAAATGACCCTAATAAAAGCCAGGCCTACACATTAACACTTACTTGGTAGCTCTAGTTTCTCTCTAAAAATTTACAAGTTTTTGACTTAGTGTTCAAAAATAGGTATTAACCCATGGATTCTACATAGGTCACCTAAAGTTGGGCACGCAGTTACGGGTACAAATGCCAGATCCATGCCAAAGCTAATTAATCAGCCAATAAATATTTGCATTAATTAGGATTTAGGTACAGACTTGCCCTGTGCCCTATTCTACAATGTACTTAAATTTCAGTGTAAATTCCAAATGGGTGTGGCTATGGGAGGGGCATTTGCGGACCAAGGGGTAAACCCAGAAGATGGCACATGCCCAACTTCTATAAATTGGGCACCAGCACATACACAAGATTTTGGCAGAAGTGCTGGCACCCAAACTTAGGCAAGAATTATAAAAGTACATACATACAGGAGAGGCACAGAAGAGGCCTAGGGAACTTTTTAAAAGCCTATTTCTGCAGCTAAAGCACTGCTTTACTCACGCACATGGCTCTAAAAATAAATCTGTATTTTGTGGATGCAAGAAGTATATTTAACCCCTGTGTTTTGCTAGGATTTCTGAAAATGGTGGAGACCTGTTCGGCTTCTTACCCTATAGGCTCGAATATAAACCGAGATCTAGGGCCCAAAAATGGGGGGTCTTGGTTTATATTCGGGTCAACCCTGACCCCCCCCCCTCCCAAACCTGTTGCAAGCCTCTGCTGAGCCTGTTGTAAGACCTGGTGGTCCAGTGGTGGGCCGGGACAGTGTGGATCCCTTCCTTCTCCTGCCCCAGCTAACTTTGAACAACTTTTATTTCCCTCCCCCCCTCTTTCCTGTTAAATCCCCGATGGTCTAGCGGTGGGCCAGGATAGGAGGGATCCCTCCCGGCTCCTGTCCCGATCAACTCTCAGAAGTTTTACCTCCTTTCCCCCTCCCTTGCATACCTTTTGAATCCCTGGTAATCCAGCGGTGAACCGTGGCAGGAGCAACCTTCCTTCACTCCTGCCCGCGCAGAGCGACTAGCTGATTGGTTGCCGCCAGAAAAAAAAAGTTTAAAGCCTAATATCAGTAGGAGTTGGAGCTGAAGGTTTGGTGTGCAGACTCCACAGCCCTGGCTATCCCACCATCATCTTCTAACAAAGGTGTGACCTTCCTGGCATATAATTAATCCACTGCACTATATTTAGATTGGATGCAAGAATTCTCACAATTCCTAGCATGTTGCCTTCTATAACCAAGGTTCTCAGAGACCATAGGGCTGCTCTCATGCAGGAGGCTGTAGGATCCAACTTCAGATACATAAAACCTGGTCCCACACTCTGTGTGGCATCTCTCTATGTGAAGTGATTCACTCTTATCTGCTAGAACCAATGGTCCATCAAGCCCAGAATCCTGTTTCCAACAGTGGCCAAACCAGGTCACAAGTACCTGGCAAGATCCCAAAGTAGTAAACAGATTTTAATGCTGCTTGACCTAGGAATAAGCAGTGGATTTCCCCAAGTCCATCTCAATAACGGCTTATGGACTTCTAAGAAATCAGCCAAACCTTTTTTTAAACCCTGCAAAGCTAAATGATTTTAGCCACATTTTCCGACAATAAATTCCAGAGCTTAATTACACATTGTGTGAAAAAATATCTTCTCTGGTTTGTTTTAAATCTTCTAATCCTAGAATTTTTGAAAAGAGTAAGCAAGCGATTCAACATCTACCCTTTCAACTCCACTCGGTATTTTATAGACCTCCATCATATCTCCTAAGCTGTCTCTTCTCCAGGATGAAGAGCTCTAGCCGCTTTAGCCTATCCTCATAGGGAAGTCGTCCCATTCCTTTATTCATTTTTGTTGCCTTCTCTGTACCTTTTCTAGTTCTGCTATATCTTTTCTGAGATAAGGCAACCAGAATTGCACATCTTTGTTTTCCAATCCTTTCCTGCTCATTCCTAACAGAAGCATAAGGGTCGAAGGGGTCATTAGTGTGAATGTTAAAAATCACCAAAAATGAGGGAAAGAGATGAAGGTTCAAGAAAGAAGGAAAGCCAGGAGTCAGTTAGGAAGGAAGAAAAGGACATATCAGGGGGTTGGTAAACGACTGCTACTAGGAGAGATAGTGAATAGACAGATGGAGTGGACTTCAAAGAAGAACAGCAGCGAGGCTGAGGTGAAAGAAGAAGTTGAAATCTACAAGAGGGTGAGAGTAACAGCCCAACAGCACCTCTGCGAGGTGTACGGGAGAAAAGGCAACCTCCGTGATAGTACGGCAGCTGAAGCAAGTCCTCGGGGGCAGAGCCAGGTCTTGGTTAGTGCCAAGTAGGTGGAGAAAAAACATCCATACTAGATCTGCTCAATACCAGACTATAAACAAGCACCAAATAAATTGGCCTTATATATTTATTCACTTGTATTTTTATAATTCACTTTCTCTCATAAGGCCCAAGGCCTTACTTGAGAAATAAGTCCAGAAAAACTAAGTCCTTAAAGGGCCTCAACATGCCCTCCACAAAATAGCAGCTGCAGAGAGAAGCAATACTCTCAGACTGCACTAACTTAGCTTTGACAAAGCTAATATTATTTCTAATGTTGCACTAGCACCACATTGAGATTTGCTATTATAGGGGAAAACACCCTCCAGCGATTCAAGACAAAGTTAGACAAGTTCCTGCTGAACCAGAACGTATGCAGGTAAGGCTAGACTCAGTTAGGGCACTGGTCTTTGACCTAAGGACTGCCGTGGGAGCAGACTGCTGGGCACGATGGACCACTGTTCTGACCCAGCAGCGGCAGTTCTTATGTTCTTAGTGGGACAGATTACCAATATCATCACTGGTGCCTCCTGATCAGAGACCAGCAAAAACCCAGACAAGGCTAGCGAAGCCCTGTGGTGCTGAAGTCACAAGGTATGAAGACTTCTGGGTGATGCTGGTCTAATATAGTTTATAAGAGACAATATGAATTAGTATAGACTAGAAAAGGAATGTAGAACTGAGTTGTTGTTTGTTTTTTAATCTTTTGATCCATCAAAAATATTCCATGCCCTCAAACTGCTCAGAGCTTTCAGTCTTAAAAGAAAAATAAACTACACATCTCCCACGATTTACTATGTAACAATTACCAACTCAAAATAAAAATATAAAGCTTGAACCTTTAGGTGAATACTGATCATAAAAAATTTAAAGCTGTGCCAATGAAGGCAACTGCCCCCAGTTCATAATTCTCTGGGAGTATGCCCCTGCCTAGCTATGCCTCAGTGGTCATGCCGCCAACTGGCATGGTTCTTAATACAATAAAATAAATACTGGTTCAGAAAACATTTTTGCTGCACTATGACAAACTTGTAACTCAAAGCGCTCTGCTTCGCTTATCCACCAATCTGACACAAGAGCCTTCCCTGGCGTTTAGTCTTCAAATCTCTGCTTTTATTCTCATAGAGACATTCACAACTGCAGAGAAGAACCAGGAAAGAATGTCAACCCAGTACATGGATTGCTTCAGTTTCAGAATTCAGAAGGGAAAAAAAAAATACAAAAACCGTATGCAGCAAGGTGGGGGAGGGGGAAGGATGAGAGAGGAAGCATTAAAGCTTTTAACATAACGATAAAAATACTTTAAGAAAGGTGAAAACTCATGGGAGGTGATCACGAACTCTTCTTCTGTTCAGCAATTCCATCTAAAGAAACAAAAAAAAAAAAAAAAAAGTGAAAAGATCAGGAGTGATTGCAGAAAGGTACCAATATCTGAATAAGGGTTCAAGATAACAACTTGTAAGCAGGGCAGGGAAAAAAGCTGGGCAGTAGCACAATAGCTATTCTGGTTGATGACAGACTAATTAAAACAAGCCAGAAAATAAAAAAACACACATTCCTTCTATTAAGGAGCGCTAACAGATTTAGATCATGCTAACAATTAGCTCGTATTAAATACTCAGAAGCTCATTTTATTTCTAAGAGCTTCTTAGAATTTAGTGTGTGCTAATCGCTAGTACACTTAAAAAACAAACAAACAATTTATTCAAGAAACAAAGCAAAGAGCTACAGCATTTTCATGTAAGAGAATACAGCAAAACCCAACTGACACAACAGAGGTTAAACAGTCAAGAGTCTAGGTTTGGGTTCTTTTAACCCAGACTCAGCCAAATAAAACTACCCCACTGCGATTTCTTGTAGGGAGCTTTATTAGCATGCTTTTGCTCCACTTCCCATCCTTCTGGGTTGTCCTCCAATTCTTCAGTTCGTACCAAAGCAGATGGTCAGCCTTGGAGAGGAACTAGAAGGGAGGGGAACAGGGCACTCCCACAGAAACACGCCTGTTCTGCTCATATCATTAATCACATAACAGATTAAATTTAACCATTTGCAATACATAACAAGATGAAAAAACAAACAAGACACCAACTGGAGCACAACCTCCACTAAAAGTGTGGATTTTATAGATACTCCCTAGCTTCTTCAACACGGCAGTCCCATCCTCTATCCTGTATCTGTAGAAGATGGAGATGTCGGTGCTGATAGGTCAACTGTTGACTTGTCACATCAACCTCTGGTGCATGAATCATGCAACTTGTTGATCGAAAAAACTGTCAGCCTTGTCTGCTTGGCTTACCTTCTCAAGTCCTTAAGTGTCTCAGCGTAAGGGGCAAACAAAGAGCTTGTGAGACACATGAATTTTAGACTGCACTCCAGCATGGGATCATATTCCTCCATGTCATTGAACAGTTTTTCCAGTGTTGATGCCTATCCTAGTATTCAGTTCAGGTTCTTTCCTCTAAGTTCGCGAGGATTTTGGGCTCTGTAGACCATAAGAGTCTTGCATTTGAAATCACCCTTAGCATTGGCACACAGTAGGAGGGTGATGTAATCTCTAAATGCCTTGAATCCTGGGACTTTTGCTGTTATTTTCATTATATATGTCCGTTTCCCAGTATGCTTGTAAAACAAGCCAACCAGTCTCATCCACACTGAATGCCCCTCTGGCACATATCCCTTTTCTTCAATTACACTTGTATGTTTTAAATCTGCCGAGTGTTTTTGGTGACACAATGTCCAGAAAAGTGGTTGCAATGAAATCAAATGACTCAATGACAAAACTACCTCAGCTGGGAGCCAGGACTGACATATTGGAAACAAAGAAATAACATTTTTTAAAAAGTGACAAATAAACAAGGAACTACCAGGTATCTATTAAAAAACCTCACATGAGAATGACAAGTTTTAGGTACTAAGTTAACTGCAATGAAAAAAAAGAAAAAACAGATTCCATCAGCTTCCCCCAACTAGTTACAGACCTCACAGGTTGTCTCATTTACCATCTGCTAGAGACTGAGAAATATTGACTAGTAATTATATAGGGCGATGGTGCTATGTCAGGAAGTTCTGCTTCACGCAACGAGTGGTGGACACCTGGAATGCTTTCCCAGAAGAGGTAATTGCGGAATCCACCGTTCTAGGATTTAAGGGTAAGTTAGATGTACATCTCCTTATGAGTGGCATGAAGTGACATGGGTAAGGGTAAGCTAGATGCACTTCTCTTTATGAGAAGCTTAGAGCAATATGGGGGACTAAAACTTTGCCAGGGTACACCTGGCGGGGCCACCGCGTGTGCGGATCGCTGGACTTGATGGACCTAGGGTCTGTTCCGGAGATGGCGCTTCTTATGTTCTTATGTCTCCATTTGCTGGTAGGAGAAGGCGTAACCAAGCATTTGCACTGGTCCGATGGGAAATAAAGATTTCCAGATCTTTTTCTTTTAATAGAGTGAAGCAACAAAGATATGGAGCCAGGTGAACAAAAATATCTCCGCAAAAAAAAACAGGGAGCAGTGGCCCTATAGTATGAGGATGTTTCAGAAATGTAACAGCAAATTGACAGTATTTCATGAAACGAATACCTCACAACGGGTAAAGCTGCATTTTGGGAAGGGGGGAGAGGGGGTTAGAGAGAAATGAATAGAGGGTGAGGTAGTGTAAAGAAAGGGAGAGGTGGTGGCATAGCCTGGGGGGGGGGGGTGCAGTGAAGATGCATTCTTAGAGGAAGTGTTGAAACTGCCCAATAGATGACATGGTATGCTTAATCAATAGGACACCATATACAAAATGGTAGCGCCCTTAGCTGTTTGCATGGTAGAGGAGCAGCAAGCAGTCTTCAGATTTTTGTGGTTTGAGGGTGTAAAACCTTGTGAAATTCATAGAAGAATGCTGCAACTGTATGAAGATGCCTGCACTGGTGACAGAAGAGTGTACGAGTGGGTAGATGCATTTAAAAACGGGTGAAAATCAATCCCTGATGAAGAACGCTCTGATTGTCCAAACATGGCCTTCACTAATGAGAAGGTGGGTCATGCTGATGCCATTATTCATGAAAACAGGCGCATTTCTTTAGAAACTCTGGACCAGGAAATTAGATATCCATATCAGATCTGCACATACCATGTAGGTTCTCAAGTATCGCAAATTGTGTGCACGGTGGGTGCATAGGATGCCGGTTGATGAGCAAATGATTCATGTGCAGACTTCCACAGCCTTTTTTGGTGCGATAAAACGATGAAGAAGGCTTCCTGGCATGTATTGTTACAGGGGACAAAACCTGGGTGCATCACTATGCGCCTGAAAGCCAAGAGGCAGTCTTCACAATGGTGTAACACCATTTCCAGTCGGGTATGTTAGATAAGAGTGTGAGCCTATCAGGACAGATAGGGAAACATACTTGAGTACCCGACTGCAAACCATTTAGGCTATAAGTGGTATATAAATACTAAATAAATAAGGTGGTCAAGTCTCAACCCTCCCAAAGGCGTTCTTCTCCATTATAGTGCATGCCCTTACATGGCCACTGCAACTTGGAGATTGGTATTTCAGATCTTACAGCATCCTCTATACAGCCCTGATCTTGCTCCCTCTGATTTTTCATGGGTTTGGACCCTTGAAGGATGCTTTGAGAAGACAAAGATTCGGAAGCGATAAAGAAGGCACAACCAAAAATGTTTTTTTTCCCAATGGAATAAAGAAATTGGTACAACAGCGTGAGAAGTGTGTTAAAAAGGAGGGCGATTATGTAGAAAAATGACATATAATTTGTATCTCTAATTGAATTATATATCTCAAAATATTCAATTTGCTGTACTTTTTGAAATGCCCTCATAATTCAGGAACTCCTGATATGTTTTCCAGGTGGTTAGGCAGCAGAGGCTTGTTCAGTGTTCAGCACAGTCACAATCTCTGGTCTTTAAAATAAAAAAAAAAAAAAAAAAAGAGTTTACACCAAAGACATGGTAGACTTGCAGGCCAATCACCATTTGCTTGTCTATCAAAGTATAATTCATAAGAACATAAGAATAGCCTTACCGGGTCAGTCCAATGGTCCGTTCTCACGGTGGCCAATCCAGGTCACTAGAACCTGGTACAACCCAAGGAGTAGCAACATTCCATACAGAATCTCAAAGAATAGCACGATTCTGTCATCCCAAAGAGTGACAAGATTCTAGAATCCCAAAGAGTAGCAACATTCCATGCTACCAATTCAGGGCAAGCAGTGGCTTCCCCCATGTCTTTCTCAATAACAGACTATGGACTTTTCCTCCAGGAACTTGTCCAAACCTTTCTTAAAACCAGCTACGCTATCATTACAAGAGAACAAAAAAGGATGATCAAGAGAAACTTTTGCACATTACCTGTAATCAGTCATGACTTATAGACGGAAACTTCAGCTCTGCAATATCTGAATCAGGGGAGCTGCTGCCACTGCGGTCACTGTATGTGTCCCTGTGGGGAATTGAACAGGTTTCCAGCATTTAAAAAGTACCCTAAACCACAGTTCAAAATAAAACTACATGCAGATAAAACAGATTCCTGCTGAAAAGATTTGATTGGAGGATGAGATGTATAGTGTCTGCATCTATGAGACAAACGGATCTTTTCCAGATAAGCCCCGCCACTAATGGAAAAAGTGCACGCGCCGAAAGTTAAACCCCGCCACCTTCTGCCAGCGCACGCAACCTTAACCAGTGAAGTTCTCAGCACAACGCCCCCACAACGCGGGCGCGATGTGTATAAAGTAAAGTGGGGGGTTCCCCCCCACGCCCCCCCAGTCGGAGCACCCAAAAAAGATTATAAAAAAGAGGATATGAAACTTAACATTATAAAAAAATAGGATAAACTGTCGACCATTTTTTTAAGGGCTCCGACGGGTGGGGCATGGGAGGGGGAACCCCCCCACTTTACTTTATACACATCGCGCCTCTTTTTTATAATCTTTTTTGGGTGGCGGGGGTTAACTTTTTGGCGGGGCTTATCTGGAAAAGATCCACACAAACTTGGTTTTTTCTTTTACATAGAGTTTTCTGGACCCCTGTTTGTTTACAAAAATGAGATAGCTCCAAGTCTAATAGATGTTGGCACTGGGACATTAGATCATGCCATGTGTTCAAAGACTTCATTACTTCTTTTTCGCTGTATGTCCAGCTCTTCTTTATTGTAAACCGTCTCGAACTACCTTGGCTTTGGCGGTATATAAACAATAAATTATTATTATTATTATCATCATCTTTTATTCTATTGTCCATTTATATTGATATTTTGGAAATCGATATGGACCCAAATAAATAGGTTGTTAGAAAATCCGGTGGCCTTGACATATGATACTATTTTATTTGGCATGTCAATGAGAGCGAAAAGTCAATTTCTTCAAAAAAGCAATAAGCTTTTACTTATTTTGACTGGAGCTGCCATTCAACAGATTACATTCAATTGGAAAAATCAGAGTAGATTAAATTACAGTTTCTGGTGGAGTTCTCTATGTCATATATTTAAAATGGAACGAACATTAGCAATACAGAGAGGATATTTTGGTAAATTTCAAGAGGTTTGGGAACCATTAACAGACTTTTGTAATGAGCAATAAACATTTTCCCATAATAAGATAATTGAAATGAGGGGATGGGATTGGGTGGGTGGGATGGTATTTTTTGATATTTTATTAATTCATATAATGTATAATATAATATATGAATATTTTTTATGTAATAGGGATGGAAAGGGTGGTTAAATTTCATGATTTTCAGATGATATTATAGTAAATCAAGTGATGTTTTACAATTCAAATGTTATTTCCTGTTACACTTGATGTAAGTTATAAAAACGAATTAAAAAAATAAAAGAAGATTTGATTTAAATGAATAACTCAGGCAATGTGGGACAAATGGGGAAATTTTCACTTGCTTAAGTGGAAACTTAGATATGGCTCTCTATCCTGAACCCTTTAGGCTAATTTTTAAGGAAATTATCTTACATGGATATGCAAGTACCCACAGACTTGGCAGGTCCTTCTGTGAGTGGAGGAAATTACTTTTTTTTTTTTTTTTTTTTGGGGGGGGGGAGCAGGATGAGTATAGAGACATAATTGAAAATCTCATTCTGCAACTGTACCCGATTCTCTTGATCTAACACAGTGGTCTCAAATTTGTGGCCCGCCGGGTACTATTTTGAGGCCCTCGGTATGTTTATTATAATCACAAAAGTAAAATAAAAGAGTTTCTTGATCATATGTCTCTTTAGCTATAAATTACAATATTATTATTAAGGCTTAGACAAAAGGATTTATAAACTATAAAATTTTCATTTTTTTAATAAGACATCAACTATTTTTTCCGAGGTCCTCCAAATTCTGAGGTACCTACAAATCCACAATGTGGCCCTGCAAAGGGTTTGAGTTTGAGACCTCTGATCTAACACATGCCTTTGGGAACCCTTTTTAAGGCAGTTAAGAGTTTGCATGTTGTAAAGCCTGCACATACTTTCTCTTGACACACTAAAAATTGCTCTCCTCTCCTACCCCTCAAATGACCAATTTACCCTCCAGTAAATTACTTTGAAAGCTGTCCTCAAAGTGACATGCCCAAGATCACAAGTAACAGCAGAAAAAAAAGCAGGATTTGGACCTGGCTTTCCTGGTTCCTAGTTCAGTAGTATAACTGTCTAATATAATAAAACGGTAAGCCGCGCATGCGCACTTCCTATGCGTGCGTCCGTTTTCCGTGAGCTGTAGCGACCCATAGGAAGTGCGCATGCGCGGCTTACGGTCTGGCCTCACAAGGCAAGACAAGTTCACATGCGCGCCCTTCCCTGCTCTCCACCTGCGGAGCGGCGGTTGCCGGCCGCTAGTACCCCCTGTCCTCTCCGTCGCCTCCCGGCTCCAGCGGCGTAGGCAGCACTATAAACACGCTGCTTCGCGCCCTTCTCTGCCAATTTCCTCTGCCGCATCTCTGATGACATCATCGGAGACAGACGCGGCAGAGGAAGTCGCCAGTAGAAGGCCGCGAAGCAGCGTGTTTAAAGTGCTGCCTACGCGGCTGGAGCCCCGAGGTTTGTCGGCGGTGGGAGGGTCAGGAGCAGGCTGGATCGACAATGGCAGTAAAAGAAGGGGGAGGGGCCGAACGGAGCAGGGAAGAGAAGTTAAGAGAAGGGAAAGGGGGAGTGGGGGAAAATGCTGCTACTGCTTCTACACAGGAAAGGGGGGGGATAGGAGGGAAATGCTGTTGCTGCTGCATAGGGAAGTGGGATGGAAATGCTGCTGCACAGGGAAATGGGGAAAAATGACAGACAGACAGCGGGAGGGAGGGAGACAGAAAGAAAGAAAGAAAGAAAGACACAGGGGCAGGGAGAGGGACAGAAAGACAGACAGACAGAGAAAGGGGGCCAGAGAGAGAGTCAGCGGGAGAAGGAAAGGGGGCTGCTTTGGGGGGAGGGGTGTGCTGGAGGAAGACAGAAGGGGCCGTGGAGAGATAGGGAAAGGGAGCTGCTTTGAGGGGAGGTGTGCTGGGGACAAACAGCTTTGCTTTGGGGGGGGAAGACAGAAGGGGCCATGGAGAGACAGGGAGAGGGATAGGGGGCTGCTTTGGGAGGAGGGGTGTGCTGGGGGAGACAGAAGGGGCCATGGAGAGATAGGGAAAGGGAGCTGCTTTGAGGGGAGGTGTGCTGGGGACAGACAGCTTTGCTCTGGGGGGGGGGGGAGACAGAAGAGGGCCATGGAGAGACATTTGGGGGGGAGGTGGGTGCTGGGGGCAGACAGCTTTACTCGGGGGGGAGGGGGAGACAGAAGGATACAGACAGCGGCCAAGGAGAGAGAGATAAAGAAACACAGACAGGCAGACACATCTATTCTAGCACCCGTTAATGTAACGGGCTTAAAGACTAGTCACAGCATATATGACTATTACATATGATATTAAAATTAAAATGTGAGTGTTTTATTAGTTAAGAGGAGGAAAAAGATAGGAGGAAAAAGATAAGATTTTAAGACAAATTTTATTTGTCCAAGGCACATTTTATATTGTGGTAAAAAGAATTATTTTCAGATGCTGCCTAAGATACCCAGCTCTGGAGAAAACAATTTCTGCAAATAAAATCCCACATTCATAAAGGAGAAATTAGGTTCTTACCTGCTAATTTACTTTCTTTTAGCTTCTCCAGACCAGTAGAGGTTAACTTTACGAATGGGTATATATCTAATCATGACCAGCAGGTGGAGACTGAAAACAAAACTTTGGGACAGTATATACTATCCTCCCTTCTCTATTTCCCTCAGTCTGCCGAATAGCCAAGCAGAACCAAGAACTGGAAAACAGGAAGAAAACAATACTCCGAAAGGAGTAACAAATAACATACCCAAATGCTGTTGGAAAATGCAGAGGAGAAATACCCGAAGGAAAATGTCCCCACAGCTCGCCAGCTAAGCCAGCCGAGCCACAGCCGCTGTTCTTTAATTCTCCCCGGCCCTAGAAAAATACTAGAACCCGCAGCAAAAAACAAAAACTGCCCGCGAAAACAGCCCCAACAACAACAACAACAACAGACAGGGTGGGGACCTCTACTGGTCTGGAGAAGCTAAAAGAAAGTAAATTAGCAGGTAAGAACCTAATTTCTCCTTCTTTAGCACTCTCCAGACCAGTAGAGGTTAACTTTACGAATGGGACGTACCAAAGCAGTCCCTCTCACGGGCGGGACCCCCGAAGGGCCGATACCAGAACACGCTCACCGAACACCGCGTCCCGACGCGCCTGAACATCTACCCGATAATGTCTAACAAAAGAATACAAGGAGGACCAAACCGCAGCCTTACAAATATCCACCGGAGGCACGAGCGACGACTCAGCCCAAGAAGCCGCCTGACCCCGAGTGGAATGAGCCTTGAGAAACTCCGGAACAGGCTGCTGTTTCAGAAGATAAGCGGAAGCAATCGTCTCCTTGATCCAGCGCGCAATAGTAGCCTTAGAAGCGCCAGCTCCCCGACGAGGACCAGCCAGGAGGACAAAGAGATGATCGGACTTCCGGAATTCCTGGGTCCGCTGCACATCAGAGCGAAGGACCCGACCGACATCCAACTTGCGCAGCTGCCGTTGCTCAGAAGAGCCCTCCCGACCACCCAAGACCGGGAGAACCACCGATTGATTGACATGAAAAGGAGAAACAACCTTCGGCAGAAAGGAAGGAACAGGCCGCAAGACGACCCGCTCCCTAGACAACTCCAAGAAGGGAGCCCTACAAGAGAAAGCCTGCAGCTCAGAAATACGCCTAGCAGAAGTAATGGCCACCAAAAAGACCGCCTTCAAAGTAAGGTCCTTCAAAGAACAGTCGTCCAAGGGCTCGAAAGGCGGGCGCACCAAAACAGAGAGAACCAGATTAAGATCCCAAGAGGGAACCGAGGGCCGTAGGGGAGGCCTAAGCAACTTGGCCGCCCGCAGAAACCGAATCACATCAGGAAGAGCCGATAAACGCTGACCTGACACCAACCCTCGAAAGGTCGACAGGGCCGCAAGATGAACCCGGAGAGAAGACCAAGCCAGGCCTCTATCCAGGCCATCCTGCAAGAACTCTAGAATGTTAGGCAGAGAAGCGCGAAAAGAGGTCACTCCCCGCGCCCGACACCATTCCTCAAAGAGACGCCAAACCCGCACATAAGCCCGAGAGGTAGAAAGCCTCCGGGACCCCAACAGTGTAGCGATCACCTTGTCTGAATATCCCTTCTTGCTAAGGCGACCCCTTTCAAGAGCCACGCCGTAAGACAGAAGAGAGACGGGTCGAACAAGGGAATGGGACCCTGCATCAGAAGGTCGTCCGAGAGAGGCAGAGGAAGAGGAACCGCCACCAGGTGCCTCACCAGATCCGCATACCACGGACGTCGAGGCCAATCCGGAGCCACCAGCACCACCAAACCCGGATGGTGAACAATGCGAAGAAGCACTCTGCCCACCAGCGGCCAAGGAGGGAACACATACAACAGCCCCTCCGTTGGCCACGGCTGGACCAGAGCATCCAGACCCTCGGCCAGCCCTTCCCTGCGACGACTGAAGAAGCGGGGCACTTTGGCGTTGCCACTCGTGGCCATCAGGTCCATCAGGGGCTGCCCCCAATCTTGCACTATCAACCGAAACGCTCCGGCGCCGAGAAACCACTCTCCTGGATCCAGGAAGTGACGACTGAGGAAGTCTGCCTGAACATTTTCTACCCCGGCTATATGAGAAGCCGAGAGGTCCAGAAGATGGGACTCCGCCCAAACCATGAGCCGAGCCGCCTCCTGCGCCACAGGAGTGCTCTTGGTGCCCCCCTGACGATTGACATAAGCCACCGCCGTGGCATTGTCCGACAGGACTCTGACCGACTTGCCCAGCAAAAGGGAGTGGAAAGCTAACAGCGCCAGCCTGACCGCTCTGGTCTCCAACTCGTTGATCGACCAGGAGGCCTCCTCCGCGGACCAGGTGCCCCGAGCTGAGTGGCCCATAAACTGAGCCCCCCAACCGAGGAGACTCGCATCCGTAAGGAGCACCGTCCACTGCGGGAGATCCAGACCCACCCCCTGAACCAGGTGAGGGGTCCGGAGCCACCAGCGCAGACTGCAGCGCGCCAAGCCTCGCAGGGGAACCGGAACATCCAAATCTTGCCTCCGGGGAGACCACCTCCGGAGCAGAGCATACTGAAGAGGACGCATGTGGGCCCGCGCCCACCTCACCACGTCCAGGGACGCCGCCATTGACCCCAGGACTTGGAGGAAATCTCGCGCCCGAGGACCCCGGGACGCCAAAAGCAGGCGAATCTGAGATTGCAATTTGCTCACCCGGGCCTCTGGAAGGAAGACCTTCCCCAAGGAGATGTCGAACATAACCCCAAGGCACTCCAGACGCTGAGCCGGGACCAACCGACTCTTGGAAAGGTTGACCACCCAGCCCAGCGACCGGAGAAACTCCACCACCCGAGCCGTAACCCGGGAGCTCTCCTGCAACGACTTTGCCCGAATCAACCAGTCGTCCAGGTAGGGGTGGACCAGGATGCCCACCGACCGCAAGGCTGCCGCGACGACCACCATTACCGTGGTGAACGTCCGAGGAGCCGTGGCCAGACCAAAGGGAAGCGCACCGAACTGAAAGTGCCGCCCCAAGATCGCAAAGCGAAGGAAGTGCTGATGAGAGGCCCGAATTGGAACCTGCAAGTAGGCCTCCGTCAGATCGAGAGACGTAAGAAACTCCCCCGGCTGAACCGCCAGAATGACTGACCGCAGCGTTTCCATGCGGAAAGACGGAATCTTGAGAGCTCTGTTGACCCCTTTCAAATCCAGGATGGGCCGAAAGGTCCCCTCCTTTATGGCCACCACAAAGTAAATGGAGTACCTGCCGGTGCCCCACTCCGTAGGGGACACCGGCACCACTGCCTCGAGATCTAGCAAACGCTGAAGGGTCTGACGAAAAGCCTGCGTCTTCCATGGAGTCTGACATGGAGAAGCGAGGAAAAGGTCCGGCAGAGAGCGGGTAAACTCCAGAGCGTAACCGTCCCGCACCACCTCAAGGACCCACTGATCGGACGCGATCTCGGCCCATTTGGGGAAAAATTTGCGCAGCCGGGCCCCCACCGGAACCAAAGGGGGCGCCGGCAAGGAGTCATTGCGCAGGACGGGAAGCGGGGGAACCGGCGGAGGGATTCCCTGCCCCCCGACAGGCCCCCCGAAAGGGCTGCATGCGCTGGAAGAACCGACCCCGGGAAAAACCCTGAGCCGGGAAAGAAGCAGCCCCACGCCCCGGGCGATACTTGCGAAATTCCCGCAAACGCCCCCGGGCAGCCCCACACCTAGACGCAGGGCGGGCACGGTCCTCAGGCAGACGGGGCACCTTCGAGTCCGTCAGAGTCTGAATCAACTCATCTAATTCCTCTCCAAACAAAAAGACCCCCTAAAGGGAACTTTAGTAAACTTAGCTTTGGACGCAGAATCCGCCGCCCAAGCGCGCAGCCACAAAATACGCCGCGCGGCCATGCCATAGACTTAGCCGAAATCCGCACCAAGTCATAAAGAGCATCTGAGAGGAACGAGGCAGCCATCGCAATCTTCGCTACCTCCTGATCCACTAGAGACCAGTCATCAGACTCCCGATCCAGGACACGCTCAGCCCACCGAAACACGGCGCGAGCGACTAGCTCCCCACAAACAGCCGCCTGGACCCCAAAGGCAGAGACATCAAAAACATACTTAAGAAGAGTCTCTAACGCACGCGCCTCCGAGACCCTAAGAGCAGAACCGTCCATAACAGGCACGGTATGCCGCTTAGGAAGTGCCGAGACCACCGCGTTCCCCATTGGCGAAATTAAGGTAGCCCTACCTCCCTCCGGGACGGGATACCCAAGAGCCAAGGCGCACACCAAACGAAACTGCGCCCATAGGCCACTGCGCCAACACAAAATCCCGCAAATCCTGACGCACAGGAAAAGAGCGGGAACCAGGACAGACCCCCTGAAGCAGAGGGGCCCCCATACGCGGGGTCTCCGGCGGCGCCACTGCAAAAATGCAGCACCAAGGAGACCTGCTACACAGGTCTAAAAGCTCATCCCTCTGAATAAAAAAGCGCACCACGGACGCATCTGCTCTGGAAGACGGGAAACCCGCCGCCCCGCTGCCAACAGGCGTCCCCTATAGAGGATCCTGGAAGCCCGCCAAAGCAGCCAGGTCCTCAACCAGGCCAACACGCTCCTCCGCCCACCAATTTGCAATCCAAGCCCCCCCGCGGGCGCTTGGATGAGGGAGGAGGAAGAGGGGACGCCAAACGAAAAGAGGGAGGCAAAGCCATAGGGGGCGCGGAGGGAAACCCCCCCCCGAAACCCCCCAGGCGCACGTGGGACCCCCAAAAGTCCGCACAAAGAAAGAAAATAAATTGGGGGCAAAAAACCCCTGGGGGTCCCCAGGGACTCCCTGCCCCAGCAGGGGTCCATGCTGAAACCTGCCCCTGTGTTCGCCATACAGGGGGAAGGTCACCTGAGGTTGCAGACAAAATGGAGGGGCCAGACAAAGAAAATGGCGAAGTTCCCGCCAAAAATGCTCCCTCCATGGCCTGTAGCGGCTGAGAAGACTGAACAGTCCCAGCCGCTAAGACAGGCAAGTCGGCATCAGCTGTCAAAAAATCAGCTGAGAGGGAATCCTTCGGGGAATCCCTCCGTGGGCGGTTGTGGAAGACCGGGCTTCCCCACTGCTCCAAGCCGACTCGCGAGGCACCATCGGCGGGGAGCTCTGGGCGCCTGCAGCCGCTGCCGACGGAGCTCCACCACCTCACCGACCCAAACCGCCGAGTTCAGGCCGGCCGCGAGTGCCTCGCGGCTGGACTAAAATTGTGGCCTACTCCCCCGGAGAAGGGCACAATTGCTCCAGACGCGACCTAGCTATAAAAAAAGTGCTGGTTACATGAAAAAATACAGTAAAATACAGTTTTCTTAAAGGGAAACAACCCTTCAGACCAGCACTACCTCAGGATTTTTTATTTATTTATTTTTTTTTTTTTTTACAGAACAGACTCCACAGGCTCTCGAAGCAATATGCCTTGCTTGACTTAGGGGGCAAGGCTTACTGCTGAGGCTCCTCTAAAAAAATGTGGGGAGGTGGAGGAAGTGGGGGGAGGGACCCCGCTCGTGACCCGCCGGGTTTGACACCCCCGAGGTCGGACGGACCCCCAAACAGGGCCCGACCAAGCTCCGTCCGGCCAAAAACAGGGACAATAAACCCCTAAACAAATTCCAACAGCCCTACCAAGAGAGATGGGTACAGATCACTCAACACCTGCTGGAGACTGAAAGAAGACTGAGGGAAATAGAGAAGGGAGGATAGTATATACTGTCCCAAAGTTTTGTTTTCAGTCTCCACCTGCTGGTCATGATTAGATATATACCCATTCGTAAAGTTAACCTCTACTGGTCTGGAGAGTGCTAAAGAAGTAGGTGCTTTTTTTTAAACAGTTCCCTCTGTTGATGTTTAATTTCCTGTCAAGGCATTAAGGCCCGGATTCTCAAAACAGAGCTGTAAGTTAGGCGGTGGTAGTCATTGCATCACCGCCTAACTTAATCGGTTTAGTAATTGTCTGCGCCGTTTAAAAATACCAAATTCTCATTTTAAAAAAGTAGGTGCTAGAATCGTGCATACAGGTAAGTGCCTAGCAGTGCCTAATATTAACATAAGCATGGTTATGCGTGGAGTTTACAGGTATCGCTAGACGCGATTCTCCTTCAAAGGAAGGAGCAGGAAATATAGGCCTGGCCTACATTTACGTCGACTACTTTTGACGGAAGCCATGATTCTGCAAACAACGCAGTAATGCGCAACCAGCGCCATTTTTTTTAAGACACCAGCTGATTACGGTACCATTTGCAGAATCTAGCCATAAGTACAGCTATATATATTCTGAGCCTTTCCACTTGGAAGCTTTTTTGCTTGCAAAATCTCAAAGAGTTTATTATGATCTCCTTTGTTTAGTTTATTTCAAAGAGGCTATGATTATCTTTAAAAGTTTTCATGCCATTATCTCCACTCAAAACACTTAAGATTCTTAATCAGATGGTGAAAATGGTTATAACTGAGATCCGGCACAGTAATATATTTTATCACTGAAGGCTGTTACATTTGCTCATTTAAAACTCTTTTAGTTATCTATTTTCTTTCACTGCTGTATGTATCTATTTTCTTTCACTGCCATCTCCCTTCCTCCATCTCACCTTAGGTGCCGACTTTAATTCTTCTTCTCCCAGTCGCACGCTTTCAATAAGCCGTGCATGTGGCTGCTTGAGTTGTTGAATCTTCTCCTCTGATGCAACTTCCTGTTTTCGGTTGCGTCAGAGAAGATTCAACAATTCAAGCAGCCACATGTGCGGCTGGGAGAAGAAGAATTAAAGTCGGCACCTAAGGTGAGGTGGAGGGAGATGACGGAACCCTGCGATCGGGCAGGAGGGGGCTGCTGGGCCATACGATCCGTAATCGGCTCACACTAGGAAGGAGGGAGTGAAAGGGAAAGAGATGCTGGGCCAAGAGGATGAGGAGGGAGAGAAAGAAACCCACAGCAGGAAGAAAGGGGAGGACAGGCAGGCGAGCCAGATGCTGGAAGCGGGGGAGGGGGGAGAAAGAGGGAAAGAAGCTAGATGGCGTTGCAGAGAAGAGACACATTGGTGTGGAAGAGGAAGAGAGGGGAAATCTGGACACAGGAAGGTAAGAGAGAAAGAGGGGAAATTATATGCATTGGGACAGAGACATAAAGGGAAGATACATGGGGGGGAATTATGTGCTTGGGTGCATAGGGACAGAGACATAAAGGGGACATACATGGGGATGTAATATGGACACAGGGGGAAATGCCAGATACATAGGGGAGATATTAGAAATGGGGAAAATAGAAACACAGAAGCGAGATGGTTTGTGTTGATGGGACGGGTACCGAGATCGCAGGCTCCGGCAGCTTGCACAAATTACATTGTAATGCGCCACAAAGGTAAGAGGGAGGGAGATGGTCGGACCGCACGAGGGGTGCTGAAGGGCGGTACAAAGGAACAGACGCTGAAGAGGGTGGGAGAGGAAAGGATGGTGGTGGGAAGGAATGGAACAGACGGTGAAGGGAAATGTGGAAGACAGAGTGGGGAGAAGACGCTGAAGGGAAATGGGGAACAGAGAGTGGAGAGAAAACGCTGAAGGGAAATGGGGAACAGAGTGTGGGGAGAAGATGCTGGAAGGGAAAAAGACAGATGCCAGACTATGGGGGAATGGAGGGAAGAAGATGGGTGCCAGACCAATTGGGTGGGGGGTGAAGGGAGAGGCACAGTAATAGAGCAAATGGAAGATGCAGACAGTGGATGGAAGGAACTGAATGAGAAGATAAGGAAAGCAGAAACCAGACAATAAAGGTAGAAAAAAAATTTCTATTTATTTATATATTTTTTTTGCTTTAGGACAGGGGTAGGCAATTCCAGTCCTTGAGAGCCGGAGCCAGGTCAGGTTTTCAGGATATCCACAATAAATATGCATGAGATAGATTTGCTTCTCAAGGAGGCAGTGCATGCAAATCCATCTCATACATATTCATTGTGGAGATCCTGAAAACCTGACCTAGCTCCGGCTCTCGAGGACCAGAATTGCCTACCCTGCTTTAGGATAAAGTAGTACATTAGTTGTGTTGATAAAAATTTATAAACAAAGCCCTGCCAACTAAACATTTCTTTCTCTAGTTCAGCAGCCAGAACTTTGATTTATAAGGAAGGAATAAGCTAAATATTGCAGTACTGAGGCTTGTATGGATGCTATGGGGACAGTAGTCGCGGGAACGGGGCAGTGACAGGTATGGTGGTCGCAGGGACGGGGCGGTGACAGGGACAAATTTTTCCACGTGTCATTCTCTAAGAGGATTATCCACCTGATCAGGAGCCAGAGAGGCATCTTGTCTGCCAGATCCAAACAGGAGTCTTCCAGGACTGTCTCAGAGCCCTGAGATAAAAGCAGCACAGAGTCTAACCTCCAATCCAGCCAGTCTGGCTCCAAAAGGTCACTGGAGCTGGGACCTGCGAAACAACCTCAGGAAGCGAAGACGCTCCCTGGGCCAATGGCTATGCACACACAGGTTGCACTACCTGTCCTAGTCTCATCAGAAATGCTCTCTAAATAAGATTTACAAATTATGGAGAGAAGCCTTATACTGGGGAAATAAATGACTCCTGCAGAACCTCCGATTGAGTTTTCATGGGTCTCACTTGACTCCATGCATCGCTGCAAAATTCAGGCTCAGGACAGGACTTTTTACCCATTTCTCGGACCCACAGCAGTTCACCAGCCCTGGAGGACACAGATGGAGCTAAGCACGAGGCTCATGTCCCTCACTTGCATGCGCTGCGGCACACAGATACTCCTCTGGTGCAAATTACACAAGAAATGGTGTCAGCATACCCCGAGGAGTCAAACCATGTTGATTTCTGTAAAAACCAAAGGGCCTTGAGGCTTTAGAAAAAAATATTGTTTAAAATCCAAGGTAGTTGCTGCCAGAAAAAAAAAAGAGCCAAAAACGGCCCATGGAGACTTAATTGAAAAATTAAAAAATGCTGAAATAGGAGTTTTGCAGGTAGGGGTCCTGAACCCTAACCTCCAGAAACCCTAAAAAATGAAGTTTTTGGACAACTCCTCCCCCCCATAGGAAATAATGAGGCTGAACTTAACAGTTCTGTGAAAGTGCCTGTCAGTCAGCTCTCTCTGCAGCTTGAAGAAATGGAAAGGACATTCTGATTCAGAAACTTCCAAAACAGACTCTCAACCTAGAAGTCTTTGGGCTGCCAGTCAGACCGACTTTGTCCGACACCTCCATTCCCATGGAACCTCGAAGACTCGGGACTCAAGGATCTCCCGTACGAGGAACGGTTAGAAAAATTACAGCTATACTCGCTCGATGATCGAGACGTTCAAATATCTCACGGGCCGCATCGAGGCAGAGGAAGATATCTTCTTTTTCAAGGGTCCCTCGGCAACAAGAGGACATCCGTGGAAAATCAGGGGCGGGAAACTGCAAGGTGACACCAGGAAGTTCTTTTTTACTGAAAGGGTGGTTGATCGTTGGAATAGTCTTCCACTTCAGGTGATTGAGGCCAGCTGCGTGCCTGATTTTAAGGCCAAATGGGATCGACACGTGGGATCTATTCACAAGGTAAAGGTAGGGGAGGGTCATTAGGGTGGGCAGACTGGATGGGCCGTGGCCCTTATCTGCCGTCTATTTCTATGTTTCTAAATTACACAGCTGGCTCCCAGATACCCTGAGGATTCTTACACAGATTGCCCACAGCCTGCGCTCAAGCCACTGGGGGAAAAAAAATATATATCAGAAGGCAAGCTGGTTCCCAGAGGAATGGACCCTGAGCCCTGAAGTATAACACAGCAGGTTGACCTTACAGGTCCATCCGAAGGTTTGCCCTGTGAGCTGCAGTCCGGCTCCGCAGATCCTGCATCTTTTCTCAGGCACAGAATCTCCAAAATATGGGGTCGCTTGGCACCGAAGTCTCAGAAAAAAACCAACAAATCCAAAAATAAGAAAAACTAAGCACAGTAGATTAGAAACACCTCTGCACAGTTCGCTTGCAGAAGGAAAAACAAATTCACTGCAAATTGGGAGGTGATGAATGCTGTTAAGTATCACACTTCTGCAAAACCCAGTTCATGGGAATGGATTGATCATCTAACGCATGGACTCCTGAGGAGATGTAACAAAATCAAACATCTTAATAGGAGCCAAAGTGCAGCTTTGTATAAAATCACTGGGATAAATAAGTGGGTGGCTAAATTTAAGGCAAATTATATGTATGGTTCAATAAGGTACGAGTGCTGATTTTATTCTGCTTACCTGGGTGAGAGCCTGCAGCCTTTCTGGAGGTAGTGTGTGAGTCTCCCTGCAGAAGCCAACAGGAGACCAAAGTAGGGAGGAGAAGGCTTTATAGGCCTGGATGTAAACTCAGGATGATATTGAACACCAACAAAATAAGGATGATCTATGGAGAAAAAGAGACATACAAATATGCTTCTAAACAAGGCCTAGAATTCGCAACATTGACTTTGTTGGCAAACAGCAATTTTTTTAAAAAGAGGTCTCATACAGAAATGTCTTGGTATTAACACAACTTTTTTTTTGGGGGTGGGGGATGAGGGAGGGAGAAAGAGGAGTCTATTAGTTTCCTCCTGCTTTTCTGGGCTGGGATGCAGCGTGATGAGTTTTTGTTTGCAATCACAACAAAGAAAAATGGGGAGACCTAATGATCCACAGTGAAAACAATCCACCGATGAAAACAAAAACAAAAAACTGTGGATACAAATGTTCTGGAGATAATTTATTATACACTGACATATAAAAACATGAAAATTCAATTTAAAAAGTACAATGATAAAAAATACAGTGGGTCCGGTTGGATTTTTATCACTGTATTTTTTTATCATTGTACTTTTTTAATTGAATTTTCGTGTTTTTATATGTCAGTGTATAATAAATTATCTCCAGAATATCTTTATCCACAGTTTTTTGTTTTTGTTTTCATCAGTGGTTTGTTTGCAATTAAATAGGAATTGCTCCTTTCTCTTCCCCATCTTATATATCCTCTCAATTAGTGCACTCACTGAATTAACAAGCACCATAGCTGTTTCTGGAACCCTGAAACTTTGGGCCCAAAATCATGGCACTAGGCATCACCATTGAAGAACAGAATCCCTTTCTCCAGATCCTGTAAATGCCATCACAGAAGCAAACTCAGATTGGCCAACACAGTAAGCAATAGGCCTAGCAGAGGAATCCTACCCTGGGCAGCCCTAACAAATATTTTCCCCCTCATTTAAGAGGGGCAGATGATTGACTTTTGCATGCAAAGAAAGCATATCGAGGATCCTAGCGGCTTTCTTTTTTTTCCATTTTATGCTTTCCTTGAAGTTTCTCTTATTCATTTCCAAGCAGGTCTCCTCAGGAGAACTCATACAAGTCTCTTTGCCTTACTTCTCATTTTGCTCTCAACAGGTAAACAGCATACATCAAGTCCAATAAGTCTCCATTTTCTTCAAGAATAATGACATCTACAGCACTGCCACTCGACCTCTTCCTACACAGAGTGCCAACACTATGCCATCACGGAATCGAGCAAACTGTCCTCTCCCTTTCATGCCTTTTATAAGCAACATCTGTTTCTGCAGTACTTTATTACAAGTATCTGTTGTTGATTTCCTCTGTCTAGGCAGATGCAAATTGCTCGAGACAGGAAAAACCCATACATCTGGGGAGACTTGTACTTCCTGTGTCTGCTGTTGACAACATAATCCATGCTACATCAAAATAATTCACTCAGCAATTCACGAGGCCCACCTTCCAGCTCCACCACCTCCATTCGCTCGCCTTCAGTGTCCTGGCCTACAAATTTCAGGCCCTGCTCTTCAAAGCTGTTCCTTAACTCTGGGTTCACCTGCAGGAAAAGTATAAGTAGAGATAGAGACTTGTCAACAAAGAGGAAAGGCATGAAGAAAAGCAACGGTGTACAAGTTAGATCCAAACAGGGCATTGTTCTTTATTACTCCAGTAGTCTCTCTTGCCACACATCTTTTACCTGCCATGCATGCATGCAAAAGAACAGTTAACTATCATAAATCTGTACCTCATATCTATGTCGGTGTCTCTCTTCTATATATTCATGATCTCCATATAGTTTTCCTGTGAAGAGGATACAGTTCAGTACTTTATATTGCTGGCTCATTGCACAAAGTTAATCCCTTCCCTTTTCCAAGTAAGCTCCACCTTAGGCCCATTGCTACATACCAAGTTTATTCTGCAACTTAGAGCACTTCAGAATTCCTGACCTACAGCGTCTTATTCAAAGTTATCCTATGAATTTGTTCACAGGGATTTAAGTTTTTACAGAATCCCAAAATAATCAATCCACAGGTGTGCCCCACACATGGTACAGTGCTGTCCACGCATCAAGTCATGACCATAGTATATTTAAGAAAATTATACTCTTGTAAAGTGATTGGCATAGCTTGAGGAATTTTGGTGCAATATTTTTTTTTTAAAGTACAACGCAGAACTCAGTTCAATGTGGTATAAGCTTTAACCTTGGAATAAAAGGTGTGGTGGGCTTTTCAAAAGGACATCCAAGTCACAACCTGTTCATAAGAAAGAAAAGATTCTTACCTCAATTATCTTCTTTCTTGTAGATGTGTCTACTAGTCCTGAACTAGGGTTATGCATCTGAACCCGCAAGTTGCTTGCAGAATACTATCAATCATCTTTGAGCTTCTGCCAAAAGCAATCAAGGGAGCACTATAATGACAGGGATAACTATAAGGAGAGAAACGGGGGGGAAATCCTTGACACTATAATTCTGTTCTGTAACATACCAATGAATACTATAACATACAACTAATCAAAACAGATACCAAAACTATGTGTACCCAGCACTAATATTAGAGTTTGTAGCTATTCACATATCCTGCTATCAAGCAGAGACTTATATCAGCTTTTATTTTCTTGTGTGTTTGGGGGGGTTCTCCCTACTTATTTGAGAGACAGAGAAGTGTCCAAATCCAAACTTATCCCAACGCAGAAGACAGGCAAAGCCCACTTACAGGGCGGGGCTTCAGAACTACTAGACACATCCACAAGAAAGATTATTGAGGTAAGAACTTAATCTTTGTTTCTAGTGCAATGTGTCAAGTATTCCTTAATGCTAGGGACGTACCAAAGGAGTTCTCCAAGTCTAAGGCGGGCCCACTGAGCCTGTCTTCAAAAATGGAGGACCCGAAAGTGGCATCTTTTATGGCTGCTACATCTAGTAAAGGTATGAAGGGTAGACCTTTACTCAACAGGGTAGCCCATTCAAGAGCCATGCCATAAGCCTAAAAAGTTCTGGATTTTCTATATGGATCAGTCCCTGAATAAGAAGATCCACTTGGATCGTCTGAGGTCTTCATCCCTCTAGAGGTGAACTAGGTCCACATACCACGGTCTGCAGTGCCATCAGGTACCACTAGGACTACCAACCCCAACAAGAGCGACCAGTTTATATTTCACCAGAACTCCCTCCAGTGGACCATTCAAAAGGCCACAGTCCAGCTCTCTCTTAATCGGAACACAAATTTCAGTCAACCAAGCAAATATCATAATCAAATACCTCCTAGCTTTTGGGGATTGCCACCAAATGTGATAATAAGTTCCTCGCTCCCCACAGCCCCACCAGCATAACTCAGTAATATCTCATTTAATGTTGTGAAGTCTCTCTGGGGTTAAATACCACTGATAAAGTTGTTTAAATCTGTTCTTGACCAAATTACTCACTATGGATACTCTAAGAAGTGAGCAGAATATCCGTTGCCACTGGGTTTGGTCAAGAAATTGGCCTAGTAAGGATTCCCACTTCCTTACTAGTGTTAAGCTCAGGAGGGTCCCCTTGATACAATAGGGTTTTATACATGCGAGAAATACTACCCCCTGTCACAGCGATTGTCCCATACCCTATCCCATAGGGAGTTCTCAGTGTATAAGTCTGACAATATCCATTTAAAGAGAAACATGTGGACCTGATAATACTATAACTGGTCCATCTGTGTAAGGCCATAAGACCGCATAAGCTCTGACAAAGGGAATACCCCCTTGTCCACTAAAAATTGTCCCAGCACGTTTAGCCTTCCCTCCGCCCAGATCTGGTATCTCACATTCGTCCCACCCGGCTTTAAGCCTTCTGCCACTACTAGGGGGGTTTGCTTAAAGTAGGAGCGGTGCATGAACACCACAGCTCAAATTTTAACTCAAAACTGTAGTGCCTGCAAAATAAATGGATGCGCTTGTCCCACCACTATCCGGAGGTCTTTCAAAAGGGAGCCAGGGGAGGTGGCTAAGTAATATTTTTATGTTCAGAGAGGGGTGGGGGTTTTTTTGTTCGTTTTTTTTAATAAAAGAACAATCTAGTGATATACAAGCAGCAACAAAATGGCACATACTTACAAACATGCTGTATGAGGGCATTCGTGGGAACAGTTTGGGTGGAGCAGGAATAAATGTGCATTTGCAAGCTATTGGAGCTGCTCCTGGGTGTAAAATGGGCCAGAGTTGCCTTTAGGCTTAAAATGTTGTACATCAGCTAGTAATTTTAGTTCCGATGAAGATTTTATAGAACACAGAGCCCGGTACCAGCAGAGGGGACGACGTCGGTGTGGGAACCATCAGGGTTTTCCACAGAATCAACAGAATTATCAACAGAACTATCAACAGAATTTTCCACAGAATTACAGTTACAATCAAAGGCCACAAACGAGATCTCAGAGGGGACAGAGGTTCCCGTAATTAATCTTTTCAGATCATCAACTTTCTATTGATGAAGTGAACATCCTCAGTAAAAGTTTGACTTTTATACCCACTAGGAATGTTGATTTATTTGCAAATTGCGCATTAAGATGTTTTTTCCACAAGATAATGAAACGGAAGATCGCTCCATTGTATTTCCTAAATCTGTTTGGATTCCTCCGGGTCCGGTTGATTCTTTACTGGACTCTTTTCATAAATTAGTAATGATGGAATTAAATAAAAAAGATATTCCAGAGGAGGTGCTTAACATCTCTAATCATGAAAGGAGGGCTTTAAATACATTACAGAATGATGAATCTCTGGTAATCAGGAAGGCAGGTAAAGATGGTGGTATCGTGTTATTAAATAAAACCATGTACACCTCCTGGAAGCTTATAGATAATTGGAAGGAAGTGAATACGAGAAAATATCTATAGATCCTATGGCTGATCTTCAAATAAAAATTAATCGGATTACAAAAAAAGCGTTAGATTGTGGATATCTGACGAAAAAGGAATTTAAATATCTCAATGTTTTATTTCCTTAGGTACCAGTCTTATATCTTCTTCCAAAGGTTCATAAGTCCATGATTAACCCCCCTGGGTGTCCTATCGTCTCAAGTAAGGGGTCGTTATTAGAAGCTTCTTCCACATATGTGGATAAATTTCTTCAGCCTTTTGTAAAAACCAGCAATTCATATATTCAAGACACTACACATTTTTTGAGGAAGCTAGCAGAGATAGCTCCAAAAAAAAAAGATTGTTTTTTGGTTACAATGGATGTTTTCTCTTTATATACTATTATTCCTCAAACAGAAGCACTACGGGCGCTACACCAGAATCTTGAAATGCGTTCAAGGCCGCACCCAATTCCCACCGAATTCATTTTGGAACTGGCAGAAATTGTTATGACTGAAAGTTTTTTTTCTGTTTGAAGATATGTTTCGCCAGAAATCCGGTGTTGCCATGGGTATTACCATGGCACCGTCAGTGGCAAATCTGTTTATGATTGCTTTTGAAATTTAGTGGGTATATAGTTCTAGGTATTTTTCTAAAATGGCACAGTGATACAGATACATTGATGATATTTTCTTTATATGGGAGGATACAGAAGAAGAACTAAACAACTTCTTTACATATATTAATGCTTGTCATCAAAGTGTCAAATTTACCCATACCTATAATAAAATGAAAATATCATTTCTTGATGTAACTGTGACCTGGCATGAAGAAGGGTTTCAAACTAATGTTTTTAGAAAAGAAACAGATAGAAACTCAGTGCTTCACTTCTCTAGTTTCCATCCTCTAAGTTTAAAAAAGAGTTTTCCATATTCTCAGTTTCTTCGTGTAAGAAGAATTTGTTCATCAGTGACAGAATTTAAAGATCAAGCTAGAGGCATGAAAGAGAAATTTATCAAAAGAGGTTATCCGAAAAAAGTGGTCAATACTGCATTTAAGAGAGCTCTTTATAACAATAGGGATCTTTTATTATGGCCAACACAAAACAGTGGGAGATGTGAAGATGTGAAGGAAGAGAATGTTGCATGTGTTCTTACATATGTGAAAAACAGCCCCACGGTGGCAAAAATTTTAAGAAAACACTGGCAAATGTTAAACATTACAGGAAGATTCAAGGATTTGGAACTACATATTGCGTATCGTAGATCAAAAAACCTGAGGGAAATTTTGTGTCCTGCTATATTTCCTGATGTTGAGCACAGGGATGTAGGTGTAACAACAGGGCACTCAAGTTGTAGTCATTGCCAGATGTGTAAAATTATGGAATTGACTACTGAGTTTATCAATCCTAAGGATAAAAAAAAGTATAGGTTGAACCATTCTTCTAATTGTAAAACGATGGGCGTTATTTATATCCTCAGATGTCCATGCAATCTTACTTATGTAGGGCAAACATCGAGAGCGTTCAATATTAGATTAAACGAACACAAGAGTAACATCACTAGGGGGAATATGACAGCGCCCCTGGTAAAACATTGTTATGAATATAAACATGATGATTTTTTTTTCTTTCAAAGCATTGGTTGTAGATGTAATAAAGAAGCGGAGGAGGGGAGGTGATTTTAAAAAAAATCTTTGCACAGAGAGAACAACGTTGGATCTTTAAGTCAGATTCTGTTCATCCTAATGGTCTTAACAAAAGCCTTGAATGGCAGCATTTCTATTAGTTGATAGTTAAATTGAAGCTTGTCCCCACTAGGTGGTGCTGTTCAAGCAATATGCAGGGATTTTGAATCTATTACGCTCTGTCTCTTTAAGAGTAATGGAAGGGATAGTATGGTCTTGCTAATATAAATAGAGGGTGTGTGGCCATTTTGTCTGTTTGCTCGGGTCCAATGTGGTGAAGAAGAAAGACTTCTTATGTTCTTATGATCAAGGTTTCTTTGTTTTTAATAGAATTTAACTCATAGCTTCAAGTTTATTTTATCAAGTTTAACAGGATTTTTTATATACCGCCTATCAAGGTTATCTAAGCGGTTTTACAATCAGGTACTCAAGCATTTTCCCTATCTGTCCCAGTGGGATCACAATCTATCTAACGTACCTGGGGCTCTGGAAGATTAAGTGACTTGCCCAGGGTCACAAGGAGCAGCGCGGGATTTGAACCCACAACCCCAGGGTGCTAAGGCTGTAGCTTCAACCACCGCGCCACACACAATTTTACTTGAATCACGCTGAACATTGCCTATACAAGTGTCTAACTCTTGGGCGCTTCTTATAAAATTTGCCCTTAAGTCTGTTCCTCTCCAAGCAGGCACAGCAGTTGCTTAAGCCGCTTAAAAACCGCGCAACCAAAAAAATACAAACCCCCCCTCCAAAAAAAAGAAAGAAAACACTGCAAATAAAGGGAGCAGATCAGCACTAAACCTTCATGCTTGCCCGCAGGGAGCATCAGAGACCAGGAAGGAGGAGGAGCTGAAAAGCTATGACTACATCTGTGGAATACTCGCGAGCAGGCATGGACAACCCTATCATTCAACATACCGTTCCTATTGCACTGGAATAATAATAATTTTTTTAATCTTTTATGCCTTTCATCTTTAATCTCCTCCAGATAATAAAATTGGGCAACTGTCAAGACCTTTGCTGTTCAGAGAAAACCCCTCTCCCTGAGGTATATTTTCAGTAGCTTGCTGTACAGCAAGGACCATCAAAAAGCAGCAGCCTCCTGTCCCAAACAGACAAGGAACATAGTTGGCATATGATTTTCTTCTTGTACTGAATCTTTCCAAGTATACATGCTGCCCAGAAGTTAGAGTTTCAATTGCCCTCGCCAGAAAATACTTATGAAACTACCAGGATTGGGAAGAAGACAAGAACACAGCACTCACTCATAAGACAACTGCTGCTTCGGAAGATGGTTCTTCTTTTGCCAAGTCTCATGGTTCCACCCATCTGTCCAGGGTTGTGTTCTGGCATGTCAATTACCTGTAGAAAAATAAAATCGCTATAGACCAGAGGTTCTTAGTAGAGGTCTGCACGGGAACGGGTCCCGCGGGGATACCGCGGGTTCCCCCCAGACCAACGGGACTCCCACGGGGACGCCCCCTGGCCCACGGGACTCCCACGGGTATGCCCCCGACCCACGGGACTCCCACGGGGACGCCCCCTGGCCCACGGGACTCCCACGGGATGAAAACAGCCTACCTAAATTCTGGCGATGCAGGCATGCAGCTTACAAGTCCGGCGTCGCGGCGGAAAATAGCCATGCTGAGCAGTGAGCTCAGCACGTACACAGATGAAAGCCTTGCTTGCTGATTGGTCCAGCGGCCCCGCCCCGCTGTGCCACCGGACCAATCAGCAAGCAAGGCTTTCATCTGTGTACGTGACGAGCTCACTGCTCAGCATGGCTATTTCCCGCTGCGATGCCGGACTTGTAAGCTGCATGCCTGCATCGCCAGAATTTAGGTAGGCTGTTTTCATCCCCGTGGGAGTCTCTCTCGTGCGCTATGACTCTAGTCTAAGTCTTCTTACTCTGGGGCACCAGACCTCCCTCATACAAAGGCCGGGAATGCAGAGTTGGTTCCATTCTCAGTAGGGGATACCTTGGTAGGCTCACTGCTCAGCCACTGGGAACCCAGATTCGGTCCTGTTCTGGGTGGAGGACACTTGTGGGGTGGGGTGGGGAGGGGGGATAGTTTGCGCCATCATGCAGGCTCACCACTCTGCCTCTGCTGGCAAAAGCACAGTCTGTCCCAATCTAGGGGGAGAAAACCTAGCAGGGACCAGGCTGCACCACAATACTGGCTTCTAGAAAGCACAATGGACTGGGGGGGGGGGGTCTAGCAGTGTGTGGCACCATTTGGACCCATGTAGATTTGCACGGCCATTCAGATGCTGACCTGAGGTCCCTTTCCATCCAGCATCTGCCCCTCCTCCTCTTTCCATCCAGCATCTGCCCCTCTGTCTGCTGCTTCTGCCCAACATCTGATCTGTCTCCTCTCTTCCTCCTTTCTGCCCTCTCTGTCATCCCATCCATCATCCACCCTTCTTTCTCCCCCTTCCATCCAGCATCTGCCCATCTTTCCCCCCCTTTCAGCCCAGCATCTGCTTCATTTCTCTTTCTATTCCTTCTATTCAGTGTCTGCTCCATCTTTCTCTTTCCTCCCTTCCATTCGTATCCTCCCCTTCTCCTCCTTTCCATTCAATGTCTTCCTCCCCTCTCCTTTTCTTTACATCCATCATCTGTCTTTTTCTCTCTCCCCAGGCATTCCAGCTTGTCTTATCTTTTCCCTTTCATCCAGTGTGTCTGATCCCTCCCCATTTCTATCTACAGTCTGTCTCCTCTCACCTCCTACATCCAGTATCTACCCCCTCCCACCTGACACCTCAGCCACCGCCAGACTGTTGCAAAGCCTTCCCTCCGATGTCAGCTCTGACTTCGGGGGAAGACTTCTGGGTCGGCTACATATGGCTTGCTGCAGGCTACCTCCAACCCCTGCTGTTATCTGGACTCGAATGAAGTGGTGGAAGGGAGTGCATTTTTGGACACAGAAGTCATGAACTGGGGAGAGAGGAAGGGAGGGAAAGAGATGCTGAGGTGGGGAAGGGAATAGAAAGAGAGAATTGGGTGTGGGTGTGTCAATGAGCGGGAAAGAGAGATGGTTGTGTACACACGGCAAATGGAAGAAAGAGGAGAACTTTTGGTCGTAGGGAGGGAGGTACAGAATATGATAGGGAAGAAAAAGATGAGAGTGAGAAATGTGGCAAGGGAACAATGGGACAGATTGAAAGGGATGCAAGAGGGAGGAATATTGGACAGTGGTGAAGGGAATGGAGGGAGAGATGTGGCATAGTGTTGGAGAGGGGTGATAGAAGGAGAAATGTTGGGCATGGGGCTGGTGGGCAGGCACGAATGATGAGAAAGAGATAAATGCTGGACCATGGTAGGGGGAACCAATGGACAGCAACAGAAAAATTTACAGAAGATGGGAAAGCGGAAAAAAGAAACTGGGACCAACTTTATGGAAAAATAAGTCTCCAGACAACAAAGGTAAAAAACGGAATTTATTGACTAAAATATGTTAGCTTTGGGAAATTTATATGGAAGATGTCTTTGTTTTGTGTTCAAAAGAAAAGGAAATGCATTTCTGGTTTTATTTCTACAGTGTTGAAGTACTTGTTGACCCTTGCTGTGACTGGTGGGGATCCCCAAGCACCGCCAGCAGAGGACCTCCTCTAGAGATGGCCAGAACTCCCCTCCACCAAGCGCAGCAGTCGCTGGCAGCATCCATGAGCCACTGAGGTGCCAGCATCTGTGACTCAGGGACGCTACTGCTGCCTGCCAAGTTTGGCAAAAGGGACCCCCGGCCAACTGCAAAGGAAGTCCTCAGCTGACAGTTTGTGGGTTCTCATCAGCTGAGTATTTATATTTTATATTTACATTAGAGGTTCTGGTAGAAACCCATTTACAAAGTATGTATTCTTCCCAATTAATATTTCCAAATTAATAAAGTCTCTTTGCTTATTTGTAAATGGGTCTCTACCAGAGCCTTTAATTCAGTAGCATAATTAAATAAAATAACTATTTCTGAAGTTTATAGGGAAGGATGGTGACGGAGGGGATTCCTCGTGGGGACGGAGGGGATTCTTCACGGGGACGGGTGGGGACGGAGGGGATTCCTCGCGGGGACGGGTGGGGACGGAGGGATTCCTCGCGGGGATGGGTGGGGACGGAGGGATTCCTTGCGGGGACGGGTGGGGACGGAGGGATTCCTCGCGGGGACGGGTGGGATTTTGGCGGGGACGGGTGGGATTTCTGTCCCTGCGCAACTCTCTAGTTCTTAGTGCAGTCCTTGGGACGTACCCAGCCAGTCAGGTTTTCAGTGGATATGCAAGAGATAAGCTTGCATACATTGGAAGCAGTCCATGTAAATTTATCTCATGTATATTCACTATATCTTTAAAAACCTGACTGGCTGGGTGTGTCCTGAGGACTGGGTTTAAAACCCCTGCTATAGTGCTTGGTGGTCAGAGTAAGGCCAGAAAGAGAAAACAGACATTGTGGGTCTAATAGTAAAACCATCAGTATCATGCTCACCACTGGGTAACTGGTTTTGGAATTAAATTCTGTGGAGTTTGCATCTGAAATAAAACATATTAGCAAAAAGAAAACCTTTGAATAGCAATTGATTTAGAGGATTATAGATACAATGAGAATCAAGCTAAAATAATTTAAAGGCAAAGACTTGCTGTAAACAGTGAGCACACTAAGGCCCATGAACGGCAAGAGTAATGGTGACGGAAGGGGGAAGAAAGTGAATACTTGTTGGCTTCTCCAGGGGATAAGGGGAATGCACATTACGTCTCCAGGGATTCTGACCAATTCCTCCTGGGGGTCAAGCAAATTCTACTTTTCAAAGGTCTCTCTGCTGACTATGTGTTGCTGTATGACACAGCTTAGTGGTATATGCCTCATACATTTGTAATGCTCATTCATTTTATCTATAATATTTTATTACAGCATTGACATGAACAAATTAGCTTAGAAATTATATGTAACCCAACGAGCGAAAAGGTACCAGAAGTGGGGCATGTGACTTATTTACACAAGATAGGAGGGATATCAATTGCATAATCCTGCAGTATTTCTGGACTAATTATGTCTTTAAAAATGAGAAACGTTTATCAATAAAAAAAGTACATATTTTTAAAATGTGTTTTTCAAAAACAATCAAACACAAACATTCACATCTCTGTAATCCATATGAAATTAAGGATAAAGTTTGCATAGTTCCTTTCTACTGACCCTATATAGTACACAAAAATGAAAGTTGCTCAATTTACCCCTCTAACTTTTATTGCCTCTCTTATTTGTAACCCCACTTTTGGTCTTTTCGCTCAGTGGGTCACAATATAGGGACTGTCCCAGTGATTCACAGTGGCACTATTGTGTGCTTTCATGAAAGTCCTGGGTTCAATCCCAAAATAAAGTCTTCTGCTCCACGGACCATGCTGAGACCATATTCAAAGTCCCTGAGGTAAGGGAGACTTATTATGTAGTGGGTGACACCTAATGGCCAGCTTAACAGTTCGTGATCACAGTGCTTTAAAAGGAGCCATCGTTCCAATGACTGAGCTGGAAGCCCACAACAGAGAAACTTCTAGACCCCGAAAATAATAAATTATACAACTGATGGCAAGCAACATGGGCACTGGAGTTCAGCTGGACAGACAGTCATGTGAAAAAATTAGGACAGCCCATGAAATATTCAGACCTCCGCGTCCACCACTGGTGAAATTAAGGTAGCCTTATCCCCCTCCGGGATGGGATACCAAGGAGCCAAGGTGCGCGCCAACCGAAATGGCGCCCCCAGCGTATTCCACTGCGCCTGCATGATATCTCGAAAATCCTGACGCACAGGAAAAGAGAGGGAAACAGGACAGACCCCCCTGAAACAGAGGGGCCCCCATATGCGGGGTCTCTGGTGGCGCAACTTCAAAAATGCAGCACTGAGACCTGCTAATCAGGTCTAAAAGCACATCCTTCTGAATAAAAGGCGCACCACGGACGCCTCTGCACCGGAAGACAGGAAACCCGACGCCCCACTGCCAGCAGGCATCCCCTCTAGAGGATCCTGAAAGCCCGCCAAAGTGGCCAGGTCCTCATCCTTGCCAACACGCTCCTCCGACCACCAATCCGTAATCCAAGCCCCCCGCGGGCACTTAGATGAGGGAGGAGGAAGAAAATACAGTAAATTGACAGGGATGCAACCCTGCAGACTGGCACTACCTCAGGATTTTTTTTTTACAGAACAGACTCCACAGGCTCTCGAAGCAATATGCCTTGCTTGATTTAGGGGGCAAGGCTTACTGCTGAGGCTCCTCTATAAAAAATGTGGGGAGATGGAGGAAGTGGGGGGAGGGACCCTGCCGAGACCCGCCAGGTTTGACACCTCCGAGGTTGAACAGATCACCAAACAGGGCCCACCCAAGCTCTGTCCGGCCAAAAACAGGGACTAGAAACCCCCTAAACAAATTCCAACAGCCCTACCAAGGGAGATGGGTACAGCTCACTCAATACCTGCTGGAGACTGAAGTAGACTGATAAGAATAGAGAAGGGGATATCTTATGTACTATTCCACAGTTTTGTTTTCAGTCTCCACCTGCTGGTCATGATTGGATATATACCCCATTCATAAAGAATAACCTCTACTGGTCTGGAGAGTGCTAAAGAATGCTGTATTTGATGTACGCCAAACATGTCCTCTTTTGTGATGTCCAAATAATTCAATTTTAGACTCATCTGTCCATAGAACACTATTCCAGAAGTCCTGGTGTTTTGTCTTATGTTCTCTCTGGCAAACTTCAGTCTGGCCTTGATGTTTTTGCAAGTTAAATTTGTGCAGTCTCTTTCTAATTGTAGAGGCATGCACTTTCACATCAACAGTAGCAAGAGCCTGCTTTAGGTCCCACGATGACATTTTAGGGTTTTTGGAGACTTCTTTCAGCATCTTGCGGTCTGCTCTGGGTGTCAACTTGCTTGGATGGCCAGACCTGGGCATGTTGGCAGTTGTTTGGAAAAAGTCTTCCACTTGTACACTATTTTCCGGACCATGGAATGGCTTAATGTCAAATTCTTTTGAGATCTTTTTAAATCCCTTACCAGACTTATAAGCTGTTACAATCTTCTTTCTGAAGGCCTCAGACAGCTCTTTTGATCTCATGGTGCTCACTCTCACCGCAGCAGTCATGAGAACACCAAACTAAATGTCTGAGGTTTAAGAAGGGCAAACCTCCTTCAAAGTGCTGAGTAATGATGTTCTAATCATGTGTATCTGATGTGATACACATGTGTGTTATTTGAGCCACTTTAAGTAGGAGGATATGTGGGGGTATTCTAATTTATTCCTCAGTTAGAATACACATTTTTGTGGATACCTTTTGTTTCATGAAAAGTTTTGTTGTTTACCTGCAATTACATCTCTTTCTTTTCCAGCGATAAATAAAAAAAATAAAAAAAAAAAAGATTTGATATCGATATGTGAACATTTCTTTAAGACAAATATTTCATCAGGTGTCCTCATTTTTTCACATGACCGTATATTATTGGAAAATATAGATTTCTGAGATTTATTTTTTTTTCTTAAGCAGGGAAAAGTAAATAAAGAGAAGTATGTGGGATGTTTGCCATTGCAACATATTAGTCTTTAAGCTGCTGCATGGCTTTCCTTACCACCAAAGCAATGGGACTAAAGGACAATTAAATGCTAAACCCAGGTAGATGAATGTGGGGAAGAGGGAAGTTAGAAGCTGAGTAGAAAGACAAAGAAATGGTAAATGCAGGAAAACCTTCCCTAGCAATGACAATTGAGACAACTATTGTGAAGATGTGGCAGGTTTATGTTACATATATTGTATCTTTCAGGCACATATGCAATCCTGTAAATGATACGATACACAGGCCTCGTTCAAAGGAAACTGAACAAACTGGTATAGGGTCTGCACAGAAAGATGAAAAGAGATTTGAAGACTTGAATACGTATATCCTGGAAAGATGTGCAACAGACATTTAAATTCTTGAAAGACAGCAAGGAACAAAACAACCTTTTTCAAAAATGGAGAGCCAATAGAACTAGAGAATAAAAAATAAGTTGTACCTTGGATTATGAGCATAATCCGTTCCAGGAGCATGCTCGTAATCCAAAATGCTCGTTTATCAAAGCGAGTTTCCCCATAGGAAATAATGAAACTCGCTTTGATGCGTTCCCCCCCCCCCCCCGAGACCTGGCATTGCTCCCCTCGAAGGCCCCCCCTGCGATCCGGCACCCCCCTGCCTCGAACCGGCACCCTCCCCCGCCACAATCCGCCCCCCCCGCCACGATTGGGCACCCCCCCGCCACGATCCGACCCCCCCGACACGATTGGGCACTCCCCCGACACGATCCGACATCCCCCCCGACACAATTGGGCACCCCCCCCCCCCCGCCGCTTCTTACCCTCATCTGGGCTCTTGAAGATCTGCCTACTCGTCTGCTGGGCCTTGAGCATCTGAGCATGCTCAAGGCCTGCGAGTTCACGTTCTGAACGTGAACGTGAACTCACAGGCCTTGAGCATGCTCAGATGCTCAAGGCCCAGCAGACGAGTAGCAGATCTTCAAGAGCCCAGATGAGGTTAAGAAGCGGCGGGGGGTACCCAATTGTGTCGGGGGGGATGTCGGATCGTGTCGGGGGGGGGGGGTGCCAGATTGCGGGGGGGGGGGAGGGCGCTCGTAAATCGAGCCATGCTCGGTTTCCGAGGCACCGATTTTGCAAATATGTTTTGCTCGTCTTGCAAAACACTCGCAAACCGGTGCACTCGTAAACCGAGGTACCACTGTACTTTTTTCACAGAGTGCTGGATTCCTAGAATGCTCTTCCACAGAAAGCGGTGGAATCGAGAAACTAACAGAATTCCACGTGTGGGATAAACACAGAGGTTCCCTATATGGCCTGATGATGGAATGAAAATATACAGTATAGCATTTTCAGTTATAGTAAGATTTAAATAACTTTCACACTTTTAAAGAATAGAACAAGAGGCAAAGGTGGTAGACTCAACTGGGCATTAGTTATAATCCTAATTTTTTTGTTTTTTTTTAAAGGTGGAAACCCTGGCTACAGATTAAGTGTGCCATGTTGATCTTTATCTTCTACCATTTACTATAGGGTCCTTTTACTAAGGGCCTGTTTTACAAAGCCGTGCTAGCGGCTGCAGTGCGGTAACGGCCCCGAAGCCCATAGATATTTAAGGGCTTTGGGGCTGTTGTCGTGCGGCTTTGTAAAACAGGCCCTAACGCGCGCTAGCCGTTTTAGCACATGATAAATGCTAACGCGTCCATAGACTATAATGGACGTGTTAGAATTTAGCGTGCGCGCCTTAGTAAAAGGACCCCCCCATGTTAGCAAAGTTTATAAGATCTTTTCTTTCTTTACTCTTTATGGTTTCCTTAAAAAAAATAACAAACGCACTCAAGTACTTACTGCATCTATAAAACTTTTCTTTTCTCTCCCTAATAAGACCTGTGTATCATATCAAGTTGATAACTACGTCCCTAAATCTCCGGGATATTCTTACCTTGCCAGCCAAGAATATTACGTGCAAATTCAACCACTGCTAGCTGCATTCCCAGACAAACTCCTGAATTGCAAGAAAGCAAAAACTCAGTGAGGCGCAGTCCAGCTTCCATTTTCAGTCTAATCTTCATCACAAGTTCTCAGCCACTCAAAATGTTACATTTCAAAAATCAAGCCTCTTGATTTCCTTAAATGATGCTAAGAGGCAACCTATGCTTTGGAATTTGATATTTGTACCATTACAGATTACGTTATGTTAGGTCTTTAAAATGGAAAAGTTTATGGCCATTCAGAAGGGATATTATAAAAAAATTTATGGAAGTTTGGGAACCATTAACTAAATATTGTAAGGATTGATTGATTTATATAAATGAGGAATACATACACATCCAAGGAGGGGGGTATGTTTTGGCACTGGTTAAGAGGTATAGATAGGTTGTTTACAGGTATTTTTATAAGGTGTTGGTTAATTGGAAATGGGTGGGGGAAATAAGTCTTGTCTTTATTATATTAAGTTTATTGTGCTGTAATGTTAATATTATATGTAAATGCATCATCTCTTGTGCACAATTGAAGTATGACCATGTTACTCCTTACTTGATTGAGTCGCACTGGCTCCCCATTACTCATCGCATCACTTATAAAATTTTGTTGCTGGTATTTAAAACTTGGATGCTTATCCCATATAATTTATCACGCACCCTTCGATCTTTAGCACAAGGATTACTGGTAGTCCCTTCTTTAAAAGTGGTAGGTACCAGACGTCATGACATGTTTTCAATTGTGGCCCCCCAAACTTGGAACTCTCTACCACAATATATAAGAGATGAAAAGGAACTCAGTCTCTTCAAAAATAAATTTAAAACTTTCCTTTTTTAAAGATGCTTTTAGTCTCTAACATAAATACTTTTTAATTAGTGCAATTAAGTCATCCCTCCTTATGTTTTTTCCTTGAATGTTCCCTTTTCTTCTTTTCAAAACATTTATTATGTAACTTTTCCCTTTTTATCATTTTGTGTTCCTGTTTCGTCTGTTTATAAGTCTGTTTTTTACCTTTTATTTAATATTATTTGTATGTTTTTTAAAATGCTTATTTATCTTATTGTAAATCACTTAGTAAATTATGGATAGGCGATTCATCAAATTAATAAAATAAACATAAACAAACATAAACATAAGTTTTTAAAAATGAATAAAGAATTAAATAAAAAAGATTACGCAGTAGCAAAAATCACAGCTGTAGAGGTGAGGTTGCTGACAAGTCCTACTAAGCAAGATGTCACTTTTAAAACAGTAAGACACACCCACAGAAATGCCCTCTATGACCTACTGCAGACTCCAGAGCAGGCAGAAATCCCCATGTGTACCTGCTGCTGCTAGATATACATGTAAGCATCAATTTTGCAAGGAAACGTATAAACATACTTTCTGTTTCTAACCTTGCTGCTTGGTCTCCAGGTCAGAGCCGAGGTTATAATGCAATTAACTAGAGAAGATACAGCCTTGTCTTTAATGGTTTAAAAGCAAAAGATGTGGTGGAAGCTAAACCATGTCTCATTTTATTTACATAGATAGGAAGTAAAGAATTACACATAAGAACATAAGAATTGCCATACTGGGACATAAAGGTCCATCAAGCCCAGTGTCCTATTTCCAACAGTGGCCAACCCAGGACCTATCTAAATCCCAAGTAGTAAAATAGATTTTATGCTACCTATCCTAGGAATAAGAAGTGGATTTCCCCACTTATGCAAACCTTTTTTAAACCCCGCTAACCTGATTTCACCACATTCTCTGGCAACAAATTTCACAGTTTAATTACACATTGTGTGAAGAAATATTTTCTCTGGTTTGTTTTAAATCTACTTCTTAGTAGCGTCATCACATGTCCTCTAGTCCTAGCATTTTTGGAAAGTGTGAACAAGTGATTCTCATCTACCCTTTCCACTACACTCATTATTTTATTGACTATCATATCACCCCTGAGCCATCTGTTCTCCAAGCTGAAGAGCCCTAGCCGCTTTAGCTTTTCCTCATAAGAAAGTCGCCCCTTCCCCTTTTATCATTTGTGTCGCTCTTCTCTGTACCTTTTCTAATTACGCTATATCTTTTTTTAAGATATGGTGACCAGAACTGCACACAGTATTCGAGGTGCGGCCATACCATGGAATGATACAAGGGCATTATAACATTTTCATCTTGTTTTCCATTCCACCAGAGAAGAGAATAGTGAATGATATTCATTTGAAGACCCTATCAGATTAGCACAAACTAGGATTCTTAGTGGGATGTAAAACACGGAAGAATTTCAAGCCAGTTTCTGTAGCCCAGAGCTAAACTAATAGGAATCTACCGTTTTCCACTGCATAGAATTACATAATAGCTGCCTACCAGACAACAGATTTGTTCTCACCAATTTTCAGTAATAGAGATTCTTTATTTTTTCCCAACTATTATGCTACTTTGAAGACACCAAATACAGGTACTTCAAAAGTAGCTAAGAAAACATTTAGTATGCCAGAAACAAGATCCTGAACTATTCTAGCTCAAGTCTAAAACTTGCTTTTTGAAAATTACTGAATAAATATTTATGTCTGATATATAGTATATTCAGCTTCCTTTAATAAAGTAGAATCTTTGGAATTCTGTTATTGAGCTATAAAACTTGACTAAGCATGAAGATTAAACTCATTCGACTGTAAATTGGCTCTCTTTTCCCCTTCCAAAAAGGAGCAAAATTCAGACTGTGCCAGGTCTTAAGAAATTCAGAATTTTTCATTTCCCTTTTGCCCTTAGGCTGCATCACTTTAATAAATTCTCACATTCAACAAATGTAATTTCTTACCCAAGAAAGGCTTTTTCTGTTTTCGTGCCCAAGAAATAGCTTGAATCTTCCCTTCTGTACCTCGAACACCGAACCCTCCTGGAACCAGGATTCCACTAAAAAGAAACAGAAAATTCAGCTTATCATATGCACGACTAGGCCCAGTATTTAAGTATAATCTAACCTTCAGAAAAAGTCCCATCAAGAATTATACCATCAAGGGAATGCCCATCTTTATTCTACTACCAATTAAAAAACCAAAAATATCTGCTCGAGCTTTCTGGTATGTCAAGCAGGTGATTTGTAGGCAGCCAGTCCAGTTAAAAGACCACCTGTTTGAGAGTGCTTTCGACTCCTAATGCCTCTCACCTTGGGTTCTGCATACCCAACCCTATATGTCATGTTATGTCTGTCTGTTGGATTGTAAGCTCTTCGAGCAGGGATCTTCTATAAATGTCAAAATGTACAGCACTGCATACTCCTTTCAGCTTGAGTTTGCACCCTCGTTACGTGCAGCTTCTGAGCGGGATCTATTCCCTGTTGATCATGCTTTTTGGGGTACTCCCACCCTGGAGGAATCTATGGAGGTCGAGCTTGAAGCTTCCGTTCCTTCCTCCTGCACCCCACGACACGTAATGACAGGGGGAGATTATACACAACTGGCTCCCTGATACCCAAAGGGTTATTACACAAAGGCCCCACAGCCTGTGCTCAAGCCTCTGATAAATCAGCAGGTGAGCAAGCTCCCAGGGGAACAGACCCCAAGCTTTCAATGGATCACAAAGCAGGCTGGCTCCATAGGTACTCTATGAGATTGGCCTGTGAGCAGCAGCTCACCCTCCCAGGTCAGTGTCCTTTCCCCCAGCGGAGTAACTTCAAGAAGGGGACATCTGGACACCAAAATCATGCAGAAAGAGAACCAACTTACAAAAATACATGAAAATAATAAAATGAAGCAGAGCAGATTAGAACACACCTTCTCAGTCGTTTTGCAGAAGGAAAAACTGAAGCGGGAAGAGGAAGAAGGAGAAGAGTTGAAAGATGTGAGCGACACCCTTCTGCAAAGTTCACTACTAAAGGAAGACAACAGCTTCAGTACAGAATCCTATGTCTTTGCAACAGAATTAATAGAATGAAAGTGGCTGTACAGAGACGAATTAGGGCCTAACAGCATCAATAGCAGTGACTGGGCTCTGCTTCTAATCTATATTACTTTAATGGGTACTAAGGGGTCCTTTTACAAAGCCGCACTAGCAGTTTTATCGGTGACGGGTCAAAAGCGCGCGAGGACAAAGGCGCGCCGACAACCGAGCACGGACAACTGAGCGCAGGGCTTAATCGCGCCGAAAAAAACCCGTATTTTAAAGGGCTCTGACGGGGGATGTGGGGGAGGAACCCCCCCATTCTACTTAATAGGGTTTGTGCTGCCATGTTGGGGGGTGTGGGGGGTGTAACCCCCCACATTATACTGAAAATGTAACTTTTTCCCTAAAAAACAGGGAAAGTTAAGTTTTCAGTATAATGAGGGGGGGTTACAACCCCCCCAAACTCCCCACAACGCCAGCGCGATCTCTATTAAGTAAAGTGGGAGGGTTTCCCCACCAACACCCCCCGTCGGAGCCCTTTAAAATATGGTTTTTCTTCGGCGCAATGAAGTCCCGCGCTCAGTTGTCCGTGCGCCTTTGTCCTCGCGCGCTTTAGACCTTGAACCGTTTTATCGCATGTACCAGATTAGCACGCGCTAGCCGGAAATCTACTGCTTGCTCAAAAGGAGGGAGTAGCGGCTAGCGTGTGCGGCAATCTAGCGCGCGCCATTCCGCGCGTTTAAGGCCCTAGCGCGGCTTTGTAAAAAGGAGTCTTAAATGTTCCGTTCTAAGTAATTATGGTACTCAAACCTCCTTATCATGCTATAATTCTTAAGTATGAATCACTTACTCTGCACTACAGAGTTTCTGCCAGGCTTCATGGTACCTGACAGGTTCATCTTGTAAAGCTGCCGGCTCCAAGTCAGCAGAATCAATATACTGAAGGAAAGAAAGAAACACACGCTATCATTAAAAATACAGATGAAACGATATGAATGTTCAGAGATCCAAATCAAACTCAAAACACCACTTGCGTCTATTTTACATAAATCCTACGACTGTCACTTCTACACGACTAAAAGCTATGGTAATTTCTTTTTTAATTTGGTCCAGTGCCAAACCATGTTATTGCAAGTTTCTTGGTAAGCAGATTGAAATATCTTCACCTGCAATTCGTTTATTTATGTTATTTATTGCAGTTACATTCTAAATCAACTAAAGACTGAAAACTAAAAATCTGCGACACTTTCTCAACTCAGATTAAGACTACCAGCAAACAAGCCATCTAAATCTAAATAGAGGGAAAAGATTTCAGATGGTACCACCTACATGGCTTGTATTTGTCAACTCTCCATGAGTATAACTAGCACCCACCATCATCAATTCCCCCTCCAAAAAAAAACAAAAACCACACACCTTAATTTTCTTTTCTTCAAAAAATAATAAATAAACCGAGGTAACTTTTCCCCCCCAAAAAAGGAGGAAAAAAGGTTGATTCAAATAGAAACTGGGGTGGGGGGGTTATATTCAAGTGCCCTATTTTGCACCCAGTCCTTCTTTACCCCCCTCCCTCTTTCCCTTCTTACCCAGCTCAAGTGGTGAGCCAGGACAGGAGAGATCCTTCTCATATCCTGTCCTGGCCAACTCTAAAGTACCCCGCCACCCTGACTCTTGCAGACCTTACTTTTAAAGTTCTGGTGGTCTTGCAAAGAAGCAGGGCAGGAGTGATCTTCCTAAGCTCCTGCCTAGAGAATGACACGGGGACAAATTTTTTCCCGTCCCCCGTGGGAACTCATTTTCCCGTCCCTGTAGGTTCTTTTCCTGTCCCTGCCCCATTCCTGCAAGCTCCATCCTCATTGCACAAACCTCAAACACTTTAAAATCACAAGTGTTCGAGGATTGTGTGGTTAAGGCAGAGCTTACAGGAATGGGACAGGGACAGATACAAAAAACTTGCGAGGACAGGACAAGGAAATTGAGTTCCTGCAAGGACGGGGACAAATTTGTCCCCATGTCATTCTCTACTACCCATCCAGGGCACAAACACAAAAGTTGCCATACTGGGTCAGACTGAAAGTCCAAAAGCTCAGTATTCTGTTTCCAGCAGTGGCCAATCCCAGTCACAATTATTTGGGAAGATCACCCCACCCCCCAAAAAGGAGGATTTCATGCTGCTTATCCTAGAAAAAAAACACAGCGGATCACCCAAATTTCTAATCTCCGTTTATATTTGAGTCAACCTTTTTCCCTCCTTTTAGGGACCCCCACTGGTAACATGTTCCACTATTTTACTGCTTGGTAAGATAAAGTTAAAAGAAAATTCAGAAATGTAAATTATATCTCGAGATGAAGGAAACTGAAGAATCAGATCATTTCTGGCACTACTGTAGCAATTCTTATTAAAGTATTGAGATTGAATTCATAATAATATGAGGAGCTTTAACCATAAAGAATTTGACAAGCCAAACTACATAACTTAAAAACTAAACATGCCTCTATTGGAAGCTAGTGAAGTTTAAGGAGCAATGGTGTAGCATTTACAGTAAACTCTAAAACTTATGCGTCTATGTGGAACTCCACCCATATTCAAGCTCATGACCCCTTTTATTTATATGCTATGTACCCTTATGTAAGTCCTTACAGAATAGCAGTTAGGTTACTTGCTTACATTTTCACAGTTAAGTGCACACTGACATGGCTAAATGCCAGTACAGTGATGCCTTGGAATCCGAACTTAATCCGTTCCAGAACCCCGTTCGAGTTCCAAAACGTTTGAGTTGCGAGACAGTTTTTCCCATTGAAAATAATGAAACCTGGATTAATCCGTTCCTGGGTCCCACAAACTCAAGTTTTAACAGTAAATACACTGGATTTTAGGGGCAGAAACACACATACAATATGCAGGGTGTTCGGATTCCAAAGCAAAGTTTGGATTCTGGGGCAAAATTTACTACAAAAAAAGGTTCAGATTCCAAAACGTTCGAATTCTGGGGCGTTCGGATTCCGAGGTACCACTGTATTCATACAGAAACACAGGCACCTCAGTTATAGAATTGCTCTAGTTCAAAAAGCAGTAAAACTCATATATGCATTACAGATTATGGAAATCAGAATACCTACAGCCCTACTATATGAAACTACATTGGCTGACCATAACTGCAAGGATCAAGTTTAAATTAGGCGTCACCTACTTTAAGATTCTGACAGGCAATATCCTCAATTACCTAAAAGAGTTGGCCATCCTATTCCAGAGCGCCACCAACAAACATTTAAATCTTTTCCATTTAAGTTTATTTTAATCTTGATATACTGCTTTTATAGTCAAAGCAGTTTCCAATTAATACAAAGTTTTAAAAAGATTTAAAATAAATAAAATAAAGGGAACAAATTCACAATAACCATACAGACACAACACGATACAGATGGGCAAATGGGGAGGATACAATGCATAAAATAAAAAAAGGGGGAGGTAAAAAACAAAAGGCACAAAAGGAATTATTAATGTAAGGCCTGATGTCTGAGATTTTGAATTAAAAAATTAAGTATAAATCTCAAAAGCATCTCTGAAAAGAAATGTTTTAAGATTAAATTTAAAATTATTGAGATTCTTTTCTTGTCTCAAGGTCAGAGATAATGTATTCCACAGTGTGGGAGCAGTCACAGAGAAGATTGTTTTCCGCGTTGTATTATAAAACAGTTGGCGTACTGAATTCCCAGCATTCAATAATATAAAGTCTACCAGGCAAGTTACCTTATTCATACAATATCAATTAGCAAAATGCTGGAACTACCACTTACACTACAATCTTGTGACCATTACCTCAGGTTCAGGAAACTTTTAAAAGCATTTCTATACCAAGACAAGGAGCCAACCCTGAAGTAACTGGAATGGTAATTGCAAAAGCCCATTTCTAAACTAACACAACTCCTGGGACATAATGAGCCAACAATGAACTACTTGAACTTGTAATTATGTATTTGTGACTATGACCTAACTGTATTAGTAACTTCTGAGCTACCTGTACTAGCAACTCTATTCAATGTCTCTGTCATATTCTGTCCAATGTAACTTCCTGGGTAACTGACTCAACCTCTTGTAATGTAATTCGACCTTGAACTGAATAGGTAAAGGTGAGATAGAAAATCTGATTAACTTAATATAACATGCACAGCTTGAAAGAGATCTGTACAGCCTTTGATGATTGAAAATATATCAAGTTATTTATATCTTCTAAATGCTAACCAGAAAACCTGAAATTTTTTTTTTTTTTTTTTTATAAAAAACCAACAACTTATAATTTAACAAAAATATGTTTGTTAAGGATTATGGACTCAATATACAGCCTGTCATACAACCAAAGCTGTTTACATATTCTATGAAGGTGCTTTCTCCATCCCTACTGACCTCACAATTTGTTTTTGTACATGCGCCAATGGAAAGTTAAGTGACTTCCCCAGGGTAACAAGCAGCTGCAGTGGGAATTGAATCTTGTTCCCCAGGTTCTCAACCCACTGCATTAACTATTAGACTACTCCTCAAAGTCTTCTAAAAGTAGAGTTTAGCTAATATGCAATTCAGAATTCCCTGAAAATGTTTGAATTAGATATAGGCTGAATGATGCTCTATCTAATCCAGCTTGTTCTTCCTAGGTTCCAAAAATTACATCAAAATACATTGTTGCATCCTAATACGCTGACAGACAGTACCTTGATGTCAAGTTTATGGTTTATAGCTAGCGCAGAGTGTTCCAAAGCCTTGATTACAGAGGCATACGAGTCGGAGAACTTTGTGTACTTCCCCACAAGGGCTATAGAGCAAGTTTCCAGCAAGCGGTCATACCTATGCAAAATATGAAAAGACACTTCTGTTAATCATGTACATAATAAGACGCTGTCACATCTCAATTATTACAACCCCACATAAAAAGCTTAAAACATCTGTCAACCTCTAATTTGATTATCATTCTGTAGCTTGTTTCTTTTGGGTTACTCTTCTTTTCAGGAATTTCACTATTTTGGTAAAGATACACAATGCAGATACCGAGTTGCATCACATTTACAGTTAAGAACATAAGAAATGCCACTGCTGGGTCAGACCAGTGGTCCATCATGCCCAGCAGTCCGCTCACGCGGCAGCCCTCTGGTCAAAGACCAGCGCCCTAACTGAGACTAGCCCTACCAGCGTACATTCTTGTTCAGCAGGAACTTGTCTAACTTTGTCTTGAATCCTTGGAGGGTGTTCTCAACATAACAGCCTCTGGAAGGGCGTTCCAGCTTTCTACCACTCTCTGGGTGAAGAAGAACTTCCTTACGTTTGTACGGAATCTATCCCCTTTCAACTTCAGAGAGTGCCCTCTTGTGCTCCCTACCTTGGAGAGGGTGAACAACCTGTCCTTATCTACTAAGGGGTCCTTTTATCAAGGCGCAGAATACCACACGTTAAACTGCCTGCCGTGCTAGTCGCTAACGCCTCCATTGACGAGGCACTAATTTTTTGGCTTGCCGCGGGGGTTAGCGCGTGATGAAATGTCCGACGCACTAACCCCCTTAGCACGCCTTGATAAAAGGAGCCCTAAGTCTATCCCCTTCAGTACCTTGAATGTTTCAATCATGTCCCCTCTCAATCTCCTCTGTTTGAGGAAGAAGAGGCCCAGTTTCTCTAATCTTTCGCTGCACGGCAGCTCCTCCAGCCCCTTAACCATCTTAGTCGCTCTTCTCTGGACCCTTTCGAGTAGTACCGTGTCCTTCTTCATGTACGGCGACCAGTGCTGGACGAGGTACTCCAGGTGAGGGCGTACCATGGCCCGGTACAGCGGCATGATAATCTTCTCGCATGAGCGGGCTGCTGGGCACGTTGGGCCTCAGGTCTGACCCAGCAGAGGCATTGCTTATGTTCTCTGATCCCCTTCTTTATCATTCCTAGCATTCCTATCATTCCTTTTTGCCGCTGCCACACATTGTATGGACGGCTTCTCCCTATTTACCAGCTCCTCACTTTCAATCCAGTCATGAAATTCAGGTCCAATAGCATTAATCCAATTCTTGGCATATCAGATCCAAAGATTAGAGGGAAATGGAAGGAAGCAAATTCAACCAGTGCTTTCCAGTTCACATGACACCACCATAAATTAGTTGCCATGTAAATAGCTGCCACCAAGCTAAGAGGTAGTGCCCAACCTTGTATGGAGGTGCCTATCGTGCATATAACAGGAATAAATCAGGATTTCTGCCATTATCATGTGTGTTTAAAAAAAACAAACCCTGAATGCTGCCCTGCATCCTCCCTCTTAACTTCAAAAACTTCAAGAATGAGAGGCTATTCGGAAAAATTAAGAGGGGAACAGATTCAGAACCAGTGCTAGGAAGTTCTTCTTCACCCAAAGGGTGGTGGACACCTGGAATGTGCTCCCAGAGGGTATGATAAGACAGAGTACGGTATTGGGGTTCAAGAAGGGAGTAGACAATTTCCTGAAGGAAAAGGGGATAGAAGGGTGGGGATAGAAGGGTAGGGATAGAGGATTACTATACAGGGATAGAGGATTACTGGACCTGATGGGCCGCCGCATGAGCGGACTGCTAGGCATGATGGACCTCTGGTCTTACCCAGCAGAGGCACTGCTTATGTTCTTATGAGAATGATACAAGGACAAATTTGTCCCAATTCCCCCCAGGATCTATCTCCATCCCGGTCCCTGCCAAGTACTATCCCTGCAAGCTCTGTCCTCATCGGCAAAGCCTCAAATACTTTAAAATCATAAGTGTACGAGGCTTCAGCTTGCGGGTTTGGGGCAGAAAAAATGGACAGAACGGGGATGGAGATAGATCCTGGGAGGTTGGGGACATATTTGTTCCTTTGTTATTCTCTACTTCCTCTCAATATTCCTTTCCTTCTTCCCCTCCATTTGATCTGTAACTTTTCATGCACTATTTTCTTTCCTCCTACTGTGCCTAGCTTCTTCCCCATAGTAATGAATCATCTTCCTCTCATTTCCTCCTCACCCCAACCTTTCCCGTTCCTTTGCTCCTCTTGCTATAGCACTTATTGCATTATCCCACCAGGAGAGCAGGAACAACTTAATCTGAGCTATATCTACCACCATGGTGTGCCTCAGCAGTAGCTCAAATTAAGCTGTTGCTGCTCTACTGATACCTAAGAGACCATGCCAAGTAACAGGCGTAGCTATGCTTTCTTTCTAAGTCCCTGTAGCCTGCATGCACATTGAAGCTGGTGGGATATCTTCTCTCACTTTCTCCTTTTTGTCATTTTATATACTTAAAAGAAAGATTTTCAGTTCTCTCATCTCTTCCTAATAAGAAGGGTAGAATATCTTTCATTGTTGTAAGAATGTGCTACCTGCAAGACAAAACTGATTTACAAAAAGGAATATCTTTAGTAAGTAAATGAGGAGATACGAATATTCCCATATGGTAGACGTATTTTACATAAACCCTCTTGTATAAGGAAAGCAATAATGCTTTTATCAAATTTTAGCACACAGTTTTCATTAGTTGGATATGTCATGGCAGAGCAGGTACCTGTCAGCCATCTCCTTCCATTTCATAAGCATCCTGCGCGGCTGCTTTCCGATGGGAAGATCCAATCTCCGACGGAAATAGTCAACAACCCCTTGCTCTTCCAGCAGCAGTGGTACCCGGTAGATGGAAGAAACGTCATGAACGCAAATAACCTATATAATAAACAAACCGACAATTATCAGCTAGCAAGCCAATGCAGTCTTGCTCAGAGAGGGAAAACTAACATGGCAGTCAGTTTTCAAAATGGCTGCTCAGTAGCCAAGATGTACGTTAATTTTGGCCAATTACCTTCAGGCAAATTGTTCATCTGAACAACAGGAATCAGCTCTGTAGGTACAAAGGGGTGCTGAGCAGGTCCAAAACTGAGCAAGCAGCTTTATTGTATCCAGGGAGAGGTAATTTGTATTGTGTTTGGCACTCCTTATTTTGAAACTTTAGCCCCTGACCTGAAATTAATGGCTAGATTTTCAGAACAAACAACAAAAAGAGGAACTGGAGATGTCAAATCCAACTTATGGTCACAATGTCTTTTATTAATGGTTAAACCATAAAATAACGATAAAATCCTCAAAATGCTGAAACAAATAAAGCCCCAACTAGGATCCAAGTTTCGGCTTTCCTCAGGGGACAATGATAAACTTATAACGTACTGCAAACAATGCGCATAAACGCATCGGCGTCTCTACTTTTTCTTTGGCGCTTCTTTCGTGGAGTAGAGACGCCGACACATTTATACATATTGTTTGCTGTACGTTATAAGTTTATCATCGTCCCCTGAGGAAGGCAACACAGTCGCCGAAACTTGGACCCTAGTCGGGACTTTGTTTCAGCATTTTAAGGATTTTATCGTTATTTTATGATTTAACCATTAATAAAAGACATTGTTGACCATAAGTTGGATTTGACATCTCCAGTGCCTCTTTTTTGTTGTTTGTGGCTTGGTACCTTCTTTCCTTTTCCCTCAATAGGTTTTCAGAAGAACATAAGAATACAAGAATTGCATACTGGGTCAGACCAAAGGTCCAGTATCTTGTTTTTAACAGTAGCTAACCAGGTCAAAAGCAGCTAGAAAGATCCCAAAACTTCAATTCAATCTAGCCAATCAAACTTGAACAGATAGCTAATAACAAAGCTCTCTGTAACTAATTAACAAAGCTGCAGTAAGTACTAGTACCACAGCTTACCAGGGCTTACCATGGGATGCAGTAATTTCCCAATAGGCACATGCTAAAGAAATATTTTTCTTTATTTTTGCATGGAGGGATGCGTCTAGTGACTTTTCAGTGTTAACATATTTCAAAAGATAACAAATGAAGGAATCACTTGCTTATTATGCCCGAATCCCTACTGTAAGCTTCATCGCTGGTAGTGGTCAAGTCAATATATCATGTCTGTCTGTCCGACTTAGAATGTAAGCTCTTCTGAGCAGGGATCGTCTAATAAATGTCAAAATGTACAGCATTGCATATGCCTTTCAGCACTATAGAAGTGATAAATAGTAGTAGTAGTAGTATTTTGGGGGGGGGGCAGCCAGAAGCCAAGATTATTTTCTATTTGAGGGTCAGAGAAGAGGGGGGTGGACTGCGCTATAGATACATTTCTGCTTAAACAGTCAGGGAGGGAGGGAAGATAAAGCAGAAAGTTCAATTGCTTTCATTTTTCAAACAGGGAAGGGGAGATTAGGTAGCAGATCCATTCTAATGTGAAACAAAAAATGAACTGAGGGTGGCTGAATAAACATAACATAGTAACATAGTAAATGACGGCAGATAAAGACCTGAATGGTCCATCCAGTCTGCCCTTTAGTTATACCCATTAAAAATACATGATTAAATTAACTCGTCTCTTCTTTGATATTTCTGTGTCATAGACTGTAAAGTTACGCCTCTTACATAGATTTGACCAATTAGTGAATTTTATCCCTGCAACCAACTTAAACGTCGAACACAAAAACAAAAACTGTGGATACAGATGTTCTGGAGATAATTTATTAAACACTGATATATAAAACCATGAAAATTCAATTAAAAAAGTACAATGATAAAAAATACTGTGATAAAAATCCAACCGGACCCTACACGGTCCGTGTTTCAGCGAACACGCCTTCCTCAGGGGTCCAATGGTTTGCAACCTCACATATAAAGAATTGGACTGAAAACAGTCTATTGTCTTTAAACATGTGAGCAAAGAACACTGCAGGCAAGCTGAAGGAGAAAAAAATGCCCATCTGCAGTAACCATTATCTCTCTTCTTATTGGCTAAGGCTCTTAACATTTGCATCTCCTCTTCCTATAGGCTAAGGCTCTTTACACCTGCATTGTGAGGTCATAGGGCTTTATGGTTATAGAAACATTGTGGTTTGCAACCTCACATATAAAGAATTGGACTGAAAACAGTCTATAGTCTTTAAACATGTGAGCATTTTTTTGCTACTTCAGCTTGTCTGCGGTGTTCTTTGCTCACATGTTTAAAGACAATAGACTGTTTTCAGTCCAATTCTTTTTATGTAAGGTTGCAAACCATTGGACCCTTAAGGAAGGCGTGTTCGCCAAAACACGGACCGTGTAGGATCCGGTTGGATTTTTATCACTGTATTTTTTATCATTGTACTTTTTTAATTGAATTTTCATGGTTTTATATGTCAGTGTTTAATAAATCATCTCCAGAACATCTGTATACACAGTTTTTGTTTTCACTGGGGGTCACTGGGTCTCTCCATTTTTCTTTGTTGTGCTGCACCAACTTAAACGTCACCACGGCTCAAATTCCACTGCTGGGGAGTGGCATTAAATGCCTTAATTTAAGCAGCTAAGTACATACATGAGCCCCTTTCACAATGAACCCCTATAAAACTAAAGAATATGATCTGAACACTGGGACAACAGAATCTGCCATATGCATTTTAAAAGTAATATTTTTATCTGGTTGCATTAGACCTCAGGTAAGATCCATTCAGTGATCATTACTGTCTGGTTATTGTATGCAGTTTATACAGGTACCCAGTTTATACTGATAAACTTCTGGATATAAAGCTACTACTACTATTAATTATTTCTATAGTGCTACCAGACGCACACAGCGCTGCACAGAGTCACAAATAATAAGAAAAAAGTCCCTGCTCGAAAGAGCTTACAATCTATTTTTTTTTTTAATTCTTTATTCATTTTATAATTCACAAGTGTACAGTAAATATCAAACAATTAGAATACAATACTACTTGAAAATCTACCATATCATACAACAAAAGATATAACCCCCACCCCCTCCCACTTCCATATACAACAAAAAATATACCACATGAATATAATATCTTATCATTCATATATATTATTAATAGAAATCCAACACCCCCCTCCTGATCCACATGCTTACAATCTAAACAGGATGTCATGTTTTAGCTTAAGAAGTGCATGTTTGAATGAGAGTGTCGAGAGAAGAGGTGTTATGCATTACCACCAAAGACAACTCAGTTATCTACCTGTTCTGGCTCCACATGACAGAACATGGAGATCTTCTCCTTTACTGATGTGTCCAGAGGAGTGGAACATCTGCATACAATCTGGCAGACAGAGAAGGTATTTTCTTTTTAAAAAAAAAACAGCTCTAGTACTACTCTCCTAGAAGTAATCTGTCCCTCTCTAAAATGCCAAAAATAAATATTATTAGTCTTGGACAAAGGTGTTATACTTTTTAGAACCAGAATAATGCTAGCTACTCAACATGATGTATAAAGACTTACCAAGTCTGGAGACAGGCCAAGCCCGCGGAGCTCACGAACGCTATTCTGTGTTGGTTTGGTTTTCTGTTCTCCTGTAGCACTAGGCTGAGATTCATAGAAAAAAAAAAATATATATATATATTAGGGTTGTTTTTTCAAATTCAAATTCATCCTATTGAAACTTATGATAATTAGTAGTTTTGTAATATGAAAATATTTATGTATAAAAAGCTACCATATATTCAGTATGTGAATATAAATCTATCTGAATATAAACCAAGAAGATTTTTCCCCTAAAATAAGAGGGAAAAATGTTAACTCGAATATAAACCAATGGTTTATATTCAAGTACAGGGGCAGAAGCGACTCCTCCCTTCCCTGAGGTATCGTGTCTGCTGGCTCTGCAGCCAAACAGCCAGTCCACTCCCCTTCCTGGAACCACCGCAGGCCTCCAGTAACACCTTGGTGGTCCAGTGGTGTAGGAAGCTACCAATCGATCCCTCTCTCCCTCCCTCGCGGCGACTTTGCCTCTACAACTAACCAGCCAACCCCCCCCCTGCAGGACTACCTTAGGTCCCTGGTGGTCCAGTGGTAAGGTGAGGCATCAGTGATCCTTCTATGCTCTTGTCACAAGTTCCTGCAGCAACCTCACAAGACTGAGCAGTCTCGCAAAGGTTACCAAGGGAATTTGAAGAAGCATTTTTTTTTTTACTACAAAGACAGCCAGGCAGGAGCGTAGAAGAATCGCTTCTGCCTCACCTCATCACAAGGAACCTAAGGTAGCCTATAGGGGGAGGGGGTGGGCTGGTTAGTTGCAGAGGCAAAGTCACCTTGAGGGAAGGAAGGAAGGATCAATTGGTTGCTCTGGCTCCCCACACCACTGGAGGCTCACGGTGGGTCCATGAGGGGAGGTAGCTAGACAGACTCTAATACAAACTGACACCCTCATTCTTGGGCCATTTTTTGGACCAAAAATCTCAGTTTATATTTGAGTATATACAGTATTTATATACTAGTTTTCCAGTTGGAAGACCATCTAATGCAATGAGCTTCCATGCCTTGGAAGTGCCTAGCCTCACATTATAATGCTCAAAACCCGTGTCCAGATTTAATCAATGCATATATGTGTTGCTAAAGTTCTGCAAGTGATGGAAGAGAGAAAAAAAAAATCTGTCTTAAAAGTGTTACACCAAACCAGTGGTCTCAAACTGGATGTTGGTGCTGCATTTCTTAGTAAAAAGGGAAAAGGAAAAGTTTAAATATATGGTGGGAAATTTGAAATTTTGAAATCCTAAGAGGGGCTGATTTTGCAATGGGTTTCTGTGGGTAAACCTTTTTACCCACAGAAACTAATTTTAAAAATGCCTTCTCTATTATAATTTGGTTTTTTTGGTAAAGCACTAAAATTACACCTGACCTAGCGCCTCAAATTCAAATACTATTATAGTTACATGGCTGTTTTTTGAAAGGAAGAACAAATCAGAGGTCAAAGATCTTGCTACATGGTAAGATGACAATTTAGCTCTTTTCTAAACCATTATATCCATCAAACAGTTTCCCTGTAAAAACCTGTCCAGTTTTGTTGATTCAGCAGTCTAGTCATAGCTGCTTCCCATTGGCAAAATGTTACAGAATGTCACTACTCTTTAATAAACTCATATTTATTTAATTAAAAAATTTATATACCACCTATAAACAAAGAGGTTTCCATAAAAATAAACACAAGACAAAATTACAATTCTAAAAATAAAACAAAATTACAATTCCATTAAAAAAAAGGAATACCATTCTCTCTCAGCAAACAAACAATACCTAGCCTACAATATCCTCCAGGCAATTAATAACAGAGGCACATCGCCTCTTTCAACCAGTTCCTAACCCATTTGGCAAAAAGTTATCCTTAATTTGAAAATAAGCATTTCGTGCAATATGGCATCAAAAGATTCCTCATTTTTTAGCTTGCTGTCATTCATCCACAATTCTACCTTCTACCAACTCCAATTTGAAGTTTCACTGCTCACAGAACAATATCTTTATCTGGCATTAGCAAATCTGCAGGGCACTGGCCTTAAATTTCCCTCTCACCAGCAGAGACCTATCCCAGAGCTGTATTCAGAAAAGAGAAGGCCTATTTGCATTATTTTTTTTATATGTGATTTTATAGACAGACTGTCCTTTTCATAGCAGATTTCATGTCATGTATGTCAAGGTCACAGCAATATTGGGGGCATTTTGGAGCTACTCTGGCTGTGATCCTGTACAAATACTGATCCTGGAATTAATAGCACTGTTCCCAACCATTCTGTAATTAGCACCTGGAAATCAATATTTGGAGGAATCGTAATAGAACAACACATCATTTTGGATACTTATTTTTATTTTAACTTTTCATTTAGTGATTCTTTGTACATGTAACTACTGGAGCCTCCCACCCAAAGGCAGGAAGAAACTAAGAAGGAAAGAGCCTGTCACAACCAGAATTTCTCCAATCAGATTCCCCATACCAGCTGAAATGTGACAAAACTGATTATACAGTGGTGCCTCGCATAACGGACGCCTCGCACAGCGAACGCTGCGCATAACGAACTTTTTGTCTTGCTCCCTATAACGAACTTCGTTTCACACAACGAAGTCGCCCGAGGGGCCTGGGGGGGGGGCGGAACTACTCTCGCCGAAGCCGGGAACAGCAGCACCCTCCTGTCTGAATGCAGTGTTCCATCATCTCCCTCCACCTTACCTTAGATGCCGAGTTTTCCGGCTTTCTTTTTCGGCCAGCCACACACTTTCAAAGAGCAGCACATGCGCGCATGCTCTGTTGTTCAATCTTCTCCTCTGACGCAACCGGAAACCGGAAGTTGCAGGAGAAGAGAACATTGATCAACTTCAGCAGCTGCGCGTGCACAGCTTTTTGAAAGCGTGCGGCTGGGTGAAAAAGAAAGCTGGCAAACTCTGCATATAAGGTGAGGTGGAGGGAGGGAAATGTAGGGCTGCAGAACGAATTATTTTCTTTTACATGTATTCTTATGGGAAAACGCGTTTCACACAACGAACGTTTCACATAACAAACTTGCTCCTGGAACGGATTAAGTTCGTTGTGTGAGGCACCACTGTATATTGGATTCTGAGATCTGAGCTTACGATGAGTTACACTGGGCAGTCAGTATCTAACCACTAGGCTACTTCTCCACTTCATCTTTTTTAGTTTCAGATTTTTCCCTTGGATGGCGCAGAAATATTTTTTAAAGCAATTCAGCATATATTGTGAAATTATGTAATTGCACCACATTGCAAATGCAACATATAATCCTATAAGAGAGTGCAAAGCATTTCCATTGCTTACCTGGGGCACCAGGCTGACATGGATATTGCAGAAATTCTCTCTCCTGACTTTGAACTGGAATTGACGGAAAGCTTCAATGAAAGGCATGCTCTCTATATCTCCCACTGTGCCCCCAAGCTAGAACAAGAATATACACAAAGGAGAAATTAGGTTCTTACCTGCTAATTTACTTTGTTTTAGCTTCTCCAGACCAGTAGAGGTTAATCTTTACGAGTGAGTAGGAGTTTGCCTGCTCTCTGCCAGATCATATGCCTCTCCGTGTCAGGCGGCATGGAAGACGCTAGCCTTTCGCCAGACCCTTCAACGCTTGCTAGATCTCGAAGCGGTTGTTCCAGTGTCCCCTCAGGAGTGCGGCACCGGCAGGCACGCCATTTCCTTTGTGGTGCCCAAAAAGGAGGGGACCTTTCGGCCCATCCTCAATTTAAGCAGGGGTCAACAGGGCCCTCAGAAACTTATCTACAGTAAGTTTAGCACTGCAATTTACCTGTTAATTCTGGTACTAAGGGTCTTTATTCTGTCCTAACACTCTTGCCTGCTTTCTGTATAACTGGGCAACGGAGAAGTTCCTTAGGCAGTTGGGGGGGGAGGAGTACATGCAGTATTTCTCTGCATAAAGAATTTTCAAAGCAAAAATATGTGAATGCTTTTGCTCTAAGAATAGCTTCCCTGGGGCAATCTGCTCTTATTTATGACTAGTCTTTGGTATGCAAAAGTTCCATGGTTAATTTTATGCATATGATCTTGAACTTTTTTTTTATTTTTTTTTTTTAAAGAGTACAGTATGCATATAAATTAAAACACACATCTCCCCCACCTTGCCTCCAAAGATGCCTCTATTCAGTCCAGAATAAATTTATGCACATTCAGGCTGTACACACAAATATACCAAAAGATTGAATAGGTTCATTTTTGTGGGAAAAGCATTGTTTTACCCACAGAAATGCTTTTGCTAAATTATTCTTCCATTTTTCTTTTTTGTTCTCCCTGTCTGATGATTGTAGTTATATGAATCTTCATTTCAGAGATTTAAAAACTCTTTCTACTAGTCTCCTGGTACCACGAAACCCAATACTACAGACAGGTTATGATTTAGATAGAAGGTCAAGCGAGAAGAATGCAGCTATCCAAGTTTATTAAGAGTTTATATCCTATCCATCAAATAAATGTCTGGGCAACTTACTGGAAGATTAGATTCTTACCTCTATAATCTTTCTGTTATAAGCCATAGGATTCTGTACTGAAGCTGTTGTCCTCTTTTAGTTGTAAACCTTGCAGAAGGATATGTCTCATATCTTTCAACTCTTCCCCTTCATCAGTGGAGAATAGCTCCCTCTTCAGTTATTACCAAAACAATCAAACTCCACTGAAACAGAAGAGGAGGGGCAAGAGAACTTCCCCATAGACAAACTACATTTCTGTTCTGCTCTGTAACTCATGACAAAAGAACAATAATTAACATGAACTCATAACTTATGAGTATCCAGGAACCAACCAGCATGTTCAACTAGCACTATCACATAAAAAAGGTTAAAGAAAAATAGTGTTATTTATACTCTTGTTTTATGTGTGTGTTTGGGGGGGGAGTTCCCCCATACTCATCCAAATGACAGCAGAAAAGGTCCAGTGACATATCCCAGCAATGTCCAAGGCAATAAACAGATGAATTGTTAAGTCTGTACAGGGCAGGCCATACAGAATCCCATGTCTTATAACAGAAAGAAGATTACCTAAGTAAGAAGAACCTAATCTTCCATTCTGTTGCAAAGACATAGGATTTTGTACTGAAGCCTACATAATAAAGCAATGCCAGACGTCTAGGAAGGGAAAGAGCCTACCCACAGCACCGAGGACACAAATGCAGCATCCTCTCGGATTGCCACATCCACTCTGTAGAACCTTGTAAAGGTATAGAGCAGGGATCTCAAAGTCCCTCCTTGAAGGCTGCAATCCAGTCGGATTTTCAGGATTTCCCCAATGAATATGCATTGAAAGCAGTGCATGCACATAGATCTCATGCATATTGATTGGGGAAATCCTGAAAACCTGACTGGATTGCACCCTCAAGGAGGGACTTTGAGACCCCTGGTATAGAGAGTAGACCAAGTAGCTGCTCTACAGATTTCATCAAGTGGAAAAGCCCAGGACTTCACCCAAAAGAAGCAACACTTCTAGTTGAAGGTGCTGTGATAGAGATACCGTATTTTCGCGGATATAACGCGCGCGTTATACGTGATTTTACGTACCGCGCATACCCCTCGCGCGTTATATGCCTGAGCGCGGTATACAAAAGTTTTTAAACATAGTTCCCACCCCGCCCGACGCCCGATTCACCCCCCCAGCAGGACCGCTCGCACCCCCACCCCGAACGACCGCTCGCACGCGCTCCCACCCGCACCCGCATCCACGATCGGAGCAAGAGGGAGCCCAAGCCCTCTTGCCCGGCCGACTCCCCGACGTCCGATACATCCCCCCCCCCGGCAGGACCACTCGCACCCTCACCCCGAAGGACCGCCGACTCCCCAACAATATCGGGCCAGGAGGGAGCCCAAACCCTCCTGGCCACGGCGACCCCCTAACCCCACCCCGCACTACATTACGGGCAGGAGGGATCCCAGGCCCTCCTGCCCTCGACGCAAACCCCCTCCCCCCAACGACCGCCCCCCCCAAGAACCTCCGCCCGTCCCCCAGCCGACCCGCGACCCCCCTGGCCGACCCCCACGACACCCCCACCCGCCTTCCCCGTACTTTGTGTAGTTGGGCCAGAAGGGAGCCCAAACCCTCCTGGCCACGGCGACCCCCTAACCCCACCCCGCACTACATTACGGGCAGGAGGGATCCCAGGCCCCCCTGCCCTCGACGCAAACCCCCCTCCCCCCCAGCCGACCCGCGACCCCCCTGGCCGACCCCCACGACCCCCCCACCCCCCTTCCCCGTACCTTTGGAAGTTGGCCGGACAGACGGGAGCCAAACCCGCCTGTCCGGCAGGCAGCCAACGAAGGAATGAGGCCGGATTGGCCCATCCGTCCTAAAGCTCCGCCTACTGGTGGGGCCTAAGGCGCGTGGGCCAATCAGAATAGGCCCTGGAGCCTTAGGTCCCACCTGGAGGCGCGGCCTGAGGCACATGGGCCAAACCCGACCATGTGTCTCAGGCCGCGCCCCCAGGTGGGACCTAAGGCTCCAGGGCCTATTCTGATTGGCCCACGCGCCTTAGGCCCCACCAGTAGGCGGAGCTTTAGGACGGATGGGCCAATCCGGCCTCATTCCTTCGTTGGCTGCCTGCCGGACAGGCGGGTTTGGCTCCCGTCTGTCCGGCCAACTTCCAAAGGTACGGGGAAGGGGGGTGGGGGGGTCGTGGGGGTCGGCCAGGGGGGTCGCGGGTCGGCTGTGGGGGAGGGGGGTTTGCGTCGAGGGCAGGAGGGCCTGGGATCCCTCCTGCCCGTAATGTAGTGCGGGGTGGGGTTAGGGGGTCGCCGTGGCCAGGAGGATTTGGGCTCCCTCCTGGCCCAATATTGTCAGGGAGTCGGCGGTCCTTCGGGGTGGGGGTGCGAGTGGTCCTGCCGAGGGGGGAGAAGAATCGGACGTCGAGGGGGGGCATCAGGCTTTCAGGATGGGGACAGGACTTCAAGGGGGGACAGGCAGATCTTCAAGGGGGACAGGACTTCAAGGGGGGACAGGCAGACCTTCAAGGGGGGACAGGCAGACCTTCAAGGGGGGACAGGACTTCAAGGGGGACAGGCACGGAGAGGCGGGGCAGTGCACCGAAAGTCAGGGCAGGTGAACGGTGAGTCGGGGCAACCAGAGGAGAGTCGGGGCAGTGCACCGAAAGTCAGGGTGAGTCGGGGCAACCAGAGGAGAGTCGGGGCAGTGCACCGAAAGTCAGGGTGAGTCGGGGCAACCAGATGAGAGTCGGGGAGGGCGAAAGGAGAGTCGGGGTGGCCAGAGGAGAGTCGGGGAGAGCGAAAGGAGAGTCGGGGTGGCCAGAGGAGAGTCGGGCAGCATGCGCGTTATATGCCTGAGCGCGGTATAGAAAAGTTTTTGTACATATCATCGTGATTTCTGCGCGCTATACCCCTGTGCGCGTTTTACAATGGTGCGCGTTATATCCGCGAAAATACGGTAGTTGGCTGTTTTCAGCAGGCAATATATGAAGAAGAAATTGCCAAGTGAATCCATCTGGTAATCAAAGCCTTGGAGGCTGGCCTGCCTTGTCTTGAATGGCTGGTTAGCACAAAAAGATGGTCAGAGAGATGTGAATCATTTGTCTTTTCCAGATAGTGAAGCAAAATTCTTCGCAAATCCAGCCTCTGCAAAATCCTGAAAATGGGCAAATGAATCCCTTCATTGATGTGAAAAGCTGAGACCACCTTCGACAGAAAGGAGGGTACTGTTCGCAGTGAAACACCAGCCTTAGTAAACCTGAGGAAAAGGCTTTCTCTGCAGGAGAGAGCCTGTAATTACGAAATTCGCCTTGCTGAGACTATGGCCACCAGAAATACCGTCTTGATTGTAAGGTCCAAAAGGAACGCATATTACAGAGGCTTATACAGGGACTAAGAGAGGCCCTTCCGAATGATATTAAGGTCCCATGACAGGAAAGGATGACACAATGGAGGATGCAATCTGAGCGCTCCCTTCAAGAACTGAGCGACATCTTGATGAGACACTAGCAACTGCTTACCTCCCCAAGCCCGAAAGTACAAGAGGGCTGCCACCTGTAGTTTGAGAGATGCAACCACTAGACCTTTTTCTAGTCTGGCTTGCAAAAATGCCTGGGTTACCAAAATTAGTGCCTGACAAGGCTCTACCTGTTCCTTGGAGCACCATAGCTGGAAAGCCTTCCAGATCTTAGCGTAAGCTACAAACGTCAAAAGCTTCTTTGCTCTAAGAGTCACAACGACTGCCTTCGAGTAACCCTTACATGTTAGGCCCATGTCATTCTCTACTCCAAGAGATTGGCCTGCGAGCAGCAGCCACCCTCACAGCTCTGTGTCCTTTCCCTGGCAGAGTAACACCAAAAAGGGGACCCTCCAGGCACCGATGGGCAAAATACCCAAAAATAATAAAAAGAAGCACAGCAGATCAGAACACACCTTTTCAATTTGTGTGAAGAAGGAAAAACTGAAGAAGGAGCTATTCTCCATTGGTGAATGGGAGGAGTTGAAAGATATGAGTAACATCCTTCTGCAAGGCTTGCGACTAAAGGAGGACAACAGCTTCGTACAGAATCTTGTCTTTGCAACTGAAATTTCTGTTGGGTGGAAAAGGAAGGGAAGAGAATGACAACGGAGGGAAAGGGGTGAACTACAATATTTGATAGAATAGCGGGGCAGGGTTGTATAGTCCAGGCCAGCAACTGATGTCCTCGTAAGTATTTTATTAAGGGGTGTTAGGTATATGCATCAGTAAAGAGGAAAGTCTTGAGGTCACATTTAAAATTTTTGAAGAGGGTGAAAAAGGAAGATAAAAAGTTAGTAGGAGCAGGCCTTAAATGCAATTTTAAAAAATCTAGCATCATTAAGTTTCATGGGACACAATTTTCTGCATGAACCTGTCAAAGTCATTCTCCAATATAGAACTGTTTTACATGTAAAGAGATGAAATAGAAAAATGGGACAGACCTCAATGACACACACTTGGGGTTCAATACCATCTTCATCTACTGGAATTAGTGCTTGCCGCATCACCCATTCCTGAATGGCATCAGTGATGTGTGGAACCACTGTAGAGAGAAAACAGTGGTTACAAAGAACATCGTTCCTTCTCAGACATCCTACTGCTACAAACTGAAAAGTCACAACAGTGTTAGAGATTCCAGTATACACTTCTCCCTCCGTATTCGCGGGGGTTAGGGGAAGAGCCGGCCCGCGAATTAGGAGAAATCGCAAATAGCTATTTCTATGTACTTGCCCAGACTCTACTCAGTTTTGCACTCTTTGCCACCCGCCTCAGTGATCTGTGCTGCGCTCTTTTTCTCGTCTCGGCGGCACCTGCCAACAGCTGTTTAAAAATCCGAGGACTGTTTCTAATTCTCCCTTGGGCCTCAGAAGGGGAGAAAGGGAGGCAGGGGGAGGGGAGACGCTTTGCCGTTTGTCACGTACACCTCAGCCCTATTACAGGAGAAACCTGTCCATTAAGTGGGTTACCACGACGAAGGGGGTGGTGCCAGGGACAGCTGCTGGCCAATCAGAAGAAGTACTTGACAATCGGAGCTTTCTGCAAGCCAAAGGCAAGAGTAACAGCATGTTGTCCAACAGCCAAGCCAGGAAAAAGTAAGTTTATTGCTGTGGGCGCGGGACTAGGGCGGGGGAAAGCCATTAAAACAAAAACCGCAAATCGAAATTGCGAGTATAGAAAACGCAAATATGGAGGGAGAAGTGTGATGTGTTTCAGTAAAATAGTCAAAATGAAAAAACAGTTTTAAAAGGAAAAGTATGCTTGCATTTTTCCTTTTTGAGAAATAGCAAAGCTGACTATACAAACTGTTCTAAAAATTGTCTCCAGAATGCTACAAACAGCTATTTCTTCAAGAGATGACATTTGAAGTTAAAAAAAATACTACATGAATGATATAGGCCATCAATCTTGATTTTATTTACATTTTAAGCACATGGTAAATAAATGTGAATATTTGAGTTTAAAGAATTAGAGTTTCTTGTACAACAAGAGGGATGTTATTCCAGAGATATGGTGCAAGGGGAGAAGAAATTCAACTGTCCACCTTACAGAAGGGTAGATGGTGGTCCAAAATAACAGCAAGTTTCAGCAAGAGACCAAAGTTCAGTTAGACTAGGCTCAGGCAAGTAGAGCCTGAAAGCTCTGCAAAGACAACTGAAGTCCTCAGAAGCAAGTACCAGTCAATGCACATCATAACATGAAGGCCAAGATTCAGGTGCACACATACCAAATCCCACAGGGAGTTGCAATTTGACCAGTGACTAAAGGATTAAGTAGGACTATAGTGGCAGGATAAGAAAGCCACAGGATTAAAAAAAAACTGAAAATACCACCAGAAATAGCTCATCAGGAAAGAAAGGCTTGTTCACTGTTTTTCAACATAAGCATGTCCTGGTTTTGTATACTTCCTCTGTGCTGGTAGCGAATGAACACTCGCTCTGGACCTTCAGTCCCACTGAAGTCTAGAGACACTGCCCTAAATGACTAAGGTGGGGAGGAAGTTATCAATGATGGCCACCATTAAGACAAATTTAATTACTTTAGCAAAAGGACCCATTTTAAGCAATGAGACCTTATTATAAATAACTATGGTTAACAGTAAAATAAGGGTGGACCTGTAGCCTTTCCAACGCAGAAATAAAGCTGCTCGTGCTTGGCTGCTGTGTTAGTTCCAGGAAAACAGGGGAAGCCAGATGGACTTGCGTAGCCCTTCCTCCAGATGCTGAAGACAGGATTGCAAGACTAACAGAAGTCCAAGTGTGAGAAAGATACCGAGATTCTGCCCTGATTGCAGCAAGTCAAAATCCTATTTAGAGACTCTTCAGACGTTATTTATTGTTTCTCCTAATGTGTTTTCCTATGTTTAATCTTTTATATAACGAATGTATTTCATAACCCCATTTTTACCCAATGTAGTATAATAAGTTTTAACCTTTGTAAGCATTGTAATTCCCAACTGTTTGTTTTGAATGTTTGTTTGTTTTCTTTTAACTAAATTTGATTTGTACATCGCTTTGAATTAGAGAAAGCGATTAATCAAGAAAAAATAATAAACTTGAAACTTGAAACTTGTTACGACTCCTGATGCAGGCGAACCTGCCAAACATGGACCCATGTTGAATCTATTCACTAAAACAGGCCTTTGGGGGTAGTGTTGGGGGGGAGGGTGTTCATAATAAAAGCATGTTTATTACTTGATAGCATTCCTCCCTACCCCCCTTCCCTGAGTTGGAAAGGCTTAATGGGCCGCCCGTACTTCATCACCATTTTGTGATTTTCACGTACAGGTTCATCCTCCTTCCCCTTTTTTATCCGTTTGTTAACAGTAAAATACATCTTAACATTGGTAACTATGCCCCTAGAAGGAGGTACAAAAAGTATTTATACAACTGACATGATTCACGAGCATCAATCTTTATTTGTTAAAGTAGGCAAATTTAGTTCATGTGGAAATTTTGCTTAAAGTTCTGAGTTTGGGTGAATCAAGCCTAAAGATCGGTGGCCAAATCCAGTTTCTTAGAACTTGTAGCATGTATGGATTTCCGTAATCTTGATGCAAAAGGTAATATCTATCACAGTATATAGTGCAGCATCAATTGTACATGGTAGATAAGAACATAAGAACATAAGAAGTTGCCTCCGCTGAGGCAGACCATAGGTCCATCCTGCTCAGCGGTCTGCTCCCGCGGCGGCCCATCAGGCCCATTGCCTGAGCAATGGTCTATACCTATCTATACCCCCCAATCCCTTTTTCTTCTAGGAATCTATCCAAACCTTCTTAGAAGAAAAAGGGATTGGGGGGTATAGATAGGTATAGACCATTGCTCAGGGAGGTAAAGACCTTGGAACTGCGCTGTTGGGAGACATAAGCAAATCTGCCTCCACAAACGTCACCATAAAGCACTCACAAAAACCAGGTTTTTTTGGCTGCCTCCCGCCTGCCTCCACAGTTCTCTTACAAAAGTTTACAAAAAAAGCACTCACTAGGCATCAAAAACTACTGCGCCATAGCGCGTATAAATGAGTACCGCATTCAAAAACAACATCTTTCGCTTCTTAGCCCCTCCAGCATCTCTCGCCTCCCAGATGGCCAACTGATGTAACTGGTTCCGCCAATGCCAAAACTTTGGAGGGTCAGGGACCGTCCAATATTGAAGAATACATTTCTTGGCCAATAAACTCATCTTTCTACACAGCACCCGTTTTTGAATATCTGGAAGCCATATCTGCAAGCTTTACATTCCAAAGGTCGTAATGCGGTCTTAAGATGGGTGTCCTAATTTGGGCTCTTATTTAGACGAAATGAGAATGTAATGGTGTGGTGAGGTAGAGAGTACCATTGGGAGGGGGGGGACTTGGGGAGGGGAAGTGGGGGTATTTAAAGGTTTGAACACATAGTCATGTATAGAATAAGTGGGATTTGGTGGGGAGGGAGGGTTGAATGGCATTCCTTAGATTCATAAGAGTCCAGGGCCTGGGGTGCCTGAGTTAGTATGTTATAATGTTTTAATTTATACATACTTCTTATTTTATTTTATTTGATGCATTATTGTTGTACTATGCACCTTGGGGTTTCCTTATGTGGCATTTGATATTGTTTGCATCAATAAAAATTGTTTGAACCTAAATGAGTACCGCATATAAACGCAGAATCATCGGGAGGCATGTTGCCATCGCACATAATCTGGACCTGCACCATAACTGCGTGCATACAAGCGACACTTTACTGCACCATCAAAGCAAACTTACCTTGGACTGTTTTGCCAAGGTAATCTCCCTTCCTCTCCTTGTTAATGACATACTGGTAAATTTTTCCAGTGGTCAAGTTATTGTCTTTTGTTAGACGGATGTCCAAGAAACGTTCATAGTTGCCCAAATCAAGGTCTACTTCTCCGCCGTCATCCAACACAAACACCTCCCCTAAACAAAAAATCCATAGGAAAGAGTAAATGAGGGAAAGCAGTGAAGCAAAACAAGATTTTAAAAGATACAAGTTAAAGTAATTTCATAGTTTTAGGAAACTATTTATGAATACTTATTCTCTTGTGATAGTATTTAAATTACCATACATACTCAAATATAAGGCATCCCAATATAAGTCGAGGTACCTTTTTTTTCCTCTAAAAGAAAGAAAAAAAAGTTGAATATAAGCCAGAGGGCTTAAAATTCATTTGCCCTGCCAAGATCTGCACCCAGTCCCCTCTCACTAACTGCCATGCTCTGCACCCTGCCCCACCTCCCTGTCTTCCCTCTCTTTCGATGTTCTGCAAGCCTCCAACGGGCCTGCCGTATGACCTGGTGGTCCAGCAGTGTACCAAGCAGGAGTGAGCTTTCCATGCTCCTGCCCTGTGCCCCTCTGAATGGCTGCTGTGATTTCTTGTGGTCCAGTGGTGTACCGGGCAGGAGTGAGCTTTCTGTGCTCCTGCCCAGCGCTGAGCTGCTTGCTGAATGGCTGCCATGAGAATTCGCAGCAGCCATTCAGGGAGTAGCTCAGGGCCTGACAGGAGCGTGGAAAGCTCGCTCATACCCAGTACACCGCTGGGCCGCGAGAACTCGAGGCAGCCATTCAGGGAGAGGCTCAGTGTTGAGTAGAAGCACAGGAAGCCCGCTCCTGCCCGGTACACTGCTGGACCACCAGGGATTCAATAAGGTATGCGGGGAAAGGTAAAAAAAAATTGTCAGAGTCAGCCGGGACAGGAGATGGGGTGGATCTCTCTTGTCCTGGCCCACCATTAGACCATCAGGTCATGCGGAGGCCTGCAACAAGTCCGGGAGGGGGGCGGGTGGGCGCCGACCCAAATATAAGCCAAGACCCCCATTTTTGGGCCATTTGTTTGGCCCAAAAATCTCATCTTATATTCGAGTATATATGGTAATTTGAACAAAAATGTGATAACCTTTTTAAGGAAATGTAAGCATCTGTTATGGTATCATCTCCTGTTTTTAAAAACTTCCAAGTTCACCCTTCAACTGTTCTTGTTCTACCTGTGCCACGATAAGAACAGCACTTCATCTGGATTTAGTATATATGTAGGAGAACTTATTGGGATAAAAGTCAATCCTTTTTTTATGTAGTGTTGCTTAGGCAGTTAAGTACTGAATATCGCACTTAAACCGCATAAAAATAGTTGGCTGCATAAACTTGGATATTCTGTGCCCAGACAAGGGGCAGCACTAAATATCCAGGACCACAACCAGTGGCAGATATAAAAACCACTCACCACCGCAGGCTGAATATTTAACCCTACCTTTCTATATATCATGTTATAAACAAGTCAAGAACTTGAGCACTGTTTAACTGTAGTCAAAAAGGTAAGCAATAACCTCCTTGTAACTCATGTTAACTAGACAGCAAAAATGACCATGGCGAAGTCAGAAATTTACCTCTAAACCAGGTATTTGTCCATGAACAGAATTTACTGTATTGAAATATGACAAACTGAACAAAACTTTACAGCAGGGGTGTCCAATCTGCGGCCCCGTGAAGTATTTTGTGTGGCCCCAGTCGAGGGCGATGGAGTGTTTTCTTCTGCTGCCCCCGAGTGTTTACTGTCTTGCCGGCTCCCTCCTCCGTCTTGTTGCAGCGTTTGCGTATTTGTGCGGCCCCAGAAACATTTTTTTTTTCGGCCAATGCGGCCCAGGGAAGCCAAAAGGTTGGGCACCCTTGCTTTACAGAGTCCCTGATCATGTCTGTTCCTTTCCATTTTTATCTTGATTTGTGTTCATATTCCTGCAACGAGTATCTGCAATCGAACAAACTACTCCAGCAAATAACCAGATTAAAAGTAAGATTTCTGCAAGTCTCAAATTTCAAAATTTCATGACTGCTTCCAAACTGACCAAATTACCACTGTAGAGAGAGATGCGAAGATGGTCCAAGTAAAAGACAAGGGTTCTGATATTCAGACTGTGCCAGGTAGCTCACCGTGTACCTGATATCAGTGCTCAGCCCGGATATTCAATACTGGGCCATTTCCAGTGACCAGCATTGAATATTTGGTTGTTTTTTTGGCCAGTTCTAACTTAACCAGCTAAGCAAATATTTAGCACTGGCCAGTCAATAGTAGGCAAAGATAACACTGCTATTTATGCAGTCTGATTTGCCGGCTAAACTCAGCCAGCCAGCACTTGAATATCTGTGACATAGGTGGTAAGAAGCTAGCAACCATCTCCCGCTGAATATTAGCAGTTTGCTGGTTAAACACTATTTAACTGTTCAGGAGCAGTTTCTGGTCTGTTAAATAGTGCTAAATATTGGGGTAGGGCAGGTGGAGTTGGGGGGGGGGGTAGAGATGAGATTCATGCAAGTTTAGGAACTGGGATGTAAGGAATCTCTTTCCTATACAAACTGTTTTCCAAAATTGACCAAACAGAAATAAAATGCAACCATTTCTGCAGAACTGATCCTCCAGATGAAAGGCTGGGACATGATATCAAAAAGAAAGGCAATGCAAGGGCCTCCTTTATACTAAGGTCTGGACTCTACTAAAGAAAAAAGAAAAAAGAAGATGTGATTTTCTTTCTAAACAACTGAAAGACAAACTCAAAAGAACTGCAATTAAAATTATAAAAGGATGCAATGCATTAGAAGAAAAAAAATTTTGCAAACTCCCCAAAAACCAGCTTTAATTTTTGACATGACTTTTTTTTTTGCTATCACCAATGCAATCCCTCAAGAACAACTTCTGCTTACCATGTTCATAAGGAGAAAAGGTGCCTGCATCTATGTTAATGTATGGGTCAATTTTGATTGAAGTGACATGCAGTCCGCATGATTTCAGGATTGTTCCAACACTGCTGGCAATGATCCCTTTCCCAATGCCTGAAATCACTCCACCAGTAACTAAAATGTACTTCATTTGTCTGCAAATGACCTGGAAAACAAACCCAGAATTTTTTTTTCCACACACAAACTCAGATCTGCAGAGCTGTTACTAGAGTATGGAGAAAAGGGGGGGGGGGGAAGTTTGCCTCATCTTAAAATAAACTCTTTCAAGAAAACATTTCTTATTAAATTCTCTAGGAACCAAAAAACAAAAGAAAGTGGGAGGAATAGTACTTAACAGCGAGATATGAATTGGCCCACTCACCCTCTGCCCCCCCCCCACACTTAAATCCCCCCTTCATACCAATAACTAGACCACACTCTTCTTGGTAGAAATAGCCACAGCTCTGTTTATTAACAGCCAATTAATTTAAACACACTTACATAACAAAAACTGTTTCCCGAGTTACACATTAAACCATTACCCATAATATTCAGCCCCCGACCCAGCCATGCCAGCAAGGGTCTGGGGGGGTGGCATGTCCCAATGCCCCTTTACCATAGACCGCAGAACCTGGGCATGGCTCCCCCCGCTCATCTCCTGATGAGCCCCACCATACAGTAGCTCGGGATAACCACCAACCCTAACCCTGTCAGACCAACAAATCGAAACAGACAAAAATGGGTGGGAAGGTGGACGGGAAAAAGCTGCATCGGAGGACCTAGGAAGACACGGGTCCTCCGAGGTCCCAGCTTTATCAGCTCTGGCCGCACATTATCCCCGCGCTTCTCCAAATCAGGAGGCCGCCCAGCGGCGGGAAAACCTGCCCACCGCTCAGCTGCCTCCTCTACCCCCCCCAGCCCTCGTCTCCATGGGAGGCGCCGCGGGCCCTCCAGCCCCACATTACCGCCGCCCATCGAGACAAGGGCTCTCGGGCTCTTCTTTGCATCCAGATAACCTTTATTATTAAGTCTTGACTGCAGAAGATAAAATATAAAAGAAAGGATATGCAACAGCTCTCCCAAGTTTATCTGGCTGATTATTTTTATGGACTTTTTCTCCAGAAACCTCCTCCAAACCCTTTTGACTAATGAATGTCTTGACCAATGCTGACATAAGATTGGCATACTGTTAATTACCTTGATCACATTCTCAAGTGACAGATTCTATGGCCCGACACTGAAGTTAGGAAATTAGAGATCATAGGTCCTATTTTCCCCAGAACCCTTTTTAAACATTGGTTTTACATTTCTCACTTCCCTCTTACTCAGGCATCATGGCTATTTTGAATAGTAGGTTATAGATTAGTAGATTCACATTTGAGCTCTCTCAGAAATCTGTAGGGGGAACACATAGTGAAAAACTTACAAAACTAAATATAGTTTATCCTGACCTTAATTGCGCCAGCTTCAATGGCATTTATTTATTGGGATTTATAACTCACTTTTTTCACGAAGAGATTCCCCCAAAGCAGTTTATAATACACTGAATAGTAATCAGGTCCTCACGTATTTTCCCTATCTGTCCAGGCAGGCTCACAATGTAACTGTGGTATCTGTTTCAAAATTTGTGGAACTCACTAATATCCTTAAGATAGGCAGTCATACAAGCTTGTAAATATCGTTGTGCAGGTACTTAGTTTAAAAGTCTGTAAGGCTACGGCCATTTTACAGTTGACTCGTGGAAAGGCTGAGTCGCTGTGAAAAGCAGCTGTCTGTTTATCTCCAGCCTATGTCTTGATGCAAGTGTTGTGCTGGTATCAGGTATTGTCCATTTATGGGTAATTTATGGATTGTGTATGTGTGGTAGATTCCGTATGGGGTCTAGTTATAGAGACAGGTTTTTAGAATCTTAAAAAATAGGTACTGTTTTCCTCTAAAATAATGATAGAGTCTGGAATATAAGAAAATTTACGGGATTTAGGTTCCAATTTCTTAAACATGAGTTTGCCCTTTGGCGTTCTCATGGACCCTCTTTTTTAGTACAAGTAGTATGTTTGAATCGATAAATATCCTTCCCCTTGTTGAAATATTTATGTTTTATTTTTAGTGTTCGCCCTGAGGAAGCTCCTTTTTAAACATTGGGAGCGAAACGGAGATCTTCCGTCAAAAGAAGAAAATAGATTAAACACTGACAGAAATAACAAAACGGAAATTGAACATTTTCGACTAAAGGTTTTGAAAGCTAAGTAACTCCGTATATTTTAAAGGGAGTGGATAATAAGTAGATAATTAGCAAAAAATAAAAAAGTAAAAAAGAAAGAAAGAATAAGAAAACAATATTTGAATAAATTATAGGTACAGTTATGGAGTAAATAACCGGATCGATGATAGCTCACTGTGTGAGTCATCAGACTCGAATATAACTTTGGGGCTTTTGATAGTGAGCACTTGAGACTGTGGTATCTGTGTCAATGGAGGATTAAGTGACTTGTCTAGAATCAAACTCAAAACCTCAGGGTGTGGAGGCAACAGCTCTAACCACTAGGTAAATTCCTCCCCCTCTCTTTTGAGGAATACTGTAGGCATCAGAATGGCACCAAAATAAGCCACTTATGTCAGGATTGGAGACTTTCGTGCGCGATTACCACAACAAAACCTTTTAGATATTACTAGCACACTGATAAAAGGCTCCTTTTACGAAGTCGCGTTAGCGGTTTAACGTGCGCTAATTTGCCTCTTGAGCAGACGGTAGTTTTTCGGCTAGCACAGGGGGTTAACGTGCGATAAAAAAGGTGCGTGCAATAAAGCCGCTAACGCGGCTTCGTAAAAAGAGCCCAAAATCTTCATGAGTTGAAAAGAAACGTAAACTTTTTTTTTTTTTCAGTTTTTCAATGCACCCTATTCTACAATCCGGACTCAAGGGTCTCTCATACGAAGAAAGACTGGGCAAATTGCAGCTCTATACTCTCGAAGAGCGCAGGGAAAGGGGTGACATGATAGAGACATTTAAGTACGTCACAGGTCGTGTCGAGGTGGAAAACGACATATTCGTTCCCAAGGGACCCTCGGTCACAAGGGGGCACCCGCTCAAACTCAGAGGAGGGAAATTTAGTGGTGACACCAGGAAGTATTTCTTCACAGAAAGGGTGGTGGATCAGTGGAACAAACTTCCGGAGCAGGTGATCAGAGCCACCAGCGTGCTCGACTTTAAGAATAAATGGGACATCCACGTGGGATCCCTGCGAGGGTCGAGTTAAGGAGCTGGGTCATTAGCACTCAGACTTAATGGGGTGGGTCAGTAGAGTGGGCAGACTTGGTGGGCTGTAGCCCTTTTCTGCCGTCATCTTTCTATGTTTCTATCAGATTAAAACTAACTACGGTACTAAAAAAAAAAAAAAAAAAGCTAGCTTTTTAGATCCCAGACTCAATCAGTGATGACCATTCATGATAAATAGTAGTAGTAACACCTATAAACATCTGTAAAAGGAAAAAAAAAAAAAAAAAGACCAAAACCAAAAACCACCACCAATCCTACTGGCACACACAGCTTCTTTTCACAGCCCAACTTTACATCTGTCAGATACAAAAAAAAAAAGTTAATTTTACATAGCTGAGCTACATACCACCGTATTTGATCTAACCTAAAGGGCAAGAACAAACATTTAGAATTTCTAATTAAATTCTTCAAGTGAAAAGGGCTATCAACCCAAATCATATCCAAGAAAACTTCACTCAAAACCCATTACAATACAAGGGAAAAAAATGGAATGGGTAGCACTTTGGAATCCTGAGCTAGAAAACCTAAGAATAATCAGAAGACTTGCAACCACTAGTACTGGAGAATGAAATACTAAAACATACATATAATTTCTTGCTCCTCCAGTTCTGACAACCACCCAACCCATTACAAAAAAATACAAAAAACCAACTTACCAGAAGTAAGCTCCAAAGAGAATCCTAAGTAGAGAAAAAAAAACAAAACCAACAACCCTGCAAACTACCACCACACATTACAGAGTCTCACAACTATATCCACCCAGGGAAGACATTCAAAATAAAAGGTCCACATTCATGCTTCTCTATAAATCTAGAGTACATGACACAAGATTTAAAAAAAATGTTACATGACGCTCATTATGCTTATGGTACTGGTAACAAGCAGAACAAGTTTGAAGGGATGGGAGTTAGTACTACAATACAGATCTAAATTTTCCTAACTTACCTTGCAATTTTATTTCAAGTTCACATTATTCCAAGAGTTGAACTAGCAACTCTGCATACAGGGAGCCTATATCAGAAAGGCACCTATGTGCCTTTTAAAATAAGGTTGTACAATAACCTCTCCAGTAGCATGCAAATGCTCTGACAAATTTATACTTACTGCAAAGGTGTAAAATGTGCATGTACTCTCTGGGGGTAATTTATAAAAGCATATGTTGGCATATGCAGAAGCACTGATAAAAGAAAGCATTGATCAACATTTTGAAAAGCACGAACTTCTGATAGCCAGCCAGCATGGTTTCTGCAAGGGACGATCGTGCCAAACAAACTTATTGCACTTCTTTGAAGGGATTAACAAACAGATGGACAAAGGAGACCCCATTGACATCATATATCTAGATTTCCAAAAAGCCTTTGACAAGGTGCCCCATGAACGCCTACTCCGGAAACTAAAGAACCATGGGGTGGAAGGAGACGTACATAGATGGATCAGAAACTGGTTGGAGGGTAGAAAACAAAGGGTAGGAGTGAAGGGCCACTACTCCGACTGGAGGAGGGTCACGAGTGGTGTCCCGCAGGGCTCGATGCTCGGGCCGCTACTATTTAATATCTTCATAAATGATCTAGAAACAGGGACGAAGTGCGAGATAATAAAATTTGCGGACGACACTAAACTATTTAATGGAGCTCGGACTACAGAGGAATTTGAAGAATTGCAAAGGGACTTGAACAAACTAGAAGATTGGGCGACGAGATGGCAGATGAAGTTCAACGTTGAGAAATGTAAGGTATTACATGTGGGGAGCAGAAACTTGAGGTACAACTATACAATGGGAGGGATATTATTGAATAAGAGTACCCAGGAAAGGGACTTGGGGGTATTGGTGGACATGACAATGAAGCCGACGGCACAGTGTGCAGCGGCCGCTAAGAGAGCGAATAGAATGCTTGGTATAATCAAAAAGGGTATTACAGCCAGAACGAAAGAGGTTATCCTGCCGTTGTATCGGGCAATGGTGCGCCCGCATTTGGAGTACTGTGTCCAATATTGGTCGCCATACCTTAAGAAGGATATGGCGTTAGTCGAGAGGGTTCAGAGGAGAGCGACGCGTCTGATAAAAGGGATTGAAAACCTGTCATATGCTGAGAGATTGGAGAAGCTGGGTCTCTTTTCCCTGGAGAAGAGGAGACTTAGAGGGGATACGATAGAGACTTATAAGATCATGAAGGGCATAGAGAGAGTAGAGAGGGACAGATTCTTCAAACTTTCGAATAATAAAAGAACAAGAGGGCACTCGGAAAAGTTGATAGGAGACAGATTCAAAACAAATACCAGGAAGTTCTTTTTTACCCAACGTGTGGTGGACACCTGGAATGCGCTTCCAGAGGACGTGATTGGGCAGAGTACGGTACTGGGGTTCAAGAAAGGATTAGACAAATTCCTACTGGAAAAGAGGATAGAGGGGTATAGATAGATTACTGCACAGGTCCTGGACCTGCTGGGCCACCGCATGAGCGGACTGCTGGGCACGATGGACCTAGGGTCTGACCCAGCAGAGGCATTTCTTATGTTCTTATATGAACTAATACATATCCCTAATGTCTCTTATAATAATAATAATAACAGCTTATATACCGCAATACCGTAAAGTTCTATGCGGTTTACAGAAGATTAAGCAAAGGTAACAAATTGAATTGACTTTAAGAGGGGAGGAAGAAAGAGAATTAATAGGACAGGAAATTCATTGTTGAGGAGAGAGAGATCAAAAGGACAAGTTAATCGCTATAGAGGGGAGAGAGAAGAGAGGATCAGTTGTCTAGATGCTTTAGGAACAAGTGTGTTTTTAGACGTTTCCTAAATTCCCCATAAGTAGTGGGCAAAAGCAATTGTTCTAGGTCTTTACCCCATGATCCTGCTTGGTGTGAGAGGTGTTCATGGTGTTTTTTCAGTTTACAACCTCGAACTGGGGGGGGGAAACGAAATTGGAATGTGAGCTTCTCTTGTGTCTGTTGGCTGAGAAGAAGAAAAGGTCAGTTATGTATTTAGGGGCAAGTCCGTGCAGTGCTTTAAAGCAGAAGCAGGCAAATTTAAACTTTACGCGCGCTGCCATTGGCAGCCAATGCAGCTGCCGGTAGTAGGGTGTCACGTGGTCAAACTTCCTCAGCCCAAAGATCAGTCTGACTGCTGCATTTTGCATCAATTGTAAACGTTGCATATTCTTTTGGGAAATTACTAAATAAGCGATGTTACAGTAGTCAAGTAGACTTAGTACGAGGGATTGGACTAGGGTTCTGAATGCCGATGTATCGAAATAAGCTTTAATGGATCTGAGTTTCCAGAGAGTAAAGAATCCCTTTCTGATTAAGGAGTCTACCTGGTCTTTCATGGTTAGGCATTGATCCAAAGTTACACCTAGTATCTTAATGGTGGGCTGGATAGGGTAACTAAGTTTATTGGCGAAGCAACAAAGAAAGTTGTTTTTTCTGAATTAAGTTTGAGCCTAAAGTTTGTCATCCAGTGATCCATCACTTTTATGGCTTCTGAAGCTTTGGGAATAGTTTCAGAGACAGAATTAGCGAATGGGATGATAATCGTAAAGTCATCTGCATAACTAAATAGTTTTATTCCCAGCTGGGTTAGCTGCGTGCCCAGTGAGGACATATAGACGTTGAAGAGCAATGGAGATAGTGGAGACTCTTGTGGCACACCGGATGGATTGCTCCAGGTGTTTGAAAGCTCATAATTAAAACGTACTTGATAAGTGCGGGATATAAGGAAGCCACGGAACCAGTTCAGCACCTCATCCCTGATACCAATGGCGGCTAGGTATTGCAGCAGTTTCTCGTGGTCTACTAGATCAAAGGCAGAACTCATATCGAATGGCATAACCAGGGCATTAAGGCCCTTACTAAACAGTAGGCGCAGATTGTCTAAGATAGCCGCAATTACTGTCTCAGTACTGAATAACAGTCTAAATCCGGATTGAGTTTCATGTAGGAGAGAGAACAGATCAAGATAATCCATCAGTTGGATGTGTACCAATCCCTCCATAATTTTTACAATAAACGGAATGGATGCTACCAGTCTGTAGTTGGATATTAGGGCTGAAGATTCTTTTCGATTTTTTAGAATTGGGGTTATTATTATGTGACCATTATTAGAGAGAAACTTCCCAGTTTTTAGGTTGTGAGCCAAGTATTGCATCAGTGATAGTTTAAATTCTAAAGGTGCCGCTTTCATGATTTCTGGGGGGCATGAGTCCAGAACGCAATAGGATTTAGAGTATTTGTTATATAGTCGGGTGTAATTATTCCACTCTAAATCTTGAAAGGAGCTCCAGATCATGTCTGCCGGTATATCATTTCCGTGGGTGAGAGCTATTTGATGATCACTAGGGTCGTTAGTTGAACAATGGATTCTAAGGTTTTTAATTTTTGAATCGAAGTACAGTGCTAAGTCATTTGCAGAGGGTAACTTAGTGTTGTGTGTGGATGTGGTGTAGTGAGCGGTGTCGAATAAATTTGTGATCAGGTTGAATAGCTCTTTTGTATTGATTCCTTGTGAGTCATTACAAGATGAGTTGATTTTAATTGTGCGCGCGCTAAAAACCCTAGCGCACCTTCGTAATAAATATTATATAGTGTAATAAAAAAAAAATAGGATATAAAAGAAAATCAGCATCGTCTTTTGTTACTAATTCAAAAACGTACTGCCTAACAACTTAAGAGGTTTGAATTTTTTTGTAATATTTATTAAAGGCATAAGGTCAGACTAATATACAAGGAACAGTGCAAGGCAAAAGCACCCCATACCAATCAAAATGAGGACAAAACAAGAATTTTACATTTTATCCCCCTCCCTCACCCCACAGGGATGAAACCAGAGATTAGCAGTGAGGCACTACAAACCAGAAAAATTAAAGATTCAAAAGGTGACTACGAGCCTGGCAGAAAGAGTTCAAGAGGTTTGAATATTTAAATCAAAAATAAAATATATTGTTTTAAGAACAGATGCCTCTGCCAAATGATTAACATATTGTTCTAAGGAACAGAATTGCTTCTGCCAAATCCTCTCTTATAAGCAGCCCTTAAATCTGATTTGACTATTTTTAGTGGCAAAAACACCGACTCGAGTGGGTGGCATTGCCTTTACAATTCTAGCTACATCACTAAGGGCTCCTTTTACAAAGGTGCGTTAGGGCCTTAACGCGCAGAATAGCGCGCGCTAGCTGCTACCGCCTCCTTTTAAGCAGGCGGTAATTTTTCAGCTAGCGTGCGCTAATCTTGTGTGCGCCCTAAACCTCTGCATAAATAAAGATGGCTTCTTCTATGGTCAGTTTTGATGAGCAGCTTTCCCGCTTCCTTTAATCCTTCAAAAAACTTTGAAACGTCTTTACAGGACATCAACTGGTTGTTTTCCTGTGATTAAAACGACGTCGTTTTACTTTAGACAGTTCTATTCTAGCCAAGTAAGCTTCAAAATCTAATTCTTCATTTGAAGAGGATGATGTACCAATACTTATTTGTTCATCCAGTGGTTGAGGTGTTTCAGGCTGCACTTGTAATCCTTTCATGCATTTTGCTATTTCATAGAGTGCCTGTTCCTGTGGCAACTTGATCATTGCTTAACAGAACTCGTTCACCGAGTCAATGCAAACGCCGCTAGCAGGATTTGATTATCCAGCAAGAAACCCTGGGCTAGATGTACTGAACGCTCCAATTGTATACCAACGGTCGCTAAATCAAAAATAATGTTGAAAAGAAGGTTTTAGTTTTGAATGTAGAGATCAAAAATGAATGCATCAGCAAATAATACAGTGATCCCTATTTCAAAGTATTACACAATCATTACAATCTATAGTTGAAATGATAACATGTGCTCAGAGTTGTGTAATTTTGCCAAGGACCGAAGCCCCTATAGCAAGACCCACCACCCAATCTTTGCATATGTGTAAAAGTGCTGGTATGATTTGTCTATCAATAAAAACAGATTTGACAGTAAAGTGCTGGTAAATATTTTAAAATTGTGACTTCACAATATTCAATCGACTTGTTAGAAAAATATATTTTTCATTTAGCTTCAAGCATTTTTAAGGGTCCCGACACAGACCCACGTTTCATTGCCTTTTTCAAGGAACCCTCAACAGAGATGGTCTCAAAACAAGTGGGGTGATAAGACCCATTCAAAGTGCCCACTCTGTCGTGTGAGAATGTCTGTGCATGAAGATTCTTATTTGCTTTCTGTTAAGAATATTCACGCACAGACATTCTCACAAGACAGAGTGGGCATTCTGAATGGGACTTATCATCCCACTCGTTTTGAGACAAGGACTTTATTTCTATTGAAGGTTCCTTGAAAAAGACAACGAAATGTGGTCCACGTCGGGATTCTTAAAAATATTTGAAGCTAAATTTTAAAAAAAAATTTTAACAAGTCAATTAAATATTGTGAAGTCGCAATTTGAAAATATTTACCAACACTTTTACACATATGCAATGATTGGGGTAGTGGGTCTCGCTATAGGGGCCAATGGTCGCTAAACCAGTCTGACTGGTTTAGCAACTGATGGAATTTGCCGGCCCAATGTTGAAAATGGCTCACCACATGGTTTTTCCGGTGGTCATACATTTTACGATTCTGGTATGAAAACAACCTCATTACTATTAAAATGAGGTCATTATTATTAAAAACGAGCCATCCAATCGATGACTTAACGATGCATGCCATAATCAGATTGCTAATGCTGATCAAAAAAAACAACAAACAGGGGAGGGGCTTTAGGCCCCTACAGGCCCCTCCCTGTGCATCCCAAGATGCACTGAGAAACGGAAGGTCTGCCATTTTGGAGAGGCGGACCTGCGAGCAGGGAGTGGGCATCCTTCCTGCTGATTCTAAAGTATGGGGAAGGGGGGGTTCACAGAGGCCAGAAGAAGTGGGCATCCCTCCTGCCAATTTTTATTTAAGTCCACAGAGCTTGGCTTCATGGGGGTGGGGTTCACAGAGGCAGGAGAGAGTGGGCAACCCTCCTGCCTCTATTTTTCTTCCGGGGATCATTTAGGGAGAAGTAGCTCAACTCACTTTTTTTTTTAATGGGGCAGATATTGTGCATGTGTAGCACACACATACTCATCTGTAACATTAAGAAAAAAAAGAAAAAGCTTCAACAGCTGAGTGGCAGGCGGCTGCTTTGGGGCTTCTCCTGCTGCTCAGCTGTTCAGGCTTCCCTAAAATGGCTCTGTGCACATGTGAAAGCCAGTTTCTAAGCAAGCAATCAGATGGGATTATAACTGCCCTTTGCAAAACTCATTTGCATAGGCAGATGTTTGAACAAATCAATTATTGTTTAGAAAGCAGCCAAAATAATCAGTCCACGGCGACCCACACAGTCTTAACAACCCTTTTTAGTACATCTAGCCCCCTCTCTTTTTCCCATTGAAGATACAATGCCATCAGCAATTAATCTTCCTCTTTTCTTCATGATATACATCAAGTTTTTCCACTCCAACAAGAATTTACCAGGTGTTAAATGACTGCAGCTTCTTGGTGACAGTAAAAGGGTGGAGTAAGACTTTCTAAAATCCACCACTTCACCCACAGGTTTTCAGATAATGAAAATTGATATTGTACAAATCTTAAAGAAAGTCTTTTAGTTGAAGCAAACACACGCTTTATCATCAAATATGTGCTTCCCCAGCGAGCTGCTTGATCCAAAATGGCTCCTTTTCTAGGACATTTCTGCAGCATAGCATCTGTTTTAGGGGTCCTAGCTGCAACAGCCACTTACCTCAACTTGCCAATAAGCAGAACTGCATGACGATCTTTCAATCCATTTCTTATTGCTAGATGCAGTATATGTATAGCACAACACGTATGCTGAATTGTAATTAACTTTGATGCTTCTTCAACAATATCATTTAAAGATTGATATTTACTGTTTTCATCTACGGTATTTGTGCCATTTGTAGATCATTTGCAGGAATGGTATCTTCCACTTCTAATATTTGTGTGATTGCTTCATCAACCTTTTTGATTCTCAATTGAGCTTAAGCTATTTGAAGCATGATCTGTTACAATACATAGGACCTGTTCATTTTTAATTTCAAAATTTTCTAACATACCTTCCACTAACTTCTGAAGATATTCACTGGCGAGATGTACCTGGGTGTTCTTTACTCTTAATGTCCAAGTTATCACACTACAGTAGAATCTCAGTTAACCAGCACTCTCACCCAACCGGAAAAAAAAAAAAAAAAAAAATCAGTGGGGGGTGAATATCCCTCAAAGCACCAGCAGCAGCTTGATCCAGCTGTCCTGAGCCATGAACCCCCTCCCTCCAGGGAGTTGCTCTATACCTGGATAGGTTCAAGGTGACGGATAATTCAAGTTTTAGGCAAAAGGATAGAAGAATTAAGAGACAAGAGAGTAAGCTGAAGGAGAGACGGTAAAGAGTCTTCTACTGGGAAGACTTGGGATGACATTAGAACTACAGATTATATTGGATGAGGAAGAAATCTTTTGAGTTGGAATAAGCCACTGATTGTCAATGGAGTTTAATATTTCAAAGTACTGAGCCGTGAACCCCCCTCCCTCCCACCCCAAAGCACCAGCAAAGCAGTTGTCTGAGCGGCAAAAAAAAAACAAAAAACCCCAAAAACAAAAACCCCTCCCTCAAGCCCCGAAGCAGGCAGCGGTCCTGAGTCACAAACCCCCTCCCTCCCTTTCTTATCTAAAGCGGCAGCTAGTCAGCCGAGCTCAAAACAGGCTACTCGCATCAGAGGTAAGGCCCTGCCGGGCACCAGCGAGCAGCCTGTTTTGAGCGCTACCTCCTGCTGACCAGCTGTCGCTTTGAGTAAAGAAGAGAGGGAGGTGGGGGTTTGTAGCTCAAGACCGCCATCTGCTTCAGGACTGGAGGGAGCGGGGTTTCACAGTTCAGGACAGCTGCTACTTTGGGGTGAGAATTGAGATATGGCTCCTTGTACAGTAACTCTCAGGCAACCAGAAAAATAATTATCCGGCATTCCCCAATCCCCATGGGTACTGTATTACTTTCATCAACAAATCTAACCTTAACAGCAAAATAATTGACTCTAATGTGTGCATGCATCCATTTTAATAAAGACAAAGCATCCGTTCAAACTTTTTCAAAGTTTGTTCTTATATTTGGCCTCTTCAATTACACTGGTCAACACTCATTTTGGTGCCTCAAATGTTAGACATGTTTCTGGGTATATTTGACCTGCTGGTTCCAAAAACGGCACCAGTTTTCTTCTATCAGCTCTAGTTTTTGAGATACAGAACATGTGCCACATACCATTCTTCACTCTGCTTGCCCATTAAAAAATCAGAATATTTTAATGTAGTGTTTAAAATTAATATCTTTTTAAGCACGAAGAAAACATTAAAATTAAAAGAAAAGTATACAACATGAAAACTACTCATTTCATACCAAAAGCACAAGTTTATGATACAAACTTTCCAGTCATTTGACACACAAGAAGTTCCTCCTTTTGTAAGACTTCCGAGAGTGGGATCTGCCAGGACAATCCCGCATAAGATTCCAACAATAGTCCACCATCAGGTGTGCATCCCATCTTCCTTGGTTTCTGGCTTTCATTGTTTTTATGTCTCAGTGAAATCTTTCACCTTGCTCTTCGCTTAAGTCACCAAGGTTCTCTGGAAAGCGATCTAAGTGACTGAGCAGATAATGGACTTCAACACTCATGTTACAACCAAGCCTGTTGAAATGAAAGAGCATATCCTCCACTAATTGTGTGTAGTTGTTTGCCTTCTTGTTGCCAAGAAAGTTTTTCACAACAAGAACAAATGAAGACCAGGACACGATTCGATTTCATTCACTGATTCTATGAAACGTGGGTCATTTATAAGTTGTTTGATCTGTGGACCACTGAAAAATCCTGCCTTCAGTTTTTCCATGGTAAGTCCAGGTAACTTATGCGCTATGTATTCAATGCACGAACAGTCTTTATTCAAAGCCTTTACAAATTGTTTCATCAGGCCTAGCTTCATATGTAGTGGTGGCAGTAGGATTCTCTCTCATGCTACCAAAGGTTCACGGATTATATTTAGTCCTCCAACCACCATATATTCCCTGAAGTAGATGAAGTGTTAGTACCATTATCTTTCTGATTCACAGCTTCTAACACTTGAGGATGAAAATGCTGCAAAGGTCTTTTTAAATTTGATGTTCTTGTAGGGGCATTTTTGCCAGAACCACTAAGCCACTAATTTTTGCATCACATGTTTTTTCACTGTCATCTTCTATAATACACCGATACATAGAATGCTTCCCATCTGTTGTGAAGTGTTCAAGAACAGCCAACTTCATTGATACTCCTTTTGCCATTATGATTTTCTTCAAAGGCTGTCACTTTACAAAATGTAATGTAATGTAATGTAATGTAATTTATTTCTTATATACCGCTACATCCGTTAGTGAATCATCTAAGAACTTGATAAATATATATTCTAAAAGTAAAACATATCCTGAAAAAAACGGGTGAATCAAATTATCTGTGAAATAAGACATTTAAGCGTTTGCAATGAAGTAGTTATTCTCTATTAGGAGTTGGAGACAGCACATTTTCACTAACTCCAGTAACCCAAAAATTGCTTCTGACTGACTCCATAACCCTCTCTTGCAGGGGTGTCAAAGTCCCTCCTCGAGGGCCACAATCCAGTCGGGTTTTCAGGATTTCCTCCATGAATATGCAGGAGATCTATTAGCATACAATGAAATCAGTGCATGCAAATAGATCTCATGCATATTCATTGGGGAAATCCTGAAAACCCGACTGGATTGCGGCCCTCGAGGAGGGACTTTGACACCCCTGCTCTCTTGTATAAACTATACCATATAGTTTTTTTTATAGCCCACAAATGACAACAATGATTCCATTGTGGTTAAGATTTGAGATCAATCATTACATTTACAATAATATTCTAGAGCGCACTGGAGGATAGCAGTCAGACAATTATGGGAAAAAAAAGATAGGTTTAGAGTAGCCATACTGGGACAGAAAAGAGATATCATATTAAATTCGCCTTTTCTACTTAATAATACGCCAATTGAAATTGTCCCTAAATTAAAAATCTTAGGAGTTATAATTGATGAAAAATTAGAATTTAAAGATCATATCAACAACATAGTTAAAGTCTGTTTCTATAAATTACGTTTGATTAGATCTATATCCAAATTCCTTGAATCCAAATCCCGCAATATCTTAATTCATTCTCTTGTAATAGCAAAAATAGACTATTGTAACTCTTTGTTACTTAATATTACTCAAAAAGAAAAACGACAATTGCAAATTGTTCAAAACATTGCTATTAAATTAATCCATAATGCCAAAAAATTTGATCATGTAACTCCTCTTTTCATCGAATCACATTGGCTCCCTATTTGCCAGCGCATAGAATTTAAGGTCTTGTTACTTATATTTAAAAATTTGATATTCAATCAACCCCAATGCATTTCTAAAATGTTAATTCCCTATAGTTCCACACGAACACTTAGATCATCTTCCCAAAACCTATTAGTTGTTCCCTCCTTAAAAATAATAGGCACTCGAAGATTAGATATGTTCTCTGTAGTTGGCCCCCAATGGTGGAATTCATTGCCCCAATACATAAAAATTGAAAAAGACATTTTATCCTTCAAGAAATCCCTGAAAACATTTCTTTTTAAACAGGCTTTTAATATCTAAAATTTATTTTATTTTATTAATTTCGCTTTTAAAATCCCCTTACTCCCCAATGTTTTTTCCCTTAAATGTATTTCTCAACATAATAGATGTAACTTTAACCCCCCTTCCCTCCCAATTGTTGTTGGTCATGTTGGATTTCTATTGTTTATATATACTGTATGTATTTTAACTCAATTGTATTTTATTATTATGTACATCGCTTTGTATAAAGATATAGCGATTCATCAAATATTTAATAAACCTTGAAACCTTGACAGACCTAAGGTCTATCAAGCCCAGTATCCTGTTTCCAATAGATGCCAATCTAAGTCACAAGCATGGAATCCATAGGGATAGAAATTTCATACATGTGTGAAGAATATAATTTTCCAGATGTTTTGTATTGACTGCTTTGCCTTACCATACCCTGGCTCTAATTCAGGAACTTTCTGTTAGCCAAACAAAAGTTTTCTGCGTTTCCATTCATTTCAAGAACTGTACTTAAATGCCTCTATCACAGTAGCTTTAGGACAGGTCTAAGGTATATGCATTCTACTAATGCCTAAATCTGAAATAATTCCCCCTTTTGTTGGTCATTTATTACGTCTAGGGATTTTACCTCCCTAGCATTCCCTGATAAAACATTTGTCCAGTCATTATTGGAGTAATTGCCTATTATTATACTGTTTCCCAGCTTTCCTAATCTATGTAAACATTTCTTCATCTCTCTGCTCATTTTATCCTGGGGGATGATAGTACAGCCTTATCTGTATATATATATATTTTATTTTTTTTTTTCAGAGGAAGGATTCTGGATACTTGACCCCCCCCCACCCCTCCAGAGAGAGGGAAGGGAACAGTAAGTAAGGAATCTCCATAAAGGAGTGACAGAATTGAACAAAGCATGAACCTCATACAGAAGAGCCCCAGAGGATGATCCCCCCCTCCCAGAAAAAAAAAAGCAGCGGAATGGTTTCATCAGATATGTTAAGACAAATCAATTACAGTTAAATTGCATATTACAGCAGTTATAACATTTTTGTGCGCACTGTGCTAATTTGTTCACTGTGAAAAGTTAGCACGTAAATAACTTTCTCCTGCCGGGAGAGGTTTTCCCGGGTGTCAGACCACAGGTGCTGGGACCGAATGGCCCGTGTCACGTGCGCCGCCTTCCTTGGCCTTTACCCACCACAAGTTTAAAAAAGCAAGAGAGACCGAGGCGCGCGCGCTGGGAGCCGGCAGACCGGTCTCCCGCCCACGTGGTCCCTGCCACCTCTCGCTCTTTCTCTCTCCCTCTCCCCGGTCCACTAGGCCTCCCTGTCCGCGACCCCCCCCCCCCCAACAGCTCACCCTACCGTCACACTCGTACTCGCTCACCGCCAATCCCGCCGCTCTCCTGCTCCGGCGCCTTACAACACGCTCTCTCGCTCTCCCACAGCTGCGTCCCGCCAGGCCGGAAACAGGAAGTTAGTCAGAGGAGAACAAAGCGCGGGAGAATTGAAAAAGTTGCGTCAGAGGAGAACTAAGGTGCCTTTCGTGGCTAGGGTTACCATATTTGTGAAGTGGGAAAAAAAACAACAACACACGTGACCACGCCCCCCCCCCCCAGCCCCACCCTCAGTGCTTCGCTCTCCCTCCCACATGGGTGCATATCTCTCTTTCTCTCTACATCCAACTCCTCTTCACCACAGGTGCTTTTCTCTCTCCCTCCAACACCCCCTCCCCCAGCATGATCCAGTGGCATAGTCTACTACTATTAATTATTTCTATACGCTACCAGATGTACACATCACTGTACAGAGTCACAAAGAAGACAGTCCCTGCTCCAAAGAGCTTACAATCTAAACAGCCAAAACAGACAAACAAGATGTCATGGATTCAGGACATTCAAGCCATTCTGACATCACTGATGAGGTTGGCTCTTATTGGTGGAATGAGGCATTATGACATCACAATCTCAGCTCTGCTCCCCAAAGTCTGAAACTCTTCACACTACTACTATTAATTATTTCTAGAGTGCTACCAGACGCCCACAGCGCTGCAGAGTCACAAAGAAGACAGTCCCTACTCGAAAGAACTTACAATCTAAACCAGTGTCCCACAAACTTTCTTGAGCCGTGACACACTAAAGGTAGTGGCCGTGGCTCGAGGCACCTGGAAGTGTGCGGATATCGCCATGATGACATCACACGCATGCGTGACATCATCATCATGTCTGCATGTGTGTGTAGGCCCTCCAGGTTGTCCCTGAGACACCAGTGGGGAGTGTCAGAAGGGAAACCGGCCAGAGAGAATAGGTGCTGGCGCCCACTGATTGCCTACTTGACGTGCCTCTCGCCACAAGAGGCACGTCCTGTAGGCAGTCAGCTGGTGCCGGCACCTCTCCTCTTCCCCCATGTACCGTGGCACACCTGAAATCTAAGGAGGCACACTAGTGTGCCTTGGCACACAGTTTGAGATACACTGATTTAAACAGACAAGACAGACAAACAGGATGTCATAAATACAGTTAAGGGGAACGGTTAATCAGCTGACAAGGTTGGAGGACAGAGGGGAGTACAGGACAATCAAGCCATTGTGACATAGGCTCTCTGTCTCTCCAGCAACAGCCAGACTGGAGTGCCTTTCTCCTTTCCACTACCTACCTCCTCCACTGAATATATAATCTTCAGGCCAGCCAGCAGCAACAGTGAGGTGAGTCTGATGCCATCAGCCTGCCCTGAAAGCCTTCATTCTTTATTTATTTATTTGCTTTTATGAGTATATCCCGTCCTCCTATGAGACCGCAGAATGGGTTACAAGTTTACATACATATTAAAGTGTATTTATAAAAAGTGATGATAAACATGACATGGCAAGACATTGTCTGACAAAGATAGCAAAACAGCTAACAAAGTATGGTAAAAACATAACATGACAAAAACATGGTATGGAAAGACATAGCATGACGGGCATAGCATGGTAAACATAGCATGGCAAAACATACCCCCCCCCCCCAAGGTTTTTAGTGCCGCCCGGCATGCTGTGCTCTGCGCTGCTCCAATGGTCATAGAGTTCCAATGAGCGTCGGAGCAGCATAGAGCATTCAGCGAGTCGGTCGGTGCTAAAAACCTCTTGCACAGTTTTGCAAAAGGGGGGTAGACCTAGTATGCACATTATACTATCAGAGATGACTTGGTAGGGTGGAGCATCATACGATGGGCAATATAAAGTGCAATAGTACAGGGTACAGTGGGATCATGCGCAGTGGATCGCTGGAAATGATGGACTAGGACAGATGTTTCCTGGAGTTAAAAAAAATAATTATTATTTTGGGGCTTTCTCAGATAATGGTCCACACCGCCCAAGGGGTGCATTCAAGGTCATTGTGAACTTGACCGATGAGCAAGAACAGCAGCTATGATGGAAGAGAAAAGTGGTGAAACAACATTGTAAAATGATGAAAAGACCTGAACACTTGCCAAAGATGCCCAACACAGTCCAGATCTGGACAATGTGTGTGTTTTTTCTTTTTATTTATGCAATTTACATGTTACAATATATGCTTGTACAGAAAAAAAAACCATCCAGAAACAATACAAACTATTATAAATGAAAATTACATATAATAAAGAAAAAGAAATATCTCAGTAGCATCTATCAAGCCCCTAATAAGAAGAGGACCAGGGCAAAAAATTGAGAAGACAGTACATGGTACGGTGGGAAAAACTAAAAAGGTTAGGGCTGTTAGCTTGGAAAAGAGACAGCTGAGGGGGGAGATATGATTGAAGTCTACAAAATCCTGAGTGGAGTAGAAAGGGTACAAGTGGATCGATTTTTCACTCCGTCAAAAATTACAAATACTAAGGGACACTCGATGAAGTTACAGGGAAATACTTTTAAAACCAATAGGAGGAAATATTTTTTTCACTCAGAGAATAATTAAGCTCTGGAACGCATTGCCAGAGGTTGTGGTAAGAGCGGATAGCTTCAGTGGTGTACCAAGGGCGGGGGCAGGGGGGGCAGTCTGCCCTGGCTGCATGCTCCAAGGAAGTGCACAGCCGGCCGTATCCGGAACCTCCCGCGCTGCTTCAAACCGTACTTCAGCATGGCTGCCCTACTTAGAGCAGAGTCGTCAGCCGCGCTGAAGTGAAGAAGGTCCCGCAATGACTGGGAAGAGGTAAGTGACGTCGGGGGGACCGGCAGCCGCAGTCATCGCGGGATCTTGCCGCAATTAACTGCATCTGCCGGCCCAACCCCCTCCGAAGTCACTTCGAGCTTCCATCGGAGCAGAAGCAGTCATCGCGGGATTTTTGGGACGGAGAAAGAAAGGAGGTCAGGGTGGCATGAAAGGGTGTGGAGGGTGACAAAGGGGGGTCAGGGTACTATGGAACCATGGTGAAGGGTGACAAAGGGGATTCAGGGTGCTATGGAACCATGGTGAAGGGTGACAAAGGGGGGTCAGGGTGCTATGGAAACATGGTAAAGGGTGACAAAGGGGGGTCAGGGTGATATGGAATCATGCTGAAGGGTGACAAAGGGGGTCAGGGTGGTATGGATGCGTGGTGGAGGGAGAGAAAGGGGCAGATGCTGAATGAATTGCAGGGAAAGAGACATAAGGGGGAACGATACTGCATGGAATTGGGTTGTAGGGAACAAAAGGGGGTAGATGCTGATGGAAGTGGGGGAAAGAAAGAGAAGGGGCAGATGATGGAAGTGGGGAGAAGGGCAGATGATGGAACTGGGGAGAGAGAAGAGGGCAGATGACGGAAGGAGGGGGAAAGAGAGAGAAGGGGCAGATGATGGAAGTGGAGAGGAGAGAGAAGAGGGCAGATGATGGAAGGAGGGGATAAATAAAAGGAGGGCACATGATGGGGGAAAAGGATTGAGTTAGGGAAATACTGGAGGGGGTGAGGGAAAAAGGTGGCGAGCTGTAGGTAGACAGTAAAAAAGGAAATTGATGAGAGGGTAGTAAGAACGTAATCTAGATGGATGCAAAAAATAAATTGAAAAGGAAAATGAGGAAAGAAAGGGATTGCAGAAGAGAGGTGTGGGAGAGGGAAGGAGAGGAGAGAGATGCCAGACCAATGGGGGTGAAAGGAGAGAAGGAGGAGACATACAGTTTCTGGAAGGGGCATAGAAGTAGAGAAGATGCCATATAGGGGCAGAGAGATGGCAGACAGTGGATGGAAGGAAGAGAGTGACAAGAAGATGAGGAAAGCAGAAACCAGAGAAGACAAAGATAGAAAAAAATTTTCTATTTATTTATTGCTTTAGGAGACATGTGTCACTGTTTCTGTGGTGTTGCATTGTATGCAGAGTCCAGCTTCTTGCTGGTTCAATTTAACCTTTGTCTATGTATTTCTATTTTATCCCCCCTTTTACAAAACTGTGGAGCGTTTTTTAGCACCAGCCGTGGTGGTAGCAGCTCTGATGCCCAGAATTCTATGAGCGTCAGAGCTGTTACCACTGTGGCTAAAATCCACACTACAGTTTTGTAAAAGGGGGAGGGGTTAGTTTGTGATTACATATTCCATACTAGGCAAAGGTGTTTTCTGTGTTCTGCGTGTTCGAAAGACATGGTTTTCTGTTAGGATTGACGGTGTAGGATTGATCTTTACTAGTCTGGCTTGTTTAGTTTTACAATGGGTGTATTGCTGTTGTACTGCTCACTACAGTATATAAGATGCTGCCTTTTCCTAGGTACTCATGTGTGACGTGTGGCTTCTTACTAAAAATCATGTTTTTCGTACAGATGGGGGGGTGCCAAAAAATGATGGGCCCCGGGTGTCACATATGCTAGGTACAAACAACACTTCCAATAGGAGACTGGTGTGGTCATGAGATGTTATAGTAATACAAATTTACTGCAGAAGCAATGAGAAACCGATATCAATTCTTTATTGCTCAAAAAGAAGGAAAACGCCTCAGAAAAGGCCCTCCCACCTCCACAATAGCGGTAACCTCATAGGCAAAACCTTCTTGCAAAATTAGAGCCAATCTAAGATAAGTGGTCTTTTTGCTTCTATCTTTAATTCAGCATCTATGTGAAGCACAGTTTTTTATTTAATTGCTCACTTTTGCAAGAAGGTTTTGCCTATGAGGTTACCGCTTAACCACCTTTAGATCCACTACTGTGGAGGGCCTTTTCTGATGCGTTTTCCTTCTTTTTGAGCAATAAAGAATTGATATCGGTTTCTCATTGCTTCTGCAGTAAATTTGTATTACTATAACATCTCATGACCACACCAGTCTCCTATTGGAAGTGTTGTTTATACATACATTGGTTTTCAATACATCTGAGTTGTTTATAGCTATTACATATGCTAGGTACGCCACTGGATAGCTTAGCTGGTTTTAAGAAGGGTTTGGACAGTTTCCTGGAGGAAAAGTCCATAGTCAGTTATTGAGAAAGACATGGGGGGAAGCCACTGCTTGCCTTGGATCAGTAGCATGGAATATTGCTACTCCTTGGGTTTTGGCCAGGTACTAGTGACCTGGATTGGCCACCGAGAATGGGCTACTGGGCTGACCTATTGGTCTGACCCATTAGGGTTATTCTTGTGTTCTTAAGAAATATATGTCACTAATAAGCAAACAAAGTGGCAAAAAAACCCAGTAACTCCCTCTTCTATTAAACTGCGCTAGCAGTTGTTAGCGCAAAAAGCCGTGCTGAGTGGTCCGCGCTGCTCCCAACGCTTATGTGAACTCTATGAGCGTTGGGAGCAACGCAGGCCATTCAGCGCGGCTCCCCGCGCTAGAAACTAGATAGGCGCCTATCTAAATTGAAGAACAAGCTCAATTAAGCTTTTTAATCAGCAGTGATTGAAACCTAGGTGCCTATCAAGAAAGTGCGATTCTGTAACAAGGCGCCTCTAAAATTTAGGGGGCCTTCAAAAAATAGGCGCTATGCCCATTAGGTGTGGGCGTAGCTACACGTGAGGCACCTTGTTGCAGAATCGCTGCTCTTAAGCTCAGCTTGGCGCCTAACTTTTAGTTGTGCCTAGAGCTGGCCTATTTCTTGGGCGCCTCCAAAATAGGTGCCGCTCAGCGCGATTCACTAAACAGCACCCAGTTTTACTTGGATCGCACTCAACAGTGCTTAATTAGGCGCCTAACATTTGGGCACTTGTTAAAGAATTTGCCCTTTAACCTCCTGTACCTTTTCATATCCTGGAAGGGCAGCTGTAGATTAAATCAGTTTTTAAGCCCATTAATCAAGTGATGCATGTCGGTAACAAAAATCTCATGCACGAATACAGGATGTCCGGGGCGGTACTTGGAGAGACCTCCCAGGAAAGGGACTTGGGAGTTCTGATCGACAAGCCGATGAAGCCGTCCATACAATGTGTGGCGGAGGCGAAAAGGGCGAACAGAATGCTAGGAATTATAAAGAAGGGGATCACAAACAGATCGGAGAAGGTTATCATGCCGCTGTACCGGGCCATGGTGCGCCCTCACCTGGAGTACTGCGTCCAGCACTGGTTGCTGTACATGAAGAAGCACACGGTACTACTCGAAAGGGTCCAGAGAAGAGCGACTAAGATGATTAAGGGGTTTGGAGGAGCTGCCGTACAGCGAAAGATTAGAGAAACTGGGCCTCTTCTCCCTCGAACAGAGGAGATTGAGAGGGGACATGATCGAAACATTCAAGGTACTGAAGGGGATAGACTTAGTAGATAAGGACAGGTTGTTCACCCTCTCCAAGGTGGGGAGAACGAGAGGGCACCCTCTAAAGTTGTAAGGGGTTAGATTCCATACGAACAAAAGGAAGTTCTTCTTCACCCAAAGAGTGGTGGAAAACTAGAACGCTCTTCTGGAGTCTGTCATAGAAGAAAAAAACCTCCAGTGGATTCAAGACAAAGTTAGAAAAGTTCCTGCTGAACAAGGACGTACCCTGATAGGGATAGTCTCAGTCAGGGCGCTGGTCTTTGACCGGAGGGCCGCCGCGGGAGCAGACTGCAGGGCACGATGGACCACTGGTCTGACCCAGCAGCGGCAATTCTTATGTTCTTATGTTCTTAGCGTCCTTGAATGACATTTTGATATTTGGAAGCGTGTCATTCAAGGACGCTAACATCGAGAACGGGCTTAAGACCTGATTTAATCTACTGTTGCACTTAAAGGATAAACCGTTTCTGTCCAAGTTTCAAGTTTCAAGTTTTATTCAATATTTGATTAATCGCCTATCGTAACTACTAAGCGATTTACATTTACAGAAAATACATAATAAAAATTAACAATAATATAATAAAATCTATAAATCATTTTAAAACAAACTAGACAAATTTGGACAGGAAACATTGGGAAAGAGGGGAAGAAATACAATTTATAATAGGAAAGGAGGGATCAATAAGGGTAAATACACAGAATGGATGGGAAAACAAAATATATATAGCTGACTGAAGTGAAAGGGAGTTGTAAAGAGTAATTGGCATTTCAATTAAGGATTGAAAGCATCTTTAAAAAGAAAACTCTTAAGTTGGCTTTTGAATTTGTCGAGGTTATTTTCCTCCCTTAAATAAAGTGGGAGAGAATTCCATGTTTGCGGTGCTGTGACTGAGAAAATATACTGTCTTCTGGTATTTATGATTTTGAGAGAGGGGATAACTAATAAAAGTTGCTGATTGGATCGTAAAGTTTTTTGAGAAGTGTATGGAATTAGAACTTTATAAATGAATGATGGAGTTTTGGATAATAACGATTTAAAGGTGAGTAAAGATAGCTTGTATAATATTCGATGTCCCACTGGGAGCCAATGTGCTTTTTGTAATAAAGGGGTTACATGGTCAAATTTTTTGGCCCCAGTAATTAATTTAATAGATGTATTTTGTATGATCTGTAATTTTCTGATTTCTTTTTGGGCCATTCCTTTGAATAAAGCATTACAATAGTCGATTTTTGCAATAATTAATGAATGAATTAGTATATTTAAAGATTTGGCACAGAGAAATTTTGAAATAGAACGGATTTGACGTAGTCTGTAAAAAGAGGCTTTGACTACATAACTAATGTGATCATGATAAGTTAAGTTTTCATCAAGGATGACACCTAAGATCCGAATTTTGTTAATTTGTTTGAGTGTTACTCCTTGGATTTTAATAGGAACAGATATTTTTTATGATTTTCTTTCCAAGGGAAGAGTAACGTGTTGGTTTTGTTAATGTTTAGGGACAGTCTATTGTTGTCCAACGAAGACAACAAAACGGAGTTCTGTCGGGCAGTAAATGCAATCCTTTTTTGGATTCAGATAAGTCTGGATTTTTTAGATATTCTTTTGCTTGGAAGCACTAAATTCACTGCTGTTATTACTATGGTGTGATATTTTTGATTGATATAAGTTACAAGGGGAGTTTGTGGATCAGAAGCCAAAACCCCATCTCACAGAGAGGAGCACTTGTATGTTTATGTTTTGATTTGAGATTTTTTTAAAGTATTTTCATAACTGAAATTAAAAATTGCAGAGACATTATGATGTACAGGTGGACTTATTTAGGCATTAGCCTAATGATTGTCATTCATGAGTTGTCAACCTGGAGTAACACTGTTCAGCTATTATCTACCGTTCCCCCAGTACCACAGTCTCTCTCTCTTTATTAAGGTGCGCTAATCAATTTAGCGCTCACTAAAGATTAGCGCACGCTGAATGCTAAGGCATCCATTATATCCTAGGGGCATCTTAGCATTTAGGGCACGCTAAATTGGTTAGTGCATCTTAATATAAACACGGGTGCTCTTCCTGTGAGTTGGGTGCAGGAGGTTAAGTCCTCTGCGAAGATTGTTGCTTATTCTTGCTAAACATTTTGCCTGTTGTTGGCATGGAAAGACTATTACCGTATTTTCACGCATATAACGCGCGCGTTATACACGATTTTACAAACCATGCGCGTTATACGCGTGAGCGCGTTTTACAACTTTTTATTTACATAGTTCCCCCCCCGACACCCGATTCATCAACAGGAAGGACCGCTTGCACCCCCACCCCGCAGGACCGCTCGCACCCCACCCGTAGGACCGCTGCTTCCTCTTCCGGCGGTCCCGCCCTTTCTCTGATGTCAGAGAAAGGGCGGGACCGCGGAAGAGGAAGTAGCGTAGCGCAGGGCTCAGAGAAGGGGCAGGACCGTCGGCAGAGGAAGCAGCTGGGCTCACTGGCATCCGGAAACAAGGTAGACAGCTTCTCCATGCGGGAGGGGGAGGGAGGGGGGAGGCTGTGGGGGTGCGAGCGGTCCTTCGGGTGGGGGTGTGAGCGGTCCTGCGGGGGGGTGAATCGGATGTCGGGGGGGGGCATCAGGCTTTCAGGGTGGGGACAGGACTTCAAGGGGAGAGGAGAGTCGGGGCGGCCAGAGAAGAGTTGGGGCAGGCGAAAGGAGAGTCGGGGCGGCCAGAGGAGAGTTGAGGCAGGCGAAAGGAGAGTCGGGGCGGCCAGAGGAGAGTCGGGGCGGGCAAAAGGAGAGTCGGGCGGCGACGGGAGAGTCGGGGCGGCATGCGCGGTGTACGGGTGTGCGCGGTATATAAAAATTTCTCTACATAAATTACAGTTTCCCGCGCTCTATACCCGTGTGCGCGTTTTACACGGGTGCGCGGTATATGAGTGAAAATACGGTACTATGTATTCTAATATTAAAAACCATATTGCCAACTAATTTAACTCTTTATTTTAAGAATACCAAAACACAGTACATTATTTTACAAAATATACAATTCCCACAGTATGTGGTTAAACACTGATACGGATCTTGGTTTGGGTGGGGGGGGGGTTCGACTATGCATCTCCTGAAGGTTTCAGGACTCCAGGGAATTTCAGCAGTGGATCAGTGCAGTCCCATCTCAATTTCATAAAATCTCCCTCCAGCTTTCAATGGCTTGCAGCTCTCAGCTTACGTTTAAATAATGAATGTATCTTTCTAGTTTGATTTTATTTGTTTAAAAAAAAAATAATCCCTAGAGTTGCTTGCTTATACCCGTTTCCTTTGGCAACTCCTCCTAGGTCCTTCACTCATAAGATCCTGCATGCCCTGGAGATAGTTTTCCTTTCATCATTTTCTCTTCTATACTGCTCCTGAAGAACAAGAATTAATCTTTCTTCCTGCTGCTTCATCTGTTCAATTACATCTTTGAGTTGCTGCAATTGTTTTAGCAACTGCTGCTTTTCTTGCATCAGACTGTTTACTTTTGCTTCAAGTTTTCGCATTTCTACTGCCCAATTCTGCAGAGAATAGGATGAGTATATGACAATACAGAAACCATAATTATAGTATATAGATAGATAGATGGTATAAATAGGTAAGATTCACATATATTTAGATCATGTATTGTAACCCTTTTACTGAAGCTCATGCATTTGTAACACCATTACAGAACCTCATGCAAACCACCCAGGCATTATTAGTGGTATAGAACAGGGGTGGGCAACGCCGGTCCTTGAGGGCCAGAATCCAGTCAGGATTTCCCCAATGAATATGCATGAGATCTATTTGCATGTACTGCTTTCAATACATATTCATTGGGGAAATCCTGAAAACCTGACTGGATTCCGGCCCTCGAGGACCGGAGTTGCCCACCCCTGTAGAAGCTTCCAGTAAACAATAGGATAAAATGGGAATAACTAACCCCCTTTTACTAAACCGCGATAGCAGTTATTAGTGCAGGGAGCTACGCTGAATGCTCTGCTCTGCTCCTGCCGTTCATAGAATTCCTATGAGCGTCGGGAGCAGCGTGGAGCATTCAGCACGGCTCCCTGCGCTAATAACCGCTATCACTGTTTAGTAAAAGGGGGGGGGGGTTAGTGACACATGATCATGTCTTCCCTGCTCCACACTTCTCTTAACCCCTCCTTTTACAAAACTGCGCAAGAGGTTTTTAGCGCCGGCCAGCGCGCTGAATGCCCTGCGCTGCTCTGATGCTCATAGGAACTCTATGACCATCGGAGCAGCGCATCAGCGCTCTGGCCAATGCTAAAAACCGCTTGCGCAGTTTTGTGAAAGGGATGGGGGGTTAATCAGTTAGGATTTATTTATCATCTTCTTTACAAAAAATTCACCCATGGTGTTGTACAGCAAAAATAACCCAGACAGAGATAGTAATTATAATAATAAAATGTTCAAACAACAACACACATTGTAGCAGGATTGTCCAACCTTTTTCTATCAGAGGGCCACACTTTATGTTTTGTAACATATGCACTCACACTCTAATTCTGGGGATCACACACTCACACAATCTCTGAGTACACACAGAAATAAGGTGATACCTTTTTATTGGACTAACTTTTTACATTCTTAACTAGTTTTTGAATGCCAAAACAGCCTCCTTAAATCAGGACAAGCATATTATAATACTTCCCCCCCCCCCCCTTTTTTATAAAACCGTAGCGTGATTTGTAGTGCCGGCTGTGACGGTAACAGCTCCGATGCTCAAAGGAATTCTATGAGCGTCAGAGCTGTTACCCCCATGCTGCTGTCGTGCCAGCGTTGGCTCTTCCTCTAATGTCACTTCCTGGACCCGCACCTAGGAAGTGATGTCAGAGGAAGAGCCAACACTGATATGACAGCAGCTCGGAGGTTGCTGCTCACGCCAGGAATGTTACAGAGGTATGAGGAAAGGGAAGCGGCACGCGGGGAAGGAGTGTGTGGAGGTAGTTGGCAGAGTAGGTGATGAGGAAGTGGCACAGCCACCGCAAGCACCTCTCACCCTTGCTACGCCACTGCCCATCCTCTTTGTATTGTTAAACCCATACCCAATAAGTCCCCATCTCTATGGTTGACTACATCAATCACCAGGCTACTCCAGAGACCTACGTGTTGCTCCCCTAGGACTGTCATAACATTTGAAGCTATCATATAGGCAGGTATGTACTATTTCATTCACATCTTTGGGTGGTGTGAGGGTGGTAGATGCCTGGAATACTCTCCTGAGGGAAGTGGTAGAGAGGAAAATACTGATGGAATTAATAAAAGAATGGGATAAACATAAAGGATCTCTAATTAGAAAATGAAAAGGATGTAAATTAAAGAACTAAGGCCGGTACTGGACAGACTTGCATGGTCTGTGTCCCATATGTGGTGATTTGGTGTAGAATGGGCTGGGGAGGGCATCAATGGGAACTCCTCTAACTTGGAACATAAGGATGTTACTGGCCAGACTTATGGTAGCTATCCTGCAAATAGGATGGTTGGATAGGCTGGAGAGGGCTTGGACGGCAATTTCAGCATTTGGAATCTAGGACAATACAAGGTGGACTTTACAGTCTATTTTCCAGAAATATCAAAGAAGAGACAAGTTAATTTAATCATTAATTTTTAATAGGTATAACTGATTGGCAAAGCTGAATGGACCGTTCAGGTCTTTATCTGCTGTCATTTGCTATGTTATTACAAATGACCTTTCCTTCTCAGTCTGCAGCCATCCAAAATATGGAAAATCAACCACCCATCTTCCTATCTCTTCCAGTCTGTATATCTTAGCTCCAATTCCAGAAAATGTACATGCTGCTTTTGACTTTCCTTGAACTGGTAAGTTTTTAATTACACTGTTGTGTTGAGTGGGTCCTCCCTTGTTGTATATTAATTGCAAGTAGCAGGGGTTCCGAAAATCAGATTCAGTCACTTCCATGGCCCTCCCTAGCTCACTCATAATTTATTACGATTTGAAGAGGGTGTGAGAGTTCTGTAGGTGAGGGGTAGATTTTTTTCAGTGAGATTTAGATTATTTTTTTTACAAATATGTAAATAACAGCAGCCTATGAGATATTCAGTAATGCTAGAGCCATCATCATGTTGACCCTCAGCATTTTAATGAATATCTCATTGGGAAAAAATCTACCCCTCACCTGTGGAACTGCCCTATCACAAATCACACAATCAGCTGCAGGAGGTTTTTTTTCTTTATTATAGATGACTTTTTTGCACTTTATTGGGTGTTAGGTTCACCAAGGCTCTCCAACCTCAGCTTTCACACTCTCTTCAAATCTGAACGGAACCCCTGCGAATTTCAAAAAACCACAAATACGTTTTTTAGGCAGGAGAGACAAGAGAGGGAAGCTGGAGAGGGCAGCCGGAGCGCCGGCAAGTGAAGGAAATCACTAGTTGTATGCTCCAACCGCCTCTTCCTGTACTAAGGTTGGGCAGCTCCTGATTGGTAAGGCCCGACTTTAGTACAGGAAGAGGCGGTTGGAGCATACAGCGAGTGATTTCCTTCACTCGCCGGCACTCCGGCTGCCCTCTCCTGCTTCCCCTGCCCGGTCATTCACAGTCGGAAAACACCGCGAATGACCGGGACTGCGAACCACCGACCGCGAATTCGCGGGGGAGCACTGTATATTACCTTGGCCTAAGTAATAGGCCGTACACTAGATGGATGGAAAGGATGCAAGAGGGGCCTCAAGGAGGTGGAGAAGGTGCGAAGAATACTAGGGTCCAAGTTACATATAAATTCAACTTAAGAACGGTTTTAAAAACTATGGTTAATTGATTCTATATTATTTGCATCGCTTGTTTTGGGATAATTGCTTTTAATGCATTTTAACCCTCTTTTTTATGCATCAATAAACTTTTACATACAGAATATTGATTCCACAGTGCATTTTTTTTTTTGTTTTGTTTTGTCCTTTTTTTTCTGTGGAACCATTGGGTGTTTTTTATGTTGCTGGTTTTTGCTCGTAAAGTCAGGAACATCTTCTCTAATGGCCTCCTTAATATGCTTACATAGCATCTGTTTTCAATCCTACTGTCATTCTGTGGACAATTTTCAAAGCAGTTTACACATTAGTAATATTTCTTGCTATAAGCACTTCCTGAAACTTTCAGCACTGTTCTCAACATGCTTTCTTGTGAATACTGAACCAGCTGAGCTTATGGACCAGTCCTCATAAAAAAAAAAAAAAAAACATCCCAAAACAAAATAAGATCCGAAATAGCTATACATAGAATATCAATAAAATACAGAGCAACATACACAGACCTTTGTTACCCCTCTGCAGGCCCCTTTTAAGTATGTCTAGGGTTTGAGAACTCTTTACATGCAACCATAGAGTTATTATAGGTGGAATTACTGTCTACAATTGTTAAAAAACAAAAAAAAAAAACAAATGCCCTTGAAGCAGGCACAGAAGTGCCAAAACATTTTGGGCACATGGATTAGATTTACAGTTTCCACTTATATCTATGGTTGCCTTTTTTTACTGTTCAATCAATTTTTATTCTAAAATGTTTTCTTAATTATATAAAAGAAAAACATTGACAATGTTCATCAAAGAAAAACACATACGTAATATATGTACAGAATATCAGTAAACAACTAATATAACAACATCATAAACTATTCACAACTACAGAAAACGTTTCCTAAAATCCCCCCCCCCCAAAAAAAAACATGTTATGTATCCCATCAGACGAGCACCCACAATTGTTCCTTTATGAGCATCCCAACCCAATCCACAATCCTACCCCCTCCCTACTCCAGCAGTAATAACCACTTCCCAATACCCTCCTGACCCCCCAAAGCAACCTCATCTACTCTTTATCTCCTCTAGAAATTAACAGATATCTTCATCTTGTAATACGTTTTTTGTAATTCTTTTGTAATCCACTTTGAACCGCAAGGCAGTGGCGGAATAGAAATATCTAATGTAATGTAACCTTCAGCCAGATGGCTCTACTCATCCTGTCATGGGTCATATCAACAACGTTATCGATGGTTGCTTTTAATAACATTTTGGCTTCTTGTACAATCCACACTCTATTCCTGGGTTATTTTCCCATACTCACCAGAGCTTGTAGGAAGCCTCATAACACAGAATCTTCAGCCCAGATGGATTCCCCAGGGCAGGATTTGGTGGCTCATGTCCCACTTACGTTGGTTGGTGGTCAAGTGCACTGCTGTGTTCCACATGCGCTGTGGAGCGAGAGGGGGGCAAAATTGAGTTGGCCCTAGTACCCTCGGCCTCTGAAGTGGGTCCTGCCGCTGTTTCTGACTAAGCGCTTGAAAATTTGGTGACAGGGGCCCTGTGGAGTGTTCATTTGATGCTCCGAGGAAACACAAGCATGTTATGGCAGCAAACTCTCTCTAGTCCTCTAGCCCAGTGATGGGTTTTCTCCGGAATTTTATGCTATGTTGTACGAGGCTTATTTGGCTCAGAAATTAATGCCAGCCACCCTTTCACAGGCATCTTCACCGGTCACGGGGGCCCCTCCTTCTCAGGACATGGGCTTTCCTGTCTCCCCCCTTACACTATGCTCCCCGTCAGTATGCCAGCTGTGTCCATGGTTGTCCCGGGTGCCCTGATACTATCTCAGCTTCTGTATGCAGGCGGGAGATGTCACAGTTCTCAACGATCTCCAGAACCTGGATCCAAGTAAAGCTCCGGATCTGGAGGGGTAGGGGATCCATTATCTACAGATTTTTTTCAAGCCCTCACGTTTGGTAGTTGGATCCCTGAGTCCTTCAAGGAGTTGAAGCTGGAGACTGGGCGGTCTGTCTCTGCAGAATGTTCATTCATGAGTGCTCCGAGGCCACAATTTGCCATTTTTCTGATCATCTGTACCTATTTCATATTTTCACAGATGGTTGGAAAGTGCTTGAAGGCCCCTTAGCATGTTCTAGGGCCATGTTTCAGTTACGCACTATGACAGATGCTTTTATCCAGCACCTTGCTTCCCCGAAGGTGGACTCCTTGGTGGCACAAGTTACTACATGCCCATCTCGCTCCAGTTCTGGGGGTGTGGTCCTGCAGGTGGTTCAAGACCACTGCATGGATTTCATTCTCCAGCACATTTGATTCGGCAGCTGCCAGAATTAAGATGGCGGTGACCTCCTCCTTTGTAAACCAGGCATGCCATTTTTGGCTCTGCCTTGATCCTGACACTCTGGTGCTCAGGGTCCTTGAGTTTCTGGTTTTGAGGGTAGCCTATATGACACCTGCCCAGGATCTCCTTGTTAGTATTCTCTATGCTTTCTACCTTTTTGGTGCGTGAGATCAGACTGTGGTTCAGTGCATCATCCTGAAAGGTGATTTTGAGTGGGTCGCCCTTCCAGGGACACCTGTTTGGCAAAGGTCTGGATGAACTCATGGCTGATGCACAGGCCCGCTGGCCCATGGTTTTTGCCTGTCCACAGGTCCTGAGTCTTGAGGGATTTGGGGCAGCTTTATTTTTCAGGCTGTCCAACATTTCTATCAGTTTTCTGGGGCATCCTCTGGCCAGCCTTCCTCCCAGTGTTCTGGACTATGGTTCGGTGTTCTCAGCACTAGCTATCCACTGGGAGTCATCCAGTGATGCCCGCAATGTTGCACTTTGGATGCTCTCGGCCTTCCTGGTAGAATGGCAGGCCATCCCTCGGACCTTTGGGTCCTGGAAGTCACCTGGATTGACTATAGCTCAGAATTTCATTGTTCCTTGGTAGATTCTTTTCTGGATTTCCTTGCAGGAAGCTCAGAGAATGAGGCTCAGTGGGAGGCCATAGTTCGTAGATTGTTGACCATTGCGGCCATGAGGCCCATTCTGGAGCGAGACTCTGGCAGATACTCAATATGCTTCATCTTTCAGAGAGTGGCACAGATGATTGGAGGCCAATCTTGGATCTCAAAGTGGTTAATGCAGCCTTGAGAGTGCCCCACTTCCAGCTGGAGACTGTGCGTTTGGTGATCACCACTGTGGCTCTGGGGAAGTTCTGGCCTCTTTGGATCTGTCAAAGGCATATCTCCATATTCCTCTTTCTCTGGTCAATAGGAAATACCTGAGGTTTGCCGTTCTGTGGTATCATTCCCAGTTTGCGATGCTGCCCTTTGGGGTGGAGACAGCGCCCAGGACCTTCACCATGATGATGGTGGCAAGTCTGCATATCCTGGGAGTTTTTGTTCTTCCATATCTGGCTGACTGGATGCTACGAACCCCGTCAGTGCCAAAGGGGCATCAGGTAGTTCACCCAGTCATTCAGCTGCTTTTGTGCCTGAGCTGGGTGATCGACTTTTTGATGAGTTGCTGGGGGTGCAGTTTCACAGTGGCTGGAACCAGGTGTTCTTGCCCGTGTCAAGTCAGGAGAAACTCTGGCAAGTTGTCTGGGATTTCCTAGCTTCCCCAATCCACTAGCCTGGCAGTGTCTCCAGGTCCTGAGGAACATGGTGACAACACTCGATGCTGTCTCTTGGGCCAAGCTCATTTTTGCCTGCAGCAGAATGCTCTGATTTTGTACATGAGCCCGCAGAGGGATCTGTTCCATGTTCCACTGCTCTGAGCATCGGTGACCCGGAGCAGTCTAGCCTTGTGGCTGTGACCTCTCTCTATCTCTCTTTCTTTAGGAGTCTCCCCCTCTGGATTTCCAAGGGGATTGGCCCCAACTTACCTTTTATCTCATTTTGTGTTATACAGCCCAACGAGGAAAACTAGGACTTGCAATTTATTTGCTTATCCAAAAATTACTGGCTGCAGATATAAGACTTTTCTGGATATGACTCTTGCATTTCAAGCAAGTAAGCAGCAGTTCTGGTTGGGTAATTGCATTGGTGGAGCCTTGCTGTCTTATGGTGCTTTTCAAAAAGTAATTAAGTCAGCGTTGTTTGATAAATTCATTTCCTAAATGTGGATACTATTATTAACAAAACTTTACATTGAATATACTAAGAAAATTGTTGTATTTTAACTATTTGTATTTCGCTGATTGTCCAGCCTTCTTCTGTATAAACCGCTTAGAAATTGTTTTGATTATGGTGGTATAGAAGAATAAAGTTATGTTATGTTATGTTATGTAAGGGGGTAATTCTGACAGCAGATGCCAATCTCTAAGGCTGGGGTGCAATTTGCTGACTGTCCCTGTTCAGGGTTGGTGGGTCCTTTCAGAGCGGCAGTAGTCGATCAATTGTCCAGAGTTTCAGGTGATTCGATTGCTGCTCCTCTACTTTGAGGGTCATCTCCAGCATTGGACCATCCGAGTCTTCTCAAACCTCACTATGGTAATGGCTTCAGTCCATTGAGGGGGGTGCCAGGAGCATCTCCATGAATGTGGAAGCCCAGCTTCTATGGTGCTGTCCACAGCGCAAAGGACCAGAGTGGACCACGTCCAGGCAGAATCTCTCTGTCATCAAATTCTGG